>NC_060149.1:845712987-846349237 GCF_021461385.2 Schistocerca piceifrons | reverse complement strand
ACCTAACTAACCTAAGGACATCACACACATCCATGCCCGAGGCACGATTCGAACCTGCGACCGTAGCGGTACGCGGTTCCAGACTGTAGCGCCTAGAACCGCTCGGCCACTCTGGCCGGCCAATGGTATAGGCAGTGATAGATTTTCCAGTGCTAGAAACTGGTAAAGAACTACCATCATCCTAGGGACTCTTGACCTATTTATAGCTAACTCTGTGAGGGGTTCATTAATGTAGTGGGACCACACCTGCAACCTTCGGAAAAAAAGTGTGAAATATTTGTGGACAGAGAAGTGCCTGGATGCATTTGTGGAGCTGTTTTGACGTCCAATTTTAACTTTCCTAGATTCCCAGAAGGACTTCATATAGTTGTGTGATGCATCTAATCATTCTTTAAGGTACAACCTACGTCAAGAGATTAACGATGAGAAAAACCCTGCAGCTTTTGCACTGAGACAACTTAACAAAGCTGAGAAAAAGTACTCCAACTCAGAGAAGGAAATCCTTAGCCACATAAATTGGTGTCCGAAATTAAAGCAACAAACGGAAATTTTTCAAGATTGTGTTTATTTTGCCACAAAACAGTGTAAACAGGTGATAGTAAAGGAGAAACAATGTAAATAACACAGAACGTAAACAACTGCGACGTTTATAACGGTAGACAGAAACTTTCTTCGTTTTTTCCAACTTAACGTATTTGCATACACATTCTGACAACTGCTTAATGTGCTCAGCATGGGGTGTTACCACATCTGGCAGCAGTACAGGACTGACAGTGATGGGGCACGCTGCGTGTAATGTCACCAGTCTCATGCTGAGGCAATAACGACCATCTACATCTACATCTACATCCATACCTCGCAAGCCACCTGACGGTGGGTGGCGGAGGGTACTTTGAACACCTCTATCGGTTCTCCCTTCTATTCCAGTCTCATATTGTTCGTCGAAAGAAAGATTGTCGGTATGCCTCTGTGTAGGCTCTAATCTCTCTGATTTTATCCTCATGGTCTCTTCGCGAGATATACGTAGGGGGGAGCAATATACTGCTTGACTCCTCGGTGAAGATATCTTCTCGAAACTTCAACAATAGCCCGTACCGAGCTACTGAGCGTCTCTCCTGAAAAGTCTTTCACTGGAGTTTATCTATCATCTCCGTAACGCTTTCGCCATTACTAAATGATCCTGTAACGAAGCGCGCTGCTCTAAGTTGGATCTTCTCTCTCTCTTCTATCAACCCTATCTGGTACGTATCCCACACTGGTGAGCAATATTCAAGCAGTGGGCGAACAAGTGTACTGTAACCCACTTCCTTTGTTTTCGGATTGCATTTCCTTAGGATTCTTCCAATGAATCTCAGTCTGGCATCTGCTTTACCGACGATCAACTTCATACGGTCATTCCATTTTAAATCACTCCTAATGCGTACTCCCAGATAATTTATGGAATTAACTGCTTCCAGTTGCTCACCTGCTATCTTGTAGCTAAATGATAAGGGATCTTTCTTTCTTTGTATTCGCAGCACATTATACTTGTCTACATTGAGATTCAATTGTCATTCCCTGCACCATGCGTCATTTCGCTGCAGATCCTCCTGCATTTCAGTACAATTTTCCATTGTTACAACCTCTCGATATACCACAGCATCATCCGAAAAAAGCCTCAGTGAACTTCCGATGTTATCCACAAGGTCATTTATGTATATTGCGAATAGTAACGGTCCTACAACACTCCTCTGCGGCACACCTGAAATCACTCTTACTTCGGAAGACTTCTCTCCATTGAGAATGACATGCTGCGTTCTGTTATCTAGGAACACTTCAATCCAATCACACAATTTGTCTGATAGTCCATGTTCTCTCACTTTGTTCATTAAACGGCTGTGGGGAACTTTATCGAACGCCTTGCGGAAGTCAAGAAACACGGCGTCTACCTGGGAACCCGTGTCTATGGCCCTCTGAGTCTCGTGGACGAATAACGCTAGCTGGGTTTCACACGATCGTCTTTTTCGAAACCCATGCTGATTCCTACAGAGTATATTTCTAGTCCCCAGAAAAGTCATTATACTTGAACATAATACGTCTTCCAAAATTCTGCAACTGATCGACGTTAAAGATACAAGTCTATAGTTCTGCGCATCTGTTCGACGTCCCTTTGTGAAAACGATGATGACCTGTGCCCTTTTCCAATCCTTTGGAACGCTACGCTCTTCTAGAGACCTACGGTACACCGCTGCAAGAAGGGGGGCAAGTTCCTTCGTGTACTCTGTGTAAAATCGAACTGGTATCCCATCAGGTCCAGCGGCCTTTCTTCTTTTGAGCGATTTTAATTGTTTTTCTATCCCTCTGTCACCTATTTCGATATCTACCATTTTGTCATCTGTGCGACAGTCTAGTGAAGGAACTACAGTGCAGTCTTCCTCTGTGAAACAGCTTTGGAAAAAGACATTTAGTATTTCGGCCTTTAGTCTGTCATCCTCTGTTTCAGTACCATTTTGGTCACAGAGTGTCTGGACATTCTGTTTTGATCCTCCTACCGCTTTGACATAAGACCAAAATTTCTTAGGATTTTCTGCCAAGTCAGTACATAGAACTTTACTTTCGAATTCATTGAACGCCTCTCGCAGAGCCCTCCTCACGCTACATTTCGCTTCGCGTAGTTTTTGTTTGTCTGCAAGGCTTTGGCTGTATTTATGTTTGCTGTGAAGTTCCCTTTGCTTCCGCAGCATTTTTCTAACTCAGTTGTTGTGCCACGGTGTCTCTTTTCCATCTCTTACGATCTTGCTTGGCACATACTCATCTAATGCATATTATACGATGGTTTTGAACTTTGTCCACTGATCCGCAACACTATCTGTACTTGAGACAAAACTTTTACGTTGAGCCGTCAAGTACTCTGAAATCTGCTTTTTGTCACTTTTGCTAAACGGAAAAATCTTCTTACGTTTTTTGATATTTCTATTTACGGCTGAAATCATCAATGCAGTAACCACTTTATGATCGCTGATTCCCTGTTCTGCGTTAACTGTTTCCAATAGTTTGGGTCTGTTTGTCACCAGAAGTTCTAATATGGTATCGCCACGAGTCGGTTCTCTGTTTAACTGCTCAAGGTAGTTATCAGATAATGCACTTTAAAAAAATTTCACTGGATTCCTTGTCCCTGCCACCCGTTATAAACGTCTGAGTGTCCCAGTCTTTATCCGGCAAATTAAAATCTTCACCCAGAACTATAACATGGTGGGGAAATCAACTCGAAATATTTTGCAAATTTTCCTTTAGGTGCTCTGCCACAACAGCTGCTGAGCCAGGGGGCCTATAGAGACATCCAGTTGTCATGTTTGAGCCTGCTTTAACCGTGACCTTCACCCAAATTATTTCACATTTCGGATCTCCGTCAATTTCCTTCGACACTATTGCACTTTTTATCGCTATAAACACGCCTCCCCCTTCACTGTTCAGCCTGCCTCTGTGGTATACATTCCAATCTGAGTTTAGAATTTCATTACTGTTTACATCTGATTTCCGCCAACTTTCTGTCCCCAGCACTATGTGGGCATTGTGACCGTTTACTAATGAGGGTAGTTCTGGGACCTTTCTATACACGCTCCTGCAGTTTACTATTATCACATTAATATTGTTATTCCCTGTTGCGTTTTGCTTACTACTAACTTGTCGTGTCTCAGGAGGCGTCTTGTCGGGCCTGGGGAGGGAATTCTCTAACCTAAAAAACTCACATGTGCACCCCACACGTACTCCGCTACCCTTGTAGCCGCTTCCTGCGTGTAGTGCACGCCTGACCTATTCAGGGGGACCCTAAATTTCTCCACGGGATAGCGGAGGTCGAGAAATTTGCTCTCCAGATCTCTGCAAAATCGTCTGAGCCTCTGGTTTAAGCCTTCCACTCGGTTCCAAAACAGAGTACCGCGATCGGTTCTGGGAACGATACTACAAATAGTTAGCACAGATTCCTCCCCGCGAGCAAGGCTTTCCCCCTTCACCAACTCCGCCACCCGCCTGTATGAACTGAGGATGACCTCTGAACCCAGACGGCAGGAGTCATTGGTGCCGACATGAGCAACAATTTGCAGTCGGGTGCACCCAGTGCTCTCTATCGCCGCCGGAAGGGCCTCCTCCACATCTCGGATGAGATCCCCCCGGCGAGCAGACAGAGTGAACACTGTCCTTCTTCCCCGACCTTTCCGCTATTTCCTTAAGGTGCTCCATCACCTGCCTAACGTTGGAGCTCCCATTCACTAATAAACCCCTCCCCCCGCAGAGCTGCTCGCAAGTCTTGGAGAGTGGTTCGTGTATGTGACGTGATGCAACCTGTCTCCCTAGGGTATCCCAGACATGCTCAATGGGATACAAATCGGGAGAGCTAGCAGACCACGCCATGCATGCAGTATCTTCTGTTTGCCAGAAAACATCAGTCACCAGTGCTGTATGACGTCGAGCAGAATCGTCCATCAGTACGAAGTCTGGGAACATACCACCTCGCAACAACCGCACATGAGCTCCCAAGATCTCGTCACGGTACATGATAGCAGAATGAGATTTTCACTCTGCAGCGGAGTGTGCGCTGATATGAAACTTCCCGGCAGATTAAAACGGTGCGCCGGACTGAGACTCAAAATCGGGACCTTTGCCTTTTGAGGGCAAGTGTTCTACCATGATAGCAGTTAAACCCTTCTTGTGTCACCTGTACAATTGCATGAAGAGGTGTTCGAATAGTCAACATAATTCCTGCCCACACCATTAGGAATCCTCCTTGATATCGGCTTCTTTCCACAATGTTTTTGATTCCAAAATCGTGTTCCACGTTTCCTCCACGAATGCATTCAGAATCACTCTCCTTACGAAATTTGGACTCATCTGAGAACATTGGCTCACTCTTCAACCGTCCAGGTGGCGTGTTGATGACTCAACTCTAGATGTTCCCTTCTGTGAAGACGCACCAGAGGCACACATGCAGAAGATCTCCAACAAAGCCTACTCTGCTGAAGCCTTCTATACACCGTTTGTCTCAATACAACATGTTTGGTGGATGCTGCAAGCCCACTTGACAGTTGCCGTGCACTACTAATGCGGTAAAGTCGTGCCCTTACAGTCAATTACTGGTCCTCTCATCTGAAGTCACATTACGTCGGCTCTGCTTTGGTCTTTGGGATGCAGTTTCGGTCTCTACAAATGGTTGTCATATCCGAGATGCAACAGAACGATTCAATTTAAACCTTTGGGATACATCAGTTTGCAGTTGTCCTGCTTCCATTCTTCTTACGGCCCTCCACCACAGAGAGTCTGGTAGTCGTCTTCCTTTGTCCCATACTGCACCGCCTGTGACTGTATAAACAGCGATTGTGGATATGGGTCTATCCGTCAATCACTACCTCATTTGATAGGTGTCCTGACGTCATCGTTGACATGGTTGCCCAATGACTGGAATGCCATCTTCCAAGAAGAACACGATTGTATGGACATCTGTTAACATTTTGTATGATTATACCGCAAATTAGGCACAACATGGGAAAATAGCTGTTTGTTGCTTTAATTTTGGAAACCAGTGTATATGGAGTGAAGTATTTTTGATGTTACCTTTACAGTAAATAATTTAAAGTAGTATCTGATACTGTTGCTCTAAAATGGTTACTAGGATTGAAAGACCCATCCAACAGGCTAGCAAGATCAGCATTGAAACTCAGTGAGTTTGACTACAAAGTGGTTCACAATCCTGGGAAGGAACATGCAAATGCATATGGATTAAGCAGGAAAATACCAATAGAGTAAGCTCAAAAATGGTTCAAATGGCTCTGAGCACTACGGGACTTTACATCTGAGGTCGTTAGTCCCCTAGAACTTAGAACTACGTAAACCTAACTAACCTAAGGACATCACGACGAGTGACTATGAACTTGGGAATTGCGATACCTTGCACCGTAGTGGCTCTAACTCTGCTGTGCATAATCTTCATCTACTTTAGGCAGAGAGCTGCCCAGCAAACCAAGTAATACTAATCTTAGTAGACCGGTTACCTAGAGCATAAAAGTGAATGAATGAGTAATATTGTAGTATAAATGTTAGAGAGAAACGTACCTCTTTAAGAGGGTGTGAGTCGACGGAATAACCTGTGAATATTGGCAAAAGGAATTTCCAAGGGTACGTGACTGACTGAGCATGATAAGTATAAAAGCACGGAGTAATGAATGTTGCACGGGAACTAATGAACGGTTAAATGGGTAATCATGAACAAGTAAGAAGTGTAAGACGAACTCAGCACATAAGTGTTGTAAGTTAAATGTCCACATGTTAGCTCTGTAAAGTGAGCCACCGGATGTTTGCCTAAGAGGAACGTGTGTGATTAATGTGATATACTGTGCAGACCATTCTTAATGGAGACCTAAGTAGCCGAGTGTTGTCCGTGACAGGGACAGTGTAGTGCCGCTACCATTTTAAGGGAAAACCTGAAAGATGCTGCTGTAGAACAAAGCATTAGCCGGCAGTATCTGGTGAGCAAGGAGTGTTTTGCTAAGGTGACAGCAATGTTAATATACTAAGAGATGGATTAGTCTTGCTCAGTGTAACCTTCCAGTAGTGGTAATGCCTAGGACAGGCAACAGGATTTCTTCATCATCTGGTTTTCCATGGTGTTGCTGAGCACATGACCAGATATGTTGCATTGGCATCACAGGTGTGTTCCTATATCGAATAAATAGCTATCGATTTTGCAGTAGATTCACTCACAGCTCAGCAATCTACCAGGATGAAGAGACCTTGTGAACGATGACGCGACATAGAGCTGCCAGTAGCAGACACAGTTTAGAGCCTCCATCACAGTACCAGCTCCTGCACTAAATCCACTCCACCCTCCAGCGTTGGTGCCATATTGTGGCAGGACCTCCCGTCTCACTCTAGTAGCAGCCAGACTGCTGCCCAGGGCACAGCAGCCATCTTCTGACAATACGATGCACGCGTCTTGTCACTTCCTGCTTCAGCAACCCATATCTGATCATTCACCAGAGTTCGCTACATCTGCAAGATTCCTGTCTATCCCCAGGAAACTCTGACGCTGATGCTGTAGCTTACACACACAGAGGTGTGTGACGGGCACTGAGTGCCAGTGTCAACAAAGAATGGTGCGAGCTCGTGTTGCAGCCAGCTAGCCACTTGCTAGCTGCCACCTGACTAGCTGCCAGCTCAGTTTCTGTGGGGCAGGGCTATGGTTATCTCTCCATATTGGTGCAGCACTAATGTAAGTCCAAATAAATTATGGATTTTGATAGCCACTTAGCTATAAGCCTTTGACATCCTAACAGTGTAACCACCCCGCCACACAAATGGTTGGCTACATTTCAGGCACTGCTTCGTACCTGTAGAAACTCATTTTCGAATGGAGTGCGGGAAGTGATGAGCAGCCCTATTCCTCAGTAACATGTACAGCACATTTTGGCAATAAATATTTAACTCACTTCACTTTCTCCAAACTTTTCGTGTAGACATAAGATTCATGTAGAATAAGTGCACGTATACCTGTTAGCACCATCTCAGTAACACACCAGCTGAGCCAATAGTGTATTGGTGATGATTTTCCTTTAACTATATAGCATAAGTTAAGGGGAAGTTTATTACCTTTGGCCCGAGAAAAGCATGTCCTTTGAGAATTTTTTCTTGGGATGTGTTACAGATGTCAATGTAAAATTTGCTCAAAATGTTTATTGATATTTCCTCTACAAACTTGGATTTTTTCGACCGGAAATGTCGAAGAGCAAAGACGGAAGTGCCGTCGGAACGAAACAAAATTTCAATGTAGACGTCCACGCTCGGTATGTCGCAGGTCAGCCGGCTCGTCTGGAATCAAAATTTGAGTTGACGTTAGCGAAGTATATACGATTCTTTAGGAGTTTTACCTCGCTTAAGTTATTTGGACCATAGGAAACAAAATGGGGCCCATTTGAAAAAAAAAAGGGGTTTCTTCATCGATTTTTCGACTTCGTCAGCCAAGTAAAAATAGTTATAGTTGATGGATCGGAATAAAAGTGGTACAACTCCCTGACAATTTAGTTAGCTTCGTCGGAAATAAAGAATCATGTCAGTAGGTTCAGTAGATTTGAAGTTACCATACCGCGCGAGAAAAAAACGTCACTTCGAGGAAAACGAGTTACAAGTTTTGACTACATATAAATGGAATGTTATGCAACGTACGTTCAATCTGCTAAGACCATAAACTAGTCCTTCCTCTTCCTCATACATCTGGGCCATCCTGCGCTGCTTCAGAGTCGCCCTTACGGTCGGTGACAAGCGGTTTTCGGCCCCTTGAATCCGGTGGTCGTTCGAATGCTTGACGAACTGCGTCCATCGTTGTCATGGTCTTCAGAATTGCTGAATACCCTTCGTTGCAGCTGCTCACTGCCAGGGAAGTCGCAATATCCACAGTCTTCGCAGAATGCAAATACTTGGGCTCTAACTTCCAATCACACGCGTTCAGACTTTCATTTGAATTCCGTGTTTCCTCCCAAGCACCGGTACAATAATTCGTCCTCCGAAAGAAAAACTAGTTCGTGAAAAAGGCCGATTTCAGGCAGGTGCATTTTTTTGCTCAACCGCGAATAACAAACATTTCCGTTCCGTATTCCGAAAAATCGTTTCAGGGGTGGCTTCTAAACACTTTTATGCATCCAAAAACGCAATTTTTTAAAAAAAATTCATTTTTTGAACGAAAAGGCAGTATACCTCCCCTTAAGGATATCTAACTCCTACTAGGGCGTTGTCAACTCCAGATTAAGACCACCACAAGCAATGTCACAACTTCGAACACCACACAACATCCGAATTGCAAGTTCCTCTTCAACAAACTGATTGCATGTGGTTTGGAATCCTTGACATAATACATTATTCTGAAAAAAAAAAGGAAACGTAGTAGTAAGCAACAAATAACTTATAAGCAAAATATACATATTTAATTGATAGTAGTGCATATTTTAGTTACAGTTTACGAAGACTATGATCATGGTAACGTCTCTGATTGTGCAACATCAGCTACAAATTACTGCAGCCAATTTTCTTACCTTTATGGGGAGCCACCCTTCTGAGTCAGCAGGCAAAAATGTGAATAGCAAGTCAGCAAGTTCTTGTCGACACATGGTTCATATTTCGCTTTCCGAATTTGCAAGGAGCATGATCTTTCGGGAATGCAATATCCGTGACATCCCAGAAACTCAGTTTCAGACGTGATGGTTGAATCTGTGGTAAGATAGTACCCACTGGGATGCTGCTCACTGGCCTGTATTTTCAGTTCTTCTCGAGAAGCGAATATTATCCCTCACCCATTATGCAATCCATTCTGCAAAGAGCCACATGAACTGCTTCCAAATACCCGAAATGCACTACTTGCGCAGGTCTCTCAAACAAAGGACATTTTGCAGTTAAGCCATCGTAAACAATAAGTAGTAATTGAAGCTCCTCTTCAACGTTTGTTACTTCATTATCATGTGAACTATTGACTGTCGCTTTCAGTTCATTTATGTTACAGCAAACTGGACTAGCAAAAAACTGAAACCTTGTAAAATTAATATTACATGAGTCTGCACTTTGCCCTTATGGTAGCTTCAACTCTGCTGGAAAGATTTTAAATGAGGTATGAGAATGTCTGTGGCTGCTATGTTCCTCAACAGCCACAATAAGAGAAGATAGTAATGTTGGACACAGATATGTTGACGTTCGACCTTACCCTGAACGTGTTCCATTGGCTTCAGGTAGGGACTTGGGGCAGGCCAGTCTATTTCAGGAATGTCATTGTCTAGAGATACTGTTGTCTGAGAGGGTGTATTGTCATGTTACTTTATCATCTCCTCTACTGTCTGCAGCACTAAATGCTGTGCAATGTCTACATCGCTCGAAGAAAACGACACATGGTCAGTACAGATCCAGAAATAATGGCAAAACTGACCCTGTCTTTGCATGAAGTGATGAGTGCTGTCAACAGGAAATATAAGCATAAACATCAAATAATAAGTGGTTCAACGATTGAACAATTAAACGGGTAAATTGTTGAACGGTGGAATGGTAAATCGATAACACATAAATTGGTAAACGATTATTAGTTATCATCTACTAAAGACCAACACGAGTTACGAAATATACCACTAATTTAATATGTCTCATACTATTCATCACAGACATTATAAGCCCATAATATAGCGGTGTTGTAGGCATTACCTTCCACTGTTACAATTCGTACCTCAAGTGCAAGTCCTTTTTCAGTTCCCTGTAACCATTTTGTAAGGAATGCCGAACAGTCGGTAGATAGCGTTCGATATTTCGTTTGAATGAATAGAGAAATTAGTGCGACCTACAGCAGGGAGTGAGACGAGGTTGTAGCCTCTCCCCGAGGTTATTCAATCTGTATATTGAGCAAGCAGTAAAGGAAACAAAAGAAAAATTCGAAGTAGGTATTAAAATCCGGGGAGAAGAAATAAAAACTTTGAGGTTCGCCGATGACGTTGTCATACTGTCAGAGACAGCAAGGGACTTGGAAGAGCAGTTGAACGCAAAGGACAGTCTCTTGAAAGGAGGATATAAGATGAACATCAACAAAAGCAAATGAGGATAATGGAATGTAGTCGAATTAAGTCGGGTGATGCTGAGGGAATTAGATTAGGAAATGAGACACTTCAAGCAGTAAATGAGTTTTGCTATTTGGGGAGCAAAATAACTGATGATGGTCGAAGTAGAGAGGATATAAAATGTAGACTGCCAATGGCAAGGAAAGCATTTCTGAAGAAGAGAAATTTGTTATTATCGAGTATAGATTTAAGTGTCAGGAAGTCGTTTCTCAAAGTATTTGCGTGGGGTGTTGTCAAGTATGGAAGTGAAACATGGACTATAAATAGTTTGGACAAGAAGAGAATAGAAGCATTCGAAATGTGGTGCTACAGAAGAATGCTGAGGATTAGATGGGTAGATCACATAACTAATGAGGATGTATTGAATAGAATTAAGCAGAAGAGGAGTCTGTGGCACAACTTGACAAGAAGAAGGGACCAGTTGGTAGGACATGTTCTGAGGCATCAAGGGATCACAAATTTAGCACTGGAGGGCAGCATGGAGGGTAAAAATCGTAGAGGGAGACCAAGATATGAATACATTAAGCAGATTCAGAAGGATGTAGGTTGCAGTAAGTACTGGAAGATGAAGAAGCTTGCACAGGATAGAGTAGCATGGAGAGCTGCATCAAACCAGTCTCAGGACTGAAGACAACAACAACAGAAATATAGGAGGATGAAATCCATCTCTTTGCAAGGGGCTACACATAAAAAGCGTGATTTGTGGTGTTACCCAATTGCTTGCTGACTCGTTTCTATTCATCCATAATTTTGGAACTATAACGTACTTTAGAATCCTACATTATTTACCTATCTCTAACTCTGGAGAGGGTAAGTGCTTTAACCCCATGGACGTTGTGCAGTATGATCCAGTCAGATGGGGATTATACGTCTAACTTTAGATTCTCAGACAAGGAATGGAGGTAATTCATGTAAAACCATCCAAGAGATGCAGTAGGGCTTGGCCACTTGTGTAACACCTAGGTGCCATGATGGTTTTTAATATATTGACTTCCTTCTGCTAAGGGTAAATGACCATAGACATAAGAACTTGAATGGAAAGATGGATTAAGGGTTGAAAAAAATTCATACAATAATAGACACAAAAATCCGTGAGTATTAGGGGAGAAGGCACACAACAAAGAGGTTTGCTCTGATGGGTCATGACCATCTGATTGCTGTGGCAGTGATCCCATCACATGGCTGGTGTCGATTGTGAGCCTCTTATCAGAGTTCGCCGGAGCTGCTTATCTCAGTGCATTGCCATACAGCGCCATGCATGCACCTTTACCTACGGTTATCGGTAACTACTGCTGCTTAAAATCCAGGAGTGGGCGAGTGCACAATATGTTAAATGGCTCGTCCGCACAGTGGATTTGTTGCACACCGTTGCTTTATACACTTACATAAACCATTATTAAAGTGACATATGAGATCAGTCACTGAAATGCGGATATGTAAGAGTAAATTAAGCAATGAAATCGAGAATTAATGTATGTTTAGCACACATTAGAATTGTATCGTCGCTTTATTCATAGAAACTTACTTAACTTTGAATGATGGTCCTACATACAATAGTCCAATCGAATATGGAAATACACACATTAAAAGAAGTTTTGCAACATCCTGGTTCCCAGAACTCTTGAAGATAGACGTTGACTGTGGATACTGTATCACAGACACAGTCCCTTTGACTCTTCAGAGCTGTCACTAAACCCGCCCAAAGAGGTAAAGAACCATGCATGAGCAGTGCCTATAAGGGGGAGGGGTCCGACAGCCGATCAGTTCCAGTCATTCCACCAGGAAGCAGGTACACGGCTCGTGTTGTCTGTAGTTCAACCATGGCTAGACGGTCAATATCCCGTTTCGATCACGTCCGCATTGTTACTTTGTGCCAGGACGGCCTCTCAGCAAGTGAAAGGTCCAGGCGTCTCGGAGTGAACCAAAGCGATGTTGTTCGGAGATGGAGGAGATACAGAGAGACAGCAGCTATCGATAACATACCTCGCTCAGGCCGTCTAAGGTCTACTACTGCAGTGGATGACCGCTACCTACGGATTATGTCTCGGAGGAACCATAGCAGCAACGCCACCATGTTCAGTTATGCTTTTCGTGCAACCATAGGGCGTCGCGTTACAACTCAACCTGTGCGCAATAGGCTGCATGATGCGCAACTTCACTCCCGACGTCCATGTCGAGGTCCACCTTTGCAACCACGACACCATGCAGCGTTGTATAGATGGGTCGATCAACATGCCAAATGGATCGCTCGGGATTGGCATCACGTTGTCTTCATCAATGAGTGTCGCATATGCCTCCAACCTGACAATCGTCGGAGACTTTTTTGGAGGCCACCCGGTCAGGCTGAATGCCTTAGACACATTGTCCAGCGAGTGCAGCAAGGTGGAGGTTCCCCGCTGTTTTGGGGTGAGATTATGAGCGGCCGATGTATACCGCTGGTGATCATTAAAAGCGCCGCAACGGCTGTACTATACGTGAATGCCATCCTACGACCAAATCGGCGGCATATTGGCGAGGCATTCGTCTTCATGGACGACAATTCGCGCACCCATCGTGCACATCTTGTGAATGACTTCCTTCAGGATAACGACATCGCTCGACTAGAGTGGCCACCATGTTCTCCAGACATGAACCCTATCGAACAGGCCTGGGATAGATTGAAAAGGGCTGTTTATGGACGACGTGACCCACCAACCACGCTGAGGGATCTACACCGAATCGCAGCTGAGGAGTGGGACTATCTGGACCAACAGTGCCTTGATGAACTTGTGGATAGAATTCCACGACGAATACAGGCATTCATCAATGCAAAAGGACGTGCTACTGGAGATTTGAGGTACTGGTGTGTACAGCAATCTGGACCACCACCTCTGAAGGTCTCGCTGTATGGTGGTACAACATGCAATGTGTGGTTTTCATGACCAATAAAAAGGGCGGAAATGATGTTTATGTTGATCTCTATTTCAATTTCCTGTACTGGTGCCGGAACTCTCGGAGCCGAGGTGATGCAAAACGTTTTTGATGTGTGTAGTTTTACCACAGCAGTGGCGGACAATAAGCAGTTCACTACATCCCAGTCACTGTAATTCCATTACATTCACAGCTCTAAGACTTATAAACCAAAGACTAGCTTCCGAACAATCCTATAGGCCTGATCCTTTTTCACAATCTAAAAACGTGTGTCTCGAGGCCATTTTAGCCTTCCTTACCCGCACGGCTCTCAGCACACCAAAGAGCACGATCTCCACCTTGCGTCTCTGTCCTGCGTTTTGTCATATCCATGTACTTGACCATCATTCGTTACATACAAACACTTTTCACATTACACAAATGCTTATATCAAATACATTATTCAGTTCTGTACTCTTATTCTATTACATGCTATTATATTTTCTAATTACAGTTACTATTATTTCAGTATATTGCACAAACTGGAACAGCTTTCCTTCGTCAAAACAACTACTTAATTCTTTCTTGCCCGTTTGGTATTGTGTTATTCAAATCTTTCTACAGGTATTGTACCTACAATTATTATTAAGTGAATACAGAAATGAAATCTCGCTACAAATTACCCACGCAGATGCTAATAACTTTATATATTTGTACGTGCACAGTTTCTTCTGTTATGTTACAGACACAATTTATTTCACTTCAGAGCTATATTTTTTGCTACGCAGTGTTGCTATGAGGTGAAGAAGTGTCACCTATTTCCTGCTGCTTGAAATGAAGAAGCAGGATATGATGTCAGCATAGAGGTGGAGAGATTAGACATATCCTGAAATGTGGAAGTATGAAAGAAGGCAAACCTCAACAAGAGAGGCCTTACCACTGTTTTGTCCATTTGAACACTCGCGTTTTCAACTGAGATAAGAACGTGTGTGCACAGGCTTTCATTGAACATGAATTTCACACTAGACAAGAAATTCTGGGAAATGTCCACTCACCAACTTGCTGTCTCAGGAGGTTCGGGTATGAAAGCCAATATACTCACAAAGAAGCTTGTAGTTGATATTGCACCATCACAGATACCAATACAATCATCGCATCACAGTCTTTGCAAATTGTAATTTCATCATGCACTACACACTAACAATAGATTTTATATATCTTGCATGTTGTAATACAAGGAGGCACAGATTCCCTGTTACAGAAAATAAAGAATCAGGGTGAGTGTGGGAGTGCAGTACCCCCTATGACACTATTAAGGCTATTGACACTGAAGAAGTGGCAGTACCATCCAATATTGAACATGAGATGAGTTATTACCAGTTTGGACTGGCAGTGCTGGTTCATCTGAAAGTCTGCAAGGTATATCTGCTACCAAGATTGTCAGCCATCAGTGCCACTGAACATGACTTTCTCAACAATCATACCATGTACATGGTATATCGTAGAAGAGTGAGTAACATAGATGTGGTCGATTTCGAAAATATTGATACGTAACTTTTTGTGGCTGCTCTGTATACACAAATGTTAGTTTCCTTTCACGAAGTATCATGATAGTGGAATAATAAGATACATTGATATAAGATTTCTAAAAGAAGATTTTTGTAGCTCCTTGTTTAATTTGTGCGAGTGTTATGTTCTTACATATAAGGTCACTGATGGTCTAATTACTTTTTCAGCCGCAGTGGCAACACCGTTTGCCGTCAGATCACGGACGTTAAGCGCTGTTGGGCTGCGCTAGCACTTGGATGGATGATCATCTGATCTGCCGAGTGCTGTTGACAAGTGGGCTGCACTCAGCCCTGGTGAGGCAAACTGAGAAGCTACTTGATTGAGAAGTGGTGACTGCAGCCTCGTAACCTGACATACGGCTGGGAGAGCAGTGTGCTGACCACATTACCCTCCATATTCGCATCCAGCAATGCCTGTGGGCTAGGGCTGACACGGCGGCTGGTCGGTACCATTGGGCCTTGATGGATTTAGTTTCATTTTATTAGTGAATGTATTCGTTGCACTGAACTGTTACTATTTCAGCATACTAAACAGACTAATCGTTGCATTAATGATACACTATTAATTTTGTACACAGTTTTCCTCAAAAGTACAATAAAGTGCCATCTATATTTTTTACAGCGGATATAACAGGTGATACTTGGCTGTGTAATGCGAATGCCTCAAATAGTTACTCATATTGTAACAACCCACAGTTTGCAGTAAAAGATATTCTGAAACGCCTGGAAGATGAAGCAGAATGTGCATTAAATTCATATGCTTGTAACATGTGTTGCTGGCTAAAATATGCTAAAATTAAGCCTCTTTACAAGAAGGGGTGTGAAGAGAGAACATACAACTATCAATCAATTTCACTTTTGCCAGCTTCTTCAAAAATATTTGAAAAGGTTGGGTTCAGGCATATCCTTAAGCATCTGACTACAAATAATATATTGTCCAAGTAACAGTTTGGGTTCCTAAAAGATTCCAAATTAGAGAAGGCTATTTACAAGTACAGTGAGAATGTCCTTAATTGATTAGTTGATAATTGATAGGGTACTGGCATTTTCTGTGACCTTTCAAAACCGTTTGACTGTGTGAATCATGGCATTCTCTGAAGCAAATTACGCTGTTATGATTTCACTGGTAGGGCTGTAAAATGGTTGGAGTCTTACATAACTAAGAGGAAACAAAGGGTGTCGTAGCGAAATGCCTGTGGGGTAAGCAGTCAGTCTTCATCTGATTGCGAATTAATTACATGTGGTGCTCCTCAAGGTTCCATCATGAGTCCATTGCATTTTCTTGTGTACATTAATTATCTCTTGTCTGTTACATTGGCAGATGCAAAGTATGTTTTGTTTGCAGATGATACAAACACAGCAATAAGTAGCAGGTTTAGTACAGATTTAGAAATTCCTGCTAATAAAATTTTCAGAGAGAATGACGTCAGATGTAGGGGATATAAATATAAAAAATGCATCATATTATGTCATATGGAATCATATTTTTGGGTAGCTTATCAAACTGAGCAAAAGTTAGTTGAGTGCAAAAGCGTGTAATAAGACTTATTTGTGGTGGAAGTTCAAGAACATTATGTAGATACCTGTTCAAGGACCTTTGTATTCTAACCATTGATTCTTAGTATATTTATTCCTTAATGAAATTTGTTGAGAGCAATATGTCTCTGTTTGCAGTCAACAGTTCAATACATAGTGTCAGTACTAGGAATAAGAACCATCTACGTAAAGAGCCAAAATTACTTACATTGGCCCAAAAAGGGGTCCAATATTCAAGAACACACATTTTCAATAAACTCTCAGCAACTATTAAAAACTTGGTTTCAGATAAAACACAGTTTAAACAGAGTTTGAAAGACCTTTTGATATGCAACTCCTTCAACTGTATAAATGAGTATACTAACAGTGACTGTTAGACAAGCTTAAATAAAAATGTCTGTTAGATTTGGTCTCAACAGCTGAGATTAGGTATTCTCTGCATGACAAATTAATTGAAAATGCATAACTATATTTCATTCTGACAGTATATTACTTCCATAAATATTAGCAGTTCCACTATACTGGAATGTATTCACATATTTTGACAGTCTCCTGATAGGTGATCATGTTAGTGAGTATTTATTATACGCAAATGTTTTCTGTTTTCTATTTTAGATTTTCACACCCATAACAATCATCTCATTTTTGGGTCTATGGAACAAAAACTGAATCTAATCTAATCTATTCATAAGGCATCCCATTTCAATGTGAAAACATTTATAATTAACTTTATATGTATAATTTTGCTATCCTTCGTTCCCTCTGTAATATATTATAATGATGGGGCAGATGGGAAAGTGTATTGTGTGTACATATATATCAATGGAAATTTAATGATGAGCAGAAGTGGGGAGAGATACATGAAATCCATTGTGAGATGACTATTAAACAATGAGACGGTACAGAGGGCAGTTTGTTACAGTTTTGCTATAATGTGGGTCAATTTGTTATAATTTTGCTGCAGCATTACGGCAGTTTGTCACAGTCATTTGGGACTTGTTACACTTTTGTGTAACATGGGGAGAGATTTGTTACATCTTTCTTGTAACATGGTCAATTTGGAACAATCTGTTACAGTTTTTCTATAATACTGGGATGATTTGTTACAAGTGTGACGTTTTTTATTGTTTTGGGGGCAATTTGTTACTGTTTTGGGGCAGTAAGCAACAGTTTAAGGGCAACTTGATACATTTTCGTGACAAATTTTTATAGCTTTAGTGGGGGGTGGGGTCGAAGGGAGCAAGTTGATGCAGTTTGGGGATAATCTGTTAATCTGTTACAATTTTGTGGCACATGGATAAAAATTTGCTAGAACATTAAGGGCAGTAGTCATCCAAGGCAGAATGGTGGTAACCCAAGGAGAATGGTGGTAGGAGGAACAGTGGTCCCCTGTAAAATGGCCATCATTGCACTTAGGGGGAATGACTTCTACCTGACAGGAATGGTGGCCACCCTTTAAAATGTCTACATTATCACTCACAAATACACGTGCGTATATGAATACATGTGTGTGTGTGTGTGTGTGTGTGTGTGTGTGTGTGTGTGTGTGTGTGTTTGTGCAGTTCACTACTTTATGCAAATATATCGTCTGTATCATTTTAATATTACATTGATTAAATACAGAGGTATGGATGTATATGTAAATATGTTTGTCTTTCAGAGACACAAAGCAACTTAGCGCCAGTTTTACGTATTATTTTAGTATTATACTGATGACACACACAGTTATGTATGTATAAGCAAATTTCTTTAACTTTCATGGAAATAACTCAATAGACCACCAATTTTACACCTCATTTTAAAAGTATAAAGATGAAATAAACAGGTTCATTTACACAAATATCTTTGATTTTCGCCGCAATAAGGCATTTCTTTGACTTTCAGGTAAAGGTTTTGTGATTTTATATTGTATGTCTTTGAATTTGGTGACATGTTTATGTTCTGTTTAGTAATAGATATAGCGATTAAAGTTCCAGTGAATGAGCAAGACAGAAAAACTGAGTGAAACGCCATTAAACAATTAGCCAGAACTAATTTTAGCATGAAAGTACGGTACATAAATTAATATACAAGAAACAATGCAAGAATGTAACGAACGCTGCATGAAATATGAGGTGTCGTCTGAAGAACAGGGTGCCAAAGGAAGGTTGGCACGTTGCAACGAAACCACAGTACAATACAGTCGTTGCATGCTGCACCAACGAATGAGCAGTGCTGGAATGTTCACATGTCCCAGAGCATCATTACGCCACCGCATTCGACGGTCTACTTATAGCTCAGTAGAGGAAAACTCAGTCCAATTCACAGTCACTAATCAAATTGACAGCATCGTCTTAGATAGGCTGCCAGTATATTAAATGTCTGACCTAGAACTCTTATGTGAAAATTATGTCAATTACTCTTCATACGGAGAGTCTTGTAAATCTTTCTGTATCAAATGATACTTTAATTTTTGGAGAGAGTTGTAAATACTCAGATCACTACTGTGGAAATGGATTGTACCAAGTTAAGTAACTCCTCTTATATACACTCATGTTAAGAAAAAAAAAAAACTCCTTGAACGACTGGAGACTAGACGTTCATATTCACAGGACATGTACGTTAGTATGTTCTGCAGAAACTATGAGTATTTCAGTCACCTCGGTTCACCATGTGTCCTATTGCCTAGAAGCACGTGGCCCATATTGGGCTCTGCTAACTTGTCGCATACGTGATGGCATCGACGCATATACGGCGCGAATGGCGTCGTGTGGTCTGTGTTGCATTCACATAGTTCCACAATTCTTCTTTGATGGTTGACATTGAGCGCAGCGCTGCACCCGTCATTTCACCGTGTCCCACACATTTCCGTCTGGTGACCTAGCGAGCCAAGGAAAAAGGCTAACATCCTGTGAGACCAAGATGGCATGTGTTGGTGCAGCAACATGTAGTGGTGCATTTCCTTGCAGAAAAATGCCGTCTGGGGTGTTGTGCCGAAACGTTATGTCTACGGGTCGCGGGATGTCATTCACGCAGGTAAAATCGATTACAGTGTCTTGGACACGAACCAGCTGTGATTCGTGATTGTACCCAGTAGCGCCCCCATCATAAGGCCTTGAGTATGTCTTGTACGAATGCAATCACTGTGATGCCGCTCCCCCTGTCTGTGGCGAACCAAAATGCAGACATCATTTTGAAACAAATAGGACCTGGGCTCGTCCGAAAACACTATCTGATGTCATTCCTGTCCCTAGCGACGTCGTTCCATACACCATTGCTATGTACCATGTTTCTGCACATTCGCTTAAGGTAGGCGGAGAAGTAAACGGCGCGCACGTGACCCATGTCGTAATAAACGGCGACGGACTGTGACGCTTTATGGTGCACGATGAGTTATACTGTTCTAATGTTGCGCCGGAGCCGAGGAGGACGCAGATCTGTCCTGCAATGCCTTGCGAATGAGATGTCGGTCTTCTCGGGGCGTGATTTGGATGGTGCGACCCGACCCATCTCATCGTGTTCTATGGCTTTGCATGAACCATTCTGTACACACCCGCTGCACTGCCAAAACACTTCTTCCACACTAGAAGAAATTTGTTCAAATGTTCAAATGTGTGTGAAATCTTATGGGACTCAACTGCTAAGGTCATTAGCCCCTAAGCTTACACACTACTTAACCTAAATCATCCTAAGGACAAACACACACACCCATGCCCGAGGGAGGACACACACAAGCCGCACAGTCCATGACTGCAGCGCCTCAGACCGCTCGGCTAATCCCGCGCGGCAGAAAAAATTTCCCGAATGGATGGATCACTCTCTCTCATCTCAATAATGTGCCGTTTTCCTCAGTCACTGGTTTGCCAGTACGTCTACGATGCATCCTGCACGTCTGCTCGAGTCACATTCATCCATTATCCACGGTTTATAGCGACAACGAGAGCAGCAGGCTCATTTTACCAGTAGACGGCGTTGCGCTGCATTATCGATGTTGACCCTGAACCCGCTGGCTGTCAGGGTTCAGACGCTAATTACTTCTGCTGAACATACTAATGTACATCTCCTCTGAATATGAACGTCCTGTCTCTAGTCGTTCAAAGTGGTTTTTTTTCTGAATGTAAGTGTAGTTTGTAATAAAGTGAACTAATATTTTATGTGTTATAGTTCCAGGCGATCTCCTCCTGGTGCAAACCAAAGAAGCCACCCCGTATTGGCGCAAAAGAATACTTAGAGAGTTACAATTTAATACTCTGGTAATCTTTCTCAGGAAGTGACTAATCAAATCTTTTAAAGACCAACAGTACGCTGTGATTTAACCTAAGAAACAGTTTATAACAAGAAGCTGACAAATACAAGACGGCTGGTATCTATAAGGTGCAGTGTAACACCTGTAATGCTCACTACATAGACCACTCTGCCAGATCCTTTCAGATAAGATACAAGGATCATAGTTAGCCTTTTTAGCTTAGTAATTTCGAGAAATCAGCTGTACCCATGCTTATTCATGAAAGTGGTCACTTTTTGAGGATTTCGCAGTTTTTTCATTCACAAGAGAAAGGCAATAAGCTATATCTGCTAAACCACTTATTGGAGATTATTACACAGAGCGCTAGAAATCGTAACACGTTCAATGAACTTACAGATGACTGAGGTTGCTTTTCAGAAAATTGACGGATCTTTTTTAATACCAGTTTAGTATTTACTGACTTTACCGCATTTTGTTCATAATGAGATTTGAATTTCAGGGCTACATGGCACAATTATACGAGGGTTATTCCAAAAGTACGGTCCGATTGATTGCCAAATTGAAACCACAGTGAACATCAGAAATGTTTTACTTGTAACAATTAGCTACACCTTTCAGCTACTTCTCTACGTAGTCGCCGTTCTGACTTAGACTTTTGTCATAGCGTTGTACCAACTTTTCAATAGCCTCATCATAGAAGGCAGCCGCCAGTGCTTTCCGCCAATTCTCCACGCTGGCCTACACCTCGTTGTCTGTGTCAAAATGTTGTCTTCAAAGACAGCGGTTCATGTGACCAGAGATGAAACTCAGGGGGAGACAATTGCGGACTGTATTGTGGGTAATCTCACATTTCCATTTGAAAACGATGCAGGAGCATCTTCATTGCCCCTGCAGAATGCGGCTGAGAATTGTCGTGAAGACGAAACAGCACGACAGTTATGTAATGTTGGCTGCATAGCTTCAGGCGAAATTTCTCACCAGGCCCTCGTACTTGGCGGCAGACACTATTTTCTAGACATCTTTACGCACTCACTGCGAGCTCAGAAATGAGAAGAGCGACGTGATGCTAACTGGGGTTATACTAGAGACACTACCCAACACATCTGTGCAAAGCTTTATCGGATTTTCATAGTCGTTTCCATTTCGCGACCGATCGGACCTTACTTTTGGAATAACCCTCGTACATCTTTGTTTCTTCGGTATTGTCATTGGATTTCATGTTATCAATCATAAGGTGCTCACTCGCTTTAGTTCTGGGTTTGCCTTTGCGACGTTGGTTGCAGGAAGATAAACATGAAGTGTAAGCATATAACTGTTACTGTAGTGCTGCCAGTACCAAAGAGAACACGTAGAATTCCATTTTAATCTATTTTATCCGTTGACTAAGATGAGGAAGTACATCTTAGGAGGACACAACTGCAACGGAAGTTGGAGGTTATTTTATTATTATTTTTCTTCTCGTTTATGTTTTACTTGCACACATTTAGATGCTCCTGTACGATGAATGCTTGACTATCGAAACGCATAAATTATAGTTCTTTTTACACTGCAAATAGGTTGTTGAGTCGACACTTTAACACTGGTATATCATTGTAACACTTCATTGGTGGAGAGGGGGAAGGGTACGTGGCACAACAAGGCTGGTCGGACTTTCTAATACTTATTTTATTTATTTTCAATGAAACTACATTCTGAGTAGATGCCTGATTTTAATACTACACTGTGACTTCAGGGAGAGAGAAGGGTGTTTTAAAACTCCCTCTAGCTAAGTTGGGCAAGTGCCACCACGTCGAATTCATTTTTATACGATTCTGTGGGAATTAGAAAGGAGAGAGGAGGACAGAGCTTTGGAGCTGTGACTGGCTGGAAAAGTGAGGGGAAAGTGGAATGGAAAGGGGAATGGAATGTGTCTAGAAGACAGTGATGAAGATGACAATGTCACAGATATCATTGCCCCTGCTTGTATGCAACGCACACTAATACTTGCAGTTTTCAAGCTCTAGTAGCCGTTTGACGTTAATAGTATCGCATACTTCAGTACCGCATTTAAATGCAAAGTGGGCCGCAGTCAGCAGATATACTAATAACTTGTGACTTTTAAAAGCAGATCAACTCTGTGTTTTAAATGAGGAGTGTTTATGGTTATAAATTCCAGTCTTTGTTTTGTTTATTCGGGAATGGGGTTCAGTGGCGGCCTTGGAGTTTTATGACTTTCTTCTGATGCTGTTACAAATCCATTATGCAAATGTTGGGTGTATGCGTTGTGTAACAGGACGCAGAGATGAAAGTATAGGGTGGGGACAGTTACAAAGCAGATCTTGGTACGCTGGGTTCCACAGCTTAGGGAATCAGCATGTACAATCCTCAGCGAGAACCTTATGACGCCTACCTAATAGTCGGTATGTCCACCTCTGGCACACATAACAGCGGCGACGCGTCGTGGCGAGGAAGCAATGGGGCAATGAATATGGAAATGGCTCCACATCTGCTCTCACAAGTCAAATAATTTTCGTAACTTATGGGGAGGGGGGAGAAGGGCTCTGACACCACTTACAGTCACATCCAAGATGTATTCGATCGGGTTTAGAATTGGCGAGTTGGGGGGCCAACACATCAATTGGAACTGGCCGCTGTGTTCCTTGAACCACTCCATCACACTCCCGACCTTGTGAAATGACGCATTATCTTGCTTAAAAATGCCACTGCTGTCGGGAAATATGATCCTCATGAAAGGGTGTACGTGGTCTGCACAACCAGTGTACGGTACTCCTTGGCCGCATGGTACCTTGCATTAGCTCCGTTGGACCCATGGATGCCCCCAGAGCATAATGGATCCACCGCCAGCTTGCCTCCGTACGGCAGTACAGGCTTCAAGGAGACGTCGGATTGGCGCCATCCTCTCGGCAGGATAAAGTGGGTATCGAGGTTCATCAGACGATGCAACGCTCTGAGACTGCGCCAACATCCATTGCCAATAGTCACCTGCTCATTTCAGACATAGTTGTTCACAATGGCACATGCATGGCTTATCAACTGAGGAGGCCCATCGTTAGGAGTATTCAGTACACTATGTGTTCAGACACACTGGTACTGTGTCCAGCATTAAAGTCTGATGTCAGCATCTCCACAGTTGGCCGCCTGTATTGAGTTACACGTCTGCCCAGTCTACGACTTCCAAAATCTATAATGATGAGTGCCCACCCAACCGAAACGTCTGTACTTGGTTTCACCTTCGTTTCGCCACGCGTTGAAGACACAGCACTGCTCGAACACCAGACAAGTCGTGCAATTTCCGAAATGCTCGTGCCGAGCCTGCTGGCCATGACAATTTGCTCTCGGTCAAACTCAGGTAGATAGCGCGCGCTAACAATTCTACACACGGATAGCACACTCACTGCTCCTACACAGGGTGTGACAAAAAGGTACGGCCAAACTTTCAGGAAACATTCCTCACACACAAATAAAGAAAAGATGTTATGTGGACGTGTGTCCGGAAACGCTTAATTTCCATGTTAGAGCTCATTTTAGTTTCGTCAGTATGTACTGAACTTCCTCGATTCACCGCCAGTTGGCCCAATTGAAGGAAGGTAATGATGACTTCGGTGCTTGTGTTGACATGCGACTCATTGCTCAACATGTGGTTCATGCACGATGGAGCTCCTGCACATTTCAGTCGAAGTGTTCGTAGGCTTCTCAACAACAAATTGGGTGACCGATGGATTGGTAGAGGCGGACCAATTCCATGACCTCCACGCTCTCCTGACCTCAACCCTCTTGACTTTCATTTATGGGGGCATTTGAAAGCTCTTTTCTACGCAACCCCTGTACCAAATGTAGAGACTCTTCGTGCTCGTATTGTGGACGGCTGTGATACAATACGCCATTCTCCTGGGCTGCATCAGCGCATCAGGGATTCCATGCGACGGAGAGCGGATGCATGTATCCTCGCTAACGGAGAACATTTTGAACATTTCCTGTAACAAAGTGTTTGAAGTCACGCTGGTACGTTCTGTTGCTGTGTGTTTCCATTCCATGATTAATGTGATTTGAAAAGAAGTAATAAAATGAGCTCTTACATGGAAAGTAAGCGTTTCCGGACACATGTCCACATAACATATTTTCTTTCTTTGTATGTGGGGAATGTTTCCTGAAAGTTTGGCCGTACCTTTTTGTAACACCCTGTATACACCATGAGTGTGTCTGAGTAGCAGTCATTCCTCGCAGGTAAGACAGCTGTCGCCTGGCCGAGTTTATATCGATAGTAGGTCGGCGGTCGCAATGTGTTAACTGATCAGTGTACAAGTACAATACAGCTACAGCATTTCGAACCGCTAATGCTACAAACAAACCATCGCAGTATCTGAACAAGTTCCTGATCTTTACAGCATATCCATCAAAACCTCTCTTATATACTTGCGTTTCTCGGTTCAGTGTTGCGAAGTTCTAAGACATAAATAAGTTACCTTACATCGTTATATGTTTGTAAATTTATTGTATTCTGGATATGTGCTTGTCACTGGTTACAGTCACGTCCGCTCCGTCTGAGAGAATGCGTACAGAACGATTTAAAGGGGAATGACCATTTGAAACAAGTTGGAGGATGGTACATACCGGACTGAGATGCACTGAAATGGTGCTAAAAAAATCTAATTCACACATAAAGGAGGTAGTTTGCGAAAGTTTCGATTGATCGAAGACTAACTATGCATCGTCCATATGCAGGCCTTGCCAAGTAATATCAGTATAGTAGATAGAAGTGATCCAAAGAACAGCATCGCGTTTCGTCAAGCGTTCATAATATAATACGCACGAGAGCGTCAGGGAATGGGTCCTCCATTTCCTGCAGCAGGCGCTACAAGAAAGGCGGTAAACGTCACGGAGGTACTTAATATTAGAATTTCAGGACTATAAAACTCAGGAGGACTAAAACAACAGAATGCTTACTATTCCATACATTTCGCGAAATGATTTTGGTGACATAATAAGTGTAAATGGAGCTCATAAAGAGGCTTTTGGACACTTGTTCTACGAAGCTGGTGAAGGATAAGTGGTAGTGCTTCCCGAAATACACTCGGCCACACCCCGTAACGTTGCTTACCTGGTAAAAACATACATGAAAGTGATCTGGGATTATTTAATGGGCAGTACGAAAGGCCGCAAGTTATTTTAATTACATTTTCCGAAATTGCGGCTTAAGTGTCTCTTAACGTTGTGGAAATATTTGGTTATTATCATGCGGGTGCTAAAAATAAATTAAATACATCCTTATTGCAGACGTTGTCAATTGCTATCAGTATGTAGTGCCACGCTCTACTTAAATAATTCTTATTTTCACCCATAACTTATATGAAAGTGTACCAAATCGATAACGATTTTTATTCGAGATGGATCACACAGTTTAAAGTAACCAATATTGTAGTAACTGCGTCTTTATTTTCCCTCTTCCTCATAATATTCTCGCTTCATACGCAGTTTTCTCTTACAAAACATTTCAATTTACTGAGTATTATAACATTTTCAAGAACAGAGAAAAAACACAAAAGGAACTTCTAAGTATTACAATCACACAGTTAACAAAACACAGGAATCACAGATGTTAACTTACAAGGACTATAAGTTGATATCTACACACATAAACAACAGTTCACAGGCGTGCTTCTACATCTGAAAGGTGATGTGCTGTGTCGTCCGAACAAGACGCAGTCAGGGCGAAAACAACACAGGCGCAAAGATGCGAGCTGGTACCAGTGCCGTAGAGACTCGTCACTTGCGCGAGTTCCACCAACGCTACAGGGGGCACTAAGGATGAACATATCGACTTCGCCTCTGTCAGTTTCCGGCCGAGTACAATCCGCCAATGACCGGAAGACAACGGAAACAAGCCTACTCGGAAGAGAGAAGAGTAGGTCTTGCTCACTTGTTTATACATCATCGTCCAGAGCTGACTCAGACAGAGAACGTCGTTTAGTGAACTCTTAGAAGTGAACGGACGGTTGTTGTAATATTGTATTTGCTATTTTCTGTGAAGTTGATCTACTTAGTCATTGAGGGCCTTTTTTGTGTTATATTACAAGCAGCGTTGCAGACTTCATTATTCATCTAGTCACCAAGATAAGTAAAACTTTATAACTAATTTGTGTGACTTGGTTACTAATTTGTTGGAGTGTTGTAGAACCTTCGTTCTCCTATCCTGTTACCTGACCCTGGGTCATAGCTGTGTAATAGTGGCAGGGAGCAATTGTCTTAGCGATATACAGCACCAGGAACTGTATCACGTACTCACAAACTCGGCCTCCACAACAGTAGCGACGAGACCTTTACAAAACTGGCGACGAGGGGTTAAAAAATGATGTCTATTCAAATTTCGCACCATTCGCTTAAGAGTAGCGCTAGTAGAGCTAATATGAGGATGCAAATCGGGTTTGCTTTAAAACAGGCTGTAGCGGTCGTGAGCAAGAGTTGGCACCACAGTGACATTACGAACATTTACAAATCGGTTACCTCAATGACAACTCCGGGCCAGAAGCCCTGTAGCGTCCATTCGACTGATCCCAGACCACCACCATTTGCGACATCAGTGGTGTCGAGCGAGAACTCATTGGAGACCAGGGTGGAGATCTGTTGTGTTTTCTGATAAAAGCTTGATCTGCCTCTGTGCAGTGATGGGCGTGTGCTGGTTACAACGAGGTCAGTTGTGTGCTACACAACCTGCTTGTGTGCTACATTCACTGGACCTACAGCTAGAGGTATGGTCTTGAGTGTGATCCCCTATGACATCAGGAGCACTGTCGTCATTATCCCATACCCCTGACTGCAAATTTGTACTTCGGTCTGGTGACTCGAACTATCACGCTGCCATTCATGAACAGCATGAGAGGAGGTGTCTTCCAACAGGATAACGCACGTCCACATACCGCTGCTGTAACCCAACATGCTTTACAGAATGTCGATATGTTGCCTTCGCCTGCTCGGTCGCCTCGTCTGTCTCGAATTGAGCACATATGAGATATCATCGGACGACACTCCAGCGTCATCGACGAACAGCATTAACCGTCCCTGGATTCACCGACCAGGCGTAAGAGGCATGAAACTCAATCCCACAAACTGATATACGGCACCTGTACAACATAATGCATGCAAGTTTGCATGTTTTCATTCAACATTCTGGCGGTTACACGGGTTATTGATGTACGCCAAAGAAACTGGTATGAGTGTGCATATTCAAATACAGAGATATGTTAACTGGCGGAATACGGCGCTGCAGTCGGTAACAGCTGTATAAGACAACAAGTGTCTGGGGGAGTTGTTAGATCGGTTACTTCTGCTACAATGGCAGGATATGAAGATTTAAGTGAGTTTGAAGGTGGTGTTATAGTCAGCGAACGAGCGATGGGACACAGCGTCTCCGAGTTAGCGATGAAGTGGGGATTTTTCCCCGTACGACCATTTCACGAGTGCATCGTGAATATGAGGAATCCGGTAAAAAATCAAATCTCAGACATCGCTGCTGCTGGCAAAATATCTTGCAAGAACAGAACCAAGGACGACTAAAGATAATCGTTCAACGTGACCGAAGTGCAACCCTTCCGCAAATTGCTGTATATTTCAATACTGCGGCATCATCAAGTGTCAGCGTGCGACCCATTCAACGAAACATCATCGATATGAGCTTTCGGAGCCCGAGGCCCACTCGTGTACCCTTGATGACTGCACGACGCAAAGCTTTACGCCTCACCTGGACTCGTCAACACCGACATAACACTGTTGATAATTGGAAGCGTATTGCCTGATCGGGGAGTCTCGTTTCAAACTGTAACGAGCGGATGGACGTGTACGGGTATGGAGACAACCTCATGAATCCATGGACCCTGCATGTCAGCAGGGTAATGTTCAAGCTGGTAGCGTCTCTGTAATGGTGTGGAGCGTGTGCAGTTGGAGTGATATTTAACCCCTGATAGGTCTAGATACGACACTGACAGGTGACACGTACGTAATCATCGTGTCTGATCACCTGCATTCATTCATGTCAATTGTGCATTCCAACGGACTTCGGCAATTCCAGCAGGACAACGCGACACCACACTCGTCCAGAATTGCTATATAGTGCCTCCAGGAACACTCTTCTGAGTTTAAACACTTCTGCTGGCCACTAAGCTCTCCCGACATCAACATTATTGTGTATATCGGTGATGCCTTGCAACATGCTGTTCAGAAGAGATCTCCACACCATCGTACTCTTGTGGACTTATGGACAGCCCAGCAGGATTCATTATGTCAATTCCCTCCATCACTACTTCACACATTAGTGGAGTCCATGTCATTTCATGTTGCGGCACTTCTGCGTGCTCGCGGGTGCCTTCCCGATATTAAGTGGGTGTACCAGTTTATTTGGCTCTTCATTGTATTTGAAATGGTTTTTCTCGCGCTTACATTCACCCATGGTCTTGCAGTTTTAATCACTTAAATATGTTACCCAGATAGATGTATTCCAAAAATTTCATTACTATACATTAATTATTTTCTGATCTTACGATTTATTTTACCGTCAGTGTATTCGGAGGGTTGTTTTGAGTAGAGTTATAGAAATTTACGTGGTAGGGACTACAGTAAACTGCTATTCCCGTCCCATTTCAACACCTTTGCGTACACAGTACGAAGTGGCTCAAAGCCACAAGGCGGCTAACCTTGGTGCGTTTCAACCTGTCCTATATCATCATTTAGGTGTGCATTTCGACAGCGCACATACTAGCTGAACCTCAAGTCCATCGATAAAGTTTCGCATGTTGTTCATTGACATTTTCTGATTAGACTGGCGTCATGGATCAGTGGCCTCCGGTCGTTCGTTACAGAGTGACTGCATTTCACTTGAATTCTTACCCTTATACATCTTTGTATTTTACTGAAAATATCCCCCAAAATTGCAAATGTATTGTTTGTCTTGTCTGGAAACAAACTTGTCTATGTTCTTGCTGCTGAGAACTTATTCTTCGCCGCGCGGGATTAGCCGAGCGGTCTCAGGCACTGCAGTCATGGACTGTGCGGCTGGTCCTGGCGGAGGTTCGAGTCCTCCCTCGGGCATGGGTGTATGTGTTTGTCCTTAGGATAATTATGTGAGTAGTGTGTAAGCTCAGGGACTGATGACCTTAGCAGTTAAGTCCGATAAGGTTTCACATACATTTGAACATTTTTGAACTTATTCTTCACGATGGCATTCAGTATTACTTGGCTCTGTATAAGGGTTGTTTTTCCGGCAGTCGTTTTACGTTAAAGCGATAGACAGTGCTATGAAGTAGTTTACTGATAAGAAGTTGGACGATATGTACATCGTGTATAGTTCCGCTAAATGCAATGGATGAGCGGTGCTGAGGAGTTCCCGTACCAAAGGCAACCAACTCACAGTACCTTTGCATCGTCTGTGGGTTGTTCCATTGCTCTGTCTTTTGTGTTGTACCTTGTAGTGATAACATATTACAGGCGTTTTCACCGTTGTGAAAGAATTTTTACAAAAACCAGGGTAACTGGGGTAACAAACCGTGTAAATCACAATTAAGTTTACTCGTTAGCACACTGGACTCGCGTTCGGGAGGACAACAGTTGAAACCCATGTCTGGCCATTCTGATTTAAGTTTTCCGTGATTTCCCTAAATCGCTTCAGGCAAATGCCGGAATGGTTCCTTTAAAAAGGGCACGGCAGACTTCCTTTCTCATCCTTCCCTAATTCTGTGGGACCGATGTCCTCGCTGTTTGTCCGCTCCCCCAATTCACCAAACAACCAGAATTACATTTTTACTCTGTGGGATCCATGGAAGACTGCGGATTCCGTTACGCCAAAACACTCAGAAAATTTCCCCGAAAAATCTCCCAAATTTTGTCGGTGGAGTTCGGGTCCATTCTGTAGATGAAGCAGCGGGAATTGTGTATAAAAAGTGCAGTTTGTAAAAATTTAATAAACGAAATGCAAGACCTTCAAAGCATGCCCCTCCTTTATAGCGATATCGTAGCGCACTAGCTGACGAGACAAGCAGGTGATAAACGGAGATCGAAGGTATGTGTCAGATTAACCACTATTTGTCTAAAACACTGACTATTTGCGATGTGGTTTTTAGGTTTTTTCGCCTTTCATCTGTATAAATGCAGCACTACTTCTCTTTACACGCCTTATAAACACAAATAGTAAAACACGTACACTAAATTTATACTACTGTCAGATCGCATACACAACTTTACATTTCCATCCTAGGGTAAATAATGAATGGAATCCAGCTTTAGGAAATAATACCTTTGAAATCTGGAACTCATCGGTGTTTATTCAGTGTGGAGTCAGATGAAGGGTACGCCACTACTGAAGAAGGAACATAGCCTAACCAACAGACACGATGGTTGCAGTATTTCAACAAAGGCTGCTGTAGGAAAGAAGAGAAAATTTACGTTTACTGTTGATTTGTAGGCTTTGGAAGAAAAATTATTCCATTAAAAAACAAAATTGTAAACCCATAATGAATGAGTGAACGGACGAATTTCGTTATCGCCAGATTACGTGCTGCTACTTATTTAAAACTTCACAATCAAGCAGTTTTTTATGCGCGAGGAAAATCCGACTTTGTTGTACACGAAACGAATTTTTTGCACGGACTCAAATTCATATAATTATGATGAACGCTACGTAAAACATACGCACGCACAGAAGTATTCGCTTTGTTGAGCAAAGCGTAGTAAGTAGACACGATGGCTGTTTCGAAAGGAATAATTTCACCTGCTCGCGGACGAATTACTGCGATAATTAGTCCTTTTCGCCTTCTTTATACTGAGCAAAAGCGTCCCGCCGGAAATTCAGTCCCGAGACACTCTCGACATGGGCGGCGACTCACTTTTCAACAAGAAAATTATTTCTGAGGGGATAAAAATAGCGCCCGTACATAGCTAAGTGCTCCGTACTCCGTTCTTAAAAGAGATCCAATTTGGCTCCTTTCTCGTGTAATATTCATCACTTTAAGAAACGGCTTTTCTGGCAGGCGCCGGGTGTAAAGCGCAGTGCGGGGTGAATTCATAATGGCCACTCGAGCGGCGCGGCCAGCGTTTTGGTGCTCACCATCGAGCCAGCCACTTAACACTTCTTTCGGAACGAGTTAACCTCTGGTCGAGCGCCCAGCGCGCAATGGAGCGCACTGCCACACCCACTTGTCGCGGATTTTCCACTAATTAAATAGCCGATGGGTGCTACACCAGCCACACAACGTACGCTTCATCGCGTTGCAAGACCTTTAAGCGGAATAAAAAGTCAATTTTACTGGTGGTTCACTTCACACCGAAATAATGGTTTGCTTGGAGCAGGGGCGCGGAGCTGGTAGACAGCGTCAGCGTCGCTACCGCTCCGTCCTTCTCGGCCACTCGTACAGCCGTGGAGTGCCACTGCTCGCCACCCTCACCATCGCTTCGTGCTGGCAGTGAGTAAAGCCGTCCTCACACGGCACTTGCTTCTCATCTCGAAGCACGCCAGGCAAGGTGTCCGAACTCTCTGAAACGACCTGATACATCTCACTGAATGTGTTCCTCATCGTTATTAGCGAGCGACCTCAGCTCTCTCTAGCAGCAGTCTGTGGCATCTAGCGCGCAAAATAGATACGTTAAATTTGTTAGCGATTGTCGAAGAAATGTGAATTAGATCGAGAAGAAGACTGGACTCGTGTCGATGGCTTGAACAGCGAGCAATGGTGTACAAATACCTGACGTACGTGCAAGTACAATTTACTCCTTCTCTCTCTTGATTCAACATCCCATTTCCGGTTTTATATTGAATCTACTTAAAGTATAGTGCATAATGTCAGTCTGCACATACATAACATCCATATTCTCGATTTTTCATTCACTACCGTCACTTTGAAGTAACGCATTTCATCACATGTATTTCAAGCTCCAGACTGGCTTTGTAATTTCATTTAAAATTAAGAAGAAATTCCCTAGAAGCTGCTCACCATAACTGTAAAATATGTTTAAAAAAATGGCTCTGAGCACTATGGGACTTAACATCTGTGGTCATCAGTCCCCTAGAACTTAGAACTACTTAAACCTAACTAACCTAAAGACATCACACACATCCATGCCCGAGGCAGGATTCGAACCTGCGACCGGAGCAGTCACGCGGTTCCAGACTGAAGCGCCTAGACCACACGGCCACAAAATATGTTTACTGGCAACATAAAAACACGAGTCAGTCCATAAAACCAAGCGATAGGTGTATATATTTTACACAAAGTATCGTAATAACAAAATCTTCCGGTGTATAGAATGTGTTTACTTTCTTATATAGACTGGCAATTACGTTAAGATTTCTGGTCACTGGGGAAACGTTCCCGTCAATGACCTTTGCGACAATACTTGCAGGAATTTTTTTTTTTGTAATAAATAACATCGACTACTGCAGATAATACTTCTATTAAATTAATAAGAAGGGCCCAAGATTTTTTAGAAAACAAAAGGTGAAACAGACAGTAGGAAGTAGTTGGACACGACCTGCTACCTACAGCTTCAACAGGGCACCCCATCTCCGTATGTGGTACACACTGTCTACAGACTGTATCTACGAATGTCATTCTTTTATAATTAACTATGAAGAATTGTATCAAAGTGACGGGATTTTGATAGCTGATCATTGTATCTTAGCACTGAAACTGTATACTTCCATAGCACACAAGCTATACAATTAAGAACATGAAGTACAGGAATCGTTTATCCGTCGATATGAGGTTACGTGTCTTTTATTATAAAAATCGTAGATAAAACGACAAGTTTTCGAGGGATTCTCAATCTGCTGATGGTCTGAAACAGCTTCTACTCACGACACGTACTCTATGATAAAGAAAAGCCACAAAATACGCAGTTTAACTCAGTGCATGATTTGTGCTTTTAGCAGGACGGTGGTTGGGGGTGGGGTGGGGTGGAGGGGTGGGGGGGGGGTGGGGATATTTTACTGGGTTAGTAGAGTTAATTACTAGCTCCGGTCGGCGATTTTACCCGTAGTTAAACTATCCACACCTATAAGCCATTTCAAAAGCTGTCTCTTGGAACTCTGTGTTACATACATTATAAAAATATATAGCCTACGTCTTTGCCCATATCGAACTCCTCCCGCTGTCTCTGCGCCTAATCTCCTCTGTCCTCTCTTTGTAATCTCCTCCTCATACATACGCACATCAAAAAAGGTTTGCATCACCTCGGTTCCTAGAGTTCCTGAACCTGTACAGAAAATTGGAATACATGTCAACATAAACATCATTTCCGCCATTTATATTGCTCAATACAACCATACATTGCATGTTGTACCCATATACAGCGAGAACGTCAGAGTTGGTGTACACACCGGTACCTCTAACACACAGTAGCATGCCTGTATTCGTCGTGGCATACTATCCACAAGTTCATCAAGGTACTGTTGGTCCTGATTGTCCCACTCCTCAATGGCCATTCGGCGTAGATCCCTGAGAGTGGTTGGTGGGCCACGTCGTCCATTAACAGCCCTTTTCAATCTATCTCAGGCATAGAATGAGATTTTCACTCTGCAGCGGAGTGTGCGCTGATATGAAACTTCCTGGCAGATTAAAACTGTGTGCCCGACCGAGACTCGAACTCGGGACCTTTGCCTTTCGAGGGCAAGTGCTCTACTAACTAAGCTACCGAAGCACGACTCACGCCCGGTACTCACAGCTTTACTTCTGCCAGTACCTCGTCCCCTACCTTCCAAACTTTACAGAAGCTCTCCTGCGAACCTTGCAGAACTAGCACTCCTGAAATAAAGGATATTGCCGAGACATGGCTTAGCCACAGCCTGGGAGATGTTTCCAGAATGAGATTTTCACTCTGCAGCGGAGTGTGCGCTGATATGAAACTTCCTGGAAGATTAAAACTGTGTGCCCGACCGAGACTCGAACTCGGGACCTTTGCCTTTCGCGGGCAAGTGCTCTACCAACTGAACTACCGAAGCACGACTAACGCCCGGTACTCACAGCTTTACTTCTGCCAGTACCTCGTCTCCTACCTTCCAAACTTTACAGAAGATCTCAGGCATGTTCGATAGGGTTCATGCCTGGAGAACATGCTGGTCACTCTAGTCGAGCGATGCCGTTATCCTGAAAGAAGTCATTCACAAGATGTGCACAATGAGGCTCGAATTGTCGTCCATGAAGACGAACGCCTCGCCAATATGCTGCTGATATGGTTGCAGTATCGGTCGGAGGATGGCATTGACGTATCGTACAATTGTTACGGCGCCTTCCATGACCACCAGCGGCGTACGTCGGCCCCACATAATGTCACCCTAAAACAGCTGGAAACTTTCACCTTGCTGCACTCGCTGGACAGTGTTTCTAGGTGTTCAGTCTGACCGGGTTGCCTCCAGACATGTCTCCGACGATTGTCTGGTTGAAGGCATATGCGACACGCCAATCCTGAGCGGGCCATTTGGCATGTTGTTAGGGCCAATCTGTCCCGCGTTGCATGGTGTCGTGTTTGGTAACAATGCGGACGAGGTCGAATCGCGGTGTTGATCGTCTGGGCATGGCTGAACTACAGATAACACGAGCCGTGTATCTCCTTCCTGGTGGAATGACTAGAAGTGATCGGCTGTCGGACCCCCTCCGTCTAATAGGCGGCGCTCATGCATGTTTGTTTACATCTTTTGGCGGATTCAGTGACGTCTCTGAAGAGTCAAAGGGGCTGTGTCTGTGATACAATATCCACAGTCAACGTCTGTCTTCAGGAGTTCTGGGAACTGCAGTGATGCAAAACTTTTTTTGATGGGTGTATTACAAAAATTTATAGCCTATTGCTATCTGAATATTCGCTAGAGTTTCGTGAAAGAATTTGAAGTAGATCACTCAATAATTTTTCGAGATATGTGCTATCAACTTTTCAAGTTTATACAGGTTGGTCCATTGATAGTGACCGGGCCAAATATCTCACGAAATAAGCATCAAACTAAAAAATTACAAAGAACGAAACTTGTCTAGCTTGAAGGGGGAAACCAAATGACGCTATGGTTGGCCCGCTAGATGGCGCTGCCATAGGTTAAACGGGTATCAACTTCGTTTTTTTTAAAAAAATAGGTACCCCCATTTTTTATCACATATTCGTGTAGTACGTAAAGAAATATGAATATTTTAGTTGGACCACTTTTTTCGTTTTGTGATAGATGGCGCTGTAATAGTCACAAACGTATAAGTGCATGGTATCACGTAACATTCCGCCAGTGCGGACGGTGTGATACATTACCCGTGTTTAAATGGACCGTTTACCAATTGCGGAAAAGGTCGATATCGTGTTGATGTATGGCTATTGTGATCAAAATGACCAACGGGCGTGTGGTATGTATGCTACTCGGTATCCTGGACGATATCATCCAAGTGTCCGGACCGTTCGCGGGATAGTTACGTTATTTAAGGAAATAGGATGTGTTCAGCCACATGTGAAACGTCAGCCACGACCTGCAACAAATGATGATGCCCAAGTAGGTGTTTCAGCTGCTGTCGGGGCTAATCCGCACATCAGTAGCAGACAAAATGCGCGAAAATCGGGAATCTCAAAAACGTCGGTGTTGAGAAGGCTACATTAACATCGATTGCACCCGTACCATATTTCTATGCACCAGGAATTGGACGGCGACGACTTTGAACGTCGTGTACAGCTCTGCCACTGGGCACAAGAAAAATTACGGGACGATGACAGATTTTTTTGCACGCGTTCTATTTAGCGACGAAGCGTTATTCACCAACAGCGGTAACGTAAACCGGCATAATATGCACTATTGGGCAACGGAAAATCCACGATGACTGCGACAAGTGGAACATCAGCCACCTTGGCGGGTTAATGTATGGTGCGGCATTATGGGAGGAAGGATAATTGGCCCCCATTTTATCGATGGCAATCTAAATGGTGCAATGTATGCTGATTTCCTACGTAATGATCTAACGATGTCAGTACAAGATGTTTCACTGCATGACAGAATGGCGATCTACTTCCAACATGATGGATGTCCGGCACATAGTTCACATGTGGTTGAAGCGGTATTGAATACCATATTTCATGACAGGTGGACTGGTCGTCGAAGCACCATACCATGGCCCGCACGTTTACCGCATCTGACGTCCCCGGATTTCTTTCTGTGGGGAAAGTTGAAGGATATTTGCTATCGTGATCCACCGACAACGCCTGATAACATGCGTCAGCGCATTGTCAGTGCATGTGCGAACATTACGGAAGGCGAACTACTCGCTGTTGAGAGAAATGTCGTTACACGTATTGCCAAATGCATTGAGGTTGACGGACATCATTTTGAGCTTTTATTGCATTAATGTGGTATTTACAGGTAATCAATCTGTAACAGCATGTGTTCTCAGAAATGATAAGTTCATAAAGGTACGTTTATCACATTGGAACAACCGAAATAAAATGTTCAAACGTACCTACGTTCTGTATTTTAATTTAAAAAACCTACCTGTTACAAACTGTTCGTCTAAAACTGTGAGCCATATGTTTGTGACTATTACAGCGCCATCTACCACAAAGCGAAAAAAGTGATCCAACTAAAACATTCGTATTCCTTTACGTACTACATGAATATGTAATAAAAATTGGGGATTCCGATTTAAAATAACGCAGTTGATATCCGTTTCACGTATGGCAGCGCCATCTAGCGGGCCAACCATAGCGCCATCTGGTTTCCCCCTTCAAGCTAGACAAGTTTCGATCTTTGTAGTTTTTTCATTTGACGCTTTTTCGTGAGATATTTGGCCCGCTCACGATCAATGGACCACCCTGTATATATCTATATATACACCATTATATGCCGTACACATTAAAAATATGTGGCGCACGTGTTGATTCGGGGTATAGCCTATCTCCGCTCCTAATGTCATCCAAACACACTCAGCCTTTTCAGTGTTGTGGGCTAACATCCCAAAGAAGTTCGGGCTCACATGCCGTTCCTCTTCGTCGAAATGTCTTGGCTCAAACTCATCTAGCGGTTGAACTGCAAGTGTTGCGTTATACGCTATAAATTAGACACTTTTGACCCTTTGGTTAAATTGACTGGCTGATGGCAAGTTTGGGAAATACAAAGTTAACAAAACAAATAATTATAGTAATAATAATATCGGGAACTAAATTAACGACACATAAATGATGTAGTCCACACAGTTTCGATTTTGTTAGAAAATTGTTTATTCATAAGGGAAACTAATAACGAAAGTGGTTGTATTTAGAGTTACTGTTTCACTCCAGCGCATATCCATTTGACACAGTTCGATCATACACAATCTCATCGCGAAAGTCCGATACTCCACACGAAAAGTTACAGATCACACCAGGCGTGCGGCTGGTCACCGCTCAGAGACTGAGTCCCGCGATACCGCACAACGCGAAATTTTCTCAGTCATTTCACTTCCTAGCTCCCTAAAGACAGACCGTACGCTTTCGCGACTCCACCAACACTGTCTCTCCCGTCCCCGGCTGCATTTCCGGCGTGCCGAGCATCGTCGCTCAACTGACTAGTGAATTTCCCTTCCCTAAAGCCGTCCATCTGATTGGCTACAGCGTATTCTACATTATTTCACATTTTAACTGTTATATCCTAGCCAGTAATGCCACCCGAGCCCGCTGCCAAAAAGGTTGGCAGCATCAAAGTCCGGACGCCGTCCGCATAAGCAGCGCCAGCGAGACAGGAAATCGCCGCAAGTCTGCGCGCGCCACCGCTGGCTTCTGGTTTCTTAAGCGCTGGAGTCGCGAGCGCTAGGACAGTTCTGTATTCGCCGCTCAGTTGTATACTCGCCACCGAATTGTGTACTTGCTAGTCAGTTGTGTGTTCATCGCAGCAGAGTTGTTGTTTGTCGTCAGCCGACACTGACCTAGCCGCTCCGACTCGAACTAGACAGATTTCTGTAGACACCGAGTTCACTACTGTGTTTCTGTATCTTCGTTAATAAAGATAAGTACCGACTTTTATTTAATCAGAGTGTTTGGGTTTTCATCTTTCTGTTCACTGTTCCAGCGGACCGGTCGGCCCGCTATTAAAAGTGTGGCGGTGACTTCGTAAGCCGTTTCTACAGCGAATTGTTTGTCGCTACGAACGCCGCCACAAAATTAACATATTTAAATAATCAAAGCTTGACCACATTCACGTTCTAAATAAAGTAACAGTAATATCCATTACATAATAAACGTTAAATAATTTCACATAAAACCAATACAGTTTCCTTCTTAGCTTTGAATGCCACGGCTAGTAGCCTTGCACCACTGTGCTTTCTGATAAATAAATAAAGAACAAAAGTGACTATTATGCACTAAACCTTACAGCAAATATTCTATTACCTAACAATTCAATAAGGTGTCATGTTGTTATCGTTCAATGTGTTTTGTGTGGAAGAAATGACGATCTGATGCTTAACTCAAAATACTGGTAATTTAAATTTGCTGTATCTTTTAAACAAATAAAGTTACAGACTTGATAGTTACTATGTTTGTCATTTTAGTGATGCTCGCCTATACGAAATATCGATCGTTAAGATCAACCAAAGCGTTCAGATTTTAACAGTCAGGACTTTGTTACAAAAGTTGTGAATTTTACTTTAACAGTAAATCCTAAACTATTATAGATATGATCAGTATCCAAGTTTTATTGGGATCACCTTGAAAATTTATGGAGGATGGCAGATTAAAATTAAAGTTATAAATTCATATACTAGTTTGAGCTATTTGTTTCGCGTCTCAACATAAAGCATTTCGTTGATTATTCCTGAAATTACGAAGAGGTTGAGGGATATTCTTAGTGATTATGTGAAGGTTAATTAATTTTCATTATTTTTTTATTTTATAAAGATGTTGTTTGCACAGTTAACAGACACAATTACAGAGTTTAGCTGAACAGATGAGATGACTGAAGCTGTTCATGAAGCTTCGAGGGTTTGCCAGTTAGTTAGTCAAGGGCGCCGTGGCGCAGAGACTTGATCCATTTGGCTGCAAATTTTTCTACATCGATGCAATTGGTTGGAGATCAATTTACTGAAATGAAAAGTAGATTTGATAGTGTCGTAACTTTTAAATGATTTCTCTAATCAGTCAGTGTTAGATTCGTGGTACGAAATCCGCGTTCACATTCAGCTGTAGATATAGGTATAATATCTATTGCTTTCACAAGTTCTTTTTCAGAAGTGCGGAATGCGTTAAGAATTTTCTTTATAGATTCGTAAATCTTTAACTAATGACGCAAACGTGCTTTCACTTAATTTAAAATCCACCTTCAGTGAACACATAGTGTGTTGTGGGACGATAACTCTGTCGTAGAAATAATTCAAAAGCCTAGATCGCTTAAATACTGTTTACTGGATAACCGACATCACGCTGCCCCTCAGAGAGGGGATGGTTTGATACAGACGGGAGAGATTCACCCTCCCCCATGACCCCCTGCAAATCGAATACTGGTTATGGCGGATCGCATACTCTACTTGTGACGTAAGAAAGGTGCCACGTCTGATTGGTTAGTTTCCTCTCCACAAGGTAGCAATCTAACGTGCCAGTTTCTCCATTTCACGCTCCTCGGTCTAGTCGAACATGGAATTCTACGCTATGACGCAACCGGCTACTCGTCCACGTGCGTTTTCACGTCCCATGAGACGACGGCTTGAGGGCCATATATCTTGTACAGTAGAGACGTGAGCGCATTCATACCGCGGCGAAGAGGTAGGTCAAGGTTTGATTTTAAGATGACGGTAATTTACTAAGTACTTAACGTTTGTTTCTAATAATCCGATATATATTTATGTAACCGTTGCCCCATAAAATTTTCGGAACTTCCGGTTTCAGGACCTCCGTCAATGTAGGGTGCAACTGTGTTTTGCCCCCAAATTTTCACCCACATTTGACCAACAGTAATTTGATGACACTAATGAAGAATAAAACAAGCAGCATTGAGAATCTTTTCTGAAGAGACATGCAGCAACATCAGCTTAGCCCGCCCCGTTGGTCGTTCGGTCTAACGCAGTGGTTTCCGGGCGGGAAGGCGTGCCGGTCCCCGGCGTGAATCCTCCCGGCGGATTAGTGTCGAGGTCCGGTGTGCCGGCCAGTCTGTGGATGGTTTTTAAGTCGGTTTTCCATCTGCCCCGGCGAATGCGGGCTGGTTCCCCTTTTCCGCCTCAGTTACAATATGTCGGCGATTGCTGCGCAAGCACTGTCTCCACGTACGCGTACACCGTAATTACTCCATCTCGCAAACATTTGGGGTTACACTCGTCTGGTATGAGACGTTTCTCTGTTTGTGTGGCAGTTGGTCACACTGTTACGAAGAGTGCTTCACGCGCTGTGTCTAAACATGCGCACGCCGCGCTGAGGCGCTCAGTCTTGGCTTGGCAGCCGTTGAGAATGGAGCTCCCGTTTGACTTTAACCCCAAGTGCGAATTGCGCGCAGTTATTCGGTTTTTGAACGCAAAGGGCACTGCACCGATTGAAATCATGGATGGAAGTGTATGGTGAGTCGTGCATGGAATGTCAAAAATGGTCGCAAGTGGTGTAGAGAGTTTGCAGCTGGTCGGACCGAAATTCATGAGGAACAAGGGAGCGGGAGACCGTCAGTTTCTGAGGAGACAGTGTTGAAGGTTGAGCAAAGCATGCGTGAAGATGGCGGATCACCCTGGATGATCTCTGCAAGTTGGTTTCTGAGGTTTCCCGAAGCACCGCTTCCCTTTCTTGTTCCAGTCGCGTATGGTTCACGGGAAGAACGACTGCCGGAAAGCCTCTGTGCGTGCTAGAATCTCTATAATTTTATATTCGTGATCTCCTCGGGAGGAATAAGTAGGAGGAAGCAATATATTCGATACTTCATCCAGAAACGCACTCTCTCGAAACCTGGACAGCAAGCTACACCGCGATGCAGAGCGCCTCTCTTGCAGAGCCTGCCACTTGAGTTTGCTAAACACCTCCGTAACGCTATCACGGTTACCAAATAACCCTGTGACGAAACGCGGCGCTCTTCTTTGGATCTTCTCTATCTCCTCTGTCAACCCGACCTGGTTCTAGTTCTAAGCTCTAGGGGACTGATGACCTCAGATGTTAAGTCCCATTGTGTTCAGAGCCATTTTAATTTGGTACACTTTTTTTTCTTATCCCTCTCTTTTCCTTCAGGAGCTAAATTTCGAGTCGCATCGTCGCGTCATTGAGGGATTCAGTTCACAATGTCTCCCAACGAACGAGCAATAATGGATAGCTCCGTCCGGCCAGTATTGGTAATAGGATGCTAACTTTTTTGATCCCACTCCGAAAACTCCCTGTATTCCCCTCTTCCTGGGACCGGCACCCAGTTGTCAGCAGCTGACACGGTCTATGCAAGCGTTCAATACCGACCCACAGACCAGATTTTCTCGACAAACAGCTGAGAGTGACTCTAGATGTCCGTCCTCTGTATTTCTGAGTCGCCATGGAGGCTGCAGCGTAACGGTAGGTCCGCTTGTTTGTTATGGGAAGGCATTTATGTCCCACACTCAAGGGTCCAAATTCCTTGTAAACTTGGTGGCGAATATCTGTTGTCAGTCTTTAAACGGGACACCCTTTTACAGCTAAGCACAACATTTGTAAATTGCACCATTTCGCTTTCCCTGGCTTTGGGGGGAGTCGCACGATAACCAGGCACAGCTTAACTGGAACCAGAGCATTAGGTTGCTAGATGTTACAGTGTATGCTGTGGTACGCTTTTCTTTAAATATCTTTAAAGCTGGCGACCATTAGTATTAAAGTTCCAACATTTCTGAACAGTATGACTCATCTGAAACAGCGGGCCACTCCTAGACTCGCTTCTCTTAAATCCGCACGGGTATTCTCTTTGGCTGTCCCCGATTATTAGCTGCAGCCGGTTCAACAGATAAAAGATTAGAAATAAATTTGATACGTATCCGATAGTTCCTTCGTTACATCGCAGTTTCTACACATAGCGGTGTATCAACAGAGATTCGACTGAGTTGACACAAAAGTAAGTATAGAATTAGGAATAGATATATGAAGAAAGATTTGGAAACACTTGGTAAAGTGTAATATTGAGATCTCTGTTTCACTTTTTTCGTTGATGATTTTCGTTCCGTAGGTGACTAAAGCTTGCAACACATACCATGGACACCGAATACCGATATTCAGCTATTTTTTTCACATTATTCCTCTATATTTACGAAATAACGTTTGCGTACATATTGCAGCTCATAAAATGTTTGGTATATTCCTGTTTAGGGCTGGAGGATGGACTAGTGTCTGTTTTGGTGACTGTCGTATATGGAACAAAAACAGTTATCTACGCTATGACGTCCCCAGAACCTTTGCTTGCAGCATGATGCATCCGGGTGATCTGGTTTCCTTCGCCTTACCGAATACGAGTATGATGTGAGGGGCTCTCTCTGGCGGACTGACAGAAGATTCGGAATTAGAAATATGTTAGATTCCTCTCTATTAAAATCTTTGCTAATTACGCATCTGGGCGTTTGAACTCGCATCTTATGCACAGTTGACAACTGTATTTGTTAAATTCAAGTGCAACTGTTCACAGGACCGTATTTCAAAACATGGCACGTAATCCTAATTCCTATACATTTAAAACCTAGAACACAGCGAGAATAGTGACTTCAAGTACTTTTCAAGGCTGCGACTCTCGAAGTAGATATTTAAAAATACAGTGGCAAAATTTGTTGTTCATACTACAGTTTCACAATAATGTAGGTATGGACTAAACTGTTAATTATAAGCAATAGTTTTGAAAATTCAGCTCTGAACTTGCAACAGGTTCCAGGAACATAATAATCAATTAATGGGCTCCACGTATGCCGTGAAGAAAAATTACTGAGCGAAGTAGATCATGTTAGTGTAGTAACGATATCTAAACGTTTACGCGGTTCAACAAATCATCTTTTATTTAGATGTATTTAAGATTAGCATATAAGCAATGTGCTCCTGGTTCATTCCACATACAAATTTCGCACTTCGCAACAGAATATTTTTACATATTTCATAATTCAGAATTTTCGCTGTCACCTCCAAATTAATAAATTTGTTGTTAGATGTCTTCTCTCCAAATGCTTTCTCAAGCTACTCACAGTGGTGTTGAAACATAGTAACCGATGACAAATACCACACAGTCGATTTTTCTACTGCTGTCTCTTAAATAAAAATATTCAGTGAGATAACCAGATTATATCTACTCTTGACAACCACAGAACAAAAATCGCCCATCCCCAAACATACAGTAGGCACCGAAAGAATGCCTGCAAGGGGTGAGATGTGAGCTGGGAAACAAATCCCGTCATTCCCTTCCGTCCCACGGCCACCATGCTCTGTGTTATTAGCTCTCCGAAAAATATCACCTTACCAGTGGCCTTCATTATCGGCCTTCTTGCATTTCGAGGCTTCCCAGTTTATTTTTTTTTTCCATGCAGCATTAGTGGGAGAGAGGAAAGCGATAGTGAAAAGCAAATCACATTCACACTGAAAGCAGGAATCGGACGAGAAACGCAAGCCGTAACATGTCGGGATCTTAACCCAGCATTCAGTAATATGAAGCCGACGGTCCATACTGACACTTTACCTATAACCTCTACCCTAATTTTAGCGGTGGTCGTCCGTCTGTTTGTCACAGATAGTCCAAGAATTCTATGATCTTCCTTCTGGAAGTGATGATGTAATAAACTTTCAGGGATAATGAATAAGACAAAATGTATCATTTTGACGTAAGAGATTCTTATCCAGAAACTGCCGTTTCGAAAATTATCAGCAAAAATCGCAATTCAGATGACAAACTATGTACGAAGATGAGCAATGGTGGTATACAATATCCGTACTGTACTAGACTGCACTGCGTGTTAACAGGTTGATGTACCAACGTACGGTGGCCCTAACCAAATGTAGCTGCACCAAGCGACGGAGCTTGCAGACATGATTTTCGTGTATTATCAAGCAAGTGGAAGTGACGGAAAAGCGGAAAGGTTGTTCAGGGCTAAATATCGACGTAGAAGACGTCAGGATAAGACCATATTTTCAAGACTGTTCCAACGATTAAGACAAACAGGGAAATCAGTACCACAGTAAAACGATTGAGGATGACAACGAACTACACAGAGTCCCAGCTTAGAAGTCGTAGTACTTCCTTCAGTGAACGAAGTTTCTGTTGTGGACTGGCAAGACAGCCAATCCACAATGACGGGTGCGAGGTAGCCGAAAGGCACGCGTATAAGCTCACGCAGGCTGGCGTGAGGTCTGGAACAGGACACGGAAATGAACTAGCAAAAACAGGACGTAGCTGTGGAATACTTAACTTTAATCCATAATTGGTGAACATCGGTCTGACGGTACATGCATCACAAGATAAATAGCAAATGATAATGGCGCCTTGCTAGGTCGTAGCAAATGGCGTAGCTGAAGGCTATGCTAACTATCGTCTCGGCAAATGAGAGCGTAATTTGTCAGTGAACCATCGCTACCAAAGTCGGCTGTACAACTGGGGCGAGTGCTAGGAAGTCTCTCTAGACCTGCCGTGTGGCGGCGCTCGGTCTGCAATCTCTGATAGTGGCGACACGCGGGTCCGACGTATACTACCGGACCGCGGCCGATTTAAAGGCTACCACCTAGCAAGTGTGGTGTCTGGCGGTGACACCACAGTTTCAGCAATCAGTACTTGATCAGTTGCACATGAAATTAATGTTCCAAATTTTTGATAGAGTACTGTGGGGCGAGTATTGCGGGAAATGCATCTACAGCCCCACATCCACAGAAAGTGTATGGTTTGATTCCTGCTTCGTTGGCGAGTCGTGTTCAGCGGATGGTTCTGGCAGCTCCTTGCAGCCGATATTCACATTCCTTGTATATGTAGTTTTCACGGATGAAGCGTATTTCACCAGAGACCGAATGCTAATTAGTGGCAGTAGTCATACTTGGGCCAATAAGAATCCCGGTGCTAGAGTTGTGAAGAGCCATTAACACAGATTATTACTCTGTGTGTGTGTGTAGGTATAATCAGTGATTACCTACTAGGCCTGTGTATCCTTCCTCCCTGCTTAACGGTGCCAGTGTACACACTGTTTACCAGAGACATACTAGCCATGATCCTGGAACATATTCCACTCGTTACTCGTCACTGGATGTGGTTTGAACATGATGGTACCTCACCTGAATTTGCACTGAGAGTCTGTGAACACTTGGATCAAACAATTCCTGAAAATTGGATGTGCAATGGAGGCTCTGTTTCACCTGATCTCATCCCACTTGATTTTTTCTTGCGGTGCCATGTGAAAAGTGTTGTGCACGAGACATCTGTCGAGACACAAGGGGATCTCCTAACGATAATTCTCACTGCCTGTGACAGTGTTCAAAGGACACTGGGAATGTTAGAACGGTTATGACAGAAATTCGTTTAATGATACCGTGTCTGCACTGACGCGGGGGATATCATTTTGAACATACTATTATGCTGAGTCTGTCTCGTCTCTGTTAGTTCTTCAGTTTTCGCGCCATAGGCATCTGTCCCTGTGATATATTCGATCTTTCCCAAAGTCCGAAAGATTCCGATAAACCTCACATGTACTTCGCCTGGGCGTGCTTATTTTTGATCTGCATCTGAAAAATTACAGTAGTGGTAGCGACACCTCACAGGTATCCTATAGTCACACCATTCTTCATCCGTAAAATGAATTTTTTCAGTACTGTAATTACATTCGCTTATAGACGAAATTTAAATCAGCACATCCAATAGATATGAAAATATTGGGGTGTTCTTTTTGTAGAAGCCATGAGAAGTGTTCATTGTGTGACCATTTCCATTTTTTTTCCTTGCAGAAAGAAAGAAAAGCAGGAAGATCAGGATTTAACATCCAGACACTAAGCTCAATCTCGGAAACCTTGGGGACGAAAGTCTGGTGTATTGTTGGCATTCGTCTTCATCCTAATCTGGTCGGCCAGGTGAATTTTTGAACCAGTCTCCTTGCGAATGAGAATTCAATGTGTTACTCATTACGCCGACTCACTTAGCGGAAATAGTCAGAGCTGCTAAACAGTACATGTATCACTGCAACTGCATAAAGATTCGACTCCTGTAACCAGCTTTTTAACTACTAAATCACCTTGCTCAGTCACTGCGCATGCATATCGAGTAGTATGTCCTGGTGCCGTACCGACAATTTCTAAAGATTCAGTCGAATGTTCTCATATATTCTTTGTTCCTCAACGATGTTGCTGCTTTTTGGTGAAACGAACGAGCTGGAGGATTCTTCGGTTAACTCACCGGAAGCCCCTCCTTGGAAGTCTCAGCGCTTAAAGTGGTTGGAGGTCGGGTCGGTGCAAAACAATCTATTAGATTGTCTGGTCGGCAATTGGCAGGCTTATTGATCGATAGTTCTTAATTTCAGTTACGTTTTTTTCGCTGCAGTCGAATGGCCACGACGACCTTGTAGTTCTGGAGCTGGAGTAACTCTTATTTCGCAATACGTTGTTGGATGCTGTTAGCTGCAACTGCAACATGTAGTTTAATCTTTTTTTTCGTTTTATCTTCATAAGAAGGAGTTCTTAATTAATAGTAACTCTGTCAGAACTGACCACTTGGGAGCTGGTAAGATAACATGCGGCTTTGGAGACTGACCTGACTGTTAATGAGTAATAAATGTATACTGTCTTACGACTTGTCAAAAACGACTTAACTCATCAGTTTTGTTTCCAGATACGGATAGTATCGTCCATCGTTCGATAGTGTTGCGTTTTGGCCATTTACTGTTTCCAGATGCCTCTTTAATATTTATTAAAGTCCCTCTGGGCTGCTATATTAATATATTGATCTGATAATTAGTGTCTGAGTCCTTTGTGAAGCGTAGGTCTCTACTTCTGTAGTTGCTCAGAGATGAGATGAAGTACAATAAGTGGAGACCTTCCCATGTCTCGTTGAGTGCCCGATGGTACTGTTAAGTATGATAATGTTAGTCAGAGAGTATTTCGTGAAATTCATATTGTACAACTCCTCTAAAAATTTACTGGTCTGTGTTTTGGATGCTAAGCTTGGTACATATGTTTCGAAGATCTGTTTTCAGGATAATGTCTTTTGCAAACGATTTGACGAGAGTACAGCAAAGGTTCCCTGTAGGCTACGAGACGTTGCTGAAGGGAAGACATGCGGTACTTCGGAATGAGCATTGCATCGAGCGCAATCGATTTTTTGTTATAAAATCGTAGTTCTTAACAGAAAACATTGACTAATGGCAGCTGTATTGAAGTATCACGGAGAGTGACATCGGAAAATTCCACACAATGAATTTCTTTTCACAAGTCCGAAGCAGAGTCTAAAACACATCGGTCGGTATGGCCGCAAACACTCGGATGCTCATCTACCTGCCGACAGTATCTCATCTCGTCTTGCATAATCTTCGAGCGAACACAATTTATAATTGCCTGAGAAGCTTTCAGAAAGTCCCATCCGAGAATGACATCATGACTACACTCTTGTAATACAATGAATTCTAAGAGCTGTGTAGGGCCACATATACAAACACGTATGACATCTTCCTATAGGTATTACGTATTTCCCATTAGCTACCTTCAGCAGAGATGTTTTGTTGTCAATGAATACGGTTTTCTGCATCTGGCGACGGTAGTTCTCCGAAATGACTGAATATGATGCTCCAAAGTCCACAAGAGGTTGGGTATCGGCCATCCATGAGGATATCGAGGTAGTTTCCTATCATTTTTGTAGTGAACGACGGCGGCGGATGTTTCTCTTCGGCGGCCTCACCTCCAAGGAAGGTCGCACCCTTTAGTTTTTCAGGTTGCGGCGGCTGGGTGATCGGCTGGAGCTCCTAAACGGCGATGGAGACCTTGATCGGCGTGTTGGGGAGCGTCGTCTCCAGTGGCTAGCTATCGGTGATGGTGACCTACGTCGTCCTGCACCCACATCTTCTTGTTCATGTTCGTCTTCCGTAGTTTGCGTCGGCTGAGATCGGTCTGCTGTCTTCTGGCGCGAGCGTCATCAAATATCCTCTGCCTTTCTCGACAATAGAGCACCACATGTCCAGGTCGTCCGGAGTGGAAACATGCTGGTTGGTTATCCTGGGTCCTCCAGACGTCAGTCTTCCTTGGTGCCCAAACAGGTTCCTCATGCGGCATTGTAGGAACGTAGCTTCGCCTGGGTCTCGACTTTTTTACCGTTTTAAAGGGAAATGAAGGGCCACAGATTTGGTTCAATGTCTGTTCCACTTCCTCCCTTATGACCTCTTGAAGCGTCTCAGTTTTTGGTTCGCCGTGCAATTCAAGTGCCTTCTGAACTTCCTCTCTCAATGTCTGACGAAGACCTCTTGTGAAATAAGTTTCTTCCTCCATCACAGACATCGATACAACGTTTGGAAGCCATTCAGACTTCTTTCGTTTAATTCTTTTTTGATACATTGTCTCGATATACTGGCACGTTTTATGAAGAATGTCTGCTGTCGAAACCTCCTTCAGGAGTAGGGCTTGACACACGTCCTCAGCAATACCCTTCATGAAATGTTCAACTTTATCTTCCTCCTTCATTCTAGGATCCACTGTTTTACACTTCTCCAAGACGTCTTGAATGTAGGATGCTGTCGTTTCTTCTGGACGCTGTGCCCTGCACTTTAATTTATCTTCAGCCTTGCACTTCTGTCGTTGTGTGTCACCGAAATACTTGCGCAGTTCCGCCTGGAATACTTCCTAGCTTGTGAATTTCTCCTCGTTCTCACACCATAGGTTGGTATTGCCCTCCAAGTAGAAAAATACGTTACACATGGTGTCATCCCATTTGTTAAATTTGGCTATACGCTCATATACCTTCAGCCACTTATTTGGATCTTGGCCATCGTCAACAGAGAACCCGGAAGGGTGTCATGTGATGGCACACAGTGCTGCCATCGTAACGTCCTCTTCTTCTTCTGTCTCCGATAGACTGCGATCTGTTGAATGTGGATCGAACTCGGGTTTCTCGCCACGTAAACGGCGGCTCTGTCGTGTCGTCGATAATGTACGCTATCACAAGTTCCAATACCCAGCGTCTCCACCAAAATAATGTCACGTAGAAGAAGGTGTGATTAGACGAATGACGAACACTAACTTCACTTAACGAAGGTTTATTCAGCACTTGCACACACATACAGTACATATACAGTTACAGAACATTCCAGAACAATGATTCTTTACATTTGTGGATACTTCTAGAATATACTCCTACCGAATATAGAAATTAAAATTTTATAGTTCAGATGAGTTTTGAATTCACGACTTTCCATGCAACAGTCTAGTATCAGAACCACTACACTACAGTGAGTGTGCTACCCAAATTTTTCTGCGACAATGCTAATGGGCCTGTTAATTCTTCTTTGTAGTGCAGAATTTTTATATGGCATGAAAATGTGACCAACGAGATGGGAAAACTTGCCCTTGACTGTAAGACTGAAACATTCAAATTTAGTATTGTTTTACATGTGTGTTCTTCAATATTAACATGTATGCATGTCTGTGGAAAATATTATTTTTTATTGTAATTGTTGTACTGTGCATGGTACATTATAATGTACACACGTGAAAACCATGTTCAGTGGTTAGGAAAAGTGTAAGTGATCGAAGGCTATAAGCAACTGCTACGTGCAAAGGAATATGTGTTAAATGCTATAGTGCTATATCAAGTCAAAAGCGAGGCGTGATTAAATAATTGCTAATTGCCATATCAACGACAAACTAACGTGCATTCTAAGGGAGTTCCTGGATGTGGATAGCAACGATTCGAAAGGAAGAAGATGATCTAGGTACTAACCGGACAGAATTATGTGTCTGGTATGCCGTGAGTTGGCTGATCTTCGGCTGTGAAACTCTTAACAGTTTGTTATGCGTTTTAGAACAGATATTCCCACGCAATGCTGACAAGGCACCAAGCCATATAAACTCCTCACAGCTACTAACCGTCTGCATCGCAGAGGTACTATGATCCATTGCTTCCCCAAATACTGTAAATCTTAGAGCAATAATATTCGGATGTCAAGGCGCCCGGTAAGTTTCACCAGGCCCCTATAGGGTTCGATTCCTGGCTGGGTCGGAGAATTTCTCTGCTCAGGGACTGGGTGTTGTGATGTCCCAATCATCATCATTTCATTTCCATCGACGCTCAAGTCGCCGAAGTGGCGTCAAATCGAAAGTCTTGCACCTGGCGAACGGTCTACCCGACGGGAGGCCCTAGTCACACGACCAGGCCCCCATTTGTCGGGTCGAGTCGCACCTTGTTCGCGACCGCTCCAAACAGCCTCAACATCGAGATCGTACACAGCCGCGCGGACAGAAATGTAGACGTTTAAAAAGGCCTGTGAATTTAGTGAAGTCTTGTCCTAGATGCTTTGCTCACCATAAAAGACAGGACTGCCAATCACGTATAACGCAACGTGTTACACGTGTGGAAAAAATGGCCGTGTCGAAGCAGTTTTTTTGCAACGGCATGAAAACGTCAATTTTGGTCGCTCCCAGAGGAAAAACAGGCTCGTGCACATGCAGTGAACGCTGTGTTTTCAAAACCTACAACAGGTTCTGACAAAAGTAAGATTAAGGTTGCGCCTCCTTCTCACCCTAGTGCTGCGCAACGACGTTCTAACAGACAGTTTGTCTCATTACGAATTGCTGGCCGTCGTGCAAACTTTCAATTAGTCACAGGTGCCTCAGTAACTTTGCTAAATCGTGCCACGTCCGCACAGTTAGGCTCACCACGCCTTTCTAAATCTAGCAAGCATCTCACAGCTCACATCGGACAAGAAATTACAGCGCTTGGACAGTGTAGTCTGTCTGCCACTTACAAATCTCTCACTAGGACAAGGAATTTTACTGTGTTTAAATCAAGAGAAAGTGAGAAAATATTCTGTTTAGATGCATTTGATTTGTTAGGACTTAGCATCCAAGACAAAGTGCTTTCAGTGTCTGCTTTTAAACGAAAAGACAGTGTAGCTAGCTAGCTCACTTAAGGAATTTCCCGAACTATTTTCAGAAGGAATGGGAAAAGCTAATAACTTCGCAGCGCACGTTGTGTATTATATTGTGTATTGAACCAGAGAGCTAGAAACGATGAAGAGGCTTCCTCCGCAGTAGCCCTCCGTGTGTGTGTACACACAGAGCGACGAACAAAGTCTCTACTCAGTACTGCACTGAGAGAGCACTTCTGTCGCTAGCAAATCGGAGTGATACTCTATATTGAGTCGCTCGCGATTAAGCGTTTGTTCACTGTGTTGGCTGCGACACTTAATGTGCGGTGTGAACGCAGACAGAGTATTAGTTAGCGCATGCGAGCGAGCATTGAGTGGCATCGCGGTGGACTGGTTATCTGACTGGTGTACCACACCAATGGTTAGACTAGGAGCAGATAGGAGTCCTTGACTTCATCAAGGCATAGTGAGAAGAGCACTGAAGCTCAAATAGTTGTACGTACAGAGAGATGGCTGAAGTCGGAAATAAGTTCAGTCGAAATTTTTTCAAACGATCTAACAATGTTCAGAAAGGATAGATTAAATATAGTTGGTGGTGGAGTATTTATTGCTGTCAGAGGTAGTTTGCCTTGTAGTGAAATTGAAGTGGATAGTTCGTGTGAAATAGTATGGGTAGAGGTTATACCTGACAATCTGACTAAACTATTAACTGGATCGTTTTACCGACCCCCTGACTCAGAAGACATAGTTGCTGAACAGCTCAAAGAAAACTTGAGTCTCATTTCAAATAAGTACCCCGCTCATACAGTTATAGTCGGTGGTGACTTCAATCTACACTCGATGTGATGGAAAAATTATACGTTTAAAGCCGACGGCAGGCATAAAATATCATACGAAATTGTACTGAATGCTTTCTCAGAAAATTATTTTAAACAGTTCATGAGTCCACTCGAAGCGTAAATGGTTGCGAAAGCATACTTGACCTTTTAGCGACAAATAATCCCGGACAAATAGTGAGTGTTGTGACGAATACAAGGATTAGCGACCACAAGGCAGTTGGTGCTAGGCTGAATACCGTAACACCTACAACCATAAAAAAAGAAACGCAAAGTATATCTATTTAAAAAATCTGATAAAAATGCTCTTAACGCATTTTTAAGAGACAGTCTTCACTCCTTCCGATCTGATCATGTAAGTGTAGAAAAGTTGTGGAATATTTTCAAAGAGATAATATCAACAGCAGTTGAGAGATATATACCACATAAATTAATAAGTGATGGTACTGATCTCCCATGGTACACAAAATGGGTCAGATCGTTGTTGAAGAAGCAACGAAAAAAGCATGCCAAATTTAAAAGAACGCAAAATCCTCAAGATTGGCAAAGTTTTACAGAAGTTCGAAATATGGCTCGTACTTCAATGCGAGATGCTTTTAATAATTTCCACAACGAAATTCTGTCTCAAAATCTGGCAGAAAACCCAAAGAGATTCTGGTCATACACGAAGCACACCAGTGGCAAGACACAATCAATACCTTCACTGCGCGATAACAACGGTGAAGTCACTGATGACAGTGCCACTAAAGCAGAGTTATTAAACACGGTTTTCCGAAACTCCTTCACCAAAGAAGACGAAGTAAATATTTCTGAATTCCAATCAAGAACAACTTCCAAGATGAGAAACATAGAAGTAGATATCCTCGGTGTAACAAAGCAGCTTAAATCACTTAATAAAGGCAAGGCGTCCGGTCCAGATTGTCTACCAGTCAGTTTCCTCTCAGAGTATGGTGATAAAATAGCTCCATATTTAGCAATCATATACAACCATTCGCTCACAGAAGGATACGTACCTAAAGACTGGAAGATTGTTCAAGTCACACCAATACCCAAAAAGGGAAGTAGGAGTAATCCGCTGAATTACAGGCCTGTATCACTAACGTCGATTTGCAGTAGGGTTTTAGACCATATACTGTATTCGAACATTATGAAGTACCTCGAAGAAAACGATTTATTGACATATAGTCAGCACGGATTCAGAAAATATCGTTCTTGTGAAACACAACTAGCTCTTTATACTCATGAAGTAATAAATGCTATCGACAGGGGATGTCAAATTGATTTCATATTTTTAGATTTCCAGAAGGCTTTTGACATCGTTCCTCACAAGCGTCTTCTAATCAAGCTGCGTGTCTACGGAGTATGGCCTCAGTTATGCGACTGGATTCGTGATTTTCTGTCAGGAAGGTCACAGTTCGTAGTAATAGACGGAAAGTCTTCGAGTAAAACAGAAGTAATATCCGGCGTTTTCCCAAGGAAGTGTTATAGGCCCTCTATTGTTCCTGATCTATATTAACGACATAGGAGACAATCTGAGTAGCCGTCTTGGATTGTTTGCAGACGATGCTGTAATTTACCGTCTTGTAAAGTCATCAGATGATCAAAACGACTTGCTAAATGATTTAGATAAGATATCTGTATGGTGCGAAAGGTGGCAATTGACCCTGAATAAGGAAAAGTGTGAAGTTATTCACATGAGTACTAAAAGAAATCAGCTAAATTTCTATTACGCGATAAGTCACACAAATCTGAGAGCTGTAAATTCAACTAAATACTTAGGAATTACAATTACAAATACCCTAAATTGGAACGATCACATAGATAATATTGTGGGTAGAGCAAACCAAAGACTGCGATTCATTGGCAGAACACTTAGAAGGTGCAACAGGTCTACGAAAGAGATTGCTTACACTACGCTTGTCCGCCCTATTCTGGAGTACTGCTATGCGCTTGTGCGCTGTGCGATCCGCATCAGGTAGGACTGACGGATGACATCGAAAAAGTACAAAGAAGGGCAGCTCGTTTTGTATTATCGCGAAATAGGGGAGATAGTGTCACAGACATGATACGTGGATTGGAGTGGCAATCATTAAAGCAAAGGCGTTTATCGTTGCGACGGGATCTTCTCGTGAAATTTCAATCGCCAGTTTTCTCCTCGTCCACAGCTCGTGGTTGTGCGGTAGCGTTCTCGCTTCCCACGCCCGGGTTCCCGGGTTCGATTCCCTGCGGGCTCAGGGATTTTCTCTACCTCGTGATGACTGGGTGTTGTGTGATGTCCTTAGGTTAGTTAGGTTTAAGTAGTTCTAAGTTCTAGGGGACTGATGACCATAGATGTTAAGTCCCATAGTGCTCAGAGCCATTTTGAAGTTTTCTCGTCCGATTGCGAAAACATTCTGTTGGCACCCAACTACATAGGGAGAAATGTTCATCACGATAAAATAAGAGAAATCAGGGCTCGCACGGAAAAATTTAAGTACTCGTTTTTCCCGCGTGCCGTTTGAGAGTGGAACGGTAGAGAGACATCATGAAGGTGGTTCAGTGAACCCTCTGCCAGGCACTTTATTGTGAATAGCAGAGTAATCACGTAGATGTAGATGTAGATGTAGAGTTCGGTTGGCGAAGGTCAATGCAGATAGAAAGAGATAGTTTTGTTATTTTTCAGCGGCGAACGACGCAGGCAGCAGTCGTCGCAGATCACAGTATTGTGCGCTACAGCGTAGGCGAGCCCCATCTTTCCTCCATTAGAAATAAAATGCTTCAATAATTATTCAAGTTGAGTAGGCGTGGCTCTCAGCCATTCTGCCGGATAAATAACATTCTTAAATAAAAGGGATAAAAGAGCTTACACACACTTTGTATATAAATTTCATTAACAGAATTCCTATCCATAAGAGGTAACCTCCTATTCCGAAAAGAACACGGGAATTTGTGTATCAGTTTATAAATAAAAAGTTTCACCTGATTTTCTCAGATTTTTCAATAAATATTATTTTCCGTTCGTTTAATGTTTTTCTTACACTAACTAGCAATACTCCAGTACCCTAGCATCCCACTAGCTACATAATAAAATAGAATATTTTTATGTCTCTTCCTTACAGCGGACTACTTCAGAAGATATTTATTGCTGAAAGGTTTTCAGGCATTTCTCTTTGGTACGTTAGGAGCGTCTGTCTGACTTCTGTAGTAGTGTGGGGTGGAAATTGCTTCTACCAGGAGCCAAAGGATATTTGTCAGATCAATCCGTTGCGCAACTCGTCAACATAACACCCACACACATACGGTAGTAAACAGTATGACAGAAACTATTTTACAAATGTACATTAATCTATTTTGTTCTTTCGAACGAAACTCACACAGCATGACTATATCAGAAAGCCGTAAAAACGGAAGAAATCCGTATCAGATGTGCCCTTAGCTTACGATATTACGCAATATGTGCCAGTCAGTGCTATTTTTTTGTGAGGCCAAGAACTTTTACCTAGGCCTAGTCATAACAGGAAATGGTATCGTCTTCCACATTTCCTGCAGTCGTTTGCATAAACGTTGATGAAGAGACAGAAATTTTCCACAATTTCACGCTTTTAAATTTATCACCCGTTGGGCAATGAATTTATTAGAAGTTTTTGAATGTGTCAATGGCGAATGATGTGTCACAGGCCATTTTTACTGGGAAGTGTAGGTAGACTCCACTTGAGTTTGCTAAACATTTCCGTAACGCTATCACGCTTACCAAATAACCCTGAAGAGAAGTACGTACAACGGCATCCCCGGTCAGCATCAGTGTGTGACTTGATGAATTACTATCTATCCCGCCGCATGTGTGTCGTACACATGTTGTTACTAAGTTGTGAAAACATGATTGTGAAAATAGAATATTTAAAAGATCAATGAACATCATAAGTTTCGTTAACAGCTGTGAGAAGTCCGACAGTTGCCAATTGCCCACAGACGCGAAGCGCAGTCACATACCAGCAGCAGTAGGTAGGCCTCACACGCATTTAGCCTCTTCTTCTCGTAATGTTCATAGCACACGGTCTTGATAACAAAAAAGTTTCAAATAACGAGAGCACCACACTACATGAACAGGAGCTGTTTCCTTGTATATAGTACTACCTGAGTACCCGACATTGTCCTGTGTTTATTTTAGTTCTGTTGTCCCAGCTCCTCCTTCCCCTTATCATTGTTCACCTGCTTCACTCCCTCTCTGTCCATCTCCTTCTCCCCTCTCCTCCTCCTACTCTCTGTCCATCTCCTCCTGCCCCTTGTTCTGTCACTCTGCTGCTCACTACTCTTTCTATCCACCTGCCTGCTCTTTCCAACTGTACCATACCCCATTGTCCGACTGCACCATCCCCCTCCCCCCCCCCCCGTCCATCTCCTCCAGCTACCCTCTCTGAGTCCACCTCTTCCTGCCATCTGTCTCTGTAAATCTCCCCCTCTTTATCTTTCCATTTCCCCCTCCCCTCACTCTGTTTATCTCATCCTCCCTCATATCTCTGTCTATGTCCTGCTTCTCCTTCTCTCTCTGTCCATCTCTTCCTTCTCCCTTCTCACTCCACGTTATCATCCCTACGCCAGCAGCTGCTTGGTCGTTTTTACCTCCACAGCTGTTCTTTCCAGATATTAATATGTGTACCGCGTTTTGTCGAAATCAATCAAAATGTTCAAATGGCTCTTAGCACTATAGGCCTAAACGTCTTAGGTCATCAGTCCCCTAGAACTTAGAACTACTTAAACCTAACTAACCTGAGGACATCACAAACATCCATGCCCGAGGCAGGATTCGAACCTGCGGCCGTAGCGGTCGCGCGGTTCCAGACTGTAGCGCCTAGGCCACTCCGGCCGGCTCGAAATCAATCCAGGGGTTTAGGAGAAGCCTTTTGCCCATGGCCTTGCTAGATTATGCATATGTCATATGTATTTCAGATATATTTAACATATTTCACACGTACAGGTACACATATTTCAAGTGTATCTAGCGAATTTCGTCCTACAGTTCAGATTTCATATAGCTCAATATGTATGACGTCAAGTCTCCTGAACAATGTGTCGTGTAATTACATAATTTTACAGATTCATTCAGTAGGACAATTTTTATACTGTCTGTGAAATGTGTAGCGAACAGTCAACACTAAGGACGTAATAATTTAAAACGTCATTCATGATGCCGCTGTTCTTGAAGCATCTTCATGAGCCGGCCGGTGTGGCCTAGCGGTTCTAGGCGCTTCAGTCTGGAACCGCACGACCGCTACGGTCGCAGGTTCGAATCCTGCCGCGGGCATGGATGTGTGTGATTTCCTTAGGTTAGTTAGGTTTAAGTAGTTCTAAGTTCTAGGGGAGTGATGACCTCAGATGGTAAGTCCCATAATGCTCAGAGCCATTTGAACCAATGTTTATGATGTAAGATATCCTTAACTGTATGTCATAAGATTACATAATCTTGCAGGAAAACTCAGAGGTACAGGCGAATACTGTATGTAAAATACGTCGTTAATACAGTTATTACCAGAGAAGCAATATATGTTAACCTCGTGCAGGATGCGGCAGTTTTACACGCATCCCAATGTTTATGATGTCGTATCTCCTGAAGCATGTGTGGTACGACGCTATAATTTTACTGGTAAGTTTAGTGGTATATGTGAACATTATGTGCCAACTGTTCGCGAATACAGTTTGCAGAAGTAATAAATTAAATCGTCCTGCCTGCTACGGCAGTTTTACTTCAAGAACAGCGAAAATGTAGTAAGCTATAAAGTTTTTTGCTTTCATCAGTTTGTGTTGAACCGAGAAAAAGTTTCTTAAGGGTTTGAAATTATGTCTACAGTTTGTTGCTAATCATTAAGTGCTCTCGTTCTCAGATACTGAAAATTCGAGCGTCGTGAGCTACGCTACTATTTCGCCCTCGCCTTTTGCTAGCTAGGTGGTTCTTACCCCACAGTGATTATCTCCAGACCATAAGTGATATGTATACCAAGTTTTGTTGAATTCGGTCCAGTGGTATATACAGGGTGGTTCATCTGAAGTTTCGGATGAGATTATCTCTAAGTAAAACTACACATGGGGTAGAAATAGTGGGTAAGACAAGATCGTAAGCTCAAAGGGGGACATCAAATGATATTACACCCCTTGGGGTGGGACGGGGGGCAACTTTTAAATCTTAAATAGAAACACCCATTTTTAATTGCAGATTCGGATTCTCCATGAAAAAGTAATCATGTTTTGTCTGAAACATTTTTTAAACCATTGGCAGATGGCGCTGAAATCGAGAAAAAAGTAAAATTAGTGAAGAACTCTGATTTATTTCGAATTACCCGAGAAAGACACATCAAATCGATATCAAATGTGCACCAATTCCTTCGTTAAACCAAATTATGCTATTCTTGTACAAAATGTACTGTATCCTACTTTTAGCGCTACTCAGGATCAACGACATGGACGTAGTAGAATAGTGTTCCCATGGGGTGCTTCATTAGTGCAAGTCCCTTTACCTCTCATATGTTGGGGTGCCTCAATGGTGTGAGTCCCCTTGCCTCTCAATATTTTGGGGTGCTTCATTAGTGTGAGCCCCTTGCCTCTCACAATTTACTTGCCAGTCCGTGTCGCCAGAACAACGCCGCAGACACAACAAACTTCATAAATATGACTTTACACTTTTCCCTTTCTAATCTGTATAATTTGACAGTTTGCACAAAAGTGAACATACAAATTTTGCGTAATTTTAAAATTTGTGACTTCGAACGCACAGGGAAATCAGTAATGTCAGAGTATATCTTTACCAGCAAGATGTGTTCTTCGTACTTTTTGCGGTACTTCTCGATAAAGTTTTTTTATCTTTCGTCAGTTTGTTGGGCTGACAGTGAGAAAAAGTTTCTTCAATGTTGGAACTTATCTCCAAAGCTTGTTGGTAATCATTGAGTGCTCTCATTCTCAAATACTGGATGAATGAAGCCTGCAAATTTGCCTTATAAAATAATATAAGTTAAACATTTCCTTTCATGAACATGCTGCACATTAGTAAAATTTTGATCTCGAAGGACTAACACCAGAAGTTACTGGATAAATAAACACACCACGTATAAAATACTTCCAGTTTTGCGTCAGTTTGTCACATTAAAGTACAGTATCATCGTAGCATGATTGTAATGATTCAACACACACACGATGGAGATTCGATTAAGACTCGTTAAGAACTAATGTATGTTGTTAGAAAATTAAAATCATTCAGTATAATAATATGCATCGATCTTCTTGACAAGTCGATTGTGGATTTCTCCCGGGAGCTGTCCGTCAGCTGACTCCTTGATTTGAGCTGCGCTGTCTCCGTATGTAACAGAGAGAAACTACACATATCTCTAACAAATTTATTAACATCTCATAATTTACGTTCCAGTAACTGAGTGTTACTTACCTGGCGTCGCGCAAGCGGGAACATGCGGCGGTGTTTCAATTAAAAATTATAGTCACTGTAGCTTTTATTGGCATTGTTGCTTAGTGGTTCCATGTTATTTGTGAAATGGTTCATGTGTAAATAGGTGGTTCAAAGCTTTCTTTGGATTAAGATACTTAATTGCACCTCTTTTTCACAGCTAGTAAAACAATGTTAATGCGAAAAATTTCAAGTTGCGCAATGGTATTCTTTGTTGAACCGCAGACCGCTCGTAACCAACTGGGTAATATTGTTTAAACTCTAATACTCCCCCCAATATGACCATTCTTGTTAATATACAACGATCTTGAAATAAATCTCAGGAAGTGGCAAAATCAAAATACCCGTAGACAACATTCATTTAGGAAATCTGTCACCAGCAATCAAGACGCAACTAAATTTTACAGCGACATGGACGCGGTCAGAGCTTCAATAAATCCATGTTCCAAGACAGTTATATCATACACAAATACAGGAAAACACATAGTAGTTCTAGTTGTAGTCTTCCCTCCGAAAATTGATTTGATACAACTCCTGACCCTAGTGTATCCTGTGCAGTTCTCTACATTTCAGCCCAACTATGGCATCCTACACACAATCAAACCTCTTTACTGTAGTCTAATGTTAGCATCCCTCTATAATTTCTACCGACTACACTATCCTCCATTAACTAATTGACGATTATTTTATACCTGATGCTTGTGCCATAAATTTCTTTTTTCCTCAATTCTATTCAGTATCTCTTGATAGATTATTCGATATTTTCATATAATGCGTAGAATTCTTTTGTCGCACCACATTTCAAAAGCCTGGATTCTGTTTTTCTCTTAACTGTTTATCATCCATTTTTCGTATCCTTACAATATTACACTCTTAACGAATAGTGTCTGCCTGCATTTATATCCTCTGTACTTCTGTCGTAATAAGTTATTTTGTGGTCAATATGTAAACCCCTTCCATTACTTATAGTATTTATCTCCCTAATCCTGTTTCCACGGCATTGCCTGATTTATTTCCGCTACGCTTCTTTTACTTTTATTGATTCCACTTTATAACTTCAGAGCTCTCACAGTGCTCTGTCAAATACTTCTCACAGTGTTATATTCTAACCTCATCTTCATTACCTCCTCTTCCCTGTCTATAATACTGTGTTAGATTTAGTTTCTAAATTTATCCTCATACTTTCTACCTTTTCTTCTTTGCTTGATATCGATTTTCGATCTGAGGCCTGTATAGCAAGTAGGTGCCTCTCTTTACTCTGAAGGTCTGTTTAATATTCCGGTAAGTAGCATCTCTCTTTGGCCTGGGCAAGCATGCTTCAATAACTTTTATTTGCCTGCTTAGATGTTTTGCACTTTTTGTCAATGTCAGTTTTTAGATGTCCATATTCCCTTTCACCTGCTTTATTTGCTGCGTTTTTATAATTCCCTTTTTTTTAGTATAATTAATATCTCGTTTGCTGTTCCAGATTTTCTACTGATCCTTGTCTTCTTGCCCACTTGATACTCTGTTAACTTCACTACTTCATCTGTCATTGCTACCTATTTATCCTGTACTGCATCCCTTTCAACTGTTTCATTCAATTATTGCTCAATGTTCCCCATGAAATCGTTAACAACCTCTGTTCTTTCAATTGATCCAGGTCCTGTCTCCTTAATTTCCTAATTTTCCTCAATTTATTCAGTTGTAATCTGCAGTTCATGACTAATAAATTATGTTCAGAGGTGACATCTACGACTGGAAATGTTTTGCAGTTTAAAATCTGTTTGGGAAATCCATGTCTTAACATTATATAATCTATCAGATACCAATAGGTGCCCTCATCTCTTATATGTAGCCAATCTTCTTTCATGATTCATTGTTTGTAATGTGTAAATTACATTACATGGGAATAGTATCAGCCTGCCTTATCGACCTACTATGCAGGTCAGACTATGCATCTGGGGTGCGAAACGATTTTCCAGTCTGAAACGAACAGGCTGCTCTGCACAATAGGCATGTTGTGTTAATTGGGCTGTTTTATTGACCTGCTTTGCAGGGAAACGTACATGTTAGGAGCGAAAAACGGTTATCAGACTTCTGATGTGTTTGGTGCCTGGCATTATGGGCATGTTGTGGGAGAAGTATTGGCCTGATTCACGAATTCACCAACCAAATGTCTAGGGACTACATGTGTGACTGGGCATCCCAGAGCAGAGAGAGAGAGGAGAAGGGGATGGGCAGAGAGAGAGGGATGGAGGAGATTGGCAGAGAGAACTGGAGATGTAGGAGGCAGGTGCAAAGCACAGAGAAATAGTGGGGGAAACGTAAAGGGGCAGAGGACATGGAGAGGTAAGGATGGGAGGATGAGGTGCACACAGAGGTGGGTGTAAAGAACAGCTGGAGAGAGTGAGAAGGGGAGAGGAAATGTGTGCAAAATACGTGCCAGAAGCATCGTGGGTGAAGCAGTGGGGAAGAGCTATAATCTACATTTCTGATTTGTTGTCTGATGAGATTGTTTTATGCTAGTTTTGTATCTGTCTTGATTGTGAACACTACTAGTCACTGACCACCTGCAATTCTAATGTTTAGATATATCACACACTTTACAACTTCTTTTTCATTTGATAAAGTACACTCATTATCACCTTCAGTCCCATTAATCGTAGTTAAGTTTTTTCCTATCTGTTTACCCCTGGAAGAATTCCTCAGGGGCTGGCCGGTGTGGCCGAGCGGTTCTAGGCGCGTCAGTCTGGAACCACGCGACCGCTACGGTCGCAGGTTCGAATCCTGCCTCGGGCATGGATGTGTGTGATGTCGTTAGGTTAGTTAGGTTTAAGTAATTCTAAGTTCTAGGGGACTCATGACCTCAGACGTTAAGTCCCATAGTGCTCCGAGCCATTTGAAACATTCGAATTCCTCAAGGGTGAACATGCAAATCTCAGCAATGTATACTCCTGTATGACCTGTGTCATTTCTGCTGTTATACCCCTAATTTCCCCCTGAAGACTCACGTTTTTTTTATTTTTTTCCTATTTTCGCATTAAAATATTCTCTTTCCATATGTTCTTTTTACCGTGTATTAGTTTCTGTGGGTCTTTGTAGAGGTTTTCTACTCTCTTATCTGCATGTGAGCATGGGAAGTGCATACACCTAAATGATTTCTAAGGAATATGTTTCGTTTATATATATATATATATATATGAAGTATTATTATGCTGTCTGACATTCTTGCGATTTCTATAACGCAATTTTTAATACACTACTCTCCTAATCTTCATTTTATTTAGTCCTTCATTTCATTTAGTCTCGTAACTCTGGTACAGTTTGTTTGATGGTAATTAAATCTTATCCCATCTCCATTTACTTATTTTTGGATAAATTAACAATAGCATAGATCTAAGGAAATCCACAGCTTCTACTGCTTTCGCTTTAGAGACAAACAGTTGCAAGACATTATGCTCCGAAGTTCATGTAGATGCAAATTTCGGGCAGGAAGGTGCAATTAGAAAAATATGGGACTATGACTGAAGTCATTGCCTGAGTTTCCTGAGTCCTCTAGTCCCAATATTCTTGCACAGGCGTTGGAATACCAAAGTCTCAAGAACTTATTCCTGTCTGTGGTACAACAGCCTGCCCGAACTGAATACTCCTGAAGTACGGTAGCAATGCTCAACCTCGGCTGAGAAGTCTCAGTCAAGGCCATAGTGTCTCTAAATCTTAGAGCCCGGGATCGATACGGCTAGTCGACGTTAACATCTGAACCAGACATTCGGAATTATCATGGATGATAAAACTAATAGTCATTAAGCTGTAATTAAAGACTCTCTGTCCAGTTATTAGAAAGTCATAATATGTAGCTCTGCATTACATTATATGAGAATAAAACCGGTCGAAAAGTATCGTGAAAGAATTTTCTACTGCTTTGTATCGTTCAACGAGTAATTTGAGGAACAATACTGGGAAAGGAATTCCTTTATAAACAAAGATTTATTTCTCTATTGAAAGTTTAATCTGGTACGTTGGAGTAAGACCGCAGTTAACTGTCCATTACTCGCTGCGTTACAGAATATGGTCTCAGCATGCCGCATGAGAGGAACTGAAGGCCAGTAATCCATTGTTGCTACGGATGGCCCATAAGCACCACAAGTACCTGCTATTACCGAGAGGAACACACTGCTACATCTCACACTCTTCCACTGTCACCTGCGCGATGGCTTAAATCCGGTTCCTTTTGAAACACGTGGTCCCAGGTTCTTTAACAACGACTGTAATATACTAGCAACTAAAACGTTTTGTCTGACTATTGCGACCACAAAGCGTAGTGGTCCGAGCGTGCTAAAACTTTAAAGGCCACCTACCGCCTACCTTCCTCTGAACATATCTGGCCAGAGAAATTTACGACCTTCGCGCATGCGTGGCAGGCGACGGGACACTTTTACATAGTGGCATATATCGTGCCAGGCTCTGAATTAATGTCCCTCTTCGTGGATCGCTTTACTACAGTAGGGCCAGGCGCTGAATACGAATTCGCAATGGCCAACGTTTGTGGTGTATTTATCTGTGTCGTTGGAAACTTATCGTGTACTTAAGAGTACGAGAACGCTATAACGCTATTCACAGTGGTTACAATTTTTTTCTGTTAAATACAAGCAATTCTGCTAAAAGTTTGACGGCATAGTGGGTATTATGTAGCGTCTTGTAAGACTACGTCCTAACAGGTATTCGCTAGGACGATGATTTTATGCAGACTTAAATTATTTTACAAATGAATGGAATTATTAATATCAGAATGGTGTGAATAGGTTGTAGGAGCATCTCGCCGATAACCGACTCTCTCTCTCTACGCCACGCTATCCGACAGGCTGAAACTACCGGGGCTCCATACTATTATATCTCGCTTGGTGCACCGTATAATTTTTTATGTTGATTTGAAGTGAGAGTCCTCAAATAAACGATTCTGAATCCTGAACAGTAACTCTGACTGTTGAAGTAGCATAGAAGTGGATTGCTAAATTAGTTTTGACCAACGGTGGGGACCACCTAAACATAGAACAAGCTCTCAGTATTAAAAACTTCATTAAATTACGTATGATGATATAAGCTGCAGCAGCCTCGCGTAGTTCTGAAATACTGGTAAACAGAGTGAGGGGATAACTAATAAGAAATTTTCAAGGGCTGTTCTAGATGTATGCTGAGTGACTTCCGATCAAGAATCGAAGGTTCCCATTAGTTTATCACCTTGTAATTATATGTTGATTTTTTACACGTGTAACGCGTCGGGGAATGCGACGTATAACGGATATTTTTAATAATAAAAAATAATTAAATCTGAAACTCATATGTTATCGAAATTGAGAGATCAGGAACATGTACCCTGAAGCTTACCATCTGAAAGATATGCGTGTCAGAGCAACTCTCAAGTAAAACACTTAAATTTTATTGCAACTTCTGTTCCTGTACCTAACTGTATTCTTTGCAGTAATGTGAATTGTACAGCCTACTACATTTCAGCTGAGATTCGCATACACGATTTCTACACTGTCGACAAATCTTAAATTTTAACTCGTAGGAAGGTACAGAGTGTGTTATAGTGTGTGCCATGTCACTGTACTGTCTGACTTAGATGTGATTGCTGACAGTTTGAGCAACTGTGGAAGAAAGACAGTTGTTTAAGTGAGAGAAAACACGTAAAACAGTATAATAATAATATATTTGTTTAGACAGAGAACTGGAACATTACTGACATTACTATAAGGTTTGGTCATCTGATAGTGACTCTACAGCCGTCAGAAGGTAGTGAGTATTGAATAATCTCAACATCAAATTCCTAATCCAAGTGTCACTGTCCTAGAGATTATTATCTGTATAGCTTATCAATATTACATTCAATGGAAACTGGCCACTGGATTCCATGTGTTCCTCACAATAAACCATTCAACGAAAATCCCTGAATTAATTCCAGAAATATATCGGTGGAGTACATTTGCACATTTGTTATTTTTTAATAGATCCAACGACTTAATGGAAGCGAATTAGCAAAGAACTCATTTGTTCTGAGTCGATACTTGAAGAGCAAATCCACACTTCGTCACTCCTGGATGGCGCTCCGGAAGCCTACAATGGAACCTGCACACTAACATAAAAGCTAGTTTTTTACGTATCTCAATTTAATTTTAGTGGTAGTTTCGAAATTTAATGGTTTGAAACAGACTAATGCGAAGTTTCAGACACAGACCAACATTATTCAGTTTTCCTATTATTCAGTATTAGACTCTGATAGTACTTAAAGTTCCCTTGATGTCTACTTAAATGCAAAATTGTTGGTTATGTCATCATTAGTATCATCTGTGTCGTTCTTATTGCTTCCTGTTACAAGTTATTATATACCGCGTAAACTGCAAATCTCAGTAACACTTTTTCTTCTCACAAGATGCCTTCTTAGTCCAAGCCTCTTACGCACACCGATACTATCAGAGGTAGCCGGTTCAATTCTTGGCGGCGGAAGAAGTTTTCACCAAAAATATTTAACCGACAAGCAGAGAAGAGAAGGTGACTTAAACTTAATGATTTTGCGCTAAAGTTGTGCATAAGCGTGATACCATACTATGCTCACAAACTTTATAGTTCCCTACATTCCCATGAAACACGTAAGCTACAACAGATCATGTGCAAAGGCACCCTTGTGCACGGAGGAAGAAAATTCTTTTTCATTAACCAGCTCACAACCTCTCGGGATCTCTCAGTCAACTACACTAAACCATTCTTTCTTCCTTCCAATAATCCGTCCGAACTGATTTTTGGGTTTTGATTGCAATCATTTCTTTTTCACATAACTTACCAGTTTCACTCTTCATTGATTTCTCTAATCCTTTCCCATTATTTATAGCTACCTGTATAGACTCTATTGACCGCTCACTGTTTCGACATCGCAAATTTCTCAACGCATTATCTCTTTATTTAACTTGGTATCCATTGACTGCGGGGATCAACCTTTCTATTAACAGCTATTTTTAATTGCTGTTTATTATGCTGAGCAAGACATGTTTTGAGAAGTTTTTTCCGATTTTAAAGTACTTCCGTCTTTAGATTTTTTACATTAGGTCTGTGATGTATGAGAGCCTTCGAGCAAACTTAAGCCGACAAAATGCGTTGAAGTAAACATTATTTAAAAATTACGTGAATCTGCAGTTCCAAAAGTAATTGGATTTACGCTTAGATCATTATTCTTTTGGTGCTGCAGAAATCATTAAAAAAAACAGTAAATAAGTATTTCGCAACTGAGACATCTGTTTATAGAGGTCAGTCCTACAATCGATAAATGAAAAATTTCGCGGCCTGACAAGAAGATGGCGTAGATATAAAAGCACCGTTTCTTTTGCTGTATTGGTGCCTGTTTTGAGGTAACGGAAGATTCGGCTTCATCTGCAGAATGGTTTAGTTAACGTGGCTTTTTAAAGTACTCATATGAGCATTTTTGGTTCCCTCTATTATTCTTCTTGTGAATGACTTCCCAAACCCGTAATGCTAGACCAAAAAAAGGGAGAAACTTCACACTATTGTATTGAAGTATCAATGATAATGAGAATCGAGGCCGATGATGTTAGAGACATATCAGAGGAAAGAGTACGGTTCACATTTCGTGCACAACTAAAATATTTATCAATCTTATGAAAAAATGATAAAATGTAATGCAAGTACAATGAAATTAAAGAAAAAGTATTCTACATTTTAAAACTGCCTTAGGGAAATTATGAGAGAGGCATATTCTGAATAAAAACTGTGAGCCAACACTTAAAACACAGGACTGATTTTTTAGCAGCGACTTTTCTTATGAACGGTAAATATCCATTTTCGGATAGCATTCCTTGGTAGTACTGTAATCCATCGAGAGGGGAAAATAGAGCTTTGTATTCCTAACATGAATATTCTCCTACGTTCGCTCCTCATGTTTCGTAAAAGCTTTTATGTTCTGTTTATACTTTATACAAGAAGTGTCCTCCATGTGCGTAATCACCGTTTCTGTTCTGTGGCCTGAAAAGAAAAGTGGCTATTTTTACCATTCGAATCTATCCAAAGAACTGGGAGGGGTTTCCACATGTCCTTGTTTTCGTCTTCCTGAACTGAAAAGTAACCTTTTGACAATCAGCTCGGCTGAGTGTGCTTCGTACTTGGATAAATCGTCTCAAAGAAACCCACAGATATACTCTCCAAACCAGCCATGAAGTTTAGGTTGTTCCTCGAACTGCTGCAGTTTCCGAGCTTTTTCGGTTGGCAAGTTAATACCAGTAAACTCGACGGTGTAGAAGCCGAGAGTCCTCAAAGACGATAATCATCTGACAAACTGTCCAACTGTTGTGACTTCTGAAATTTTCCCGGCGTATTTCTTCTTCTAATAATTTCCGGGTATGCAGCCGGATCCCGTCGACATTCTGCCACGATATTTCGGCCCAGAGACGTCCGGCCATCATCAGGTGAGTACACAACTACTGAAGAGCCCAGGTGCAGTCGCGGTATTTATGCCGAATCTCGCGCATGTGAAATGTACTGGCATCCTACAGCGCATGCGTCAGGTTTAGACATGCGCAGCATAGCCGAGTTGTACGTGCTGCCCCCGGTGGTGGAAATAAAGATGCATCTAGTCATTGAGTATCGAATGACACTGTCGATTCCGCTGTGATTGTATAATTTTAATAACAGGATTCCAATTTTTATCCAGCTGAAAGCCGTTGTCACGATTTATAAGATTATTGGCAAGACGTATTTCCACTGATTCCTTGATTACGGAATCCCAAAAACCGGAAACCGGGGATAAAATTTTTGTTGCATTGTATTCCATTGAATGTCCCAAAGAAATACAGTGCTCTGCTACTGCCGATTTTGACGGTTGCCGCAGACGGGTGTATCTTTCATGTTCTATACATCGTTCATGGACAGTTCTTGTCGTCTGGCCAATATATGCAGCGCCACATTCACAGGGAATTTTGTAGACGCCTGCCTTCTTCAGTTGTAAATCGTCTTTAACGGATCCAACCAGGGCCCGGTTCTTTGCTGGTGGACGGAAGATAACGTTGATTTTATTTTTCTTCAGTAATCGGCCTATTTTCGAAGACACATTCCCGGCGTATGGAAGGAACGCAGTTGATTTAAAGTCATCATCTGCGTCCTCAGTGCGTTGCTTCTTGTTATGATAGTTGCGCATGGCCTTCCTTATTTGGCGAGAAGTGTAGCCATTCTCTTTGAAAACCTTCTCCAAGTGTTCTAATTCTGCGTGGAGGTTTTCATCATCCGATATTATATGCACTCGATGTATTAAGGTACTGAGAACACCGGCTGTTTGTGCTGGGTGATGGCAGCTTGACGCCTGGAGATACAGATCTGTGTGAGTCGCTTTCCTGTACACAGAATGTCCTAATGACCCATCATTTTTACGGCGTACTAGCACGTCTAGAAATGGTAAAGTGCCCTCTTTTTCAATCTCCATCGTAAATTTGATGTTCTCATGTAATGAGTTTAAGTGATGAAGGAATTTCTCCAGTTCCTGTCTGCCATGAGGCCATACAGCAAAAGTATCATCTACGTACCGACAGAAGACCGTAGGCTTTAAAACAGCAGACTCAAGTGCTTTCTCCTCAAAGTCCTCCATAAAGAGATTAGCTACCACAGGCGACAAAGGGCTCCCCATGGCGACACCGTCTGTTTGTTCAAAGAATTCGTCATTGAATAAAAAGTACGTTGAGGAGAGTACATGTTCAAACAAGGCCGTCATTTCTGCACTGAATAAGTTACCAATAAGATGTAATGATTCCATTAAAGGCACTTTGGTAAAACTGTTGTTCCAATATCGCCATCCGAATCGAAGGTACTTCAATAAACTTTTCATGTCAGGTTTCTATTGACTATGTGGATAATTCACTAGATCAATCAGGATTTCAAGCAGAAATCTACCACACTAATTTGTGAAAACATTGTTATTACCGTTCCATATATTTACGGAGTAGCTTCTTGCTTCATGATGTGGGCAGATTACCTTATTGTAGGTTGTCGAAATTCTTTATTGCGCTTCTATAATCGACGTTCCCATTTCACTTCAACGTAGATCCTACACAGCTTTTCTTCCAATATTATGCACTCGAAGAAAAAAAGGCATACCATGAAGGAATTATCCAAATAGGATGGAAATCGGTGGATGTGATGTGCATGTACAGACGAACCAACGATTACAATTTCAGAAAACTTAGACGATTTATTCAGGAGAAAGAGCTTCACAAACAGATTAAGTCAATAACGCGTTGGTCCACCTCTTGTCCTTAAGCGAGCAGTTGATCTGCTTTGAATAGATTAACAGAGTTGTTTGATGTACACCTGAGGGGACATCGTGCCAAAGTGTGTCCACATGTCGCCTCAGATCCTAAAACCCTCGAGCTGGTTGGAGGGCCCTGCCAATATTGCTCCAAAAGTGCTCAATAGGGGAGAGATTCGGCGATCTTACTGGCTAAGGTAGGATTTGGCAAGCACGAATATAAGCAGCAGAAACTCTCGCCGTATGTTGGCGAGCATTGTCTTACTGAAATGTAAGCCCCGGATGGCTGACGATGAAGTGCTACAAAACGGAATGTGCTGTAAGAGTGTCGCGGATGACAAACAAAGGCGTCCTCCTATGAGAGGAAACGGTACGGCAGACCATCACTCCTAGTTGTCGGGCTGCATGACGGGTGACATTCAGGTTGATATCCCACCACTGGCTGGGGCGTCTCCAGCCACGTCTTCGCTGTTCATTTATGTTCATTTTGGTGCGAGACTCATCATGAAGACTATTCTACAACCAAGAATCTTGATCTGGAGTGAGATTTATTTTCATAAGAGGACCATTTTGAGGGAACATACATTTTAAGCTACGATTTATAACTATGTAATGGACTATTTATGTTTTACCCTGTGATGTCTCACTACATGTATTAGTGATAGTGATACGAGAGTAGTGTCATTGAAAGCAGGAGAAAAATATCGACTTCAATCCAGAACGTTGTCCACTATTATACTATCAATTGTAGAGATATTAACCAATTAGTACTGTCCCTATACAGAATGTATTCTGTGGAGCTTATGATAAAGAATCAATGTGTTGAAGATACGTATGTCATTCCTTGTTAAATATTTCATGTATAAATGACATATTTGTAACACAAAAAATGGCTCTGAGCACTATGGCACTTAAATAATGGGGTCATCAGTCCCCTAGAACTTAGAACTACTTAAACCTAACTAACCTAAGGACATCACACACATCCATGCCCGAGGCACGATTCGAACCTGCGACCGTAGCGGTCGCGCGGTTCCAGACTGTAGCGCGCTCGGCCACCCCGGCCGGATATTTGTAATACAACTGTTGTGCCTTAAATGTGTTATAACAGTAGAAAAAATACACATGAATTACATATTGGGTGTGTGTTGCCTACAATTGTAATACCGTGATTTACAGCGATACACCTTTTTCTATGTGACACTTTGGACATGCATGGAGACTTACAGTTTAAGATGTGCTTAAGATCTGTAGGAATATCAGCACACACTATAGAGAACACAATGCTAAAAGCAACTTTTGACGATAACAGTTGACTGTCATTACGTTATTTTGTGCTTCAGTTGTTGTTTACAGATGGCAAGGAGAGACATAGTGTTCGCTCGGAATTGGTATTTCGCATTAAAAAATCACTGAGTCTGACACTTTAGTGAATATATTTGCCACGAAGTTCCCTCATTAAGTAGGTATTTCCTGGTCTACAGTGACACTATGTATACAGATCCACGTGGATGGTGAATGTTTTATAATCTTATTAAATTCTCTTATCTGCCTCTTCCTGTCTAAAGAGTATGATATTAAGCTGGTAATTGTAGCTCCATGCCAGTGCGAGACATATTTTGCGCTATTAAATATTATTTTATTATGTATACGCCATGTGAGATGCAGATCAATACTTTAAAAAATTAAAAAGGCAAAAAACCTTTTCTCCCTGTTTGCATCAAAATCGGTAAGTAGAATATATATATTTTTTAGAATTTCCTGTAGTGTTCTTAGTTACAGCTAAGCAAACAAAATTGGGACAATTTACTCCATATGTTCCACATCACAGCAAACTTTTGGCAAGCTACTCTGCCGGCAGTAAAATATTAGTTACGTAACCTTAGTGGGATAATATACACAGTACATACTATAAATGCTTAGCTGTATATTGTAGGGAGAGCACATTACAGTGGTAGATGAATAATTTGACTCACTAGCAGGGTGGCAATTCTCTGTAGTTAATAAAGTGCAGAATCGTTATTTCGCTTCTTAGAAAAAACACATATAAACCGCATGCTACACACTCCGAAACATAGCTCTAAGATCCCAGAGCTCCACACAGCAGTCATGGATCGATGACATCCGACTAACTACATTATCAAGCACAATAACAACTGTAGGCAGACGCTGTGTAAAGTGGATCGAATTGGGAAGCTGCAACAGGCAGCTGACTAACCACTTAACTAGAGAAGAAGAAAAAGTTTTAGGTAAACCACCCTGGAGTTTACAATGAAGCGTGTTTTCCCCTATTCACATTCCCAGCACCCTACTTTTACCAGGGCGAGGACATTGTGGTGTTATTTGAGTTAGAAGTAAAGTTGTCGCCGGAGTGACATTTCACATTAAAAAGGCGTCAAGGCTGCTACTTTAATAAATATACACCAAAAAACTTCCTTCCTCAGTAGGTGTAAGGTAATAGGTGTATATAAAACTGATGCAGGTTACAATACACGTGCATGATCACGGAATTCTGACTCTGGATCACAATCATCAAAAATTTCACTATAGATTGAGGGTTTCCAGAATCGCTGTAGGACAAATTTCTCCATAATACTTTCAAATATAGATATTACCGAATTATGATTGGTTCCCATAACAATGTTGTTGCACAGGTCTTAGGAAAAATAATCACTGTGTCCAATGGATTTAAAGCATTCTGTATTACATAAGTTGTTCCTTTAAGAGCAGTTAATGATTTATAAGTACGCAAAAGGAAACTAGAAATGGAGGAAAGGATGAATACTGCCGACAAGTGTCACAATGGATGAATATAAATTGCGACTGGAATAAGAGCATATTATGGCAGTTGAGGAAACAAGGCTTATGTATTACTTTAAACACAGTGTGGGGAACTCTTTCACTACAGCTGCGGAATACAAAATATCAGTATTTACTGTTACAATGGAAAGAGGCCATATATGGTGATATTTGCTGTACTCTTTGGATCCGTGGACGTTTACTATGCTAAAGAATGTACAGACCTTTTTATTAACATTCATTCTCATTTGGATTCGTTTTAAAAAGAGTGGTTACACTGTACCTAAATGTAGTGGATTGGAGCTTATGGCTCATTTCCATGGGATGCCTACCGGTTTGGATTAGTAGAAGATCTTATGCAGAGGAGCCACATATTCCGTGTGTCTCATGTGGTATATGCTACAAGAGGGGTGTTATCTTTTCCCCTTTGAGACACTGGTACATAGAATTTGTGGTCTAGACCATCGGAAACTGTACTATCAGTGCATAATTAAAGGAGCAGGAGCAAGGCTTACTTGATCATTGCTCAGGAGAACTGTTAGTTTTCGTTTCCCTTTATTCGCCCTTTTGGGTTAATAGAAGATGCAACAAGGAATTTTTCGTTTTGGCATAGGTTCATTCAGTCAGCACCAGATTACTGTGGCGACGTACAACAACTGTGTTAGTTGCTACAAGAGATGGCCTGTTTGATTCTTATGGCCAGTTACCAGAAGAACTCATACGGAATTCAGACTGAAGGTGAACCATCAGCGTCTAAAAAACTGCAGTGAGTCCCCCACCTCGTACAACGTATTAGAGAAGAATTTACTCCTGTGGAATCGAACGATGGTATAACAGAGGAGTACTCCCTAGGGAGCTACTATCATTATTGTATCAAAGAAATCAGCACACGAAGTACGGCAGTATAGATTTTCTTGTGACCACCACGGTGTAACAGTAGAACAGTACCATATATACAGGGTGTTCGTAATTTACCGTTACAGACTTCTAGAACTTGTAGAGGGGAATGAATACATAATATTTTGAACAGGATCACATGTCTACAGCCATTTGGAAACATATTTGCTATGTGGATTTGTAACAGGGTAGTCATGGTGGGGGTTTCTTACACTGAATTGGCTAATGTGATTTGACATCTCACCTACCTCTCTGATCTGGTTTTAGCCTTAATCTCGTGTCTGTGAATGATACAACAACATGGCTGAGTACGCACCTGCGGAACAGACAGACATAATCCTTCTGAATGGGGAAGCTCGCGGTAATCGAAGAGCAGCTCGTCGCATTTATCAAGATCATTATGCACAACGTCCGCTTCCGTCTCATAACCTTTTCGCCACAATTATGAAATGAAGGGGTATCTTCACCATCAGCAGGTGTGATTGTGGTTCCCCAAGGATTCGCAGCACACCTGAATTGGAAAAAGCTGTACTGCATCATGTTGAACAGAAGCCATCAACGGGTGCATGAGCAATCGTGTGTGCAATGGATGTTTCTTCCAGCACCGTCTGGTATGTTATGGATGACCCAGATTTACATCCATACCATCTCCCACACTCCATAGCACCCAATAGCACACACACACCCACACATACACACACACCTACCTACATTAATATCCACTGCTAGGTCTCCAAAGCACAGTGTAGAACACACAGTGCACTAGAGGTAGCTAAAGGGAGACTAACTTAGTCACTGCAGGAGTACTGTGTGTTGGTGGTTATTGAACGATTCTACTGTGTGAAGCTTGTTATAAATTTCCTCTTTCTGGTGTTAGATTTATACAGCAGGAACAGATTACTCTCGGCTCACAAATACGGTGCCTTTGGAAAAAAATGCATGTGATAAACAGCTATATAAAATAACTTTTGTATTATTTTCTCCCATACACATCTTGTGAAATGATCAACTCAGAAGAACAGAGTTAATATGGAGGTTTACTGACAATCAGTCTTTCCATTCTCTCAGATACCGAGGACATGTTTCAATTGATGTAACTACTGTCCACTATTTATCATCATGTGGCCCGTGGATCGTACATATTTGTTCAGCACAAGATGATAAATGAGTTCTAGCATGGTCGCAAAAAGAGAGATTTATGCATCATGGAGAGGTTTACTGTTGCAAAAATTGGAGGAAATTTTTTGCAAGCAATATATTACTTCCTCCTACGCACATTTCGAGAAATGATCACAACAGTAAGTTGCACCACACATCGTAAAGTGGTATGCCAGGGTTACTTATCTAATTTTAAGTGTAGACTGTAGCATCGTCTGGGAGGAGCTTTATAGAGCATGGAGTGGATGAAAACTGTGTTATGCATCCAGAATGAGATTTTCACTGTGCAGCGGGAAAGTCATAAGCAGGGCCATATTAAAGAAAATACTTCCAGGTTCCTGATGGTGCTTGGTGGGGATTTTAGCGTAGTTTTCTTCCCCTTGATCAATGGAAGTCTGAGAGTTAATAAAGGAATCTCATGGTCTAGTATACGAGGCATATGACTGCGGCGATAGAATTATCTATCTTGAACACCAGATTCTCAAAATTTCCTTCATAATATATAGCGTTTCTTTACTATCATTGTTATGTAGACGTCATAGGAAACTACCAGTTTCTTAGCTGTAGAAAGACTATAACGATACAGAAAAAACAAGTGATGGGAACACTGCAGATTGATTGCTAAAGTGAGAAGTAGCAGTTAGAGAAAAAGATAAATGCTGAAGACAGCAAATTCAGAATCGGATAATGAAAATTGATGTGTATCTTATTAATGGAACATTTTTCATTGGTGAGAACGTAAGGAAAGGCAGCGCAAGCAGCAGTACACTAGTGTGAAGTGTAGGTAATCTGTTTTTAGTATAGTTTTTCTGCATCTTCTACATGTTTGTGTAATAAAATGTAGTATTCGGCTTGCCATTGCATGTGACCTTATCACTGCTGTACGGTGTAGTAACGTTATTTTGACCCATGGAATTATTTAGAAATGCAATTACTGACTTACGATTAGGGATATTGGGCATTAGGTGTGTTGACAGAAGATGAGTTATTCATGGCAGGGATTAAAGCGAAAATGTCCTGAGCTGCATGCAGTGGGCCACTGGGAAGCGATCATCACTCTTTGATTTGTAGTAATGTGAATGGAAGCACTTTAGAACATTGGCTTTAGAAGTGGATGGTCGTGCGGACTAGAGCAAAGGCGACGATGTGGTGCAGACGAATAGCGAAATTCTGCATGAACCACAGAAGTTTTGGAACATCAGTGCTGTCGATGACCTCCTGAATGGCTGTTTTCACCTCAGCGATGGTTTTGACGTTACTGCTGTATACCTTGTCTTTAATATAGCCCCACAAAAAGGAGTCGAATGTGTTCCGATACCAAGAACATGGCGGCCAATGGAGGCCTATGCCAGTGGCCTCTATGTACCCCAGAGCCCGAATGTGGCCCCAAAGTGCTCCTCCAGGACATCATTCTCCTGCTTCAATGGGGTCGAGCTCAGTCTTGCATGATCCACATCTTGTCGAAGTCAGGGTCACTCTGAATAATGGGAATGAAAACATCTTCCAAAACCTTCACGTGTCGTTCGGTGGTCACCATTCCATCAAATAATATTGCTCCGATTATTCCGTGACTGGACACTGCACACCACACAGTCACCTGTTGAGGGTGAAGAGACTTCACTTAGGCCCCCAAATGTGCCAGTTTTGCTTATTGAAGAACCCATCCAAATGAAAGTGGGCTTCGTCACTAAACCGAGCCATATGCGCATACTAATTCCCATCATGTCCTGTGGCCAACAGTGCAGTTTGAATATCCTAACGTAAACCGTTCAGAATTTACGACGATTTTATTTCATATAGTTCAATAATTGTCATTCTGTAAGAAGGGCGCAAGTTACGTTTCCACTGCTGTTGGGAAGAGCGAGATGAGACCTTCTTTTATGTATCATCAGTATATTGGCAGCAGCACTTGGCATGCATGTTCCAGGTCTGGCAACTGCTTGTTGCGAAAATATGATGACCACTGCTGTAGAAGTGAATCATACCACAGTCCTGCGTACTTAGGATACACATCACTGACAAGGAAGGAACTCCCCTGCAATTTTTGTTTGCTTATATAAAGACATTGTTTTTGTTCCTGTCATATGCTAGTAGTAGTGGCAGGACAAGTGTGGTATATTGTGGTAATTTGGTGAAGTCTTATCTGTAGAAATATTTGTATCTTGATTTTCTATTTCGTCATTACTATTTACACATCTGCAATAATGATACTGTATTAGGCTCATCTAAAGAAGACTGATAGTGACATCATAGTGCATAGGAAGTTACTTACTTACACACAAATAAAACAGGGACACGTTTCTTACAGTGAAACATAGACTTAGCATGAAGAAATACTGTATTGGTTCTTAAATAATGCACTGAGCTAATTGTTAAACATGTGAACCCTCCCTATTTGTGTGTGTCTATCGACAATGACCTTGAAAAGTGTATATTTGAATAATTGAGAGAAAAATCTGCAAAACTGCAACAAACTTACACAAAATTGCAAATGTTACTGTATTTTCAGATGCATGCCACATCACCGTAGTGTCAATGTGTCTGATGTCAGTCTTTTATCTTAAATAATTCTAATTAAGATAAGCTTGACATAAATATATATTGATAGTCGACTATAATTTATATTAATGAAGATAAGTGGAATAATATTCTGGGCACAAATTGTATGATACACTCCCTTATTTTTAACGCATCTGCAGTGATGTCAAAGTGTCTGATGTAATTTAGTCCACAATGACATTTAACATCAGCCAACTGACCTAGAGTAGTGGGAGACAATGGAGGTAGGAGGGGAGGAGGAGGTGGCAACTTTAACTGGGAACAATCACACAAAACATGAACAAATAAATGAGAGCACACAAATAAAAGAATCGTTTGCATTAGGGTTGTAGATTACAGTTGCACAAACATAACAGTGAGAACATCATTTCCTTCTTCCACATGTGTGGTTCGTTTGTATAAGGACCAAAGCCAAGTGACAGCATTGTTTATATATGGAGAACAAAGGGAACATTGAAGCAGCACTCTCCCAGCCCCATTATCCACATGCATGTGGCAAAGTATGCTGTGATCTCAGGTCTGCAACTGCTGTCTCTGCTTCCATGTTGCTGTGTCCTGTATTCTTCGTTTTGAAGTTGTGGTAAATCACTCGTTAAAGTTATAATAGTGCCTAATGTGAAGCGAGGTGCTGGAAAATTTACAGTTTTGAAGTAGACAGATGCTTCCAAGAAACTAGAGATGAGATGTTCTGATTGCATTTATACCAAAGTTTTGGTGACACACGTGTTTTTCAGACAAAAGTGATCTCAGTCAAATTATTTTTTGTGAGAGAATGCACTAAATGATGACGAAATTTTATTGCTTGTTGTTCTAGATCGTGAAGAACTGTATATTTCACTGAATCTGCTTTACATACAGATGTTTCGTACAGTCAGTCAATTCAGTCCCTTTTCTTTGAAATGTTATTGTGAAGTCATTTCAGTTCATGATATTTTTACAGACTTTCCACACAAATCACTAAATTTTGAAGCTGTTGCCCATGAAATTTTCGTGCCCCACAATATTGACAACCATTACAACCTCCTTGGAACATGCACTATTCGTCGGCTTCTCTGTGGAATTTTTGACTGAATAGTGCCACTTAGTTATTGTTGTGTATATATTTCCACGTAGTCAGCGCGTACACAACTTTCCCAATAGAGCGCGCACCGCTAAGCACAACAGCGCAGGCGCAGCACTCGTCCGTCTCTGCGCTACGAGATGGCGCTGTCTTAGAGACGGACCAAATTCTGCTTCCGCTGATCCGCGTATTAATATGTAACGCAGCCAATGAGATTATTCGATTCCCGCTCACGCCGCGGTGAGGTACGCATAGCTGATTGTCGCGGTTGCTACTGGAGATGCCTGGACGCGGAAGGGGACGCAAAGCTGCTGCCTTGGCGGAGTTGCTGCTCACGATAGCAGGGACTTCCGGCAAGAAGAAGAGGAAGACTGTAGCGCAGTGCTTTCGCTGCCAAAAGCTTGGCCACGTCGCCAAGCACTGCAGCGGCGCAGTTGCGTGCTTGAAGTGTGCGCAAGCACACGGCACACGCGACTGAAAAAAGCAGAAGGACGCCCCCTATACCTGCGCCAACTGCGGTGGCGCACACGCGGCCAACGCCAGTTCCTGCGCCTACAGAAGAAACTGGCGCGGGCCGGAGAAGAAGGCGCAGAAGCAAGTGACCACCACACACGAAGAGGTGGTCACTTGCACAGAAGACGTCGTCACCAGGCGCCTTAACGACGCCGTAGAAGAAGCCATGTCGGCCTTCAAATCCACCATGGCGGAGGAGAGGGCGGCCATGCCGGCGGAACTGGGCGAGGCTCGGCGTCAGATTGCTGTGCTGACGCAGGAGCTTCGCTCAGCCAAAGCAGCTTCCGCCACAACAGTCGACACCGCCACCCAGGCGACTCCTCCACGTGAGGAGTTCGCGACGGTGGCCACGCAGACAGACGAGTCTGCCGAAGGGGAGGCGACACAGCACAAGGAGGACACCGAAGCAGCAGCGCAAGAAGAGGAGTGGGAAGAAGTCCCATTCCTCCCGCTTCCAGACATGTACAGCGCAAGCGCTGTAACGAAGAAGATCGCTGACTCGCTTCGCGATGGTACTTACCCCCACCACGACAACCCTTATCCTTTCGTTCCACCTAACCATCCTAAACCTCCACCCCCACATCGTCCAATTGAGTATCCAGAAGGCCTTGTTGGTCTCTCTAGGGAGGATTTCAAACTGATTAATTCCTACCCTATCTTCACAGAGTGGCAAATGCGCTACCTCATCTTCGCTCTGATCAACGGAGAATATGACAAAGCAGGATACACTATGCCCAGTCTCCCAACCGAGGGAGAGCCCTCAGCAACAGGAAAGAAGAAGAAGAAGAAGAAGAAAAATAGTTATATCGACAAGCCCAAGAAATAGATGACCGGCACTCCTTGCCAGTCCAGATATAACCACACGTACAGAAAGAAGACTCTACAAGATTCCCAGGGGAGTAAAGGCCAACAGGCCACAAACTTCCACTCGAACCTCCTCACAGTGAGGAAGTCATAATAGGAGAGCCAGCAGCATGAGATTGCTGCTAACGTAGAACCTTTTCTCCTCGCGGATCACACTCGCGCAGTGATACCTGAACGCGTGAGGTATTATAACGAGTGTACAGACCTCCGATTAGTCAGTCTGCATTAGTCTGCATTAGTCTGTACCAGTCTGCATTTGTCTTTACCAGTCTATGGTTAAGTTTCAGTCTGCGCCTGATAAGATTACCATATTCCTGTACATAGCCATGAAGAGAAATGCACAGATACTTTGTCAACTATCAGAGACATGTGAGAATAAGATTAACGTACCAAGACCAAAGGAACTTCAGATTGTCAATTGTAAACAGCATCGAGGATCAAGTTACGTAATGTCTGTTTTTTTTTAATATTTTAATAAATCTGTGTGAAAATTAATCAAGTTCTGTTTAAAGTTGGTCACCGTCAATCTGCTACTCTAAGCATGCAAGTGGCATTTTTATCGTCTGACTTAATGGCAAAAGATAAACACGCCACGATAAGATCACGAGACATATTGCTGACACTCACCTACTTCGTTAGAGCGACAAGTCAAATAATCTGATGGTGTGTGTACCGAAGGTCTTACAGCACGCACACCACAGTTATATAAAGTTCTCTGCCTCATGCTAGTTTTGATACAACATAATTCACATTACTCATTTTCAGGTCGTCTTCTACGAAGAAATTATACAGTGTCTCCTACCACAACTTCATAATTCCACTCCCATTCTCTTTTAAATGTTTTCCCTTTCCTTTGCATTGATGTTGGTAGTATTTTCACTCTGGGCATAGCACTGCAATTACATACGTTATGCACAAATAAACGTGTTATATATCATAAACTATATAAATAGAAAGAAAGAAAGCAACTGAAATTCCGTCACAGGCTGTTGGCTCGTGTTGAAGCGACAGAAACCTTTTTTGAATGAAACATTGGAAAATATTTCGGTTCCTTCACTAACAGGTGAAATTTGTCGAAAGTCTTCATTTGTAAAATCACCCACAACTCTAAGTTATCGACGTCCAATAATACCGTATTTTCCTCACAGTTTCCCTCGCCAGAAGTGAGAGAGGCGGCAGCTAAAGGAGACAAAGACCTCACCAAGCGTTCCTTCCTTTTTTTTTCCCTATGTGCAGATCGCTAGAAGGCGAAAGGAATAAACCGTGTGGGTAAGGAAGCGCTATTGGCGCTAAGTGCTGACGCGCACAAAGAAGTAGGAAGCGATGTCGTCTGTGTGGGAGCGTGCGACCACCCTGCCAATTGCAGCCTTTGTCTCTGCGCCAGATAAGGCTGCCGGCTAAATGGACACGGCCCGCCCGCCCGGATGCCACTCCCTCCGAACTCTCTCAGCTCCACGTCCTTCCAAGATAACCTGCCGCTGCACTTCGTAGAAGAGTACTCACGTCTCCTGTTTCAGAGCTTCCACCACAATTAGATACGGCAGTCCGCGTCTTTCTTTTTCATTTTCTTTTATTCTTTGGTCTTGGTCAACCAATTATCAAGCCACCATGAGAGACATAACGCTCTTCCTATTCAATGGCCTGCAGGAAAATTTTATACACCGAAGCACCACTCCGATGTTTGTCTAACAAAACATAGTGTGTCTCAAATGATTAACTTTCATTCCGGCATAAATATACACTAACATTTGTAATGTCATTGAGCAAAGAGCCTTTGGATTTTAACTTGAGGGACTGCCATGTCTGAAAGACGTACTGTGTTCGTTCATGACGATTACTGGATGAAGACTGTTATGTAAGTGTATGTCTTCTCAACACATCCCAGATATTTTCTATGGCTGACAAATCAGGCGAGTGGGCAGTTCTGTGAACGATCTGTAGATTTTTCGAGGCATTTGCTGTGTAAACTACAGAGTGATCTCGCATTATATTGCTGGAATACCCTGTTTGATGATTTTCCCATGAAGGTTATATCAATACAGTTTACCAGTCATGCCACAAACTGACGATTATCCAGCCTCCCTTGAACCGTAACCAAATCAGTCTTGTTATCATCTCCAACAGCTCTCCAAGCCATCATTCTAGGAGTTGGAGAGGTGTGGGTCTCGAAAATCGCTGCTTCTTGTGACCTTCCACCGGTGCGTCTATGGACACGTTGACCTCCATCTGATAACCACAGACAGAAGCCAGGCTCATTCCTCAACAGCACAGAAGCCAATCAATGTCCCATTTGACACTGGTTCTACTCCATGCCTCTGCCGCCTTTGGTATGTTGTCAGCGGCATACGATGCATAGAAACTCGAGATCTCATAACTGCTTCCAGTAATCTGTTCACGACGGTTCGTAGCGAGACTTAACCCGTTTTTTTTTTTGTCCCTTTCATCTCTCTATATATCAGAGACCAACTATCAATATGTAGCAGGAAATTAGCATGTTACGAATTTTTTGCAAATGTACGTTACCTTCCTATGGCAATCATTGAAAGGTAACCTAGGAACCGTGGCTTAAAAGGGACTGAAAACTAAATATCTAGATATTATTTATTGTTGGACAAAGTGTTAGCTAAAAATTTATGGCATTCAAACCCCTTTCCTTTTGTCTCTTTCTCTTTCACACACAGAGAGATAACATGGTTAAAAATCTGCAACCTAGAGTTAAACATTTTGTACGAATTCCCTAAAGTCTTTTTCCCTCTTCCTTCGTTTTTCTCCTCTCGACCCAAGAATGAATTTTTATCCAAATGAATACAATGCTTTGGCCTCCCTTAAAGCATTCATAATACTTTTGTGTGAATTAACAAAGTGTATTTATTTGTCCTCTTATACCAGTTTGCATTGGAGAAGGATTACAGAACGCCCCTCCATTTGCAAGATATTAAGCAGATGTCGAAATGATGTCAATAGTTTCTGCGACAAAACCAACTTTTTTTTTGCTTGGTAAGAAAATAATAGACTTTTCCGTACAAGGTCTTTTGGTTTGGAATTATATGTGTAGATGGTGGCCTCTGTAGTTCTTATGGCCTTTAAGATAAATATTTTTGCCGACGTTCCCGTGCTCCAAAGCAGTAAAGGGCATTTTATGTGAAATGCGTACTAATGTCATAATGATTCACTGCAGCTGTTCTTTTATATTTTCTTTACTGCTACCGGTTGCGAGTGATGGCTTATTCTCAGCGGTATGTAAATAAAATCATATAAATGTATAATATTTGTCTATATTGTAACTTTTTACTTACGTTACGTGATCTTATATGTTATTTTTTTTTAAATATGAGCTCCTTTTGTGCATGGTAGTTATATTATTGATTTAGGTGGCAGAGATATGGTTTGAAATTAAATTTATATCGTTGATGAAAATCGATTAATTTAATGCATAAAATTTAGGATTGTCTATTGTGCAGTATTCTCTGTCATCGATAAGAATTTTGTTGAAGTCTCTGCGTCAGAAATCGATAGTGTTACTATCATGCACAAACATGACAAAATAAAAGTTGATCATATTGGTACCGCTAAGAATGAGTAAACAAAATATAAAACAGCTGAGCTGGTGGATTGCTGTTGTATTAGTATGCATTTCATATAATTCGTTGAGGCAGCAGAACAGCGTACACAAGAAATGTTTTTTTAAATAAAGATATTTTGATGCTTCTAATCAGGGCGAAAGTTAAGAAACTTCCTGGCAGATTAAAACTGTGCGCCCGACCGAGACTCGAACTCGGGACCTTCGCCTTTCGCGGGCAAGTGCTCTACCATCTTTTTTTTTTTTTTTTTTTTTTTGTAATCTCATTTTGTTCGTTATAGTTTGTTGCAATTGTTCGTGGCGGACGTCCCCAGACGCCCTTTGAAGTTCGTTATTGATCCATTCACTCAGTTTTTTTATTACAGAGGGCAGCTAACACCATCTGAGCTACCGAAGCACGACTCACGCCCCGTACTCACAGCTTTACTTCTGCCAGTATCTCGTCTCCTACCTTCCAAACTTTACAGAAGCTCTCCTGCGAACCTTGCAGAACTAGCACTCCTGAAAGAAAGGATGTAGCGGAGCATGGCTTAGCCACAGCCTGGGGGATGTTTCCAGAATGAGATTTTCACTCTGCAGCGGAGTGTGCGCTGATATGAAACTTCCTGGCAGATTAAAACTGTGTGCCTGGAAACATCCCCCAGGCTGTGGGTAAGCCATGTCTCCGCTATATCCTTTCTTTCAGGAGTGCTAGTTCTGCAAGGTTCGCAGGAGAGCTTCTGTAAAGTTTGGAAGGTAGGAGACGAGATCCTGGCAGAAGTAAAGCTGTGAGTACCAAGCGTCAGCCGTGCTTCGGTAGCACAGATGGTAGAGCAGTTGCCCGCGAAAAGCGAAGGTCCCGAGTTCGAGTCTCGGTCGGGCACACGGTTTTAATCTGCCAAGAAGTTTCATATCAGCGCACACTCCGCTGCAGAGTGAAAATCTCATTCCGGAGGGCGAAAGTTTTTTTTCATTGTTCAACCAAGTCATATTACAATATTACGACACTGAAGCATATGAGTCTAGTCAAACCGTATGTTGTTGATTTTACCGTGTAAAGAGCAGTCGACATCCTGTCTCTAGTTAATAAGAGATCTGCAGTGGGGAAAGACTCTTGCGGTGTAATTGTCGGTGTTCTTACCACGTCAGGTTTGAGCAGTAGGTACCACAAGCCGACACATAACGACTTCTATCACAGTGTGCAAAGCTTTCATCATACAGCCCAAAACAATCATTTAAATTCGTTAGTACATAGAGACACAACAGTTTCTGTTAAGAATCACCTATGTTCCAATATTAAACGTATGTAGCACTCTCTAAGAAAAATTATGTCTAGCGATGTGGAATTCCTACGGTGCGCTTTCGCTTCAGCTCAGCTAGAACTAGTAAAATAAGCATATTTCGACCGCTCATACAATACCAGTCCCGCTCCTTGCGATAAAAGGCACTCTTGCCCTTATGGTTTCTGGAATTAATAATAATTAATAATATTTCATGTATACGCAACAGCAACACGTTAGCCAGTAAACACGAATAATTTCAGGTCACTGTGCAAAATATCAAAGCCATTTCAAATATCGAGATTTAACCAAAGGATCTATTGCTGAAAGAAGTACGTAGTCCAGGTCGCATACGGAAAGGGATTCTGGGAAAAAGAAGGCTATTGACATTCGACAGTGCCACTACATCTTTAACTGAGATTAAATTCTTCATTTTTGAGGCCGTAGTGTCTGTAGTTGCTTCATAATTCTTGAGGGTGTTTTTGTTCTGTCGTTGCAACTAAAAAAACGCGTAATTTTTTTCAACAGACGCGTTTCACTTTATTGAGGTAGAGCATCATCAGTGGTCAGTGACTGAGTTATTTACATTTTGATTTGCTTTTAGTTCGAAAAACAGTTCGTTAAGAATAAATTGATCTGTACTTACGGTGATTTTCGGTTGATTTCTCGCTTACATCGGGAAATGCCGTTTGCTACCCATCGTTGTTTTTCTGCGTTAGACGCTGATAATTTTGGTCTAATTCTTAGATGCTCTGCAGCGCTATACATTTCTTATGTTTTTCCCAACACACTTTTATGCACACCATTGTATTCTGCTTGTTTTTGTACATCAAGTATGTGTTGTGACTTGTGTTTTGTAGTGCTGCCGACATAACCTTTCCACTACTTTGTCTTTGACCTACAACTTTTCTTTAAGTAGGTTATTGTATGTGCGTAATTCTATTTAATTATGTTTCTGTATACTTATGTACTGCGTAAGAGTAGAGAAGGAATAGCGATGGAGCTATTTTTATTTGTGTAGGGGAGGAGGAACCATGATGAGTGGACAAAATTATACAGCAGTGTGATGGAGTCTGACTTAGAGGAGAAGGTGAGGAGCAAGAAGTGAAATAAAACTGTGAGGGGGAGTGCGGGTGGTTGTGGGAGAGTGGGAGGGGGTGAAGGATGGAAAAGGATCTTTACAATTTCATGTAATTTCTTCAATTATCCTATATAGACTCTTGTCTCCAATATTTATTTGGTCATCGAGCAACAGTTTATTTTGTGTTAATGCTTTTTATATGTGGAAATTTCTTGGAAAGGGAGGAGGTGTCTGTCTTTACTGATTTTTATGATATTCATATCGTTTTCAATATTGGTTCGTCTATGATGTTCTTATTTTAGATGATCTGCAAATGTTGAATGATTTGTACCGTATTTAAATGCTCTAATGTGCTCTTTATATCTTGTGTCGAAAGTCCTGCCAGTCATTCCAATGCATATCTTCTCACAATCTCTGCATCTGAGCTGACAGATACCACATTTCTGGTATTTGTCTGGTTTTCATTTCAGTTTTGGGATGTGCTGTTGTATGGAATTGTTCGTTTTGTAGGCAATGTTTATGCCTTGTTTTTTGAATATGTTACCTAATTAATGTGTGAATTCGTTGTGGTTGGTCACTGTATGCCATATTTTGTTGCAGTACAAGTTGTAGTTTTTAGTATGGTTTGGTTATTTTTTTCATTATTTGTCTCTTTACTTTTTTCCTTAGTTTGTCTATCATTATTTCTTTGTGTCCATTTTTAATGTTATTTGTATTATAACGGCTATCTCTTTCTGGTAACTAGAAGTGTTTGGGGGGATCCTGTTCAGCCTGTTTAACATGTATCTGACTGATGCTTGTTTGTAGTTCTGTGGGTTGTCTGAGGTTTCATTTTGTGGTGTCACCGCCAGAGACCACACTTGCTAGGTGGTAGCCTTTAAATCGGCCGCGGTCCATTAGTATACGTCGGACCCGCGTGTCGCCACTGTCAGTGATTGCAGACCGAGCACCACCACACGGCAGGTCTAGAGAGACGTCCTAGCACTCGCCCCAGTTGTACAGACGACTTTGCTAGCGATGCTACACTGAAAAATACGCTCTCATTTGCCGAGACGATAGTTAGCATAGCCTTCAGGTACGTCATTTGCTACGACCTAGCAAGGCGCCATTGCCAGTTTATATTGAGATTGTAATTAATGTATCGTCAGGAGCGATGTTCTCCAGTTGTGGATTAAAGTTAAGTATTCAAGCAGCTCCGTACTTTATTTGGTAGACTCAACTCCTTTAATTGTTCCAGACCTCACGCCAGTCTGCGTGAGCTTGGACGCGTGCATTTCGGCCTCCTCTAGCAACACGGTGTTAGCTCTTCCGCCAATACATCACATTTAAGATAATGTCACTTGCTGTGGGTTTTCTGTGTATGTCAATTGTGTGTTTATTATTGTCTTTTATTGTGGTTTTGTCTAAAAAGTTGAGGGTGTTTCCTTGTTCTTCTTCTATTGTGAACTTTATGTTTTTGTGTACAGTATTTACGTTTTTGTGTAGTTGCTGCATTCTGTTTTTAGGTTCGTCTACCACACATATTATGTCATGCATGTATCTGTGCCAGTAGATGACGTTGTAGCTTTTCTTTGTTATTATGTTTTCAAATATTATTTTTTCTATATGATTCATGAAAATGCTGGCTAATGTTCCTGAAATAGGTGAACCCATGAGGAAACCTTCTTCTTGTATGTAGTATTCTTGATTGAATTCAAAATAATTTTGTTGTGTTATTAACTGTAATATTTTTATTGTTTCGGCTGTTTGTTCATGAGGTAGCTGGTTGTGTGTTTTCAGGTTTTTTAAAATTATTTTTATGGTTTCATTAACAGCGATCCAACTGTACATGCTTTCTACATCAAAAGAGAGCAATGTTGTTGTGTCAGGGATTTTAGTGTCTATTATATGTTCTACCAGTTGAGAGGTATTTCTGATTGTTCTATCATTTTCTAGTTTACAATACTAGGTGAACTGTGACTGCATTTGTTTTGCTAGTAGGTATGCAGGAGCTGGTCTGAAATTTACTATTGGATGGACTGGTTAATTTTCTCTATGGACCTTTGGTTGACATCTCGTGTTGGATGCTTGAGGGTTTGTTTGTACAATTCTCTGTTTCCTTGAGTGTGCTTTTAACATGTGTTTGATATCTGTTAGTTGTGTTTGATTTTAACTTTTTATGTCGTTTTTACTGATGAATTATTCTGTTTTTTTGTATGTATTCTTTTGTTTTCGTGAGGACAACACTATTACCTTTGTCAGATTTTGTTATAATGACATTTTCTGTAGTCACAACAACAGAACTGAAATACCCTCAAGAAATAACTGAGATTGTCTGTAACTGAAATGGTATAGAGAAATGGGCACTCGAAGCTAATGCGCTATACTGAAATAATCTTGAGTTGTTCATTTTCCAAGAGAACCTCTGACGTTCCTAATGCAATTTAGTTGCCAAAATCGGCGTAATTCCTTCCAGGAGAAGCAAATCCCTTAACTTTGACACCACATATCGATGTTCTACGTCGATTATTGTTATCAAAGGTCACTAGACTAACAGCCATATCATTACGTTATCCTTTTGACGACGTTGTAGGAAGTTGTCGAAACCTCGCGTTCTCATTCAGATCTGTTGTTCCAGCGTGCGTACACCAATTTGTTTCAAGCTTTTAAACCAAGTACTGAAATCGTAAAAACGAAATGAAGCTGAAAATTCATGACTTTTCGTGACTGGCTATCTTTCCGAGAAAACTGATAAAAAATGCAGAATATTTCGCGTAGAGTTAGAAATTAGGCTCAGTGCTTGTCCCATCGACTCCCATGACGTCAGTCGTTATAAAATCAGAAGAGTCAGTGCATGTTGTGATTTTTGTCTAGCTGCAGTCAACCTTTGCAGTCAAACTAACTGTGGTGCCTCGTAACACATAAACACATAGCTGACCAATAAAAAAACGACACTATGAAGACAACATGGAACAAACCTCAAATTGGCATTATGTGTATTTCATGCAAATAGAAAGCATTTCGATGCAAACGCACGAAAAGGCACGGGTAACGCCATGTATAATGTGTATAAAAAATTTACGTAGGGCCGGTCTCATTCATGAATCGCATTAAGATGCTTTTCCTGTGAGAATATCGTATTATGCCTCGTTTAAAAAGGAGAAACATTTATCAGTACTTATCGGAAACTGACATGGGCAGGATCGTGGCCTAGCAAGACTGCAACTCATCGTACTGTGATATTGCTGATCGCTTTCGTCGGCATTTCACGACTGTCTTGTGACTATGGAATTGTTGCCACATTTAATGGAATGAGAGTTCTAAAGGGCTCCACTGTACTGTCGCCCGAGAGGACAGACACATTGGTTGCTAGGCCGGGTAGTTCGGTGCAGAAACATCACTTGCGTCGAATCAGGAATTGGGCCTGTTCGCTGATAGACAAGTATCTACCCTGAAAATGCGACGACATTTGGATCACCACACACTGTCATCAGGGGGTTATGGCTTCCGTGACTCGAAACAGAGGAAACTGCGCCAACAGTGGTGCCCCAGAAAACAGTGGATACAGAAATGCCACCACGTCGTCTTTTCAGACCTTTCCCGGTTCTGGGTACAGAATCATAATGTACGTATTCGTATGTGAAGGATCGGAGAAGAAATAACGACACCAAATTACGTTCATCATCGTCACGACTGCTCAGTATTTGGCTTGATGGTACGAGTTGCTACTGGATAAGTGATACTATCACCTTTGGTTCACATAACTGGTAATTTAGACAGTGGTCATTATATTTCGGACGTGTTAAAACTGGTGGTCTATCTTCCAGGTGTCCGTGATGTTATCCTTCTAGAAAATCACGCAAGACCAAGTGTTACGCGTTCTGTCCTGACCTATGTCGATACAGAGAGCGTTCGGCTGCTCATCTGGACAGCTTTTTCTCCATTCTCCGGCAGATGTCAGCGAGGTATTTTCGATGGGTAAGGTATTGCTCATATACTACAGAACAGCCCACAAATAAGGTACGATGAGTATAACCGTAGCTGTCGTTGTCAAATGCCAAGGTCAAAAAACTATGGGTGAGAGTGTCAAGACTGGATAGCATGGATGGAACAAATCGCTGCCAGATAAACTACCCGTAAACTCAATCTTGTCGAACAACTGCATGTGAGCAACTGTATTGTTCAGAAGAATACTTTTGTCATAGGTCACCGCTGTGCAAGAGTAACTCTGCTAATAGCATGCCACCAGATACAGATTCCTACTTCATTGTTAAAGAAAAGCGTCACGTGGCACTCTACATGCGAAAAAAGTTGTTTGGTATGAGGAACTGATAATCCTGTGGGGACACACTGATGACAGGCAGCAGTCTACTGAAAATCAGGTGAGTAATGAGATGATGACGTATGAACACACTTTTTATATCGAATTAATTGTACAAATTAAATAAATTAATCAATTAATTACTGCCACCCCCTGATGACATACTGGGTTTGTCCCAGCCGGCCTGTGCGTCCCTTTCGCCATCACCCCTCTGGGAAATTCCTAACCCGTCCCTCCAGTCCCCTCCCCCACCCAAAAAGAATTGTGGGAAACTCAAAATTTCGTGGTAAATTCGAATTTCGGAGGTAAATTCAAACACTAATTACATTGTCTTGCAGAGGAAATAATAATTTATAAAAATAATAATAATATATTCTTTATTTATAGAAGTTCAGTTTGTGTATCATCTTTGGAATACTGACACAGCCTAATTATATCATCACAATCCAAGATGGTTGATCCAGAATACTGGTGCAGTCCAACTTCCCCACTCCTATTGGTGCGAAGTTCAAAAATTATGGGGCAAATCCAAAATTTTTCCTCTGGCTGTGAAGCATGGGAGTTGGGGAGAGGTAGTTGCCATTGATCGAGCAGTAGACACTACATCTATCCAGTTTCATCAATAACTCCTGGATGCAGAAGGATACTATCGCTATTATTCAAGCACTAGAGTGTTGCTCCAGCCAGTCTAGCCAATAGTTCTATGCGGGAAGGATAGGTGATGATAATAATAATACGACAGCAGACTATCACTTAAGTGCAGGGAAGTAGCCTCATGCCGATGTGTGAACAGCTGATGGGAGGGATGTAAGGATGGGTAATGTTGTGGATTGGCAAGACAGCCAACCCACTATGAGAGGAAGCCGAAAGGCACGCGTTTTAGCTCACGCAGGCTGGCGTGAGGTCTGGAACAGGTCAAGGAAATGAGACTAGCAAAAAAGGACGTAGCTGTGAAATACTTAACTTTAATCCATAAACGGTGAACATCGCTCTTGACGGTACATGTTTTACAGCACCAGTAGTAACGGGTAATGGCGCCTTGCTAGGTCGTAGCAAATGACGTACCTGAAGGCTATGCTAACTATCGTCTCGGCAAATGAGAGCGTATTTTGTCAGTGAACCATCGCTAGCAAAGTCGGCTGTACAACTAGGGCGAGTGCTAGGAAGTCTCTCTAGACCTGCCGTGTGGCGGTGCTCGGTCTGCAATCACTGATAGTGGCGACACGCGGGTCCGACGTATACTAACGGACCGCGGCCGATTTAAAGGCTACCACCTAGCAAGTGTGGTGTCTGGCGCTGACACCACAGGTAATAATATTAAAACCGCGATCCATTGTCCCATTGCACCTATTTTTTTTTTCTTTATTGTAATTCGGTTCTCCCCCACAGGGGAGGAGGGGGGGAGGGGGAGCTGGCAGCAGCGCAATATGCCGCTCTGCAGCCTATAGATAAAGTTAAAAAACATAATAAGGAGATCTAAGGATAAAAAGAGGTGATGGAACGGTGACTGTTTAAAAGTGGTACACGGGGAAAAAGTTGTGAAGACAACATAAAAAACAAAGACGACAGTGATGCTGATTAAAACCACTTAGGAAATAGACAGGAACAACTAAAAAACACGGAGACACAGGATGTTCAAGTAAAAGAGATAGTGTTTCTTATTGGCAAAATTGTGAAAGAAATCGCAACATATGGATACTGGAAGAGTCTGCGGCAATGTGGAACGTTTCCAAACAGCTGTCCAGAAGTGATGCCCTCTACATTTAATCTCATTTTCCACAGTGATAAGATAGCAGACGCTTCGATCTTCCATTTTGAAGAGACGAAGAGCACTGATTCCTTGTATTGTGGCCATGTACATGATTACTGCTTCGGTGGTGGCTGTGCCCAGAAGGTGTTGCTCCCACCATGACTCTCTACATCTCAAACAAGTGGTGTCAGTCAATCATTATGTAGTAATCAACAGTGTACAAGTAGGCAGATGGTATGGAAAATACACTGCTGATATCGGACAAAGTACCTTAACAAGCACCACATCTGATAGTGAGATTACTTTCAGCAATTTTATCAGTTTTTTCGTAATTTGAACGCCAGCGAGTGACACTGCAGTATTCTTCCCGGTTCTTGTAATGTAGCTAAACCATCCCTCCACGACTTTTCGAGTACCATGTCCTGGATTACGAATGTAGATAGATGACTTTGCAGTATGTCCGTTCATGATTAATTATCAGATATATAAACCAAAGTATACCAGACAGGGTCCTTGCTGATGCAGTTAACTTATATACATATTTCCAGCACTTCAATCGTAGTTTGGAATTGACGATTACGATTGTCCATCTTTCCCTGTGTAGATGGGAGTTACAGAGTATTCTTGCATTCATAGGATAAAGTTGGAGACTGAAAGATCTCTCCACCTTGTCTATTACCAACACTGCCTGCAACACTGTCACCGATTTAATTTGCAACTGACCAGAATTAGGAGGGTACTACGCACGCTACATTCCATGTCTTCTGAAAGAACAGAGCAAGGTGAATCTGTAACTGCTTCAGTGAAGACTGTTCTGCGCCAATCTTACTAACAGCACCCTTTTAAGTAAAGAAGATCTCTCCAGATGTGTGCATGTAGAGGAGGTGAGCACCCCTTATTGGTGTAATATACACTCCTGGAAATGGAAAAAAGAACACATTGACACCGGTGTGTCAGACCCACCATACTTGCTCCGGACACTGCGAGAGGGCTGTACAAGCAATGATCACACGCACGGCACAGCGGACACACCAGGAACCGCGGTGTTGGCCGTCGAATGGCGCTAGCTGCGCAGCATTTGTGCACCGCCGCCGTCGGTGTCAGGCAGATTGCCGTGGCATACGGAGATCCATCGCAGTCTTTAACACTGGTAGCATGCCGCGACAGCGTGGACGTGAACCGTATGTGCAGTTGACGGACTTTGAGCGAGGGCGTATAGTGGGCATGCGGGAGGCCGGGTGGACGTACCGCCGAATTGCTCAACACGTGGGGCGTGAGGTCTCCACAGTACATCGATGTTGTCGCCAGTGGTTGGCGGAAGGTGCACGTGCCCGTCGACCTGGGACCGGACCGCAGCGACGCACGGATGCACGCCAAGACCGTAGGATCCTACGCAGTGCCGTAGGGGACCGCACCGCCACTTCCCAGCAAATTAGGGACACTGTTGCTCCTGGGGTATCGGCGAGGACCATTCGCAACCGTCTCCATGAAGCTGGGCTACGGTCCCGCACACCGTTAGGCCGTCTTCCGCTCACGCCCCAACATCGTGCAGCCCGCCTCCAGTGGTGTCGCGACAGGCGTGAATGGAGGGACGAATGGAGACGTGTCGTCTTCAGCGATGAGAGTCGCTTCTGCCTTGGTGCCAAGGATGGTCGTATGCGTGTTTGGCGCCGTGCAGGTGAGCACCACAATCAGGACTGCATACGACCGAGGCACACAGGGCCAACACCCGGCATCATGGCGTGGGGAGCGATCTCCTACACTGGCCGTACACCACTGGTGATCGTCGAGGGGACACTGAATAGTGCACGGTACATCCAAACCGTCATCGAACCCATCGTTCTACCATTCCTAGACCGGCAAGGGAACTTGCTGTTCCAACAGGACAATGCACGTCCGCATGTATCCCGTGCCACCCAACGTGCTCTAGAAGGTGTAAGTCAACTACCCTGGCCAGCAAGATCTCCGGATCTGTCCCCCATTGAGCATGTTTGGGACTGGATGAAGCGTCGTCTGCACGTCCAGCACGAATGCTGGTCCAACTGAGGCGCCAGGTGGAAATGGCATGGCAAGCCGTTCCACAGGACTACATCCAGCATCTCTACGATCGTCTCCATGGGAGAATAGCAGCCTGCATTGCTGCGAAAGGTGGATACACACTGTACTAGTGCCGACATTGTGCATGCTCTGTTGCCTGTGTCTATGTGCCTGTGGTTTTGTCAGTGTGATCATGTGATGTATCTGACCCCAGGAATGTGTCAATAAAGTTTCCCCTTCCTGGGACAATGAATTCACGGTGTTCTTATTTCAATTTCCAGGAGTGTATATGAGAGATCCAGCCTAGCCATCCTGTACTTGAAATAGTGTAACTACGTTATGTGTGTGCGTGCGTGTCTGTGTGTGTATGTGTGTTTAAAACATAATAACGTGGCCCTTTAACACCAAACATTGATACCTGTATGTGAGTTTTATCAATGGATTGTAGATACCTTGGCTGGGTTATGCGGTCTATGTCAGAGTTGCTTGGTATAAACAGAAATAGCAGACCGCACCAGGTACGTAATAGGAGCACATCCTAATGGAAAACTGAGGCAGGAGCAGGAGAAATCAGCTTTGTACACAGGTCATCTCCCTGTTGCAGCACCCTACAAGTTGGAGTGCGAATCAAGTCAACAAGCAGAATTATCTCCAGACTTTGAGTTTCCATCAACTACACACTACACAAGTCTTTAGGCATACTCTCTGAAGCATCATGGTGAGACACTGAATTGTTTCCAGGCTTCGAGTTTCCACTATATCCTTCACATACTGCTCTTGTAGAGTCACATGTAGTTACAAAACTAGCATGGCTATACTTTCAACTATGTAGTACGATTAATTACATGCTCGTCCGATCTGAAAGGCATACACTACGAGATCAAAAGTATCCGGACACCCCCAAAAATATACGTTTTTTTTATCTTAGGTGCATTGCGCTGCCATCTACTGCCAGGTACTTCATATCAGTGACCTCAGTAGTCGTCAGGCATCGTGAGAGAGTAGAATAGGGCGCTCCGCGTAACTCACAGACTTCTAACATTGTCAGGTGATTTTGTGTCACTTGTCATAGTCCGCCCCGATAGCTGAGTGGTCAGCGTGACGGATTGCCATCCTACGGGCCCGGGTTCGATTCCCGGCTGGGTCTGGGATTTTCACCGCTCAGGGACTGGGTGTTGTGTTGTCTCCCATCCCCATCCGGCGCGCAAGTCACCCACTGTGGCGTCGAATCTAATAAGACCTGCACCAAGGCGCCCGGCCTGCCCCGTAAGGGGCCTCCCGGCTTATGACGCCAAACTCTCATTTCCATTTACTTGTGTCATACGTCTGTACGCGAGATTTCCATATCCCTAGGTCCACTGTTTCCAATGTGACACTGAAGTGGAAACGTGAAGGGACACGTACAGGCCGACCTCGTCTGTTGTTTGACAGAGACCGCCGACAGTTGAAGAGGGTCGTAATGTGTGATAGGTAGACATCTATGCAGACCATCACAAAGAAATTACAAACTGCATCAGCATCAAAAAAATGGCTCTGAGCACTATGGGACTCAACTTCTGAGGTCATTAGTCCCCTAGAACTTAGAACTAGTTAAACCTAACTAACCTAAGGACATCACACACATCCATGCCCGAGGCAGGATTCGAACCTGCGACCGTAGCGGTCTCGCGGTTCCAGATTGCAGCGCCTAGAACCGCACGGCCACTTCAGCCGGCGCATCAGGATCCATTGCAGGTTCTATGACAGGCGGCGGGTGAGGAAACTTGGATTTCATGGTCGAGCGGCTGCCCATAAGCCACACATCACGCCGGTAAATGCCAAGCGACGCCTCGCTAGGTGTAAGGAGTGTAAACATTGGACGATTGAACAGCGGAAAAAACTTTGTGTGGAGTGACGAATCACGGTATACGATTTGGCGATCAGCTGGAAGGGTGTGGGTACGGCGAATGCCCGGTGAACGTCATCTGCCAGCGTGTGCAGTGCCAACAGTAAAATTCGGAGGCGGTGGTGTTATGGTGTGGTCGTGTTTTTCATGAAGGGGGCCTACACCCCTTGTTGTTTTGCGTTGCACTATCACAACACAGGCCTACACTGATGTTTCAAGCACCTTCTTGCTTCCCACTGTTAAACAGAAATTCGGGGATGGTGATCGAGCACCTTTTCATAATGCACGGCCTGTGAAGGAGTGGTTACACGACAATAACATCCCTGTAATGGACTGGCCTGGACAGAATTCTGACCTGAAGCCTATAGAAAACCTTAGGCCTGTTTTGGAACGCTATCTTCGTGCCAGGCCTCACCAACCGACATCGATAACTCTCTTCAGAGCAGCACTCCGTGAAGAATGGGCTGCCATTCCCCAAGAAACCTTCCAGCACCTAACTGAACGTATGCCTACGAGAGTGGAACTGTCATCAAGGCTATGGGTGGGCCAACACCCTATTGAATTCCAGCTTTACTGATGGACAGCGCCACGATCTTGCACGTCATTTTCAGTCTGGTGTCCGGATACTTTTGATCACATGGTGTACATGTAGATCATTGGACAAAGGTAAATTCTTTGAAATTTTTTAGTAGGCTGATGGTTATTGCACATACAAAATCAAACTACACCTGGTTATGTTAGCAGTATGAGCATATATGTAACGAAAAAATGTGGAAAAAAATGCCATAAAAATCAGAAAGAAAATTATGAAAATTGACGGAAAATGCATGTAAGTTGAGGGGAGGTACGACAATACGCGGGAAAATTGAGGGAGAATGAGAGTGCTTACATGTCAGCAAAGCGCAGGAAAATTCTTGTACATGGGAACGAGCGTGTTAAAAGAAGTGAAGTACAGAACAAATCGAAACTAAAACATTGTGACCCAGGGAAACAGTAACATGGTCATGGACAACGACAAGACAGCTGGGATGGACTGTTTAACGTGGATGACCTACAAATGGGGAGTAATAAATTCTTATATGTCAGATCACAAGCCTAGTTGCGACTACAGAGTTATCTGTGACCACTCAACTTACAAATTATTATAAAGTAGACATGTGAGTACAAAAATCTTTTGCGTGCTCTTTAGGTAAATCGTATTGTATTACCAAGTTTGGGGCTGCAGTGTGCAATTACTGAATGGATCTCGTGCTTCATCCTGTGCAAGACTGCCTAACTTTTTTAATCTCCAACAAACAGCATTTATAATGTACTTCTCTGTACTCTCTACTAATCACAACCATGTGGTCCTGCTAACCGTTACCTTACAGAACAGTTGCTGCATGATTTTGCTAGTAGGATTCTGCAGTTTGTCTACTGAGCTGATAGGAATACCTACAAGTTGAGTGCTGACTTGGATGAATTCCTAGAAAGTTTTTCTGGGTGTGAGTTCGAGCGCTCCTCGTTAACAGCAAACCTCTTTATACCACAGCCAGCAGAGGACTTCCCACACGTGTGTGACGACTCATGTCCATCAAACCGATGGAAAACCTGTTTCGGCACTCTCCTAAGGGAAGATGCATGGAAAGTACACCATTTCCTGATCACATTTGGCACATGAATTGATTTTGGATGCGAATCGTGTCCTCTTCATGACTACTTTGATTCTAAGTCAACGACGTAGCACCCATCTTCGGACACTTCCTTGAGTCGCAGCAGTGTTTGACAACAGTTTGTCCCACAACAACTCTAGTATCGTAAGTAATGAACATTTTGTGTACGGTAATACTCCTGCTTTCCTGCAGATGTTCTTCCTCTGTAGCAATGATTTTGGTTCGTCATTACGCCCTGTATCTGGCCGGGTGAGGAGCGTCTCTCACAGAAGTTGTGATTCTCTTAAACTTTCTGTACCACTTGTACACTTGCTGCAGGGACATGCACAAATCATCGTTCCGTTATTTCTTCCTACAGTGACTTCCTATAGGTTTAAAAGATTCGCTAATAAAAAAATGTATCGCAGATGGCTGCACCAATGTAGAGCAGGTCAACAAGGGGGTGACCTGCAACAGTCAACTGTCAAATCTGTAGTTAAACTTACAGGAATGTTATAGTACTTACAATTTTCGTTTGAATCAATCTCGTTATAGCAAACAGCATAATTACCAACTTTTTGGTAGCCTATGGCTCCGTTTGGATGACAGATCTTAGTTTTATAGCACCTAATGCGACTCATGTTATTTATCCCGTTTGAGTATACTTCCTAGAGAGATTAGTTCCTTCAATCTTCACCTATCATGGTTGTGATATTGACTAGTTTGTAATGTACACTGATGAGCCAGAATATTATGATAGCCTGCTTAATAACGTGTTGGTATGCCGCTGAGACTCTATGAAGCAGCGACTTTGGGCAACATTGACTATACATGTCCTTGGTAGATTTCTGGAGGTATTTATCACCGCTATTTCCTTAAATTACTGGTGGAGTTTTGTGCGAGCAGAGCTGGCGCCCGATTGCCCGATAGCATCCCACATGTGCGCCATCAGATTCACATAGGCGAGTTTTGTGCCGAAGACATTAACGTGAGTTCACTATCATGTTCCTGAAACCACTGTAGCACCGTTGTGGCCATGTGGCATGCACAACTATCGCGCAAGAAGTTGCCGTCACTGTGAGGGAAGACATGAAGGAATACTTGAGAGTCCGTCCACAATAATGTTCAAGCAGTCCGCAGCTGTACTAGTGCCTTCGATTGTTACCTCAGGTCATATGTAAGTGCACGTAAATACACTACCGGCCATTAAAATTGCTACACCACGAAGATGACGTGCTACAGATGCGAAATTTAACCGACAGGAAGAAGATGGTGTGATATGCAAATGATTAGCTTTTCAGAGCATTCACACAAGGTTGGCGCCGGTGGCGACACCTACAATGTGCTGGCATGGGGAAAGTTTCCAACCAATTTCTCATACACAAACAGCAGTTGACCGGCGTTGTCTGGTGAAACGTTGTTGTGATGCCTCGTGTAAGGAGGAGAAATGCGTACCATCACGTTTCCGACTTTGATAAAGGTCGGATTGTAGCCTATCGCGATTGCGGTTTATCGTATCGGGGCATTGCTGCTCGCGTTGGTCGAGATCCAATGACTGTTAGCCGAATATGGAATCGGTGGGATCAGGAGGGTAATATGGAACGCCGTGCTGAATCCCAACGGCCTCGTATCACTAGCAGTCGAGATGACAGGCATCTTATCCGCATGGCTGTAACGGATCGTGCAGCTACGTCTCGATCCCTGAGTCAACAGATGGGGACGTTTGCAAGACAACAACCATCTGCACGAACAGTTCGACGACGTCTGCAGCTGCATGGACTATCAGCTCGGAGACCATCGCTGCGGTTACCCTTGACGCTGCATCACAGACAGGAGCGCCTTCGATGGCGTACTCAACGACGAACCTGGGTGCACAAATGGCAAAACGTCATTTTTTCGGATGAATCCAGGTTCTGTTTATAGCATCATTATGGTCGGATCCATGTTTGGCGACATCGCGGTGAACGCACGTTGGAAGCGTGTATTCATCATCGCCATACCGGCGTATCACCAGGCGTGACGGTATGGGGTGCCATTGGTTACACGTCTCGGTCACGCCTTGTTCGCATTGACGGCACTTTGGACAGTGGACGTTACATTTCAGATGTGTTACGACCCGTGCCTCTACCCTTCATTCGATCCCTGCGAAACCCTACATTTCAGCAGGATAATGCACGACCGCACGTTGCAGGTCCTGTAGGGGCCTTTCTGGATACAGAAAATGTTCGGCTGCTGTCCTGGCCAGCACATTCTCTAGATCTCTCACCAACTGAAAACGTCTAGTCAATGATGGCCGAGCAACTGGCTCGTCACAATACGCCAGTCACTACTCTTGATGAACTGTGGTATCGCGTTGAAGCTGCATGTGCAGCTGTACCTGTACACGCCATCCAAGCTCTGTTTGACTCAATGCCCAGGCGTATCATGGCCGTTATTACGTCCAGAGGTGGTTGTTCTGGGTACTGATTTCTCAGGATCTATGCACCCAAACTGCGTGAAAATGTAATCACATGTCAGTTCTAGTGTAATATATTTGTCCAATGAATACCCGTTTATCATCTGCATTTGTTCTTGGTGTATCAATTTTAATGGCCAGTAGTGTATCTTCCGTAGCATAATAGGCCTGCGACCTTGTTTCGAGCAGCCGTTCGTCTGGATGACGGTGCACTCGGAGAAGTCCATAGACTTTATATAATGGCAAACGTGTTTCATCCCATCAGGCGACACAATTCCGTTGATCTACGGTCCACTGCCGTTGATCCCGTGCCCAATGCAGTCGTAGCACAAGACTTCATGGAGTCAACATGGAACGCTTAGAGCTTATCTGCCACAGAGCCCCATGTTCTACAATGCGTGTTGAACGGTGTTTCTGAAACAGTTGTGATTTCACCAGCGTTGCACTCTGTCCTTAAATGTGCTATAAATCACCACCTATCCTGTTTTATACAGCGGCCAAGCGGCCAACCGCCTGGTTCTGTGACGCTGTGGGGACCTCCAGCATCCTGTGGCCTACTCGCGATTTCACCTCCCATGAAGCACTTACCGTAAGTGATCAGGACAGTGCAAATGAGCAGTCGAGTAACTTCGCCGCTTCTGAGGTTCTCGTTCCCAGGCTCCTGGTCATAACAATCCAGTCTCTGCCAAATTTCTTATACTCCTTGATTTCCTCATTTGCGTCGACATCGTCGTTAGAATGATTCCCCACTGGTCTCTGCTCCGTATCTATACTTTCCTTACTGCGTTCAGTGCCAGCAACGCAAACCAGGCGGCATTTAGTCTCGCGGTGGGCAACGGTCATTCATGTTTTGCCTCACTGGTGTATGTTTCTTCTGCTGCTAAATCCTTAGAATTTGCTTTATTTACCTAGAAGAACGACGTCACTACACTGAGCTGTTAGTTTAAGTGAGTACTTTACGAAGCACAATTGACTAGTTTCGAGGTGGTGCTTATGTTCGAGTCAACAGATGGATGTAGATACATATTTCTCGCAACAGCGTAACAAAAATCACGTATCACTCGTAGTTACACATAACATGGTCATCAATGGACACGACATTAGAATAAGTATCCGAAACCCTAGATACACAATTAAGCATGTACGTTTACAGGATTGCACCAAGTTTAGAAACTTCTGAGGCACATTAATATGGAGGAAAATAAAAGAGTCACATGCATCTTTCCCGACTAGCAGCATAAGATCAGATGACAACCCATTGTGGAGTATCGCGAAAGAACGGTATATGGTAAGTTACATTAAAAGCATTGGAGGCCGCATTCTTTCGATGCAGAGAAGGCATTTGGAGGCTTCCACCGAGGAAGCGACGACCGTTGCTCTGGAGTTGGGTGAAGACGGTGCAGCTTTCGTATTAGCAACGACACTCTGAGAGAGTGAGGCTTCATGGTTGTTACTGCTGATTACGGGTTTAAGGAGACTAAACGTTAAAGGCCATCAGTCTCCTATTCACCTCCAGGATGGATTCAGTGTATCCCATCTGTCTGCTTCTAGAGTTTGTCGTATATCCGAATGTAAGAAGGTTTTGCAAGTATTTGCGTAGCGTGTGTTTGAGACAGAACATGGGTGCCGATCGGCATTCACATAGCGGCATGTGGAAAACAGCCTGAACACCACATCCAGACTCGCAGTCTCACCAGCCACAGTTATTAAAGAGGATTAGATCCGGCTGAAGCTCGCCTCCCGGTGTCTCAGAACCGGAGCGTTAACGCGCTCGCATAACAGGCCGGATATACATTCTGGGACCAAGGAAATTATCCCAGGATAAAAGACGATACAGGAAGTAGCAGCAGCCTCGCAGGATAACCTCGCGGTCTCAGGCGCGTTGCCACAGTTCGTGCCCCTGTTGGAGGTTCGATTCCTCACTCGAGCATGAGTGTGTGTGGTGTCCTCAGCGTAACTTAATTTCAGTTAGATTAAGCAGTGTATAAGCCAAGGGACCAATGACCGCAGCAGTATGGTCCCTTAGAAACTTACCACAAATTAAAATTAAAGGAAGTAGCAGTGAAGCTCTCACACTCTGAGCTCGGAAGTTGCCCCAGGTACGTTAATTTAATCGTAAAAATCATAATTTACAAAGGCATTAGGTAAATGTTAGTCCACAACGTGACAATACGGTGACGCTTTTGTCGCCCCAGTCCGCTTAGCGTGGTTGCAGTGGTCTACTGGGTTGCTGTACAAGATGATTGCGAGAGGGTCCAAGGCACAGCCTTGTTGGCAAACGAACTGGTGTCATCAGCCCATACCACGGTGATAATGACGGAACAGGCTGTGGCGATGTTTGCAGTGAATACAGCGCAGTCGCATGTGACTCTCCCTGTCTCCATCGAGAATATACCTTAAACCATCAGTGACGACCAACTGCAGGCTGTGAGTGATTTCATATCTGTTGTTTTGTTGCAGGTGGCAACGTCTGTACTATCCTGAGACAGTGCCTCTGCCAGGCACTTAAATGTGATTTGCAGAGTATCCATGTAGATGTAGATAGAAGTTGAGCTTGTAGACTGCTTCCTGCAAGAAGACGTCGTAACAATTAATTTGACTTTTGCGCCACACAGTCGTTTTGAAAGTTCAAGCACACGAGTTGATTTTTCAAATGTGTTTCCTTTCATACCTAATTGCTCTATTATTGACCAAATGACTAAATACGCCCGCGCCTTGGAGATATTATATCAGTAGTTGAGGTGGCCAATAAATATAGGCAAACATCTAATAAAAGGTAACACATTCATGAGTTCATTTACATTATGTACACTTGCACGCTTAATAATTTAGTTGTATAGGGTGATTATAATTAAAGTTAAACTTTCAAAACGCTGTGGAAATAACCCCACTGGTTCGAATGACGTCAAATTGCAATGGAATATTATCGGAGAAGGGGGAATATGTATGGCAGAAGAAAAAAAATAGTGCGAAATTGATCAATAGATGGCGCTGTATGTGTCAGAATACGTAAATGAAAACACCTGTCATGCGCAAGACCCATAGAAATTTATATAAATACTCTGGGTACACGGACTTTACTTCTTTCGCGAGTGCGACGCTCGCCATGACTGTCTCAATGCACGATCGCGCTCTGTATGTAAAGCTGTAATACAAGAATGATGACTGTGCACACGTCGCTCTTCAGAAGTTCCGGCTACTGAAGAGTTTGAAAAAAGGCGTTGGTCCAATGACTGCCGTGGGTTTGGAGAAAATGATTCGGAAAATCTAAAAGACGGATTCTTTCGGTGTGCAACGTGCTAGAGGGAGGAAACGAATTGATTCGACGTCAGTGGAACAGTGGCCACAACAATGCAGGAGGAGTCGAGTGGTGGTGTGCAAACTGTAGTGCACGCAGCATAGTCCGAGCACCGTGAGCACGGTGCGTAAAATCCTACGAAACATCCTTCTTTGCTAACCATTCAAAATGACCCATGTGCACGAATTACTTCCCGTTGACCTACCGGCAAGAGAGACTTTTGCTTTAGAATTTCTTGCTCGCATGGAAGTGGCCAATGATTTGCAATGTTAGTTTTTGTGGACAGACGAAGCCGACTTTCATGCGACAGGATTTGTCAATACACAGAATTGTCGAATATGGACAACGGAAAATCCACACGCAAATCAACCAGTACTACTTCATCCAGAAAAGGTTACTGTGTGGTGCGGGTTTACGGCATCATTTATCATAGGGTCGTATGTTTTCGAAGAGACAGGTGCTTCCGGTCCTGTTACCTGTACCGTCACTGGTAAGCGCTATGAGTGCCTTTGTCGCAACCACGTCATTCCAGCTCTCCAACAGCGTGGATGTGCGGTTGGGATCATTTTTATGCAAGGTGACGCAACTCCGCACATTGCAAATCCAGATAAGCAGCTGCTGAAGCGCCATTTCGGAAATGCCAGAATTATCAGCCGCCATTTCCCTACAGCCTGGCTGTCCCGATCACCTGATCTTAGTCCGTGTGAATTCTGACTGTTGGGCTATCAGAAAGATGCAAGATTGCAAACCTAGCTGCATTAAAGGCACTCATTGCGCAACACATTCTGAACGAACGCGATCCCGGAAACATCTCGATCAGTTGTGAAACGTGCTGTTTCTCGAGATCAACTTGTTGCAGAAAACAGTGGACAGCATTGTGACCATGTTATGTCCCAGTCACACGGAAATTAATTATTCGATCTGATTTTGATCGATGCTTTTTATGCGTTTTTTGGCCTCAGGACAATTAAAAACCGAAGTTTTTGATGCTTTCTATGCGGATTTTGGCCTCAGAACAATTAAAAATCGATTTTCCCATCAGATGTGATATAACCTTGTCGTGGTAGATAGGCTTACGTAACTAACGGTATCACACCGGTACATCTATGTACACTGAGTAATACAGTTTGTTTAAAGTCAGACGTACACCTTAGGCATTGTTGTATGATTCATTTGTCTTTTGTAGTCGACCACTACTAAATTATGATGCTTACAGCGCCATCTATTGCTACATTTTGTAACTATTTATTTTTCTTCTGCCATACGTTTTCCCCCTTCTCCGATAATATTCCGTTGCAATTTGACGTCATTCTGACCAATGGTGTTATTTCTACTGCAGTTTGAAAGTTTAACTTTAATTATAACCACCATGTACATAGCTCTGACTGCTGTGGTTCTTCAGTGGTGCTCAGTTATACAGGCTGTTACAAAAAGGTACGGCCAAACTTTCAGGAAACATTCCTCACACACAAATAAAGAAAATATGTTATGTGGACATGTGTCCGGAAACGCTTAATATCCATGTTAGAGCTCATTTTAGTTTCGTTCTTCCACCTACGCTCAATGGAGCACGTTATCATGATTTCATACGGGATACTCTACCAGTGCTGCTAGAACTTGTGCCTTTACAAGTACGACACAACATGTGGTTCATGCACGATGGAGCTCCTGTAAATTTCAGTCGAAGTGTTCATACGCTTCTCAGCAACAGATTCGGTGACCGATGGATTGGTAGAGGCGGACCAATTCCATGGCCTCCACGCTCTCCTGACCTCAACCCTCTTGACTTTCATTTATGGGGGCATTTGAAAGCTCTTGTCTACGCAACCCCGGTACCAAATGTAGAGACTCTTCGTGCTCGTATTGCGGACGGCTGTGATACAATACGCCATTCTCCAGGGCTGCATCAGCGCATCAGGGATTCCATGCGACGGAGGGTGGATGCATGTATCCTCGCTAACGGAGGACATTTTGAACATTTCCTGTAACAAAGTGTTTGAAGTCACGCTGGTACGTTCTGTTGCTGTGTGTTTCCATTCCATGAATAATGTGATTTGAAGAGAAGTAATAAAATGAGCTCTAACATGGAAAGTAAGCGTTTCCGGACACATGTCCACATAACATATTTTCTTTCGTTGTGTGTGAGGAATGTTTCCTGAAAGTTTGGCCGTACCTTTTTGTAACACCCTGTACACAATGATAGTAATGTCGTGATAGAATCAAACAGTCTTGCATGCTGGTAGACTTATAACATTGGAAATGCTTAGTAGCGTCGTGTACACCCAGGTAATGTTCCTCCATGCAGTCTTCCACATTAATGTTAAGCCTCTGGATGTAATTTATGTGGAGGCGAGCTCTGAACTGCGGCTTATTAAAAAGGCACACTGCCAATCAGAGTCTCGAGCTGTGAAGTCATGTGGATTTGAATCCTCCAGCGTCGTGTATGAGTGGCACTAGCCATCAGTGTGTTACTACCAGACGAAACTGCCATTATCCAGCCATAACTGTGGGTTCTTTGATTGTTCTGGGAGATGGCTCATCGAACTACAACATATGAAATATTAGTTCCCTTTATGACATTAACGATGTATAGGTTTACCTGACTTGATACAGTCCTCTGCCATAGCAATGCTTGCTAATTTACAACTGCGATTTATTATTAAACGATGCCTTAATTCACAAACTGTCTTCCAAAAATGGTTCAAATGGCTCTGAGCACTATGGGACTCAACATCTTAGGTCATAAGTCCTCTAGAACTTAGAACTACTTAAACCTAACTAACCTAAGGACATCACACACACCCATGCCCGAGGGAGGATTCGAACCTGCGGCCGTAGCAGTCCCGCGGTTCCGGACTGCAGTGCCAGAACCGCTAGACCACCGCGGCCGGCAACTGTCTTCTAGACTTACACTGTTCAGCATTTGCTAAAGTACATTTCCATTTGAGACCTGAATAACTGCTTAGTGGTACTTGATAATGTTCACTGTTTAAGCTGTGGTCACGAACAGGGAGAGAGCTCTTCCATGCTCGGCTCTATATTGACCTTCATGGGAGGGGGCTGCTGCGCTGAGAGAGAGCGCGAGTCTTCTTCAGCCTCTCCAATTGACCATTGCGAATTGCAGCGAGACATCCCTAATGTCTGTAGTATCGATTCGCATTGCCGACTGTGGTGTGGCACTGCAATCTGTGGACGGCACCACACAGTGAACGGCAAGCGAAGGAAGAGCGATTCTCGCCAACAGTGCGCTGGCGGGATCCCCCGAAGTGCTGTCTCTAGCATAGCTGTGAGTAGAGCGCAACGCGCTGTGTGCCGTCGACGAAGATGCCGTCGACACCGCAGGACATATAGGCGAAGTACTATCGACGACTAAGATACCGGGTTGTGCTCACATAAAGCCTTTCCGACGTAGTGCACAGTTTATCATTGAAGTTATCATTGAAGTACCATAAAAATTACGCGTCCGATTCGAAGGTAATATTCTTCCAGTTTATGTATCAATGAATAAAGTAATTTGTTGTAAATGTAAAATCTGCTGATTAGGATACTAGAGTGCGTTCAAAGACAGGTATACATCGGGCGACACACCAGTTCTGGTGATTAGGTAACATGACAAATGAAAAGCAGTAGTTATCCATTGTACGTTCTACCTCGGTATCTATGGGGCCCGCTTGGCTGGATGCCAACGAAACGGGCCCAGGCTCAGTTCGTAGCCGGGTCGGTGATTTTCTCCATCCGGGAACAGGGTGTTGTGATGCCCTCATCATCATTTCATCATCACCGACAAGCAAGTTGTCTCAGTGGCGTCAACTAAAATGATTTGCACCTGGCAGCCAGCTGCTACACAAAATAGGGAATTTCAGTGTATGTATGACAAAAGATAACGACCTCATCCCAGGACCAGTGATAGGGACTTCTGGTTTCAGGTTACACACTTGTGCTATATACAATCAAGATCACCTCCACTCCCCTCCTCACCTGGGAAATCACCGACAGTTGAGCAAAGTCATCCAGGTGAACCCCTGCCCTACTCATGATCTTTAGGCAAGTTAACTATTTATATTCAAGGTCTTAACGTAGCTCGATACTGGTCACGTGGTATAAAATTGGCAGGAAATCCCAGGACCAATGGGAGCGCATCAAAACGGTGAGAGACTCCTCCCCCTGGAATAAGATTCGAGCTCCTCCCTCCTCCTTTTATCATCCTTTATAACTAGTTCCGTTGTGTAGGCCACTTCATTCTACACCTGTGGATCATGGGAGGAGGTTAAGGTTTGTTATAAAAATAATTATACAGTGGCAGCGTTTGAAAATAGTAACAATAAATTAAAAATTAACTAATGGTCTGTTATGAAGAATTTTGTTCTTTCCAATACCATTTTTTGTACAAACGCTTCTTGTTGTTTTATAACAACTTTTCTCTTTGCAAAGCTATTTTTTATGCACAAGGTAGGTTTCTTACAAAGCTTTTTTTCATATATGCAATAATTTGCAATCTTTCTGTTAGTTTTTATTCTTATATTTTGCTTATATTTTTCAGATGACTTATGACTATTAGGTCGTTACAGGTAATTATTTCATTAAGATCGCAGCTTTCAGCCAGTATATGGAATTGTTCGTATCAACATAAAGTAACTGGAATTGTGAAGTCTGGTTTCGTAAACTCGTAGTGGAATAGGTATGTTTGGAGTTCGGATATGCCCAGAACAGACATACTATTATAGACAAGCTTCGTGGACTGCTCTGCTCTCCGCAGCAACTAGTCCTTCATTGATGACGGTGAGCCGGCAGGTGTGACCGAGCGGTTCTAGGCGCATCAGTATGGAACCGCGCGACCGGTACGGTTGCAGGTTCGAATCCTGCCTCGGGCATGGATGTGTGTGATGTCCTTAGGTTAGTTAAGTTTAAGTAGGGTATTGATGACCTCAGATGTTGAGTCCCATAGTGCTCAGAACCATTTGAACCGTTTGAACCATTTTGATGATGGTGACCCATTTGAAATTTGGTCTGGCGATGTAATCTCTTGCACCAAAATGCCCATCACACCAGTAAACTAAATGATTTCGTGATATTCTCTAACATTTTCCACGGTTTTTCCAAAAACTGAATTATTCATTAATTTGCAAAAATATTTTTCAGTGTCACACGTCGGAGTAGAACCATGCTCTGGACACAGTGGCAAGTGGCTGTGCACGTCATGCAAATGGATTGTATTTGCCAGTTCTGTCTTCAGAACTTAATCCCCACCAGCATCAGAAGCCACATCGTGGATCTTTTCCTTCAGTCTTGCGATTACCTTTTTGGCCAAACATAGGAATCCTCAAGTGGTAGACTCTGTTTCACGGTTTGTCCATAGACATTGTTTTCATCCACGTCATGGATATAACTTAAATAGTCCGATGGCCTGTATTTCTCCTCACTCATTCGCAATTTATTCGCCTTGATGGAGCTACTGATGCACTGGCAAAATCCCCCATGAATCATGCCTTCGATAAAGGGCAACTTGTCAACATCGGTCAACAGTTCCAAGCTGACGAGTATTTTTGTTAAACGTTGCGTCCAACAGACGCCGCTGTGTGTTGAAAAACAAAGCAAGATCCAGAGAATATTTTCCCAGGCATACACTCCGGAATTTTTCGAAAATGTGTTGCGGGTGTACATTGGTGTCCATGTATAATCTAGCACGTTACCATAAATCAGTGATGCCGAACTCCTGCCAAACATTCACCATAAGCTAATACTCCACATTTGTTATGGCAGTGCCTGCTAGTTCACTGGAGAAAGTGGTTACGTTGGCAGTGTGCTTTCATGGAGTCTCTTCATTGAATCGATGTAATCATATGGAAAGATCTTCTTCGTCAGAAGCTGAAACTTCGCATCTTAGGGATATGTGGCTCTGGTGACACACATAACCTCTTGACGCAGTGTCGCAAGAGACGCGTGCATGGAGCAAAGCGACTACAGAAAGTGGAGCGATATTCTTTGTCTGATTCTCTTGAAAAAAAGAAATGTACTTTTCAGCAGGATCAGAAATGGCACTGACTTATCTCCTTCCAAGCAGAAATAACCCAAATGCTGTACGAGAAAGTGGGCCCCATACCCTACCAAATTGTGAAGGACGACTGGTATATGTCGTGCCAGTTGGTACCTCAAGTTGTACGCATTCTGAACTTGCAAAGCAGAAGTTCCCCGTTAGATGACAATGCTCTCACAGTTACCGAAATGAAAATCATGGGCGTCAGCTGAACGTGAAAAGATCAAGCATTTTACTTTGTGTGGTCGTATTTTAAGTGGGTAGAGCATTCCGAAGGCGGACATAGAGAAACAAGACAAGATTAAATAGCCGACGAGTTTACTAGATACGATCGTTAATCTGTCGTGTGGATTAGTTACGCCTGTGGCTCATGTTCCTGTCTCGCGAGCTGAGCGCAGTGCATAGGCACAGCATTGAGGTCTTATTTTTATACAAATGTTTTAACTCGTGGATAGATAGATAGATGAGAGAAATACACGAACTCATGCTAAATAGTTACTTTAAGTTGAGAATAACCTCAAGTAGGCAGCTAATAACGTACGTAATTTTTATGTTTGCATAATTTTGGTAGATTCAATACGAGAAGATAATGTCTTTGTCTCATAGGAGCGCATTTTTGCGAAAGTGGATTCACATTTCTCCGTCAATATCGTCTTCTGAGGTGCTGCATCAATTCAAATGGTTCAAATGGCTTTAAGCACTATGGCACTTAACATCTGAGGTCATCCGTCCCCTAGAACTTAGAACTACTTAAACCTAACTAACCTAAGGACATGACACACATCCATGCCCGAGGCAGGATTCGAACCTGCGACCGTAGTCACGCGGTTCCGGACTGAAGCGCCTAGAACCGCTCGGCCACCGCGGCCGGCCTGCATCAATTACTGTAAATATGTTACTGATGGTACCTCCTGATCTACTACGAAATGACAGGAAAAAACGACGTTCACAGACGAAGATATCTTTTAATCTTTGTAACATGTGCTATTAAATCACAAACTTGTATTTTTCTCATTTGTGACCGCTATTGAAGTGAGGTATCCTATCCCTGTGACTATCTCAGTTTAATGGTCTATATAAAATGAATAAAATATAACTCAGTCTGTATTTCTTTCTGTAAGACAAATGAAACAGAAAAGGAATAGGAAAATTAACAGACAAGAGCGTTCGCCACTTATCTGTGATAGGCCAGTGCAGCTGCAACATTTTGCTCCTCAGCATGTTCTCCGACCACATTCTTTAACGAAAGTGAGAAGATATTCTGCATGTAACTTTTTTATCCGATATGAGGTCGGCACTTTTTCGGGGTCGAAGCACTTCGATGTCGCGTTTGCTTCGTCCGTTATCATTGATAGTCCCCGATGTGCGCCTTACGCTGTTCGCCGTTATCCTGCAGTAACTAAGGCTGTTGGGGCGCAGTCCCACCTAGAGGCGTAATCTGGCAGGAACAATAACGCGATTGTTACCATCGGCCCCAGTGTGGCAACCCTTTGGCGTGAATTATCGCCAGCCAGTGGCGGTCGCGGTCGATATGCTGTAACCGTCGCAGCCACGATAGCGGCTAACGGTGATAGGGCCTCCACATTCCTTTTAGATATGCAGCCAGTGGACACTGTCAAAGGCATCCCGACGATTATGGCTAGCCGAAGTGTTATAGCGAGCCATTGCCATTTTGACCAAATAAAAACAAACAGGACACACAGAGGCAATCTTTTAAATAACAGCGGGAGCTTCCCCCTCTGGAACTACAGCGGTTGTAGTCGTGAGGTTAATTGCTGACGATTATCGTACGGAATAGTAATGAGCTCGCCAATAAAGATAACAATTAGTCACCTCAACTACTGTCGAGGGACAATCAAGTTCGATCTCCGGCAGATATGGACAACGCGTGCGTCTATTTCGTGGCAAGCGCAGTAGGAACATTTTATTAGACTCGGGTTGGACGCTAGCCGTAATAAAACAATTACTACATTCGTAAACCACTTCATACGTTACACCATCTTTGAAACTGAAGTGAGTATTTATGGTATGTTATAACAGTGAGCGCTTAACATTAGCGACATGAAGTTTATATGTCGGGCATAAGAGAGTGTGAGACGGTTGTTAAAAAGTTACTTTGTTATCTACTTCATAAATAAAAAGACGGTATAATTGTGTAATGTATATTTGTGGTGCTTTAATAGAGGCAGAAATATATTCAATAGAACTATCAGTTTCATGTCTTTATTTTATATAGTTTCTGAACTTAATACTAACAAATTTATTTTTGAGTTTATATTCCAATGCACGTTTCCTTTTCGTGCCTTTTATAAATTAAGAAATCAGTCATAAATTCTGTGAAGTCATTTCTTGAAGCCAGCAGGAGGGCCGTAAAATCATCCATGTGTACGAACGCTTTAATGTTGTGTTGGAATTAATAAAGACCTACAGATTTCTGTCACTGAAATTCAGACTACAGAGATGAAATGTGAATAGTAATGGCAACATCTAACACAGCTGAGGGAGTTTATGACTCTTGGGGTGAGTTCAACAGCGACACGTACCGTCGCAGACGAAAACAGTCTGAAATTTAGGATTTGTAACAGTAACTCGTGATTCACACTAATGGAGTTAAACATGACACATGTAAAAATGCATTATTAAGACTCGTAATATATACTGGTGCAAGCACACGTATTCCATGTAATGAACGAAAGTACGAAGTTTTATCTTTTTTTGACCAACTGGTATTACATAATAAGTTCAGTTTCTTTACTTTCTTTGTTTCGTTTTTTCCGGCACTTCCGAAGCTGTCTTTTCCATGTTCCTTACTTTTTTGCCTTAAAAGACTTCTAATTCAGCATTTTGTTCTTAAATTAATTCCCTTCTCTTCTTAAGATTCTTTGATGTATAGTTCTTGTTCCTTTCTTGTTTATGTGTACGATACTATTACTGAATTATTTTTTCAGAAATACATGAGTATTTGTTTTATTAGCCTGTTCTCATTCATTGCGGTCTGATGTGCAGAAAATATTAAACTTTTCTTCGCCATTACTTCTGATACTGACTGTATACTTTGCTAAATCTACTCATTACTACTCATATTCTTCAAGATATTTATATTGTACATTTCCATCTGTTTTACCTACTTGTTTTTCTATATACGGGTGTTTTAGCGTATTAACTCATTCGGTAGAAACTAACTCTTATAGGATCATTTTGTTGTCTGTCTGTCTGTTGGTTGATTCTGGGGGAGGGGACCAATCAGCGAGGTCATCGGTCCCATCGGATTAGGGAAGGAAGTCGGCTGTGCTCGTTTGAAGGAACCATCCTGGCATTTGCCTGAGGCGATTTTAGGAAATGACGGAAAATCTAAATCACAATGACAGGATGCGGATTTAAACCGTGAGCCTCCCGAATGCGAGTCCAATGTGCGAACCACTGCGCGACCTCACTCGGTGTTCGGCTGTCTGTCTGTCCGACTGTTAAAGACAGATTTTTCTCGGGCACAACTAGTGGTCTCTTGATAACATAAACGACTTAAGCTTAAGCCAAATAATCAAAGAAACGGCTATGTATGTCACATATTTTGATACTAGCAAACTCACTCACCCCCTCTACAGATGAACGAAATACACACATGACGGGCCTGGTGGACCTGGGGTAAAGCGAGTGCCTCGAACCGAAGAGGTGCGGCATCAGATCTCGGTCGGACTTCCGATTTTTCAGTCACCTCTCAGCGATGTGAGGAGTCACCGAAAACAACACGTAGTTCGGATTCCAGGTTAAGTTTTAAATCTCTTTTCCTCATTTTGATAACTGGAGTGGAGAGGCAAGTCACCAAAATGGCGCCCAATAGTAAGACTTGCACCAGACCACAGAGCCACACGAAATTGTTATTATTATTGTCCAAATACATAATTAAGTTTGTACGGAACCCCCAGAGAGCAAGTCCTGCAACCATCTGACCGGTTTTTTATACGGTATTTGTCATGACATTTTTTTCAGCTAATATTCATAGACGACTTCTATTGTCTGTTCTTTCAGAAAGGTACTTCCAATAACTGCTTCTATCAGATTTTCTGAGCGTTTTGTAAAACTGACTGCAAAATCCAGACAATTCTATTCAATTTACTTTCTAAGTTGTTAGTTCAGTTTTTGTGAATTTTATATAAAAATTAATTGTTTCTATAGGTTTTAAAAGCATATACCCGCAGGATTTTTATTTACTACTAATAATGAATAGTTCTATGCTACGTTTATAGTTGTTTCACAACAGTGAAAGTAATTATTCTGGAGTGTGCTGGATGATATATTATACAATCTCTTGTAAAAATAGCCAGACGCCAGTAAATGTAAATGTCGTGTGACTAGGGCCTCCTGTCGTGTAGACCGTACGCCGGGTGTCTTTCGATTTGACTCCACTTCGGCAAACTGCGCTTCGATGGGCATGAAATGATGATAATTAGTACAACACAACACCCAGTCCCTGAGCGGAGAAAATCTCCAAACCAGCCGGGAATTGAACCCGGGCCCTTAGGACTGACATTCTGTTGCGCTTAGCACTCATTTACCTGGGGTGAACGCCAGACGTAGGTGAAGCAAAATAGAAGAACTCTCCGATTTTCAAAGCCCAAAAACTTCTGGAGAGCGATTATTGGAGGCAAGTGTACCAAAGTAAGCGACAGCAATTCAGAAACTGGGGAAGGGGATCAGCGTTTAATGCCCCCTCGACGACCATATCATTATAGACAGAGCGTAAGCTCAGGATGGGACAGAAAATCCAGCGTATTCATGTCATAAAATGGTTCAAATGGCTCTAACCACTATGAGACGTAACTTCTGAGGTCATCAGTCCCCTAGACTTAGAACTACTTAAACCTAACTAACCTAAGGACATCACACACATCCATGCCCGAGGCAGGATTCGAACCTGCGACCGTAGCAGCAGCGCGATTTCTGACTGAAGCGCCTAGAACCGCTCGGCCACAACGGCCAGCCTGTCACAAGAACAATCCTGCCATTTGCCTTGAGAGATTTACAAAATTCCTTTATTTGCGCTCCATAAATCATAGGAAGAGATGGGATCCCCACGTGTATCTGAAGACGGATTTGGGAAGACCTGAGCCGCGCGCGATTTGCCACTGTGCGGCTGATCCCGGCGGAGGTTCGAGTCCTCCCTCGGGCATGGGTGTGTGTGTTTGTCCTTAAGATAATTTAGGTTAAGTAGTGTGTAAGCTTAGGGACGACCTTAGCAGTTAAGTTGTAGTGTCGGTAGCTGGACCGACACCGTGATGTTGCTTGCTGAAAAGGAATGCTAAACTAACGCTGTGGCCGATAGTGCACGAACGGCAATAAGCAGACGGGCGTGAAGTCTGGAACATGAGAACTTATGAATGAATAAGAAGAAAAGTATGTAGATGCTTTTTACTTAACTTTTATTGATTCCTCGGAATACATCTCTCTTGAATACTCGTAAGCTATAGGCACTGATACAATTGGCTCCTTGCTAGTTCGTAGCCATTAACTTAGCTGATGGCTATTATGTCTCTCGGCTAATGAGAGAGAAGGCTTCGTACAACTGGGCGATAGCTAGGTTCGCGTACAACTGGGCGGTAGCTTGGTTCTCGTACAACTGGGGTCGAGTCCACTCTCGTATCACGAGACCTGCCTTGGTGGTGGCACTAGGTATGCGATCACAGTGGCGACACGCGGGTCCGACATGTACTACATGGACCGCGGCCGATTTAAACTACCACCTAGCAAGTGTGGTGTCTGGCGGTGACACCACATTCCTCCCCCGCAAATCGGCGAACGGTCGTGTAATAAGGCTTCCGCCCGCCGTGGGGAGGACCACATGTTGACGTATGCGATGAGGTGGGGAGCCTAACAACAGGCGAGGCTGTGCCACCCGCACCCGGCCATCCTGTCCAAGGGCATCCAGTAACGCCTGCGTCTGCTGATTCTGCAAGCGATAAAATTCGGACAGTACATCTGGAGAATGTGGCGAAGCCATGACACAAATAAATGTAAGCAATCAGAAATAAATGTAAGCAATCAGAAAAAGGTCCTTTTCCCTCGTCGCCAATAATTGTAGTGTCGGTAGCTGGACCGACACCGTGATGTTGCTTGCTGAAAAGGAATGCTAAACTAACGCTGTGGCCGATAGTGCACGAACGGCAATAAGCAGACGGGCGTGAAGTCTGGAACATGAGAACTTATGAATGAATAAGAAGAAAAGTATGTAGATGCTTTTTACTTAACTTTTATTGATTCCTCGGAATACATCTCTCTTGAATACTCGTAAGCTATAGGCACTGATACAATTGGCTCCTTGCTAGTTCGTAGCCATTAACTTAGCTGATGGCTATTATGTCTCTCGGCTAATGAGAGAGAAGGCTTCGTACAACTGGGCGATAGCTAGGTTCGCGTACAACTGGGCGGTAGCTTGGTTCTCGTACAACTGGGGTCGAGTCCACTCTCGTATCACGAGACCTGCCTTGGTGGTGGCACTAGGTATGCGATCACAGTGGCGACACGCGGGTCCGACATGTACTACATGGACCGCGGCCGATTTAAACTACCACCTAGCAAGTGTGGTGTCTGGCGGTGACACCACATAAGTGCCATAAGATTTCACACATTTTTTGGGAAGACCTGAATGTCCGTGGTAGGGCGGGGATTGGAACCGCTGATTTCCTGAAAACGACGCAGGTGTTTCAATCACTGTAACATCTTGTTACAACGTTTCAGATATACTGAGAGTAACAGTTACCATGCTAGTAACAACGACGTGCACTACTCGAGAGAAGGATAATAAGCTAACGGAAACTTCAGTGATCAATATTATTGTACATTTGTCACGAAGAAAATCGAAATGATACGTGCTAAACTTTGTCAGAACTTAAAGATGACTAGAACTCCCTGTTTGTGGAATCACGATCAAACGATGCTGCCCAAAAAAACATCGCTAGTGCTCAATTATCTAATCAGTAGCTAGATTGTGATTGCAAGGTAGAAATTCTACGGATAACATGCCGATTCGACTAAAGATGACAGAGACGGCTATGGCCCGATTCTTCGCTTTGTTTCTAGTAACAAAGATTTACGAAGCATGCAGGCTCTAGAATGCCTACTTTCCACGTTCCAGAAAGCTTGACGGAAGGGTGGGGGAAGGGGGAATGGAGGGAATGAGGAATGAGGAAGAATAGTTCTCTGAAGTAAATTTGCGAACTCTAAGCATACATATCACGCGAATTCACACTATATGAAAAGTCTTAGCAATGGATTATTACTCACATTCGTTCAAGTATTTCTACACACTCGATAATTACCTTTTTTAAGTAGTTTACGGTACACACTATTAGCATGGACAACATTTTTCTCTGGGCTGTTATTAAAGTGTTGTTATTCACCACGGTCGCCATTACAGTCGATTATGCTATTTTCAAGCGATAGCCCACTATGAAGTGCGTCAAAGAATCGTTCCTTTTAAGAGAACACTGTTCTCGTGGCAAACATCTTTCATACATCCAATGTGTTGATTCGGTGAAGGCCTCATTTCACAATGAACATTCAATTGACGCACTTTATACTGAGCTATCACTTGTAAATGGCACAAAAGGTCGAAATTGTGATCGGGTTGAATCATACATTTATCGCCATTCTAGGCAAATAACTTCATCGACTGTAAAATATAGCAGGAATTTGGACACGAGTAAGCAGAAACCAGTACAGACTGTTCTGAGCAATGCCCTGACGTCCTGGCATCAATCACTTTTCGGTCATTGTGTAAGTTCTGTTATCCATATACGATGGTTGGAACATTAATAGTGGTAACTATTTATTTACAGCTCGTACATAATAGATACGTGTTTCAAAGTCTTACTGACCTTCAAAGTAGTCACCATCATTGTGTGTAACCTGTTGCCAGCGATGTGGAAGTCGTAGGATACTCTTAGCAGTGCCAGTTGTGTTGACAGTTCGAGCGGCGCGGTGTATTGCCGGACGAATTAGTAGCAGTTCTGAAGCGAATGCAGTGAAGTGTTTCCTTCAGTTCAGAAATCGAGTTGAACTCACAAGGCCTTAAGTCAGGGGAATACAGTAGGTGGTATAGCACTAAACAGCCACATCATTCAAACAGCTCAGTAACAGGTTGCACTGTACGTGCTTGAGCATTGTCCTGCAAAATGATGGTCAGGTCCTGTAGAAAGTGTCATCACTTCTGTCCCTATGCTGTTCATTTCTAGAACACACACAACCTACCACCAGCTTGGAGACAGAAATGATGACACTTTCTGCAGGCCCTGACCATCATTTTGCATGACTACGTACAGTGCAAGTTGTTACTGATTTGTTTGACTGATGGGGCTGCTAAGTGATATACCACCTACTGTACTCCCCTGACTTAAGCCCTCGTGAGTTCAACTCGATTTCTTAACTGAAGGAAACACATCACGGCATTCCCTTCAGAACTGCAACAAATTCGTCGGGCAATAGACGGCTCCGCTCGAACTGTCAACACAACTGGCACTGCTAAGAGTGTCCTACGACTTCCACATCGCTGGAAACGGGTTATACACAATGCTGGTGATTACTTCGAAGGTCAGTAAAATTTTGAAACACGTATCTATTTTGTACGAGCTGTAAATAAATAGTTGCCACTGTTAAAGTTCCAACCGTTGTATTTGTACCGTAATCGAAAACTAGCTGCAAAGAAAGCAACGATAAAGTACGGAGAACGAATGGCTGTTAAAAGCTTGAATAAAAACCAGACTCTGGTGGAAGGACATGAGGGGTAGCCTTAGTTAATAAGGGGGCAAAAGGGTGGTCTCGTCTGCTATCGATGTTATTTATTCAGTGTGTGCATTGATCAATTTTCCTCTGCCTCGTGATGACTGAGTGTTGTGTGATGTCCTTAGGTTAGTTAGGTTTAAGTAGTTCTAAGTTCTAGGGGACTGATGACCATAGATGTTAAGTCCCATAGTGCTCAGAGCCATTTGAACCATTTGAACCATTGATCAATTAGAAAAGTACGCTATTTTGAAAGTAATTTAAAATTCTGAGGAAAGGTATAAATACTTTAAGAATGAAAATTTCATTATGCAGTGGAGTGTGCGCTGATATGAAACTTCCTGGCAGATTAAAACTGTGTGCCCCACCGGGACTCGAACTCGGGAGCTTTGCCTTTCACAGGCAAGTGCTCTACCATCTTTTTTTTCTTTTCTTTTCTTTTTTTTAGGAAATGGGTACAAATGATAATTCTAGATACCGAGTGCTACAACAACAAAGGTCTCATTCAAAGAATAAACGAAATATATCACTAACGCAGTTCCAGTGGAAAAAAGTTCTTCAGTAAACGTAAACGGTTCCATTTGGTACATCGCCATTGGTATATGATATCTTTAACAGCCCCTTTGAAGGGTATCTGCAAAGGAGGCATTCTCCTTCGCTAGTGCCTCTAGGAAAACAGGAATCCATGAATTAGCCTGTCTCGTTCTTCTCGCATTGCTGACAAGGCACGACTTTCAGCCGTAAGTGTGATGCGGCACAGAACATTAACCGCAGCTTGGCACTCCCCAACTGAAAGGAGGGGTTAACGAAAACACTGTGTAAATAATTTGCGAAGAGCGTAAGGTATCTCGGTGTATGTTCAAGTACATTGTGAGCATTTTGTAGGCACCACTAATAATCAAGCTGCTCTTTCTCCGCGCCGCTAAAGATATAGGCCACGGTAAGTCCTTTGAACCATGTAAGCGCATGATATTTTGCGGCGGGAAAGTAAGATTAATCTGGACAGAGGAGGGTCTGAGGGCCAATCATATCAGGCGTGACCCGGAGGTAACAAGCTAATATCTTCTGTGTTAGTCGCCAAATACCGGACGACGACACGCATGTAAAACGATGTTGATCGGTGGCCATGAGGTGACAATCTCGACAATAAGGGGAGTCTGTTAGTCCAATAGCATGGAGCCGCTGTTATGTCGCATATTTTTTGTTGGCGATCTGATTCCACTTCGAACACACCGTGGTGGACAGAATGTTGTGGTTTATCGTTTTCCACACTCTTGAACAGTGGACAGGAGGGTACTTAGTTTCCACTACGTTATGTGGAACAGTCCACAGAAGGTTGGTATAAAAATCTTTCGCCTTTGGTGGACATGTGGCGGGGAGGTTCGAGGTTACATAGCTGTATTCAAGAACGAAGGTCGACACATGGGAGAGCTGTGGGGCGACGTGCGCAACCAACACCGGCGGGACGGGAGAGACTGGCATCAGAACCTGTAGTAGTAAACGACCCGTGAGAGAAGTATGTTGACTTTTCCATCGTTTCCACATTATGCTCATGTAAGGGCCGCTGCTCTTGCAGCTCAGCCCCCCAGCCCCCCCCCCCCCTCCCACCGCCACTTGTGCACTGGGAGGGTAAGAATGTCGTTATCGTACTTGTGCCACATGGTTAAATTTTGATGCCACGTAGACGTTCAAGTATTCAACACGTTGTAGTTGATTCAAGTCCCGGAGCAGGTTCTGGCCCACCATCGCGCGTATGATCTATAGTAACCATCGATAGTTTGCTGCAGCTCTTTTGCGTACATCCTTCGTGAACATTCCCAAATATAGCAGATTAGAAATTGGTGGGAGGGGAGCGAGGACCTCCAGTCCGAGACCACGTCCAATATCCAACGCTGCTGACTTGTTGATGTTCAGAAGACTGCCTGCGGCCTGTCCGTATCACTCGATCCAGGTTAGTACGCTTTGAACTTCATCATTGGAACGAACCATCAGTAGCAGGTCGTCAGCGTATGTCCTATAGCGAAAGGTGACGTCCCGCAGCGTGATCCCTGATAGCCAGTGGTTAAGGCCCCCGACGAGTGGCTCGAATTCGATTGCATAAAGGTAGGTAGAAAGTGCGCAACCTTGTCGTAGAGACCTCTTAATGGGTACCGTCCTTCCATTGACCTGGACGTGTGAGTTGACTGCGGTCGAAAGAAGCCGTAGGGTGTCAGTAACGGCCGGGGGAAATCCCACACGGTCCATCTCATCACTCGTAGGAGGTAGTTATGGTGCACTCTATCAAAGGCGCGATTGAAATCGATGGAGACGATCGCCGCTCTCAGACGGTACGCAGAGGCGATCGCTATTAAGTCCCTGCGGTTACCGGTGGCCATGTCTATGTTGCCTTCTCCCTCCTGCGACATCTGTTCTGAGGCGAGAATCATCCTAAAACTCGTCTTAATACTGCCCGCCATAAACCTGGCGAAAATCTTGTAATCGGCATTCAGCATTGTGAGTGGCCGATAGTCGTTAATTGACCGCCCTCCACCTGGCTTGTGTACCGGTATGAGAAGTCTTTCTACATACGTTGGCGGTACAACACTGGGAACATAAGTTCGCCGAACATTATAACCCAGCGAGGCATCGTGATGGTACGGCAGGTCCGGTAGAATTCGATGGGCAATCCATCAGGCCCAGGAGACTTATTGGCCGCACCTTTGTCCAGGGCGTCTTCGACTTCTTCGAGTGAGACTTTCTCCGTTAGTGCATTCACTCATCGATAGGACGTGTTACCTGCTGTAACACTTCTGTAGTGGCCTCGTCATCTACGGTTCTCTGATGGTAAAGATGACGAAAATGATGCTCGACCGCCTTTACTATGGTTGCTTGGGTCGTACAGGAGCCACTGTCTTGTGTCCTGAGCTGTGGGATTAAGTGTTGGCGATGTCGGCGCATATCGCCACAGCGTGGTGCGTAGTGGGTTCCTCTGCGGCTATTCCGTCGTGTCGTCGCGAGCGGACGATGGCACCTTCTAGTCGGCGCTTCGTTAATGATAGAACGTGAGCATTGATTCTGCAGTGGTCATGTTGCCTCTCTGGTGAAGGGGGTAAGGTATCAAGGTCCCTGATTGCCGCGTAATAAAAATCTAGGGTCTGCCGATGCCACGCAGCCACATCTTTGCCAAACTGCATAAGTGTCCTACGGGTCGCCGGTTTGGCACAGAGGAGCCACCACTCCAGAGTCGACATGTATCGGGGGTGACAGCGTTCACAGTCAGTGCACGTTGCTTCAACTTTCCGACGGCAATCCAGGGCTTGGAGGTGAGTTATATTAAGCTTCAAAAATCCATTGCTGCACCAGACTTGTTGGGGAAGCGGATGTATAGTGCAGGTATAGGCACTAGATCGGAAAATGCCTGAGGACATATTTCGGCTGCCACCACTCCTTGTGTGAGGCCTTGCGACACATATATGCCATCTAGTCGGCTGGCCGAATGACTGGTAAGATAAGTGTGGCCAGAGTGGTTAACGTGGTCTTTTTCCCAAGTCTCCTACAAGTGAAGTTCTTGTATCATCGCACCCAGTTCCGGGAAGGGCATGTAGTGTGGGATTTGGTCCGTGGGGTAAAGTATGCAGTTAAAATCGCCGTCGAAGACGCTGTTTTTGTACCGTCCGAGGAAAAATTGTTCAAATGGCTCTGAGCACTATGGGACTTAACTCCTGAGGCCATCAGCCCCTAGAGCTTAGAACTACTTAAGTCTGACTAACCTAAGGACACCACACACATCCATGCCCGAGGCAGGATTCGAACCTGCGACCGTAGCTGTCTCGCGGTTCCAGACTAGAACCGTTCGGCCAGTCGGGCCGGCTTCGAGGAAAAGTAGGGCGACATCCATGGAGTAGAATCTGGCGCGGTCGTGACGTCTGGTGGTACTCGACGGCGCGTAAACATTACTGAATCGGGTGTTGAGCGCCGTAAGTGCTATTCCTCCTGCAGAGGGAAGATACGTGACGTCAGTAACTTCAATACCATCACGCACTAATTTCCCACTACGGTGTCTGCAGGGCCACCGGGCGTCACATATGTTGCGTAATCATAAAAGTTCGGGAGTGCGGTCTTTTTCATTTCTTGCAGGAAAGCAAAATCAACTCCAGTGGCTCGCATTTTTCTTTCAAAAGTTGGATCTTGACAGGAGAATCTATCATACTGATATTCATTGTCGCCAGGCGGTAAGCCTGCTGACGCGTTGGTTGGGCGAGGTTATCCATGTCAAAGTTGGAGAGAAGCGAACATCGGAAGTGATGTCACCCCCCGCCGAACGCGGTCCTCCCCGTGCTTCTTATGCTGCACGATCCAGCGGCGCCTCAGCTGGCCCCCGATTGGGATATTGTGTCTCGACGTCCTCGGCCAACGAAGCGGGCGCGGATGTCTGTTCATGTTCCATAGGCTCTGAATATTTGATAGGAAGGAACCGAGCGACTTCGCTGCCTGCACTGGTACCTTCCTGCTGCTCACTGATTATTTCAAGGGGCTGGTGGTCGAACGCTGCATGTTTCTCCGTCTGGTCTGCAGGATTGGAGTCAGTGGAAACGGCCTCAGCCTCGCGGTTGGTTTCTTGAGTGGTCAGTTGCTCCTTCCCGGCCGGATGGGAACCGCCGTGTTCCGTCACGTGTCCCGACACGGTCCTACGACGGTGCTTTCGGCGTTTCGGTGATCGCTGTTTCCGTGCGTGGCCTTCGTTGTCAGAAGACGGCACTGACTCACTTCCGGGACAAATGCTTCGGTCGGTACGATAAGTGAACCAACTGCCATCTTGCTGTCGTCAATGTCTGTCCTGTTCGGTAGCTCCAGCGTCATCGTACTATTTTACACCATTGGCCAGGCCGGTTGATCATCCAAGTTTCTGTCCGTGGAAGGTGAATCCTGTATCGCGAAATCGGTCGGCTGTATCTGTTTTGTTGAGAACGTCGTTAGCGCCGCCGCGTAAGTCACGGGGAGAATAGTCTTCGTCGGTGGAGGTGCAACGTCCGTCGGTGGGAGTTGTGTGATCCGACGCTGGAGGCACTCGGCATGAAGGTGATCTTCCTTGCCGCATCCGGAACAAGTTTTCCGCTGGCCGTCATAGCTAACTGTGGCCCGGCACCCTCCTATCTGTAGGTAGGACGGTATGTGGAGGTCAACGCGGACTTGGCGTACTCCATTGAGCACTGGATACATTTTAAACTGGGTCCAATTTTCAGCCACGTGTTCGTGTAGCGTGCCGTAGGGGCGGACCGTCGCCACAACGTCTGCCTCAAGGAGTTCAAGTGGTAGTTCGGATATGCGGATAATCCGTAGTCCCAGTGCGACACGGCCTACCTCGTCGTCTGCGTGGCAGAAACGGAGTTCTTGTTTCATCTCACGTTGTACCTTGGCGCATGTAGCTTCGCTTATGAGCTTTACATAAACCATCCTACTTACGAAAAAAAAAATGGATGCCGACAGTGTCGGCAGCCGGCTTCCTCTGTTAAAAGCGTTCGACGTCGAACGCCTTTAGTCTGGTAAAGTAGCTCCGAAAGGATAATTCCAAGGTTGAACTTCTGTATTGGTTTGCCATGGTCTTGCAGCGCTACAGCGTCACGTAGTGTCGGCCGAAGGAAGCAAACAAGGCGCGCGGGCCCGCACTGCTGGCGGAAAGCACGCACTGCACGTCTGCTTGAATCGGATGCGAGAGCCGGACTGACCATCTGAGCTACCCAAGCACGACTCACGACCCGTCTTTACAGCTTCAATTCTACCAGGACGTCGTCTCGTCTCCTACCTTCCAAACTTCACAGAACCTCTTCTGCGAACCTTCGCAGAAGAGCTTCTGTTAAGTTTGGAAGCAGCTGCTGAAAGCTATTACATTCGTATTCAGCTTCCTACATCTACATCTACAGGGATACTCTGCAATTCACCCTTAAATGCCTACCAGAGGATTCATCGAACCACCTTTACAACAGTTCTCCATTATTCTAATCTCGAACAGCGCGGGGAAGGAACGAACAACTATAGCTTTCCGGTAATACTACGGTGCCTGTATTCTTCTGGTTACGATGCAAAGAACTACTGGACATACATGCATGCCCAAAGGAGCAGGCACTGCGGTGACTACTGCCGTTATGAAACACATTAGCTGTATTCGCAATTGTGAATAATGACAACCGTCACTTCTAGAATGGAATGACGACAGTAAAAATTTGTGCCTGACCGGGCCTCGAACAGGGCTTTCCCGCATATTGCCAGCAGTCGCATTACCATTTCGTTATCTTTTTTTATATCATTATGTTTGTTGCGGATCGTAGTATTTATTCGTTGATTCATTAATTCAGGTTTTTTGTTACAGCAGGCATCTAACCCACACACCGAACACGCTGAGCTACCGTGACGGCATACCATTGGGCTATCCGTGCCCGATTCACGGGCAGACCCATTCGAATCCATGTCGTAGACGCGTGGTTGAAGACATATGGATAAGCCGCACGGGACTAGCCGAGCGGTCTACGGCGTTGCAGCCATGAACTGTGAGGCTGGTCCCGGCGGAGGTTCGAGTCCTCCCTTGGGCATGGGTGTGTGTGTCTGTCCTTAGGATAATTCAGGTTAAGCAGTGTGTAAGCTTAGGGACTGATGACCTTGGCAGTAAAGTCCCATAAGATTTCACACACATTTGGTCATATGGATGTTTGGGTCTGACCGTGAGTCGTACACAGAGAGCCCAATGGTACCCCGGCACGATAGCTCAGCGTGTTCGGTCAGAGGGTTAGATGCCCCCTGTGCCGGCCTGAATGGCCGAGCGGTTCTAGATGCTACAGTCTGGAACCGCGCGACCGCTACGGTCGCAGGTTCGAATCCTGCCTCAGGCACGGATGTGTGTGATGCCCTCAGGTTAGTTAGGTTTAAGTAGTTCTAAGTTCTAAGGGACTAATGACCTCAGAAGTTAAGTCCCATAGTGCTCAGAGCCATTTGAACCATGCCCTCTGTAACAAAAGAAACTGAGTTAATCGCTCAACGATGAACTGGAACAAGAGTCATGGTATGTCCGCCCCGAACAAATAGAACGAACGAAAGCGAACGTTACGAGATCAGTAAAGGAAAAAAATGGTAAGGCGGCCACTCCCGATAAGCGGGAAATCCGGGTTCGAGTCACGGTCCTGCACAAATTTTCATTGTCGTCATTCCATTCTACAGCTGATGGTTGTCATTATTCGCAGTTGCCAATACAGTTGATGTACTATAGCTTTCCGTGGCAGGATGTCCCTCCTTTTATTGTGACGATCGTTTCTCCCTATGTAGGCTGGCGTCAGCAAAATATTTTCGCATTCGGGGGAGAAAGCTGGTGATTGAAATTTCGTCAAAAGAATCCGTCGTAACGAAAAAGTCTTTGTTTTAACAACGTCCAATCCACATCCGGTATCATGTCAGTGACACTCTCTCCCCTATCTCCCGATGAAACAAAATGTGTTGCTGTTATTTGTACTTTCTCGATATAATCCGTTAATTCTGTCTGGTAAGGATCTCACACTACGCAGTAGTACTCCAAAAGAGGACGGACAAGCGTAGTGTAGGCAGTCTCTTTAGTAGATCTGTTGCATCTTCTAAGTGTTCTGCCAATGAAACGCAGTCTTTGGTTCGCCTTCTCTACAACATTATCTATGTGTTCTTTCTAGTTTAATTTGTTCGTAATTGTAATTCCTAGGTATTTTCCTTTTTTACGGCCTTCACATTTCACTATTTATCGCGTAACCGAAGTTTGGCGGACTCCTTTTAGCACTCATGTGGATGACCTCACACTTTTCATTATGATGGGTCAATTGCCAATTTCAGCACCATGCAGATATCCTTTCTAAATCGTTTTGCAAATGGTTTTGATCTTCTGATGACTTTTCTAGACGAGAAACGACAGCATCATCTGCAAACATCCTAACGCAGCTGCTCAGATTTTCTCCTAAATCGCTTATATAGATAAGAAACAGCAAAGGGCTTCTAACATTACCTTGGGGAACGTCAGAAATAACTTCTGTTTTACTCAAATACGTTCGGTCAATTACTACGAACTGTGACCTCTCTCACAGGAAATCACGAATCCAGACACTTAAATGGGATGATGTTCCACAAGCACGCAAATTGAGTACATGCCGCTAGTGAGGTCCAGCGTCAAAAGCCTTTTGGGAATCTTGAAATAAGAAATTAGTTTGAAATCTCTTGTCAATAGCAGTCAACACTTCGTGTGAGTAAACACTTCGTGTGTTTCACATGAACGATGTTTTCTAAATGCATGTTGACTGTGTGTCAATAGACAGTTATCTTCGAGGTAATTCATAATGTTCGAACACAGCATATATTCAAAAATCCTGCTGCATATCGACGTTAACGATACGGGGGTGTAATTTAGTGGATCACTCCTACTGCCTTTCTTGAATATTGGTGTGACCTGTGCAACTTTCCAGTCTTTGGGAACGGATCTTTCGTCGAGCAAACGGTTGTATATGATTGCTAAGTGTGGAGCTATTGTATCAGTATGCTCCGAAAGTAACCTAATTCGTATACAGTCTGGACCGGAAGACTTGATTTTATTAAGTGATTTAAGTCACTTCACGACTCCGAGGATATCTACTTCTCAGTTACTCATATTGGCAGCTGTTCTTGATTCGAAGTCTGGAATATTTACTTTACCTTCTTTGGGGAAGGAATTACGAAAAGCCATGTTTAGTAACTTTGCTTTAGCAGCACTCTCATTGACAGATTTCCATTGCAGTCGCGCAGAGAAGGCATTGACTGTGTCTTGCCGCTAGCATATTTTACATACGACGAGAATCTCTTTAGATTTTCTGCCAGGTATAGAAACAACGTTTCGTCGTGGAAACAAGTATAAGCATCTCGCATTGATATCCGGGCTAAATTAGGAGCGTCTGTAATAGATCGCCAGTCTTTGAGATATTACATTCGTTTGAATTTGGCACGCTTTCTTCGTTGTTGCTGCAACAGTGTTCTGGCTGATTTTGTGTACCAAGGGCATCTCTGTCGTTTGTTGATTTATTTGGTATAAATGTCTCAATAGCTGTCTATACTATTTATTTGAATTTAAGCCACATCTGCTCTACACTTACATTTTTAATCTGGAAAGATCGGAGATTGTTCTCTCAGGATGGCGTCAAGTGACGTTTTATCTTCTTTTTTGAATAGATATATTTTTCGGTTAATTTTGGAAGATTTTGGAGCTCAAATATTCAGTGTTGCTACGACAACCCTGTGTTCACTAATCCCTGTAACAGTTTTGATGCTCGTTATTACCTGAGGATTATCTGTTGTTAAGAGGTCAAGTTTGTTTTCGCAACCGTTTACTATTTGAGTGGACTCATGAACTAAGTGCTCGAAATAGTTTTCAGAGAATGCGTTTACCACAATTCCGGTTGATATTTAGTGCATACCTCTGGATTTAAACATTTATTTTCCCCAATATAGTGAGGGCAAGTTGAAGTCACTACCAACTATAATTGTAACAGGCGGGTACATGTTTGAAATTAGACTCTAGTTTTCTTTGAAGCTTTCAGCAACTGTATCATCTGAGTCGGGAGGTCGGTAAAATTATCCAGTTATTATTTTATTCCGGTTGCCAAGAAAAATCTCTACCCATACTAACTCACAGAAACTATCTACTTCAGTTTTGCTACAAGACAAACTACTTCTAACAGCAACAAACACGCCACCGCCAACTTTGTTTAGCCTGTACTTTCTGAACACCGTTAGGTTTTTCGCAAAAATTTCGGCTGGACTTACCTCCTGCAGACGCCAACCAAAAACGCGAAGAACTTTAAGTGATCCCTTATTTACGTAAAAAATAAGACGTTAACTGTTTTATAATGTACAAATATCGCATATCAAAAGAAAAATGTCATTCTAGATTCCACTGAAGATGCCTTAAGCCAGTTCTAGGCGCTTCAGTCCGGAACCGCGCTACTGCTACGGTCGCAGGTTCGAATCCTGCCTCGGGCATGGATGTGTGTGATGTCCTTAGGTTAGTTAGGTTTAAGTAATTCTAGGTCTAGTGGATTGATGACCTCAGATGTTAAGCTCCATACTGCTTAGATTCATTGGAACCATTTGAAGATGCCTTAAAGTGAAAGGTTAAACACGTCTGGAGAAAACAAAATACATTGCAGAAAGGAAAAGCGATTTTTATTTACAAAACGAATATGCCTATGTAAAAGTTTTAGAATGAGCCATTTCGGTAGTTGGAATACTTTAGGCATTTGTCTAGAATGATAGAACACTGAGAAACAGTTAGCATCTCGACTTTCTGCAGTTGTTTTGAGATTTTCTGAAAAGGATTCTACTTATGCAGTCGGTTAGTGTATCTGAAGTTTAGACTGGACAAAAATGTATTATACTCCTGGGAACTTTCATGCAGGGCGTACTATCTTTCAGTAAAATTCTGATCAGTGAAAGATAGGTGGCAGTCAACTGATTATTTATCAAATTGTAAGATACAGAAGATGTGCAGAGACCACCATTTTACTCGTTTATCAGGCGATAAGGTTTTTTATGCAAATTAACCACTGAGATAACATAGTAACTATTGTAAGCACCGGATCAGAGCAGTGAGCTACATGTTGGTAAGAAGGGATAATCCCACACAACAACGAAGAACACCGCACGTGCCTGTAACCAGTTCTGATTGTCCGCCAATACAACAATGTCTTGGTGACTTTCACAAGGCACTCAAATTACTTTCAGATCATTCTTGATTTGATACTTTATGGATAGTTGAGACTTTCGAGATGCACAGTGGAAACATTCTTAAGAAAAATTGAGTTTAACTTCATAATGATGAAAAGAATAAGAAGTGTTACCGCGTCTTAATGTTTACCATATGATCACTGGCGGCGCTGGAAAATAAAATTTCTCTACTGAATGAATTTCTCAGTTTAACGAAGAATAATAACAAGTATGAGGGCTATTGAATAGTAGGGCCACCCAAATAATTCCCTCTGCTCTTTGTTTATGATGTTCCAGATGCAGTCACTGCCTCTGTATATTATTCGTAACTACGCTTTAGGCAAATAATAGTAACAGAGATGCCAATAAAACTCATTGGGCTGTGCCTTCGTTTATTTGGCTACTAGGAAATGTGGTAGCAGCTAGCACCATCACATCTTCGAAGCTTCAGCTTCCCAAGTGCTAGCCAGCTCAACACCTTGGCTGAGGAAACATGTTCTTCCTATCAATAGTCTAATGGAGAATTGATAAGATTTTAGAAGACGTTTGCCAACAATATAACCATCTATTTACTTTCTAGATTGGTCCAGGCTTGCCAGTTAAATTCAGTTGATATTTCCAGGTCAATTTCATCACATAATCTGAATGATTCTCAATTAAAGCGTAACACTGCATTGTAAAAATTTATTATTATTTGATTCCAGGAAGATCGCTCCACACACAACATATAAGTAATCTCAGATTTAACATTGCGGTTATGGCAATGTGACAGTACTGCACGTCAGCAGGCAGTACCGACTTGTTAACTAATTAGGAACATTGCTACTTTGTGAAGGTAAAATATATAAGCTCCAGGTTCTGATCTCGTCTGAGACCAAGAATATCTTCTCCTGATTTTGCTAGACCATTACAGCTCCAATGGAAAGCAACACTTCCTGTAGAAATTTCAGCATTTGAATGTGTTGGCACTTCGTTCAGCTGACCGAAGTGAGGTTTCAATCGACTACAAAATCAAGACGAACGTTTCTGGTATGAGGCATTGCCGGTGGAGGGGGGGGGGGGGGGGGGGGAAGAGACGAGCGGGTGGCACCGGAGGCCCGAACCGCACAGTAACCCTGGGTACGGTGTGGGGCGACGGTGGGGTGGGTGGACTGCTGTGGCCTGTTGTGGGGTTGTGAAATGCGTGACGAAGCCTCTCCGTCGTTTCTAGGTCCCTGGTTTAATACATATATACATACGAGCCGAACTTATGCATTGGGCAGCTAATGCAGCTCGTGAATGTCAAGGCGGATAAGCAAGGAAATGAATATTTTTGACAGGAGTAATCAACCCCCAGTAAATCAGAGATCTCATCCAGTGTGGAGCAGCCTTAGTTGCGAAAAAGTAATGAACCAGCCCTAACTGTTGTTCGATGGTCTGTTGGAATGGATGTAGCTTCGTGTGTTTAATGTCTGTGATGGATATACCGTTTTTCAAAATGGTTCAAATGGCTCTAAGCACTATGTGACTTAACATCTGAGGTCATCAATCCCGTAGACTTAGAACTACTTAAACCTAACTAACCTAAGGACATCACACACATCCATGCCCGATGCAGGATTCGAACCTACGGCCGTAGCAGCAGCGCGGTTCCGGACTGAAGCGCCTCGGCCACAACAGCCGGCTCACCATTTTTAATAAGCACAAAGAGAGCCTTTTCATCTTCGGTAACGCGAGATGAACATCATAGGGTGACACCGTGGTTACAAATACACATTAAACGTATGACTCTTCGCTTCCTACTGTAGAACAGTCGGTGTAGGTTGGACCATGACCGAGGCAGAACTCGCAGCAAGTTGGATCTCTGTCACCAGCAAGCTTTCTTACACCAGAAATTTTATTTCATTAAAGAGCCAGTCATCATGTAAGGTAATCAGCAGCTATTTCTTATTGCACACTACTGGCCATTAAAATTGCTACACCACGGAAATGACGTGCTACAGACGCGAAATTTAACCGACAGAAAGATGATGCTGTGATATGCAAATGATTAGCTTTTCAGAGCATTCACACAAGGTCGGCGCCAGTGGCGACACCTACAACGTGCTGACATGAGGAAAGTTTCCAACCGATTTCTCATACACAAACAGCAGTTGACCAGCGTTGCCTGGTGAAACGTTGTTGTGATGCCTCGTGTAAGGAGAGGAAATACGTACCATCACGTTTCCGACTTTGATAAAGGTCTGATTGTAGCCTATCGCGATTACGGTTTATCGTCTCACGACATTACTGCTCGCGTTGGTCGAGATCCAATGACTGTTAGCAGAATATGGAATCGGTAGGTTCAGGAGGGTAACACGGAACGCCGTGCTGGATCCCAATGGCCTCGTATCACCAGCAGTCGAGATGACAGTCATCTTATCTGCATGGCTCTAACGGATCGTGCAGCCACGTCTCGATCCCTGAGTCAACAGATGGGGACGTTTGCAAAACAACAACCATCTGCACGAGCAGTTCGACGGCGTTTGCAGCAGCAACGGCTATCAGCTCGGAGACCATGGCTGCGGTTACCCTTGACGCTGCATCACAGACAGGAGCGCCTGCGATGGTGTTGTCAACGACGAACCTGTGTGCACGAATGGCAAAACGTAATTTTTTTCGGGTAAGTCCAGGTTCTGTTTACAGCATCATGATGGTCACATCCGTGTTTGGCGACATCGCGGTGAATGCACATTGGAAGCGTGTATTCGTTATCGCCATACTGGCGTATCACCCGGAGTGATGGTATGGGGTGCCATTAGTTACACGTCTCGGTCACCTCTTGTTCGCACTGACGGCACTTTGAACAGTGGACGTTACATTTCAGATGTATTATGACCCGTGGCTCTATCCTTCATTCGATCCCTGCGAAACCCTACATTTCAGCAGGATAATGCACGACCGCATGTTGCAGGTCCCGTAGGGGCCTTTCTGGATACAGAAAATGTTCGACTGCTGCCCTGGCCAGCACATTCTCCAGATCTCTCACCAACTGAAAACGTCTGGTCAATGGTGGGCAAGCAACTGGCTCATCATAATACGCCAGTCACTACTCATGATGAACTGTGGTATCGTGTTGAAGCTGCGTGGGCAGCTGTACCTGTACACGCCATGCAAGCTCTGTTTGACTCAATACCCAGGTGTATCAACGCCGTTATTACGGCCAGAGGTGGTTGTTCTGGGTACTGATTTCTCAGTATCTATGCATCCAAATTGCGTGAATATGTAATCACACGTCAGTTCTAGTATAATATATTTGTCCAATGAATTCCCGTTTATCATCAGCCTTTCTTCTTGGTTTAGCAATTTTAATGGCCAGTAGTGTATCTGAACTTGAGATGTTGAAAATATTCATGCAGGATTGGAATTGGAACTCAGATCTCCCTTTTCGCGGTATTTAATCCCTTTGGACAAGGCGATTCCATCGCTACGTTGTTTCACCAAGAGTCCAGACTCTTCAAGGTCTCCACTAAAGCCGCGTGCCAGGTTTCGAATCCTAGTCGGGAACAAAAGTTTTCATCATGTCATTTCAAATTGTAGCATGCACACACGAAACTGCAGATCAAAACTAATTACGATTTTTAATGTCCTTCGTGCGTTGTCAACTGATGCCTGTTGCGACTCTCAGTCAGACACTGAATTGTCAGGTCGAACATGCCACACCTAGTTACTTATGCAAAATAATTCGATAGTCAACGTCTACTTGTGTGTAATCAACAACGATTATATAAACAGAGTCAACTCCTAGTTAGCACAGTACGTTTCGTCACGTTCTTTACAGTTCAGACACGTGTACACCTCGCTACTGCCGAAATAAACTGAATTTTAACATCTATTCATGGCTAGAAAACATCCGCGTTAGGTGTTGGTTTCAAAATTTTGTAAGGCAAAACCTTTTCGTCTCGTCATTTCAGTTTCAACCATCCCGCTACTGGTGAAAAACTTCGATATTTAACATCTGATTGCGCTTAAATAATAACACGATTAGGTGCTGGTTTCGAAACACCGTCCAGCACAGAAACTTACGTCACGTCTTTCCAGGCTGACACATCGGCACACTTTCTTACTTCTGACTGAAAACACGTTTGCAATCTTTAGTTGTTAATTAACAGGGGCAATGGTTGCTGGACTGAATTCCCAGGTCTGCGTCAGTGTGAAAATTTTCGCCCTCTGATTTCAAGTTGAAACGCGTTTTGAAATTTCATTATTGCCATAAACTTGAGTTTACAAGCGTGAAAGGCTGTGTTAAGTCTAATAACGTGTTTTATCATACTTGAATTATCGTGATATTAATTTGCATTTGGACTGATAGCGAAACTGAGCAGTTTTCTTTAGTGCTCTCTTGTAGTAACCATTTTGTATAGTGCGACGGCTGTACCGAAAAGAGAGCAAAGGATACGCATGGCAGGTACGTTATGTGGGTTGTACACCAAGCAGGCTGAACGAAATTCAGGTCGTTCGGATACTTTTGAGCAAATATCTAATATTTAGCATAGATGTCAACAAGAATTCTGCCTTTCTGTTCACATGAAACGTAAGAAATTCAGCACATATTCCGTTCAGCCAATCGTGTGTATTGCCTTTTCTTGTAGACACTGTATACTTCGTTATCCAAAAGTAAAATACCGTTGAAACTCGGTCCCATCCATAGACATAATGGATGCATATTTGTACGCAATGTCAGGCAAACAATTGCAGTATTTCCATATATTTTCATGCTTTGAGGCACATTTGTTACAAGTATCCCACGCCGATTAGCATTCACTTCTTGGCTGTCATGCCGTGTCAACGGTGCAGTTTCATGATGTAAGTGCTGCTTTGTGCTATAATATGACTTGTTAGTTTCATATTCCGGAGTCCGTGATCTTAGCACCTCACACTTATCTGGTTATTTGTGGATCTTTGATAAGGATTTCATTGGGTTACTTCTCGTCTTGATTTGAAACTGCGAGCTGTGCGGTTGAGAAACTCTGATTTTGTTCGTCTTTCAGTCTTCCTAGCGATTCCAGTCAAAATCTTACATAATTACATTAAATATTACATGTTAGTGTTCTGTGTTTTTGATTTTCAAGAGCCACACTGGAGTACCGTTTAATTTTGGCTTTGAATTAGAATAAATATTTGATATTAAGATATCGACTTCCACTTATGAACCCTACTTCCTTCAACTTCTCCCATGATTAGGCGACCCTTGTTTTACGATTATAATTACAAATACACTTAGGAGTTGTTTCAGTGTGATGATGCTACCGCTGAGTGCAGTGGCCAAATTATTAATAGGATGTTGCATAATGTGCAAAGCCGTTTATTGTGGTGTTGAGTGTGTAGTGCTCGTATGTTTTTATTTCGGAACGTAAACGGTTTCTACTGCGGGTTAGTGTCATTTTGTCAGAATTCCAGATTATGAATGTGTCTCTATAAAAATGCATCTAGATATCCAAAATAGTCCAACTCTACCACATTATACTCACGGTAGGACTGCTTGTACACTAGATTAAGAGCACTAGTTTCTATGCAGATCGCTCCATACTTAAAGGTTGGAAGATACATTCGCCTTTCGCGAACAATTCAGTTACTGACTGATCTATGCGATAACTACTTACGGACATCCGACAGCTGAGCAGACGGAAAGGTAAATATCTCGTCGACGACAAGATCATAAGTGATTGAGCACAAACCCGGATTGTAAAAGGATTCGAAATGAAATTGGTATTTTCAAAGCAATCTTCCCGGCATTCGCCTTAATATATTCAGGGAATGACGAAAAACCTAAATTTCGATGACCAGACGAGAAACTGGATCTCGGTCCTCTCGATGACGAGTTAAGTTTCTGAACCACTGCACGTCTCCTTTGGTACGCAACTTCGATTCTGCAAGCACTGTCTCTTTTCCGGATAGGGAGGGACTGCAGAGTACATAGTTCCGCTCTGCAACCGTTGGTCGTAGGAAACATGACGAGTACACTCACATTCTGACACAACACAATCGCTTAGAGATCAGACCTTGTGGACTGATGTCAATGACTAAGCAGTTAGAAATATAGAACGTACCTAAGGAGTACTTTTTGTGACGAAGGCATAGGCGGCAATGACATTGTTAAGGCATTGTTGACACACTACCAAACCAAATAAGCTTCATTTTACGAACATGAACAATTTAATATTATGAAACACGACATGTATTAGTCACCATTTGGCAGGTCAAATATAAATGGTTGCAAAGAAAACAGAAATAGTTTCCGAACTTCACAAAGGCTTCTATGCATGTACAAGAGAGCTTCTGTGTAGACAGGAAAATAGTACATAACCACTGACAGAATTGATGCAGTGTGGATGTGGCACGAGTCGCTCGAAGATAGCTCTGTCCATACAAGCACTACAAACTATCTGCGCGGTTTCGGGTTCGACTTTCAGTGTAGCACAAATTTTAAATCTTCCAGGATGTTTCAACCTATAGTTGATTATAGCTCAAGAATTCTGCACTGGATACAAATCTCTTGACAATCGTACCGACATTTTTACATTTGCATCTACATCTACACCTAGACCTCCCCCCCCCCTCCCACACACACACACATACTGCAAGACACCATACGTTGCATGGCGGAGGGTATCTTGTAGTGCTGCTAGTCATTCCATTTTTGTCCCATTCGTAAATGGAACGAGAGACAAACAACTGTCTATATGCTCCCATTCCTGCCATGATTTCTCTTATTTGGGGCATTTACGCAATACTAGTGTGCTGATCGGATCTACCGGTAACACAACTAGATGCACGCCTCTGAATTGCTTCGATGGCTTCCTTTAATCTGACCTTGCAGGGATCCCAAACGCTCAAGTAATAATCAAGGACGCACTGATCAACCGTAACATTATGCCCAATGCAAGCAGTGAGGGTTTGGTGGGTAGCTGGATGGAGGTGGCATCACATATACACACACAAGGCACCTAAATTCCCGTAAATTCTCGGAGGGGGAAGGTGGGGTGGGGGGGGTGAGGGGGTGGGATGAGTTCTGATGCTTCGTTCAATAACATCCCAGGTGTGTTCGATCGGGTTCTGATGTGGCGAGTTGGGGAGCCAGCACATCGATTGTAACTCGCCACTGTGTTCCTCGAACTACTCCATCACATTCGTGACCTTGTGACATGGTGCATTTTCTTGTTGAAAAACGCCACTGCCGTCTGGAAACATGATCGGTATGAAGGGGTCATGGTGCCTTGCACGAGCTCCACTGGACGAGTCGATGTCCTGATGAATGTTCCCCAGAACATAACGGAACTGCCGCCGGCTTGTCTCGGTCCCACACTACAGATGTCAAGGAGTTGTTCCCTGGAAAACGACGGGTTAGCGCCCTGCCATCACCATAATCAAGAAAGCATCGGGTTCATGAGACCCTGAAATGCTCTGCCACTGCGCCAACTTCTAGTCCCAATGGTCACATGCCATTGAGTCGTAGCTGCCGATGTCGTTGTGTTAACATCGGCTCATGCGTGGTCGTCGGCCAAACGTTAGGAGTGTTCGGTGCACTTTGTGTTCACAGATACTTGTACTCTGCCCAGCATTAAATTTCCATGTAAGTTTCTCCATAGCTCATCGCCTGTCCTGTTTTACTAGTCTGCCAAACCTACGACGTTCGGCATCTGTAGTGAGGGGTGGCCGTCCAAGCCCACGACGTCTGGACATGGTTTCATTTTTGTTTCGCCACGTGCTGAAGACACTCATCACAGCACTCCTCGAACACTCCACACGTCGTGCAGTTTTCGAAATGTTCGTGCAGTCTCCGGGCCACCACAGCGTACCCTCGGTCACACTCAGCTGCATTGTGCGCCTTCCCCGTTCTACACGTAGACAGCACGCTCACTGGTACAACATACACCGTGCTTGAGTTTGACTAGCAGTCATTCCTCGCAAGGTGACGCTGCTATCGCCTGCCCGGGCTTTTATCGGTAATAGGTCGGTGGTCATTTGTTGTGGCCGATCAATGTAAGTTTTGTTATGCGAACGTTCAAATGTTCAAAAGTGTGTGAATTCCTTAGGGAACAAACTGCTGAGGTCGTCGGTCCTTACACTCACACACTACTTAAACTAACTTATGCAGAGAAGAACACACACACCCATGCCCGAGGGAGGACTCGAACCTCCGGCGGGAGGGGCCGCGCAATTCGTGACACGGTGCCGTAAACCGCGCGGCTGTTGTTGTGCTGTCTCCTTTGTAGATGAGCTACAGTTTCTCAGAATTCTCCTGATCAACCACAGTGACAATTCGCATTCCCTACAATCGACCTTACGCGTTCTGTGCATTTCATATGGCTTTACAACGTTTCACTTAGATAATTAATAGAAATGACTGTATCTAGCAGAACGCTGCCAATTTTGTATTCAAATATTACAAGGTTGTTTTCCCTAATCATCTACTGTGAGTTACGTTTTTCCATATTTACAGCAAACTGTCATTCATCACACCAAACGTAAACTATATCCAAGTCAAGCTGTATACTTCTACAGACACTCGAAGACAACACTTTTTTATACTCTTCAGAGTGATTGCCATAGAGTCACAGACGGCTGATCATCCTACCTGTCAGATCGTTTGTGTGTATAGGAAACAAATGCCCCTGTTACGTCGTACAGGATACGTTCTTGTCACTACGAAATTTAAAAATAAAGTTAGTCAGATTACGTTTGTTCACACTGAGGCAACTCCATCAGATCCACACACACACACGCACACACACACACACACACACACACACAGAGAGAGAGAGAAAGAGAGAGAGAGAGAGAGAGAGAGAGAGAGAGAGAGAGAGAGACAGACAGAGAGAGACAGAGACAGAGACCGAGAGAGAGAGAGACAGAGAGAGAGAGAGAAAGAGACAGAGGCAGAGAGAGAGAGAGATTTTTTCGCCTGTAGTCTGGAGATCTAGCTTGGTCATCATAGGAGAGGTCTAGCTTGGTCATCAGAACTGATACAATAGTACACAAAAGAGCTAGGTTGGCGGGTAACGACATACGCATCACCCCATTTGTTGCAGAAGCGGTTGGGCTGTGTTCTGAAAGGGTTAGTGTTATGCTGGGGCTTTGTAAGTATGGATCGATCTGTGTGTAGCTCATGGATGGTATAATCTGAAATATTTTCATTCATTTCGTTGCAGTTTCTTTTGGAATCTGGACTAATCATAACAGTTAGCATGGTAAAAAGTTTCGTGTGTAGTATTAATTTCATTTTCTTAGTTTTGGTAAGAATACTTTGTTTATGAATGACTTGGACTCCATGTGTGAAGTGTCTGAAATATTTAAGGTACGAATTTCATTCACTTTACTGCAATTTCTTTTGGTAATCAGGGGTACTCATGTTAGTTAATCTGTGAAGAAATCAGTGTGAAATTTTGTTTCGTTCACGAGTTTTCAATGAGTTTTGGTAAAATGGTTTGTGTATGAATGAGCTGGGCTCCACGTGTGTGGTAGAACAGAAGAGGCTTGGTTTCCCAGGCCGGTATGGTACTGGATTCATTCTAAATATATATAGTAAATTTATTAAATAGAATTACGAGAGCCACGATTTTGGATTTCAGTTAGTTCGTGAGTGTGGAATTTGAAAGTCGGTGACTTTGTACAGTCGCTAAGCCCTCTCTTTGGTAACTCATAGTAAATGTGTGCACCCTCAGTCCTTGAGTATTGTTTGAAACGTATTTTTAAATCTTATCCAATTTTCTGTTGTAAATCAATGCGTATTCATGGTTTCATTCATGTGTGAAAAGAATCAAAATTTACTACATTATTCAGTTACTACGTAATTTTCAATATATTTGATTAGTTAAATTATTTTGTGTTTCAACAACTAACTAGTTTAAAGTATTTTGACGATTTGTGACACTAGATGCCGTTTAAATCATCCGCTCATGAAATTTTCAATAGGCGTGCATACCTTCACCACTCGTGGATGATTTGCGTGCTTGACATATTTCTGCAAATTTTGACGAAGCTACAACAAGGGTTTTCCTCGTATGCCTTGTACCTTATGCGTCCACGTGTTCATCAGTTCATGTTCTCTCTCTGAGACTTAGTTCAGATATTCACTGCCGAATAGTCCCTGGATTTTGTGGTAGTTCTAGTAGTGGTTGTAGGACGTTTATTCGGGTTGATGCGGAATGAGCGAGTATAAGAATGTTGGGTTCGCTTTCCGAATTCCTGTTTCCTTTGACCATTGTATTCACCCCACAATAATGTTGAGATTTGAAACATTAAGATAATTCATTAAACGTTCGTGTAATATAGAGGATCGCATCAGTTTATTAGTATTTGAATATCACTCTCTTGTCTGAACTTGGTCCACAAATAACGTAATTGTTGAATAAATTTCGTGCATCATTTTTAATATATTTCATGGTCTCAAGAGTGCAATCCCATTCCCCATTCTTTATGTATTTGTGGAAGATTAAGTTGAAGGATTCACTGATGAAATTAGACGCCCTGTTCTATTCCTTTAATTAATATGCTAAATATGAAAGATAGTTTCCTTAAATGAGTATCAGATGCAAGTAGTGATTAGGGCCTAAAGAAAACTTATGATTAAAGGACTGTTAAATGGAGAAAGTTAATTCCTAAAGCAACGGGAATTGGAATAAGTAGGCTATATGCTATCCTCCATTGCACTGGTAAAACGAATCGTCTACCCAACTTAAACGTAGCACTTTTAATACACGGGTCAGATTTTACAAAGAGTGTTGGAAATTCTCCTTAAGAACTTCTAGAACTTGTAGAGGGGAGTAAGTACATACTATTTTGAACAGGAACAGATGTCCAGAACCGTCACCCAACGATGGTACAGAGCGTCAAAGTAATATGCGTCGGTGCCTGTAGGTATACGTATATACAGGATCATTCTGTGATGTTGTCGCAAACTTCCTAGGGTGATGGAGAAGGATAAATCTATCAGTCTGAAGTAAGGGTCCTTTTCCCGGAAACGAACAAGTCGAAAGTTATAAGCGAAAACTGTTCTGGTATTTCTAACTGTGGAATACATGTACTGGTACTATTGTTGCTATGATTGTAGGGTAGACAACTTTCAGGGGTCGTAGTATGGACCAAAGCAAAAAATAATATGTCCAGTAAACATGGGCTCTAAAACGAATACCTAAGGAGCTATGAGTACTTGCTCATCGTCGCTACTGTGAAACACATCTCCTGTATTGAACAAGTGCTAGTAGCTTTGCATTTCAATTTCCATGTTTACTAGACTTTTTTTGTCCATACGACCACCTCTGAAACTTTGCTACCCTAAAATCTTAGCAACAACATTACCAGTAAATATATTCAACTGTCAGATGCATCAGAACGGTTTTCACTTATAACTTTCGACTCGTTCGTTTGTGATACAGCAACCCTTATCTCAAATTGACGCAATCCATCATCCTAGAAATTTTTTAACATCATCACGGAACCCTCCTCTATATCCATACATTTACAGTCGCCGATGCCTATAACTTTGAGGCTGTGTAGAGTCGTTGGATGACGTTGGGTTCCTATTCAGGATATTACTCCCCTCGACAAGTCCTCGAAGTTTGTAACGGTAATTTCCGAACACCCTGCATAAAGAAGTATTGTTTCAGGACATTAAAATCTGGTGTCATATTCCCTTATGAACTCTCAGGTTGAAGTATAAAGTAGTGAGAAGACTTTCATAGCCTGCAGTGTGGCAGTGGGTCAGAAACTTTCAGTAAATCTGGTATTATGTAATCTGCCTATTTCCATTCATCCACGATTCGCAGGAAATCGTACGATAAAAGGACAAGTTGAATTTCAATGGTAGCTCGACCAGTTTTGAAACATTCATTATAGCCATATACACCAATTATAGGTAAGCTGGAGTAAATGGTACAGCGCAGCCGCAACGTAACGAAATCGATTTTAATGAGAGTCGCCAGCGTTTTCACGAAATCGAGCGCCAGCTAGGGGCAGAGCAGAGGTGTGGCACGGCGCCGGTGATCAATGGTCGCCCTCCCACGGCGCATTGTTTCCCCGTTTGCCGCTCGGCCGCGGCCGTCTAATCCTCTCCGGCCTGACTCAGCTGCTGCCGTTTCCCACTTGAACTCGCAGCGGATTGCGCCTGTCACGTCATTTCCGTGAAGAGCACTTCAAGAACCTTTTACTCTCTCGTTCGAGTCACAAAGGAAGCTCACACCCTACTGGCTACCGATTTTGCTCATATTTCGCACGATCACAATCTACATCTACATCTGCATACATACTCCGCAATCCACCATACGGTGTGTGGCGGAGGGTACCTCGTACCACAACTAGCATCTACATCTACATCTACATTGATACTCCGCAAGCCACCCAACGGTGTGTGGCGGAGGGCACTTTACGTGCCACTGTCATGACCTCCCTTTCCTGTTCCAGTTGCGTATGGTTCGCGGGAAGAACGACTGTCTGAAAGCCTCCGTGCGCGCTCTAATCTCTCTAATTTTACATTCGTGATCTCCTCGGGAGGTATAAGTAGGGGGAAGCGATATATTCGATACCTCATCCAGAAACGCACCCTCTTGAAACCTGGCGAGCAAGCTACACCGCGATGCAGAGCGCCTCTCTTGCAGAGTCTGCCACTTGAGTTTATTAAACATCTCCGTAACGCTATCACGATTACCAAATAACCCTGTGACGAAACGCGCCGCTCTTCTTTGGATCTTCTCTATCTCCTCCGTCAGACCGATCTGGTTCGGATCCCACACTGATGAGCAATACTCAAGTATAGGTCGAACGAGTGTTTTGTAAGCCACCTCCTTTGTTGATGGACTACATTTTCTAAGCACTCTCCCAATGAATCTCGACCTGGTACCCGCCTTACCAACAATTAATTTTATATGATCATTCCACTTCAAATCGTTCCGCACGCATACTCCCAGATATTTTACAGAAATAACTGCTACCAGTGTTTGTTCCGCTATCATATAATCATACAATAAAGGATCCTTCTTTCTATGTATTCGCAATACATTACATTTGTCTATGTTAAGGGTCAGTTGCCACTCCCTGCACCAAGTGCCTATCCGCTGCAGATCTTCCTGCATTTCGCTACAATTTTCTAATGCTGCAACTTCTCTGTATACTAGAGCATCATCCGCGAAAAGCCGCATGGAACTTCCGACACTATCTACTAGGTCATTTATATATATTGTGAAAAGCAATGGTCCCATAACACTCCCCTGTGGCACGCCAGAGGTTACTTTAACGTCTGTAGACGTCTCTCCATTGATAACAACATGCTGTGTTCTGTTTGCTAAAAACTCTTCAATCCAGCCACACAGCTGGTCTGATATTCCGTAGGCTCTTACTTTGTTTATCAGGCGACAGTGCGGAACTGTATCGAACGCCTTCCGGAAGTCAAGAAAAATAGCATCTACCTGGGAGCCTGTATCTAATATTTTCTGGGTCTCATGAACAAATAAAGCGAGTTGGGTCTCACACGATCGCTGTTTCCGGAATCCATGTTGATTCCTACATAGTAGATTCTGGGTTTCCAGAAATGACGTGATACGCGAGCAAAAAACATGTTCTAAAATTCTACAAGAGATCGACGTCAGAGATATAGGTCTATAGTTTTGCGCATCTGCTCGACGACCCTTCTTGAAGACTGGGACTACCTGTGCTCTTTTCCAATCATTTGGAACCCTCCGTTCCTCTAGAGACTTGCGGTACACGGCTGTTAGAAGGGGGGCAAGTTCTTTCGCGTACTCTGTGTAGAATCGAATTGGTATCCCATCAGGTCCAGTGGACGTTCCTCTATTGAGTGATTCCAGTTGCTTTTCTATTCCTTGGACACTTATTTCGATGTCAGCCATTTTTTCGTTTGTGCGAGGATTTAGAGAAGGAACTGCAGTGCGGTCTTCCTCTGTGAAACAGCTTTGGAAAAAGGTGTTTAGTATTTCAGCTTTACACGTGTCATCCTCTGTTTCAATGCCATCATCATCCCGTAGTGTCTGGATATGCTGTTTCGAGCCACTTACTGATTTAACGTAAGACCAGAACTTTCTAGGATTTTCTGTCAAGTCGGTACATAGAATTTTACTTTCGAATTCAATGAACGCTTCACGCATAGCCCTCCTTACGCTAACTTTGACATCGTTTAGCTTCTGTTTGTCTGAGAGGTTTTGGCTGCGTTTAAACTTGGAGTGGAGCTCTCTTTGCTTTTGCAGTAGTTTCCTAACTTTGTTGTTGTACCACGGTGGGTTTTTCCCGTCCCTCACAGTTTTACTCGGCACGTACCTGTCTAAAACGCATTTTACGATTGCCTTGAACTTTTTCCATAAACACTCAACATTGTCAGTGTCGGAACAGAAATTTTCGTTTTGATCTGTTAGGTAGTCTGAAATCTGCCTTCTATTACTCTTGCTAAACAGATAAACTTTCCTCCCTTTTTTTATATTCCTATTAACTTCCATATTCAGTGATGCTGAAACGGCCTTATGATCACTGATTCCCTGTTCTGTACATACAGAGTCGAAAAGTTCGGGTCTGTTTGTTATCAGTAGGTCCAAGATGTTATCTCCACGAGTCGGTTCTCTGTTTAATTGCTCGAGGTAATTTTCGGACAGTGCACTCAGTATAATGTCACTCGATGCTCTGTCCCTACCACCCGTCCTAAACATCTGAGTGTCCCAGTCTATATCTGGTAAATTGAAATCTCCACCTAAGACTATAACATGCTGAGAAAATTTATGTGAAATGTATTCCAAATTTTCTCTCAGTTGTCCTGCCAATAATGCTGCTGAGTCGGGAGGTCGGTAAAAGGAGCCAATTATTAACCTAGTTCGGTTGTTTAGTATAACCTCCACCCATAATAATTCACAGGAACTGTCCACTTCTACTTCACTACAGGATAAACTACTACTAACAGCGACGAACACTCCACCACCGGTTGCATGCACTCTATCCTTTCTAAACACCGTCTGTACCTTTGTAAAAATTTCGGCAGAATTTATCTCTGGCTCTCCCTGTTCCACTCCCAAACAGAACGAGGGAAAAATGACTGCCTATATGCCTCTGTACGATCCCTAATCTCTCTTATCTTATCTTTGTGGTCTTTCCGCGAAATATAAGTAGGCGGCAGTAAAATTGTACTGCAATCAGCCTCAAATGCTGGTTCTCTAAATTTACTCAGTAGCGATTCACGAAAAGAACGCCGCCTTTCCTCCAGAGACTCCCACCCGAGTTCCCGAAGCATTTCCGTAACACTCGCGTGATGATCAAACCTACCAGTAACAAATCTAGCAGCCCGCCTCTGAATTGCTTCTATGTCCTCCCTCAATCCGACCTGATAGGGATCCAAAACCCTCGAGCAGTACTCAAGAATAGGTCGTATTAGTGTTTTATAAGCGGTCTCCTTTACAGATGAGCCACATCTTCCCAAAATTCTACCAATGAACCGAAGACGACTATTCGCCTTCCCCACAACTGCCACTAGTCCGCAGCTCGTGGTCGTGCGGTAGCGTTCTCGCTTCCCGCGCCCGGGTTTCCGGGTTCGATTCCCGGCGGGGTTAGGGATTTTCTCTGCCTCGTGATGACTGGGTGTTGTGTGATGTCCTTAGGTTAGTTAGGTTTAAGTAGTTCTAAGTTCTAGGGGACTGATGACCATAGATGTTAAGTCCCATAGTGCTCAGAGCCACTTTTTGAACTGCCATTACATGCTTGTCCCACTTCATATCGCTCTGCAATGTTACGCCCAAATATTTAATCGACGTGACTGTGTCAAGCGCTACACTACTAACGGAGTATTCAAATATTACGGGATTCTTTTCCCTATTCATCTGCATTAATTTACATTTATCTATATTTAGAGTTAGCTGTCATTCTTTACACCAATCACAAATCGTGTCCAAGTCACCTTGTATCCTCCTACAGTCACTCAACGACGACACCTTCCCGTACACCACAGCATCATCAGCAAACAGCCGCACATTGCTATCCACCCTATCCAAAAGATCATTTATGTAGATAGGAAACAACAGCGGACCTACCACACTTACCTGGGGCGCTCCAGATGATACCCTCACCTCCGATGAACACTCACCATCGAGGACAACGTACTGCGTTCTATTACTTAAGAAGTCTTCGAGCCACTCACGTATTTGGGAACCTTAGTTAGGAGTCTGCAGTGGGGCACCGAGTCAAACGCTTTCCGGAAGACAAGGAATATGGCATCTGTCTGATACCCTTCATCTATGGTTCGCAAGATATCATGTGAAAAAAGGGAGAGTTGCGTTTCGCAGGAGCGATGCTTTCTAAAGCCGTGCTGATGCATGAACAGCAACTTCTCTGTCTCAAGGAAATTCATTATATTCGAAATGAGAATATGTTCGATAATCCTGTAACAAACCGATGTTAAGGATATTGGTCTGTAATTTTGAGGATCCGTCCTTCTGCCCTTCTTATATACAGGCGTCACCTGCGCTTTTCTCCAGTCGCTCGGGACTTTACGTTGGGCAAGTGATTCGCGATAAATGCAAGCTAAGTAAGGAGCCAATGCAGTAGAGTACTCTCTGTAAAACCGAATTGGAATCCCATCAGGACCTGGCGATTTACTTATTTTCAACCCATTCAGCTGCTTCACAACCCCAGGGATGTCTATCACTATGTCCTCCATACGGGAATCTGTACGAGACTCAAACGGCGGTATGCTTGTACGACCCTACTTCGTGAAAGATTTCTCAAATGCTAAATTTAAAATTTCAGCTTTTGTTTTGCTGCCATACGTTGCCAGGCCAGACCGATCAGTGAGTGGCTGGATGGAAGCCTTCGACCCGCTTACCGATTATACGTAAGACCAGAATTTCCTTGGATTTTCAGCAGTACATACTTAGAAGTACATTACGCTGCTATAATACTGTGGCCCTCTCGTGCGTCTTCGAGATATCCAGCTTCCACGATTTACGCACCTTTTGGGTGCCGCACGAGAGTACCAGCGTCAGCGCAACCAATTGAGAAAGAAGACAATATGTCTGTCCGTACCGAATTAGAGATTCGGGATTTTTTCTTTTTTCTAATCTTCTACCAAATGTTATTACCGCTACAGATGATTATGTTTCTTCGAAAAGGAACGATAATAATGCTACAACGAATTTTTTTCTGACTGAAACATAAAAGTAATAATAATAAGAGCGATAATCATATGGGTAAAGTTATGACGAAGAAATATCGAAATATGATATTTACAATTTTTTGTTGCCTTTCGTGGAGTGGTAGAGATAGGGTTGGTATCTATCACGAAAGCAAGAGAAACACGGCACGTTCTTGTACCAAACTCGTTTCATGAATGGCACTTCGTGACGGGCACATATGACATTTATAGCGTGAAGGGAAACACAATTCATAAATGTTTCAAAAGAATGACGATTCATAAATACTGTTTGACCCTAGCTATGTGTATTTCTACTGTTTGACCGAAGCTACGTGTATTTCTATACAGGCGCGAATAGTACCAGCGAGTAAATAATAATGCAGTCTTCACTTCTCTTTGATCCTGCAACAATGTTGAAACATTCTGCAATCACTTCAGGAAATTTTTAATTTGGTGATAAAATTATAATCGCAAGGCAGAAATATCCTGGTAACACATAACTGCGATGTGTGCACTACAACACCTTCGCTATGTAAGATCCGTGCGTCAGTGGCTGGTTGCATCAGACTAATCGTACACGTGAGGACTGTACTCCGAGATATAATTCACCCGGTACATTTTGCAGTCTCTCCGTAGAGCTCACCTCACATCTTTTGAACAGTCGCTTTTGCTGCAGAAGATGAGGGTCGGTAGTAGCTTCGCTTATGTAGTGGCACTGCAACTGTGATGATCATAGGAAAATACGGAACTACCTTTCAGTAAAAAACACAAATATTTAGTTCCAAGGTAGGTCATTTTATTAACTGCTGGACTTCTTGACACAACACTGTTCACATTACACACAAGATACTACACAACATGTCACTCTCATATATCCGTACCAGAAATTTGTGAATAACAGTGATGTCAGGCGCAGTTTACACTAATACCAACGTGTAAGATAACTTTCAACGTAAAAATTCATAAGGAATATAACAAATTCACAACATAATTATACGGTGACTTAACATTTATGACGGCTGGTCCAGGCGGAGGCTCGAGTCCTCCCTCGGGCATGGGTGTGTGTGTGTTTGTCCTTAGGATAATTTATGTTAAGTAGTGTGTAAGCTTAGGGCCTGATGACCTTAGCAGTTAATTCCTATAAGATTTCACACACATTTGAACAAACATTTATGATCGCACTTGGCTATGGAAGCCGCACGATTCTTTTTAATTCAGTGAATCATTTTCACAACTACGACTACTGATAACACACGTTCTACATCTACATCTACATTTATACTTCACAAGCCACCCAACGGTGTGTGGCGGAGGGCACTTTACGTGCCACTGTCATTACCTCCCTTTCCTGTTCCAGTCGCGTATGGTTCGCGGGAAGAACGACTGTCTGAAAGCCTCCGTCCGCGCTCTAATCTCTCTAATTTTACATTCGTGATCTCCTCGGGAGGTATAAGTAGGGGGAAGCAATATATTCGATACCTCATTCAGAAACGCACCCTCTCGAATCCTGGACCTCAAGCTACACAGCGATGCAGAGCGCCTCTCTCGCAGAGTCGGCCACTTGAGTTTGCTAAACATCTCCGTAACGCTATCACGCTTACCAAATAACCCTGTGACGAAACGCGCCGCTCTTCTTTGGATCTTCTCTATCCCCTCTGTCAACCCGACCTGGTACGGATCCCACACTGATGAGCAATACTCAGGTATAGGTCGAACGAGTGTTTTGTAAGCCACCTCCTTTGTTGGTGGACTGCATTGTCTAAGGACTCTCCCAATGAATCTCAACCTGGCACCCGCCTTACCAACAATTAATTTTGTATGATCATTCCACATCAAATCGTTCCGTACGCATATTTTACAGAAGTAACTGCTACCAGTGTTTGTTCCGCTATCATATAATCATACAATAAAGGATCCTTCTTTCTATGTATTCGCAATACATTACATTTGTTCTGAGCATCGACTGTCGGACCGCGATCACTTTCTCGGCAGTGACCACTAATAATACACATCCTAGGCATTAAACAGATGTCGGCCCAGACCATCAACTTCCCAACTGCACTCGGCTGCGGAGGACACCCGGCTCTGCCTACCTGCCAAAACGTCCTGGCAGGTTCAAAAATGATTCAAATGGCTCTGAACACTATGGGACTCAACTGCTGTGGTTGTAAGTCCCCTAGAACTTAGAACTACTTAAACCTAACTAACCTAAGGACATCACACACATCCATGCCCCTAGGCAGGATTCTAACCTGCGACCGTAGCGGTCGTGCGGTTCCAGACTGTAGCGCCTTTAACCGCTCGGCCACTGCGGCCGGCGCCTGGCAGGTGACGACATACCATACTCAGCTGACCAAACCCGACACACCGGGGAGCAACACAGTGGGGCTGCTGTCTGCCTGGCCTACGTGGCACCCGACCACTTGCTGCCTGCCACAAGCCGACTCTGCCACCGCTACGCCGTGAGTACTCATCTAGCTGGCAGCCCGACACTGACAAGAAACGAGCCAGACATGTTTTTGCAGATCTAGTGTACGGAATACCAATGTTTATGTGGGATCTGCACACGGACATTATAGAGACATCTGTTGTGCATTGTGCATGAAACCCATAGAACTCATCTTCACCTGTATCACTCACTGAATCGTGACGACTGTGATCAATGAACTCAAAGCACTGTGCATGACAGACAATTTACACAAGACACAGGAAAATTGTAGACATTGATGAACAATATATTACCTTGAAATGATGTTGTTTGCTAAATGAGAAGGGGCAATGTCATACATCTCATGATCATGCAATAAACAATATTTGAAATCTGTGGCAAGTAGAAGGACACTATAGCCTGCTTAAGTTTTCTTGACCTTTTTGGTTTAACTGAAAGACTGAACATTCATTAGATAGCATAAACTTGTACACAGATATAATACGGAAGATCATTTGCGCAGAGAACATTAGTGCTGAAAAGAATCTCTCAAGTTAATATGATAATTACGCAAAATCAGTTCTAAATTCTCAGTGAACATAGCATCATACCGATGAACCTTAGCTTTGCTACTTTCCTTCGCTTTCTTTGTGCAGTTCTAATGGACGAAATCATCGAAAAACCTCAAACCAACGATAAATTTAGTGTGTTATATTTTTCTTACCGGAACTGACCAGCAAATTTTAATAAAGTTTTCATTGTAGGAAGTCTACCGACGTCAAGGGTGCATCGAGACTTTTTCTGACAAGCTAACAGCGACGGGACACGTTGAATCTTAAGAAACTGAGCCTCACAGGAGTCTTGTATTCTGTGAAACGTTGGGAAAAGGGCAGCTCGGAAATGGGATCCATGACATGGAATGACGGGAGGGCATTCTGCAACTTTGTGCTCAGGAGCGTGACACCAATAGCCCCAAGCCTGGTGCCAATCTAACTGAGATATTTGACTCTTACTAAGAAACAGTAAGGGCAATAAAGTGGCTAATATTAATAAAATTTTGGAGTGGGAGAATGGAACTTACCTGTGTCTACATGGAGCGGGCCTGACTGGTTGGAACACGAAATACGGTGTCACACCTGGTAGTCCTTACTAAACCGCCAAGCAGATAGAGACTCTGTGCAGACTGTCAATTAACCGTCAACCCACAGAATGTTATTGATTCTTTTCCGTTCCCCACCCTGGGGATTTGATGGACAAATTAGTTCAAAGTCATTTACTTTCAAATATTGATCCCGAGAAGGTCTACCTTCAACTGGCTTTAGATGTAGAGTCAACGAAGATCTTTGAGATCAACACACACGAGGGATTATTCGCGTTTCAGCTGTTAGCATTCAGTAGCGTTTCCACCCCAGCTGTTTTCCAAAGGCACCTTGAGCAAATGATGTCGCAGGTGCCTTGTTGATCTAAATATTTAGATGATACAGTTGTCTCTGGTCTTACGCCAGTAGATCACTTACAAAATTTAGAAGGATTATTTCACGTATTGTCCAAAGCAGGACTGACGTGCAACCACTGTGAGTGTTTCTTCTTACTAACTGAAACTGAGTATCTTGGCAACATTATTAATGCACACGGCATCCGTCCATAACAATAACACTTGGTGGCTATTTGCTACTTGCCTGTACCAACCCAGTGTATCAGGAGTGCAAGCGTAATGAGGAATCTAACCTATCACATACGTTTTGTCCCGATGCTGCTCAGATCGCAGCGCCTCTAAATCGGTTGCACTGCAAGGGCGTTCCGTTCATATTGTCAACATAATGTCAAGCCGCTTTCCAGCGGCTGAAAGACGCACTACTAAAAGATCAGAGTTCGGTCCACTTTGACCTCAGCAAACCTGTCGTTCTTGCAGATGCCTCAGCTTATGGCACTGGGGCGTTGTTGTCACACCAAGTGGGCTGTAGTGACAGGCCAACTGCGTCTGCTTCAAAAACATTGACCAAGGCCCAACACAACTACAGCAAGTTCGAAAACGCGGCGTTGGCTATAGTTTATGGGATCATGCACTTGCATCAGTATGTGTACGGACACTGCTTTTCTCTATCTAAGGACCAGAGAATATTGACGACTCTGTTTGGGTCCTCCAAGCCTATCCCAGCGTGTACAATGTTTCTCTTGCCCAATTAACAGTACGAATTGTCATATCGGCCCACTACCAAACACTCCAGTTCCGACCTCCTGTCGAGGCTCTTTATTATCTCTGATGCTGTATTTGTTTCCTCTGATGACTCCTGTCATCACACTGATTCGGAAGAAATCTGTTTTTGAAGATTTTCCGGTCACCTTCTGCTGTATGGCGCAGGAGATGGCATCGGACTTGGCACAGCAGATGGTGCTCGAGTTTGTTCATCATGGGTGGCCACGTAGCCTGAAGGAGATCCGCCACCGGATGGTTCGTCACTGCTCTGCTCGTTGGCATACCATCTGTATACAGATAAGCATCCTCCTGATTCCCACCAGAAGTGGTGATGCAAGAGTCATGGGCCCTCAGTAGCTCCAGCTGGAAGTTCTTCTGTTGTTTTACCAAGGACACTGCGGTATTTCCGCACCAAGCAGTTGGCAATAGGCCATTGTACATGACCGAGAATGGACGCACAGAGTTTAAAGGCCATGGCTTCACAGTGCGCAACGTATGTAGAGTATCAGTCCACTTCCCCACAGCAGTACTTTGAGTGGCCACGTCCTGAGGGACCTTGGCAGCTTCTGCACATAGTTTTGGCTGGACCATACTGTAACTTATGCTGGCTAAGGCTGTCTGTGCATACAGCAAGTTTCCCTTCGTTGTTCCAATGAAGTCTAGCATTTCAGTCAGCTCTTATGTCGATCTTCTGCACCGAAGGCATAGTGAGGTGATAGTGTAGGATAACGGGTCACAGGTCACGTCTCGAAAGTTTGAACGATTTTGTGCAGACAATGGTATGCAGCATGTCCTTACAGCACCCTTTCATCCACCGCCGAATGGTGGAACTGAAAGGTTCATAACGACCTTGAAATAACAAATGGACAAGTTGCAAGCCTCACACACATAGGACCAGACTTTGAAAGTTTTCCTGTCGTTGAATCACTCAATGCCCAAAGATGGAAAGTCACCAGCAGAGTTCCTCCATGTTCGACGCCATAGGACTCTCCTCCACTTGCTACATCTGCTGCAGAGACATTATGTCTCCCTTCCGGTCACCGTTTCAGCCTCAACAATCAGTGTTCTTTCTTGTGTTTGGCCAGAGTCACTGGTGGGAACTGTGTGTTGTGTCTGAAGTGTTTTCCTGTTCCACCCATATCATCCATCGTCTGACAGGATAGCACAGGCGGCATCGGAATCAGCTTCAGCCAATCCACACAGGAGATTCTGCAGCACCCTCTTTGTTCACATATCTCCCTAGCAGGAGGCACCCATGGATGTCACGCTAGCGTCGCCATCATTCTTGCAGTCATGATGACAGCCTGTGACACTGCCATCAACAGGATCGCACCTGGTCGTCCAGATGGAAACCCCGGAGGGCCCAGCCACCATCTTCAGTGGCACACATATTGCATTGTCTGCCCCTGTGCCTACGGCTGCCAATGAGCACCATGTGGTTGGTTTCCTGGTCGATGTTTCCAGCCATGCACAGAGTGGATACTGGAGGGGGGGGGGGGGGGGGGAGTGCTTGACGGCAACTGAAGTTTCGGCACCTACCTCCGCAAGTGCGTCAGTGCTCCATCTTACCAAACACCGTCACACCGTCGTGTCTCATCTCCATACCCGGCGCCGGAGTGGATGGTTGGAGGGGGGGGGGGGGGAGGAGGACATGCAGTGTCGTTGAGTATCGAAGGTGGCACAAGAAGTATCGACCAGCGCAGAGATACGGCACAGCAAAGCGGTATCAGGAGGCGCCAACGAGATGCTGGGTAGAAGCTAACCCCCCCCCCCCCACCACCCCCCTCGCCAAATTTCTGAGGGGTCACAGCCGCGCCTCTGATCTGGAATAGGTTGGTTGGTTGGTTGGGGAAGGAGACCAGACAGCGTGGTTATCGGTCTCATCGGATTAGCGAAGGTTGGGGAAGGAAGTCGGCCGTGCCCTTTCAGAGGAACCATCCCGGCATTTGCCTGGAGTGATTTAGGGAAATCACGGAAAACCTAAATCAGGATGGCCTGACGCGCGATTGAACCGTCGTCCTCCCGAATGCGAGTCCAGTGTCTAACCACTGCGCCACCTCGCTCGGTGATCTGAAATAGGGTCGCTAGAAACCAGGAGGGCAGTTCTGTTCGAGGTCGGTTCCTCTCCACTTCCAGGAAGTTCCTGTTGGAGTAATGTCAATGTGCTGCATAATCGCTGTGACACAAACCTTGTAAATCTTCAGGGAGTGAAGAGAGTTCCATCTCTCCAACGTTATAAGAACTGTGTCAGTAGGTGACTATGAACTTGTGTTTTCTAGTGACTGTAGTGAAGCCATAGTATGACCATTCTGAACTTATATTAATTCAACATTCAATAATCATAACTTATTCGAACTGTTCTCATTAAGTGTATTATTATTAACCACCTCAGTGTCCAGGAAGTCGGACACTGTTCAGGTGGAAGGTTTGTTTTAGAGAGTTGTGTGATGTTGTTATAGTGTTTTTTCTTCCTGTGGAACAAAGGCCAAGACGCACTTGTAGGGTAACATAATCCTTGCTATAGCGTTTCCTTTTTTGATAGTTACTTGCTTCTAAGAGGATTACGTCTCTCTCCTCCTGATGCACATTGGTACACCTCAAAAGAAGAACGCATCTATCCATCCCGAAATGTTTGCTCAGTATTGGTTATCGTCTTGTTGTTTGGTATTACCAGCATTACGTTACTTCCAAAGTCTCCTACTCATAACAGCGTGTGGAACTTGCTAGGTCAATGTATGTTTAAGGACAGGTGGATGGTGTTAAATGCTTATTTTGTAGTATGTTCAATGCAAATTCAAGGTTCTCAGTTCAATATCCATTACAACAAGCATGAGTTCATGCCACAAGAGTGAGTTTACACTTACGTAGCTGGAGATTTCACTGCTTTTAAAACTATAGCCGCTATTTGCACTGTTGCCGTCACAGTACTCGTTTTAAAAGCGTGGGAATACACCCTTTACACGACGTTAGGTGAGGTCTGTCGGTACGACATTCATTGTAGAAATCATGAGAATCACACCTGGAGAGTGAGTTTTCACTTATTTAGCTGGAGATTTCATTAATCTTTAGCAGTACATCCACTATTTGCACTGTCTTGGTATTCGTTTTTAGAAACACAATGTGGGGTGAGGTCTGTCAGTACAATATTCGTTATAGCATCCATAAGAATCACACGTAGAGAATACATGATGGTAATACTTCATGCAGCAAAGGAGTGTTTGTGTTCATTCAGCCACTTTTTTTTTTAATTAATGAGCTGACTTTACAGCAGCTGAGCTGCTAATAACAGCAACACTTTAGGCAGACACGCAGTGTGTTACTCCTCAAGGGACAAGTAAGCTGAGCATAATTCCTCCACCGTCTATTAATCCGTCACACAGCAAGAATCTCATCATTCTACAGTATACGAGTATACACACATTCTCTCTCTCTCTCTCTCTCTCTCTCTCTCTCTCTCTCTCTCTCTCACACACACACACACACACACAAAGCTGTTATTCAGTGCAGCGGAGCATCTGAAACCTCTATCAGACAGGCTTCGAACAGTTTCCCTGAAGAAGTAGAGTAAACGCCAGCGGTGAGAGGTTATAAGTGCATGCAGCACGACACCTAGCGCGTGTGGGCACTGCTGTCCCCCTGCCGGGGGACCAAAGTGGGCAGGTCGGCAGACAGTGATACAAGTAGTACATATAAAAATCCGTGTGATCTCATTTACACAGAACGTATTTTTTCAATGTTTTTCCTACATGAGATTGATTTTACATATCTGAGAACCACTTTTAAACAGATTCGGCACATCCAGAACGTTTGAAAGCACACAGCAGTTGACCATTCATTCCTACATCCATGACCAAAATCTGGTATTTCCATATCGTTCCAGGGGACCAGTCATTCTGGGGAACTATGAGTCGAGGTAAGGCTGGTTATAAGCTGCTTCGTCTGTAACCACACATCAAGGTCAACACAGATGCAGCTATCTCCACTCTCTCCTGGCGAGGTGTTTTGGCGTCAGTTTTGTGGTTGTTGTGTTATTACAATGATTTTTTTAAATTCCCAGTGAATGTGTTGCATTATGATCTGTTGTTTACGAGTGGTTTTTTTTCATGACAGTTTCGATGTGTAATTAGAGCAGTTAAGCACTCTCCATTAGTTGCGGTAGCATGCATTGGCCTTGCAACACTTCAGTGATAGTTTTCCACCCTATCCCTTCGTACCATGTATGTAAGTGTGTGTACAAATTCTGCAACAACTATATAGCTGTAGATCGGCAGTAGGCAACTCTTCCTACACTTCAGTGATAGTCTGCTGTACTATCTCTTCTTACCATGTATCTGTGCATGTGTCTCTGTATGTGTACAGCTTCTTTAGCAGCTATTTCACTTGTAAATCTGGAGGAGGCTACTCTGTTTAGACTTCAGTGATACTTTGCTATCCTATCCCTTCTTAGCATATGTGTGTGTGTGTGTGTGTGTGTGTGTGTGTGTGTGTGTGTGTGTGTGCGTGCGTGCGTGTGTCTGCGAGTGTGTGTCTGTTTGTGTACAAGTTCTTCACCAGCTATACACTTGTAGATCAGGGGAGGGGGGAGAAGCCTCGTATTCCACTAACTAACTGAATAAAAATATGCAAATTGTATTTTGTAAATAAACCATATATCCCCTGCAATTTAATTGGTACTGATTGGGATTTCATGTCATGAGATCCTTCTTCACCAACAGCTCAGCATGGATTGAGCATTTCCCATCACTTTCCAGATAGGAGAGGGGGAGGGGATAGGAGGGGAGGGGAGGGAAGGGGTGAGTAGAGGGAGGAGGGCTGGGGAATGAAGGTTGGGGGATTTCCCAGAGGGGAAAATGTGGCTCATAACTGAACTGGGGAGGTGCAACACAAAGTGTGACAAAAACGTGGTCCTGGATCGGTATCGCTTTTCCCAGAGTGGTGGGGGAGGAGGAGGAGAAGGGGAAGGGGTGGAGGTTCTTCAGAAGGTTGGATTACTCCCAGGGGTCATAAATCAATTTTGCATAACAAGAGCTTAAAGGATTGTCATCAATTTACTAATTACCATTTCAATTTGATATCAAAGGTGTCTAAGAACAAACATTGTCACACTACTCCAGGAGTACATAGGCTAGTTCACACAAGCCATTCAAACGATGTGATAAGATGTGTGGTCAGTATGGTGATCTTCAAGATCTCCAGGTCCAATATTGACTGAAAATGTCAACTGGTAACTTCTCATACAGGTGGTATGTAGTGTGTGCATTCTCAACAGCACAATTGGAACTTTCTTGCACGTTTCCACCAATGGGTTCTTGATATCAAAACACTCAAAATGTTGTCCTCTATAATATCCCACATTCTTTTTACGCCCTGTATAAAAATTGGAAGAACAGGTAAGCTACCCACCTAGTTAGCTATCAATGCGCGCTGCTTCCAGAATGGGAATGTGCCCCATCCCTGGCGGATTAACGACGTCTATCTGTGTGCCAGCCAGTTTGGATGTGGGTTTTAGGTGGTTTCCCGCATCCCACAAGGAGAATACTGAGCTGGTGCCTAAGTCCGAACTACACGATTCGTGAACATTTAGAAAACTTTCGCACTCTTTCACATGAATAACAATAAACCCAGAGGGTTGGGCTACACACATTCTGGCCCAGAGAGTAACGGGGTGGTGACAGGAAGGGCATTCAACCACCCATTATATTCATCATGCCAAATGCATTAATAACCACGCTGACCCTTCGCAGAAGTGGGACAAATGCGCAATAAAAGAAGAACAAGTACAGTCGGGTTATAACGAAGTGGCTGCCGGAAAAATCCGGAGAAATAGAAAAAGAAATGGTCATTGGAAGGACAGATTCAGCATACACGAAACACAAAACAAGCTTAGGTGTAATTAATCCGAGTCAAGATAGCTGCCGCAACAGTCGCAGTTTCTTCGGGAATACGTTGTTGTTACTGCCAGCATTTGAAGTTGCGTAAGCTTAAAGTGTTTAGTAGTGCAGTGCGTTTCGATCTGAAGTTTTCCCGGCGTATTTCCAGTTCGAACAGTTCTCGGGTATCCAATCGGGTAGCGTCGTAATTTCTCCACAATATTTCGGCAGACGCACACAGTGCCATCTTCAGGTGGTTCCTGACGAATGCTGTGCTGTTCCTCTCAGCCCCCTATATATACTAGCCATTACTCCTCCACCGTTCCTCTCCTGGTGTCTCTGGTGCGGGCGGCGCGGAGGCTACTGCAGGTGATGGGGGAAGCGGCGCCTGGGTCTGAACTGGGGTCTGCAGTCTCCCTGCTGCCGCCGTCGGGGGCGGTCCTCGATCTCTGGGACCGCATCTTTCTCTCCAGGCTGAGTGCAGGGTTCCAAGCCTGACTATGTTGAAGGCCACTGTCTTTATTAATTAGATCGTCCTGTAGTCGGATTTCGATGGCCTCTTTAGTAACGCAGTCCCAGAAGTAAGAGGATTGACGGAGTACTTTTGTTTTTTCATAGTCTATAGTATGGCCAGTCTTTATACAATGGTCAGCCACGGCTGATTTAGTGGCCTGGAGTAATTCGGTATGGCGCTTGTGTTCGCGGCACCTCTCTTCTACGGTTCGGAGAGGCTCCCCAATGTATGATTTTCCGCACTGACAGGGAATTTGATAAACGCTTGGTTTTCGAAGGCCTAGGTCATCTTTCACTGAACCCAGTAGAGTCAAGGTTTCTTCGTGGGGTCGGAATACACATTTCCCAATGTGTTTCCCCAGGATTCTACCGATTTTTCTTAAGGTGTTTCCGACAAACAGAATGCATTCCTATGACTTGTGTTCTTCTGTTTATCCTTCTTGTTCTCTTGGCGCAGTCTGTCGAGTGCGTGTCTTATTTGCTTCTGTTGTACCCATTTTTCCGAAATGTCTCGAGGTGCTGCAGTTCTGCTGGAAGGCTCTCCTGATCGCAGATCGATCGTGCCCAGTGAACAAGTGTGCGCTAAACGCCTTCACGCTGGTAGTTGTGGTGGCAACTGAAGGCATTTAGGTACAAATCGGTGTGTGTAGGTTTTCTGTATACAATGTTCTCCAGCTCGGCCGGCCGGAGTGGCCGAGCGGTTCTAGGCGCTACAGTCTGGAACCGCGCGACCGCTACGGTCGCAGGTTCGAATCCTGCTTCGGGCATGGATGTGTGTGATGTCCTTAGGTTAGTTAGGTTTAAGTAGTTCTAAGTTCTAGGGAACTGATGATCTGAGAAGTTAAGTCCCATAGTGCTCAGAGCCATTTTTTGTCCCAGCTTGCCGTCAGGTTTCCGTTGCACCAGGACGTCAAGAAACGGTAGGGCACCATCCTGTTCCACTTCTATAGTGAACTGTATGTTGGGGTGCAGCGAGTTGAGGTGTTCGAGAAATTCATTTAAGCTGTCCCGTCGATTTGGCCAAACAACGAACGTGTCATCCACCTAGCGGAAGAAACAAGTTCGTTTTTGTTTGGCTTGTTCTAGTGCATTCTCCTCGAAATTCTTCATAAAAAAGTTGGCTACAACCGGTGAAAGTGGGCATCCCATAGCGACGCCATCTGTCTGTTCATAGTAATTTCCGTCGAACAGGAAGTATGTTGAGGTGAGCACGATCCCGAAGAGCCTTGTTAGGTTGTTGAATTTCTTGCTTATCAGATCGATGGAGTCTTTCAGTGGTACCCTGGTGAAGAGGGACACTACGTCGAAGCTCACTAACAAGTCGCTATCCTGGAGCCGAAGTTCTTGTATCCGTTGCACAAAGTGGATGGAATTGCGGATGTGGTGTTCGCATTTTCCCACAAATGGACTAAGGAGACCCGTCAGGTGTTGGGTCAGTTCATAGGTTGCTGCTCGTATGTTGGTGACTATTGGAAGCATAGGTGTCCCATCCTTGTGGACCTTTGGTAGCCCATACAGTCGTTGCGCTGCAGCCGCTCGTGGTCGAAGTATCTTGACAGTTTTTTCATGAAAGACACCGCAAAGAAGTTCAACGGTTCTTCTTTGAAGGCGACTTGTCGGGTCTCCTTCTATTCTTCTGTATGCTGCATCATCGAGAAGTTCGTACATTTTTCTCTTATATTCTGAGTGCGCAGGAGCAGTAATGTAGCACTGCCTTTGTCAGCAGGCAAGGCCACCAACTCAGGATCGCTGCGTAACTCGCGGATGGCCGCTCTCTCCTCCTTCGAGATGTTCTGTTTCAGTGGTGCGGCCCTGGTGAGCGCACGGCACGTTTCACGACGTATTTCTTCTGCTTCATTGGCTGGCAGAGTGTAGGTCCACACTGCTTATAATATCCACAATCGGTAGAGATTTCGGGGTCGGGGCGAAGTTGAGTCCTTTCTAGAGCACCGACATATCTGAGTCATTGATCGTTCTTCCTGTAAGGTTGACGACAGTGCGCTTAGGAGGTTCTTGCGTAGTCTTTTGTCGTGCTACAAGGCGTTCAAACTTCGATGTCTGCTTACTCGTAGCTTTTCTTCTTACGCCGTTTGCTTGTGTCCAGGTGGCACCGTCATCTCATTCCCATGATATGGGAGATAGAACTGAAGATATCTTGAGATGGACATCATGCAGTTACTTCGAAGTGTCATCCAGGCAGCGGCGAGTATAATGAATTCTCTCTCTTACCAGCGCCAAGCTGGCTCGGCTCATGATGCGCCTGGCCACTGCAGTCCTTATGTGGTGAGTTATCTTGGCGAAAGGCGGCACGACAGTACCGTCTCGGCATCTAAGCAGGTGCGTTATTGATTAGATTCCTAGACTTCGTAAACTACAGAAAGAAAGTCATTAGAGTTTTGAAGTGCGTTTGCTCGCCCCATACGTGGATAAGCGACCGACGGTCAAGCGGGTGTTGGTTTCGGCACGTCTGCTGCCGCGTCAGCCGCTCCAGCTGTCAGCAACAGTAGCTGCAGCAGCAGCAGCAGCAGTAGCTGGGACCTGGTGCTGCATCAGGGTCTGCCTGGCAGCAGCTGCGTTCTTTACGGGCCGCAGTCACGCCCACAGCTGAGGCGTCAGCCGATAGCGTCTGTTCGACAAAATTCTAGAGACATGAAACGAAAACAGTGTGCTTCTCTATGGCAATAACAGAAGCCAGAAGACAATGCCACGTCACAGCATGTGAGTGACAGCGCCTCGACAGCCATGCCAAAGGACGACGTAACACACCAACCATTGAATATGATTGAGGTATCATCTGAGGAACTCTACTATGACATCGTCAATTTCCTTCAAGAAGGGAAGGAAGTTCCTATTGCTGTAAAAAACGAACTGACGCAGGAAGTCTCGAAATAGGCCACGTTTCAGTCCAGGTTGCTTGAACAGTTACAAGAACTGTGAGAGGAGAATGAAAGATGATCTCAAGAAATCTCCAAATCAGATTCGGGAGCACAGAAAGCTCGCCTTGAGATTTTAGAGCAGGAGACCTCCAAGCTGACAGAAAAAGCGACTACGTCTATCACTTCTTATGGCGCTGTCGCAGCTTAGCAAAAACCGAAGCTAAGTGCAACACCTATGATACAGCAAAACAGGAAACCAACACACTCCTTCTTTGATCCACCAAGAAGAAGGATGCTAAAGAGTAAAGAAGAAATTTACTGATGCAATAAAACCGAGGACGGACGCGATTAGCATCAAAGCGATCCGTACAGCAAACAGCGTTGTCGTAGCGAAAACGAAAAATTAGCAGTGACTGAAAAAAGCTTCAAGAGAAGGTAAATTAGATACGTAGCATTAAATGTGAACCACCAAGAAAGAAGAGGCCTCTACAAATTGTGTGCAATGTGTCCAAGGAAGTGGACAACAACGAACTTCTCAAAGATGTTTATCGGCTTATCTTGTATGAACACGTGCGTAAGGAGTTTGAAGAAGAGGTATACGACTGAGACCCAGAACCGGACCCCGAGAGAACACCTACGTCAATCACGTAATGGAGGTCACTCCTCGTGTTCGTAGGCTTCTGCTGCATAAATAAAAGGTGTTTCTCGGTTTCCATGATCTAGGAATAAATGATTTTGTGGACGTACCAAAATGTTATAAATGCTGTAACTTAGGTCATTCCAAGAAGATCTGTAAGTGTAAGAAGCTTGTGTGCTCCCAGTACGGAGAAGAGGGCCATCAGAAAAGTCCATGCACAAAAGTTAGTGAGAACCTGGCTGCAGCCCTTGTCGCAACAGGAACAGAAAATGTGACTCATCTGGGAAAGACAGTGCAGCTTATGCAATGCTTTTAGAACGTGAAGTAGCTAGAAGAGATTATAGCTGCATCTAAAATACAAGCAAACGTACATTCTACATCTACATTTATACTCCGCAAGCCACCCAACGGTGTGTGGCGGAGGGCACTTTACGTGCCACTGTCATTACCTCCCTTTCCTGCGGAGACATGGCTTAGCCACAGCCTGGGGGATGTTTCCAGAATGAGATTTTCACTCTGCAACGGAGTGTGCGCTGATATGAAACTTTCCTGGCAGATTAAAACTGTGTGCCCGACCGAAACTCGAACTCGGGACCTTTGCCTTTCGCGGGCAAGTGCTCTACCAACTGAGCTACCGAAGCACGACTCACGCCCGGTACTCACAGCTTTACTTCTGCCAGTATCTCGTCTCCCACCTTCCAAACTTTACAGAAGCTCTCCTGCGAACCTTTCTTTCAGGAGTGCTAGTTCTGCAAGGTTCGCAGGAGAGCTTCTGTAAAGTTTGGAAGGTGGGAGACGAGATACTGGCAGAAGTAAAGCTGTGAGTACCGGGCGTGAGTCGTGCTTCGGTAGCTCAGATGGTAGAGCACTTGCCCGCGAAAGGCAAAGGTCCCGAGTTCGAGTCTCGGTCTAAAAAAAAAAAATTTGGTAGAGCACTTGAAAAAAAAAAAAAAAAATTGGTAGAGCACTTGCCCGCGAAAGGCAAAGGTCCCGAGTCACAGTTTTAATCTGCCAGGAAAGTTTCATATCAGCGCACACTCCGCTGCAGAGTGAAAATCTCATTCTAAGGACGGTTTGCTCTATATGGCCAAGGTGCATTTTTCCTCGTGGTAACATACGTGAATGCAAAATCCTCTCTGTGGCAGAGTAAGCAAACTGACGAACGAGGGGAGATACTTGAGGACGCAATAAAGGAACTGGACTTCTTTGTCTCGAATCTAGAAGGCCATCCGAGTACATTGGGGGGACGAGCAGGTGTAGTCACTAACATAGATGTTACTTTAGTAAACCGCATGGCAGTAGGTAACATTAATAGTTGGTAAGTGCTCCATTACCTAACACCCAGTGACCATAATACATCTGTCGTCGAAGGGGGAAAAGACATTAACACAAGAGACAAGCAGCGGAAAGCAGAATTGGATTGAACATCGGGATAACGGATTGGGATGGTTTAGTTACCTACCTTTAGTATTTAAAATGGAATCGCTTGAGGTACATGTAGACTTGGGTGCTCAAATACTAACTGAACTCTTGCAAAGAGCACAGGACATTTATACTCCTAAGAAAGATGTAAGCAGTCAGGTCGCAATGCCTCGGAGCCCAGAACTTCCCACGCTCAGGCGAAGTGGAAGATCGAGAAGAAGAGCTTATCAACGTGCTCTAGGAAAAACAGAGCGCACTGCTAGGCTCCGTGAATAAAGGGTAATTACAATGCGCTACAAAACATTGCTTCAGGAAATTACAAGAATACACTGAGAGGAATTTCTACGAAGGGAACTGCAATTAGATGTATGGGGAAGACCATAAAATTATTGACTGAAAAAGTTAAGGGACCTACTGTCATGTCCACAATTCGTAAAGAAAATGGCTCAATGACGGCTGGATGGAGGGAGTCAGCAGAACATCTGCTAACCGTCTTACGTCCTAATGATTACACAGACACGTCCGTGAGGTTGTAGGCGCTTCAGTCTGGAACCTAGTGACCGCTACGGTCGCAGGCTCAAATCCTGCCTCGGGCATGGATGTGTGTGATGTCCTTAGGTTAGTTAGGTTTAAGTAGTTCTCAGTTCCGCGGGACCGATGACCACAGATGTTAAGTCCCATAGTGCTCAGAGCCATTACACAGATACAGATTCTGAAATACCCACATAACTTAGAAGTGAATTAGATAACGATTACGACAAGCAGCTGTTGATGATACCGTTCGCTCAAGAAGAATTTTTGCTGTCGCAATTTCCAAGCTAAAAACTGGAAAGAGACTTGGTCCGAGGTCGTGTGGTTGGTAGGTTCACTGATAGTTCCATATCTGACAGCATTACTAAACGAGATGTTGCGAATAGGTAGGATCCCTGCAATATGGTAAACAGCTACAGAAATAGTGATTAAGAAGAGAAAGGATAAAGACACGCCATCACCAAAAAGATATAGACTATTTGTTTGTTAAACGTCTTGGCTAAAGTTCAGGAACGTCTGCTCTATGATCGGTTGTAGCCGCACAGCTCTTGGATCTAAACCAGTGTCAATATCGATTCTGAAAAGGGAAGTCTATAGATGATGCGGTTAATAGGGCTCTTCAGCATATAGAAAATCTGACAACGAATTATGCTGTTTCCCTAGTGATTGACATTACAGACGCATTCGACCATCTGTGGTGGCCTGTGTAGTCTTTCTGTAGACACAAGTCCACCACTATCCCTTCGACAACGCCAATGGCTCAGAGCGAAGACGTATAAACCATCAGGGAACAAGTGTTGGGCCGCTGTTACATCTGTTAGACGGGGCAGAAGCTACTGAAGATGACATCCTAGTAGTTGTGTCTGCAGACGCCTGGGTGGACCTTGAGGAAAAGGCGAATGATGTGTCTGCTCAGATGCAGCATTGGAACAAGAGCAACGTGCTACTACAGCTGTTCGTAAGACCACACACATATTTTTAAAGGGAAGGCTTTCTCTTGCCAGAAATCCTTTCCTGAGGCTTGACGGAATGCCTGTGAAACGCAGCACCGTTTGTCGATATATAGGCGTCCTTTTAGACGAAAGAAGGAACCTTCTACAAGACGTAAAATTTGTTACTCAGGAAGCGGCCAAAATTATGTATAAGATTGCCCGTGCTGGTTATAAATTATCGTTGCATGTAATGCGGTCATATTACGAAGCTATCTTCAATGCCTTTGCGGATTTGGCTGCCAGTGTTTGGGCACATTGCCTTAGAATAGGCAGCTCCAAAACAACACTGCGAGGAATTTAGAGGAACGTACTTCTGAGGCTCACCAGTGCCTTTCGTACTACATGTGTAGAGGGATACTGGTGATTCACGGGGTACGTCCGATGGATATCGTGGTCCGTTACATGGCAGCGCTGCGTTGGTAGGGACGTGAGCAATATTATCGTGTTTACGAGATCACAGGAACGCATATTACCGATAAAAACATTTACGAGCATGGAATTCAGATGAATTCCACTAGGAGCACTGCAAGATGTATTTTCAGCATATACCCAAGCATCAGGAACAGTCTCTAACTGCGCGATATTGCCCCTACTCGAGGTATAGTACACCTATAAACAGGTCACGGACCATATCCTAAACGTCTGCATCGAGTGGAATGTAGTAACACACCAATCTGTGAATGTGGAGAGGAAGGTTCCGCTGATCATGTCGTTCTCAGATGCCCCCTATTTCAGATAGAGAGAGACTGCAGACAATTAGACTGAGATCTGCATATGATACCCTTATCGAATATCTGGAAGGAAACTGCTTAATTTTCAGTCTATAATAACATCAAGAGAATATCAAAATAATGTCAACAGTTCACAAGAAGTGTCTCCTCAATTATAGGTAATGATAGACGCACATAAATTTAACTAAGAGAAACTTCAAATATAAACATAGACAAATAAATGAGTAAGAAAAAAAAGAAAAGGCAAGAAAGAATGCTATGGCCACCCACACGGTTATGCGTAGACTCGAGGATTGCCGAGGCACGCACACACCAATGCGGGTGATGTAAAATAGTGTAGCAGCAATAGGTTTAGAAGTAGGTATAGTTGTAATCGAGTTCTTCCGAGTCTGCCAGTAACATAAGATGGAATTTATTCACGGAACTAGAATTAATTGCCTTTATTTTATGTTATTTTATTTTTTTGGTTCATTCTTTTTTTCAATGTTCTGTTTTATTTCTACATTAATATCACCAATGGTTGCTGTTAACATTATTTACTACTACATACATAATATAAAACATTGTATGTCACCATAATGAACAAATATGCACGATCTGCTTAGAGTTTCTGGATAACAAGTCCAAAATACATAGCAATGAACTAAATCAAACAGAATTGTAATTAAAAACAGAGACGTCAACATGAAGCGCAAAATATGAGTTGCAGTGTTAAACGAGTAGAGTAGAGAGGATAGGTGGAAAGAGTATACTGAAGACACTCCTGTAGGCACTCTGTAGCAATTCTGGACGTGTGGGTTGTCGCATTGTCCTGCCAGAATTGCCCAAGTCCATCGGAATACACAATGGACACGAATGGATGCAGGTGATCAGACAGGATGCTTACGTACGTGTCACCTGTCAAGAGTTGTATCTAGACGTTTCAGTGGTTCTATATCACTCCAACTACACACGCCCCAAGCCATTAAAGAGCCTCCACCAGCTTGAACAGACCCCTATTGACGTGCTGGGTCCACGGATCCATGAGGTTGTCTCTACAACCTTACACGTCCATCCTCCAGATACAATTTTAAACGACACTCGTACGACCAGGCAACATGTTTCCAGTCCAATGTTGGGGCTGACGGGCCCAGGCGAGGCGTAAAGCTTTGTGAAGTGCAGACATCAAGGGTACACGGGTGGGCCTTCGGCTCCGAAAGACCATATCGATAATGTTTCGTTGAATGGTTCACATGCTGGCATTTTTTGATGGTCCAGCATTGAAATCTGCATCAGTCTGCGGATGGGTTGATCTTCTGTCAAGTTCAACGATTCTCTTCCGTCTGCGTTGGTCCCGTTCTTGCAGAATCTTTTCCAGCCGCAACGATGTCGGAAATTTGATGTTGTGGCGGATTCCTGATATTCACGGTACACACGTGAAATGGTCGTTCGGGAAAATCCCCACTTCATCGCTGTCTCGGAGAAGCTACGACCCATCGGTCGTCGCCGACTGTAACACCACGTTCAAACCCACTTAAATCTTGATAACCTGCCATTGTAGCAGCAGTAATCGATCTAACAACTGCGCCAGATACTTGTGTTATATAGGTGTTGCCGACCGCAGCCCCGTGTTCTGCCTGTTTACATATCTCTGTGTCCGCTCCCGGTACCTGAGTGGTCAGTGTAAGAGAATGTCAATCCTCAGGGCCCGGGTTCAATTCCGGATTGGGTAGGAGATTTTCTGCGCTGAGGGACTGAGTGTTGTGTTGTCCTAATCATCATCATTTCATCCCCATCGACGTGCAAGTTGCCGAGATGACGTCAAACCGAAAGACTTGCACCTGGCGAACGGTCTACCAGACGGGAGGCCCTAGTCACACGGCATTTACATTTACATATCTCTGTATTTGAATACGCATGCCTATACCAGTTTCTTTGGCGCTTAAGTGTATATGAAGCGCATTTTGCTTTCTCAAGGGTCATTTTCTGGATACACATCTGTTGGCGGATTTATTCTGTAACTGGTTATAAGAAGTGAGCTCTAATGAGTAGCACACTCTTGGAACTCTTTTACATCTGCTGCTTCTCTTGTAATTGATGGTTGTGTAATACTCCATAATACGGGCAGCCATGAGACTGGTGTTTATTTAGTAATGCCAGGAATTATTCTCACTGCCTGATTTGGTTTAACATCAAATTTGCGAGTATGTTAATTCCTTTCCCATGCTGGAGCACGTTACTCTGCTGTAGAGTAAGCCAATGCCAACGTAGCAGTCGAAAGAGTACCTGCGTTTGTACCCAGCCCTGACCCAGCTAGTTTCCTAATGATATTAGTCCTAGTGCTCACCGAGCGAGGTGGCGCAGTGGTTAGACACTGGATTCGCATTCGGAAGGACGACGGTTCAATTCCGCGTCCGGCCATCCTGATTTAGGTTTTCCGTGATTTCCCTAAATCACTCCAGGCAAATGCCGGGATGGTTCCTCTGAAAGGGCACGGCCGACTTCCTTCCCCATCCTTCCCTAATCCGATGAGACCGATGACCACGCTGTCTGGTCTCCTTCCCCAAAACCAACCAACCAACCTAGTGCTCACCGTTATTGCTGTATTTTCCAAGTGGTTCTTAAGTGTCCAATGAAAAACGATATCGAAGTATTTTGGATATGGGCTATGTTAAAATTGAACATTTCCAAATATGACATTCAATTTGCGATTTGTCTCACAGTTATTAAGATTGTAAGCATTTATCTCTGTTCTAGATTGGTTTGGCTTCCATCTCTAGTTCTTGAATTAATCACCCACTATGTTTAAATCTGTGATCAAAGCTGTTTCGCAATCCTACATGTTTCCTGCTTGATAAGTTAACAGTAGGGCGTCATCGAATTGGATCTTTTTAGCATTAATGTTATCCCATCACTGGTATACAGACTAGAAAGGTTAGGTAATAGCACTGAACCCTGTGGTAGCCCACTTCAGCCTTCGCTATCTGCTACTTTTTCTCCTAGGAATACTTGGAATCGCCTGTTGGTAAGTATCGTAAGCTTCAGATTAACCAGTATTTCTGCAAATTCAAGTATCAGGCCATGGCTATGCCATAAGTAACAAATTCTGCCGTAAAATCAGCAAAAGGTACTGCTGTCTTTAGTCTACGTTTTTAGCCTGCTTCCATACAAGATGCTAATGTCAATACTTGCTCACAGCAGCGGTGGTCCCTTAGAAAACCTGCTTGTTGCAGTGCAGTTACTTTGTCAGTTAATGGTTGCATTGGCCTGTAATATGAATTTTCTTTGCCATCTTTGCCGTCTTTGTTTTTGGTAGCTATTATTTTTGCAGCTCTAAATTTTCACGGAATCCTGCTATATAGCTGCAACAACCAATGCTCAGTTTCGGGGCCCGGGCTTTTCAGGCACTCCGGTTACATTTCATCAAAACCCAGTGCTTTGTTTGTACGCACATTTGCGAAAGAATAAAAAGTGGAAGATTATTTGGAAGACATAGGGGACGCAGTATCACATTTAGAGTTTGACTGAGCTTTGGACAAGTTTAGATTAATTAAGGCAGATGACACAGATAATTACACTTCGGAGTTCCTAAAATCACTGGGAGAAAGGGCTACCAAGGTGGTGTGCAGAATCTATCAGACTGGAGACATACCATGAAATTTTCGGAAAATTATCATTCACGCAATCTCGGAGATGGCAAGAGCAGGTAACTGCAGAACTTTTACAAAATCAGCTTAACACCTCATGCATCCAAGTTCCCGAAGATAATAATACACTGAATAATGGTAAAGAATATTGAGTACATGTTAGATGACGAAGAATTTGGTTTGAGGAATTGTAAAGGCACGAGAGAGGCAGTCCTGACGTAATAATGGATACGATACTAGAAAAATTCAAGACATCTTGATAAGACTTGTCGACCTAGACAAATTTTATGACGAAGTAAAATGGTGCAAGATGTTAGAAATTCTCAGACACATAGGTGTAAGCTGTAAGGAAAGACGGGTAATTTGCAGTTTTTAGTAGAACCAAGAGTGAATAATAAGAATGAAAGCCCATGAACGAAGTGCTCGTATTAAATGAGTGTAAGAAAGGGATGCAGGCTTCGTCCCTAGAGCTCAATGTAAACATCGAAGAGGTAGTGACGAAAATTAGGCGGAACGATAAAAAGAGAAGTCGTCAGGTTGTCCGTAGAATCTGAGAGCAAATAAATATTCGGAAAGTGGGTGGAGGTCGGGAAGGATGATACGAGATGTGTTAACGGATCAGTGATTCCAACGGGAACTATAGAGGGCTAAATCTGCAGGGGGAGACAGGGACTGGAATTTATCCAACAAATAATTTAGGTCATAGCGTGGAAGTACCATTCTGAGATAAAGATACATGGGAGAGGAGGTCGTAGATGGCCTTATCAAACCAATCAGAAGACTAATGACTCATATACAGCGTGGTCCATTGATAGTGACCGGGCCAAATATCTCACGAAATAAGCATCAAACGAAAAAACTACAAACAAGGAAGCTCGTCTAGCTTGAAGGGGGAAACCAGATGGCGCTATGGGTGGCCCGCTAGATGGCGCTGCCATAGGTCAAACGGATATCAACTGCATTTTTTTTAATAGGAACCCCTACTTTTTATTACATATTCGTATAGTACGTAAGGAAATATGAATGTTTTAGTTGGACCACTTTTTTCGCGTTGTGATAGATGGCGCTGTAATAGTCACAAACGTATAAGTACGTGGTATCACGTAACATTCTTGCTTCGTGATACATTACCCGTGTTAAACTGGACCGTTTACCAATTGCGGAAAAGGTCGATATCGTGTTGATGTATGGCTATTGTGATCAAAATGCCCAACGGGCGTGTGCTATGTATGCTGCTCGGTATCCTGGACGACATCATCCAAGAGTCCGGACCATTCGCCGGATAGTTACGTTATTTAAGGAATCAGGAAGTGTTCAGCCAAATGTGAAACGTCAGCCACGACCTGCAACAAATAATGATGCCCAAGTAGGTGTTTTATCTGCTGTCGCGGCTAATCCGCACATCAGTAGAAGACAAATAGCTCGAGAATCAGGAATCTCAAAAACGTCGGTGTTGAGAATGCTACATCAACATCGACTGCATCCGTACCATATCTCTATGCACCAGGAATAGCATGGCGACGACTTTGAATTCGTGTATAGTTCTGCCACTGGGCACAAGAGAAATTACGGGACGACGACAGATTTTTTTGCACGCGTTCTATTTAGCGACGAAGCGTCATTCAGCGACAGCGGTAACGTAAACCGGCATAATATGCACTATTGGGCAACGGAAAATCCACTATGGCTGCGAAACGTGGAACATCAGCGACCTTGGCGGCTTAATGTATGGTGCGGCATTATGGGAGAAAGGAAATTGGCCCCCATTTTATCGATGGCAATCTAAATCGTGCAATGTATGCTGATTTCCTGCGTAATGTTCTACCGATGGTACTACAAGATGTTTCCCTGCATGATAGAATGACTATGTACTACCAACATGATGGATGTCCGGCACATAGCTCGCGTGCCGTTGAAGCGGTATTGAAGAGCATATTTCATGACAGGTGGATTGGTCGTCGAAACACCATACCGTGGCCCGCACGTTCACCGTATCTGACGGTCCCCGGATTTCTTTCTGTGGGGAAAGTTGAAGGATATTTGCTATCGTGATCCACCGACAACGCCTGGCAACATGCGTCAGCGCATTGTCAGTGCATGTGCGAACATTATGGAAGGCGAACCATTCACTGTTAAGAGGAATGTCGTCACACGTATTGCCAAATGCATTGAGGGGACAGACATCATTTTGAGCATTTATTGCATTAATGTGGTATTTACAGGTAATCACGCTGTAACAGCATGCGTTCTCAGAAATGATAAGTTCACTAAGGTACCTGTATCACATTGGAATAACCGAAATGAAATGACCAAACATACCTACGTTCTGTATTTTATTTTAAAAAACCTACCTATTACCAACTGTTCGTCTAAAATTGTCAGCCATATGTTTGTGACTATTACAGCGCTATCTATCACAAAGCGAAAAAAGTGGTCCAACTAAAACAGTCATTATTCTTTACTTACTACATGAATATGTAATAAAAAATGTGGGTTCCTATTTAAAAAAAACGCAGTTGATATCCGTTTGAACCATGGCAGCGCAATCTAGCGGGCCAACCATAGCGCCATCTGGTTTCCTCCTTCAAGCTAGACAAGTTTTGTTCTTTGTAGTTTTTTCGTTTGACACTTATTTCATGAGATTTGGCCCGGTCACGGTCAATGGACCAGCCTGTATAAACTCGAGAGCACAATTTAGCTTCAGGAAGGATACATATTTTCAGCACTGAATTTCGTTTCTGTGTACAGCAGAAATTAATTAAGCACTAAACTAACGCTAAAGCAAGCTGTTAAATTACTGGGATATAGAAAATTGCATACTAACACCCGTGTGCTATAGTGTGTTAATGGCGAAATGCTCTGGAGCATAAGTTTGCGGAATACTGAATAACTTATGTCCGGAAGGCGTGAGAAATAAGGTTCGATAACGCGAGAGGCATTACTGACGATTTTACCCAGCGATCTTATGAAACAAGCCCGTTGGTCTATCGGCGAAAGGCTGCTGCATTTACTAACGCTTGGAATCTATAGGTTGACAAGCGAAGTGAAAATCAAAACGTGCATACTTCATCAGAGGAAGTTAAGCTTCTTCTGACCAAGAATATTTGAATTCGCGACTACAGTTAGACAGAAACATGGCCGTTATGTAAGGTACAAAAAAATGGCTCTGAGCACCATGGGACTTAACTTCTGAGGTCATCAGTCCCCTAGAACTTAGAACTACTTAAACATAACTAACCTAAGGACATCACATACATTCAAGCCCGAGGCAGGTTTCGAACCTGCGATCGTAGCGGTCACGCGGTTCCAGACTGTAGCGCCTAGAGCCGGCCGGGGTGGCCGAGCGGTTCTAGGCGCTACAGTCTGGACCCGCGCGACCGCTACGGTCGCAGGTTCGAATCCTGCCTTGGGCGTGGATGTGTGTGATGTCCTTAGGTTAGTTAGGTTTAAGTAGTTCTAAGTTCTAGGGGACTGATGACCTCTGATGTTAAGTCCCATAGTGCTCAGAGCCATTTGAATCATTTGTAGCGCCTAGAACCGCTCGGCCACCCCGGCCGGCTGTAAGGTACATATTGTGTGACGATAGTGCCGTTTGTTTCAGCCAAATGAAAATAGGAAGGACGTGGTTGTCTTAAAACAAGAAAGATTGTTAAGTTTACACTGCCTATTTTATCTAACATCCAAAAAGTTCCTTAACAGCTTGCGTCTATGGGCAGGAATGAGACATACAACGGGCCCTTTTTAAAAGTTGACCATCAACTTCATAAAAATCTTGACCACTGAGAACGGGAATAAAATAGTGGAACAAAACACACATGAAGTTGGTCCGGCACGTAGCATTTAGCACTACTTTCACCTTGAATGGTAAGGGAATACATCAAATTACTATCTCAACTAAGAATATATTATTAAAAATTAATTTTATTCGTAAAATACAATCTCAGTCGGAAGTGTGATAGAACGACAAAATACATCTTGTAGTGGGGAAGGGAGGTGACATGGGGAGAGTCATTATCTTAATCCGAAGGATGTGTGTTTTATGAAGGAGATCGTAGACAGAGCATTCGTTCAGTAGATTATCGACTACGACTCATCAGTCTGACACGTTCAACTAGTTCGATTAACGAAACAGATGAGAAATATTCGCAGTAAAACTAAACGGTTCGTTATGGATTCCTTTACTCACGGCGAGAATTTTTTTTTTAAATTGCGAGAATGGACGTTTCAACACGAGTCAAGAAACATATTTGTTTGCAACAATTAGCTAAGCCTTGCAGCAGCTTCTTTGTATAGTCACCGCTGCGACTTAGATTTTTGTTGTAGCGTCGTACCAAATTTCTTATAGCATCGTCATAAAAGGCAGCAGCCTGTGCTTTACGCAAATTCTCTAAGATGTTCTGCAGCTCGTTGTCTGCACCAAAACGTCGTCTTGATAGCCAACGGTTCACGTGGCTAGAAGTAAAAATCAAAGGGAACTAAGTCCGGACTGTATGGTGGGTGATCAAACATTTTCTATCGAAAAGCTGCAGGAGCATCTTCATTGTCCCTGCGCTGTGCGACATAGAATTGTGATCAAGAAGGAAACGAATGACAGTTACGTTATGTGGGCTACATGAAAAGGAGGCGCTCACACATGGCGGGAGACACCATTTTCTAGCCATTTTTACGTGCTGACTGCGCCCTCAGTATTAAAAATTGCAACGTGATGCGATCGACGGTCATACCAAAGACAGCGACCAACACATCTGTGCAAATCGTCACTGGGTATTCACTGTGGTTTCCATTTTGCGACCGTCGAACCTTCATAAACGAATAGCCATCGTACGTTTATGCACTTTTGCTAAAATGTTAATTTTTTAGTTTGAACACTCTCAGTCGCAGTCATTCACATCCAGTTTTCTCACGTGTTCTCGAATCACTTCAGTCAAAGACTGGGATGATTCTCTGAACTAAAACACAAATGAGTTCTTCTCTTAACCTTTTGAAACTGAACAGCTCCAGAGCCTTTTAAGTTCTAGTTACACCTTAATCAAATAACAAAATAAAATGCGTTTTTCGTGGTCACAGTAGTGCCTGCATTTGCCAGATCTGATTGTGAGATATGGAAATGAATGGGAAACTTAATAACAAAATTCGTTTAATGTGTTTTCAATAATGTTTTTATTTCGCAAATGTGCACTTAGAGTCATAGCTTCAGCTGTTATAAATGGACCTTCACTGCGATTTTAAGTCCTGAAACAAGTATCAACGAATTTTGCTAATTTCTGTTGTATGTCACAATGAATCAACTTTTACAAGTTGCTGACACAGTAATAACAGTGTAAAAAACATGTGGAAGTTACTTTATTGTGATTCACAGGTAGATGTATCTGACGTGTTTACATCGCAGTGACGATCCTCCTATAACAAGTCAAGCCTTTGTGACGAAGTTGCGCTTCGAAATGTACAACGGCGAAATAAAAACGCTATTGAAAAATACCGGCCGCTGTGGCCGAGCGGTTCTAGGCACTTCAGTCCAGAACCGCGCTGCTCCTACGGTCGCAGGTTCGAATCCTGGCCTCGGGCATGGATGTGAGTGATGTCCTTAGGTTAGTTAGGTTTAAACCTTGTTAATAACTTTTCTATAACATAACGTGTCTATGATCAAAAGCTAACGCATAGAGAAGTGGTTTCTGAATCTAAGGTTACACAGGTCTGTGACATTAAAATCGTTTCAAATTTATGAAGTTATTCTTATAGTGTTTTCAACGCTGATTTCGGGAAAAATAGTGAAAAAATTCCATCACGTAGAGTTATTTCACAAACTGCTTGTCTAATTTTAGCTTTTTTCGGTATTTCAGCACTCTAGTGAATTTGAATATTGGTTTTTAGGATCTCCATAAACTGTTATTAGGCGTTTTTATACCAGATACACGTAAAATAAAGAGTAGTTAGGAGAAACCAGCAGTATTTTCATCTCAGTGCCCGTCTGTCACGCTGCCCCTTCCCCCGCCATCACCAAGCAGTGACCTTCGGCTACTGTCCTTCAGTTCACAGTGCCTCTTCACTCTGTGCTGTTCACGTGTTGTTGTTACTAGTGCTTTAAAGTAGTGACTGTTATCTCGTGTTGTGAAGTTGTTTTATGGACAATGGACAATGGCTACCAGAGGAAATATCAACCTGCTAGATTGCTTCTGCTACATTTGTGGTAATTATATCGTTAAAAAGCAACAAAGAAACAATTCCGATTTTGTTGAATAAGTATATTTCGCCTATTTTGGTATAACGTTAGGCTGTCAAGGTAAGCCTTGGGCCCCACACAAAGTTTGTTCAGTGTGTGCTGAAGAACAGAGGCAATGGTTTCAACGTAAAAAGCACTCCTTACGTTTTGGAATACCAATGGTTTGGAGGGAGCCCAAAAAGTCATAGTGATGACTGCTGTTTCTGTTCTTGCAACGTACAAGGTTTCAATTTGAAAAACAAAAATGATATTTCTTACGCTAACATTCAATCAGCCATTCGCCCTGTTCTTCATGGACCTGAAGTACCAAATCCCCTCTCCTCCAGATTCTTTGGATGATATAGATGATCACGAGCCATTCGCAGAGCAAGGTGATAATGAAGAAGACAGAGATTGCTAAGATCCTGGCACAACCGATCCCATTCCATTCTCACAATCTGAACTGAACGATTTAGTTAGAGACCTAGGCCTTTCTATAGAACTGGCAGAGGTCTTAGGATCTAGATTGAAAGATAAACATATTTGGCTCCGGGTACATACTTTTCTTGGCATCGATCGAGGGAAAAGTAATTTGCATCTTTCTTCTTTCAAGAAGGTTACCTAGTGTTTTGCAGTGATATTCCTGGACTTATAGCATGTTTCAAAATAGAATATGCTCCTGATGAGTGGAGACTTTTTATTGATTCTTTAAAAAGAAGCCTTAAAGCAGTACTTCTACACAATGGCAATAAGTATGTTTCTATGCCAATTGGACACTCGGTTCACTTAAAAGAATGTTACGAAAACCTTGAACTGGTTTTAAGCAGACTTTGCTATTCACACCACAAGTGGACACTATATGGTCATTTAAAAGTCATTTCAATGCTGCTTGGTCAATAAAGTGGCTATACAAAGTTCTCTTGCTTTCTGTGTGAATGGGACAGTAGAGACAGAAAGAAACACTACATAAAAAAGCTTGGCCCTTGAGAAAAACATTACAGGTAGGGGTTAAAATGTTGAGAGGGAATGCCTTGTGGATCCCAAAAAGGTGTCACTTCCACCACTTCATATTAAGTTGAAGCTGATGAAACACTTTGTTAAGCACTGCCAAAAGGAGGGGAGTGTTTCAGATACCTTTGTGGACAGTTTCCTGGTTTATCCCAGGCAAAGCTAAAGGAAGGAATTTTTGTCGGACCAGACATTAGAAAACTAATGACAGATCCCAACTTTGTGGATAAAATGGAAACAAAAGAAAGGGCAGCATGAACATCTTTTAAGTTAGTTGTTACCGGTTTCCTAGGAAACAAAAGAGATCCAAACTACAAGACAATCGTCGCAGACATGCTCGACAACTTTAAGAAGCTGGGCTGTGACATGAGCATTAAAGTTCATTTTCCCCACTCACATCTTGACGACTTCCCTGCAAGCCTTGGCGATGTAAGTGAAGAGCAGGGCGAAAGATTCCACCAAGACATCAAAGAAATGGAATGAAGATATCAAGGAAGATGGAGCGTCAACGTGATAGCGGACTACTGCTGGATGATAAAAAGAGATGATCCTCAACGAGTCTACAGCCGAAAAAGCAACAAAAGAAGCTTCGACAGAAAGCAAAAGCGTTATTATAAGGACTTACGAGCTTAAAGAGAAATGAAAGTGTACTGCAAATGTAGTTTAGAACATGATTTATAAATAAAACAAAAAATTATAACGTTGGAAAAATGTGATAAATTGCTTAAATTTTGTTATTATACCCAAAAAATACTCCCTTTTTGTGAGAAAAACGGAAGTGATAGAAAAAAATTGATTGCATTTTTGAAATCAGCGCTGAAAAGTACATAAAAGTCAGTTATCAAGATTCAAACAAGTTTAAAAAAAATATTTTTTTGCAGACGTGTGTTATTCGTTAAATCTGGCGTCCAAAAGCTAAATGAAGACACTGCTGCTATGCAACAAATGGAATACGCGTTGTAACTGTACCGGTATGCTTTTCGATTTCCTGCAAAACAGGACACTGGCGCTACTCGAGGCACGCCGACGTGGCGTCAGGAGTGTGATTGATACGCCGACGATAGAATTCTGACGGCAGAGGAGTTCCAGGAACCGGCGGGAGGAGGCAGCAATTACAGAAGTTGCACTGATCCTGTGCAGAATACTCTACAGGCGAGCGAGGGGTGCCCGAAAATTAATAATTGCCGACTGTCCCATCGACCAAAATAAAAGAACTTGCGGAGTCATTGCTGCAATACGCACTCGCTAATGAGATTTGAGAATATTCCGACAGGCCGGCCCGTCCCCATCGCAGGCAGCCGCGCCAGTAAATTGATCATAAGCGGCTGCGGGCAAATCGCCATCATTTATCACCAACAAGTGTGATGCGAATTCCCGGTCCGCAGGAGCCATTACGTGTGGCGTATTTGCATGGCGCCACTTTATGGCGGGTGTAAATGAAAATTGTTCGGCGTCGCTCGCGCCATCCTCCGCCACTTTGTCATCTGTCTCGTTGGCGCCATATATTTCATAGTCATTTCCATCGGAACCTGAGGTAACTCCGCGGGGACTGACGCGCATTTTTCCCCACTTCCGACGGATATCGTTATCCACCGTACCACCGCTTCCTTACCTGGCATGTGGTCTGCGGTTGACGTAGCGGTGCCATAAAAGATATCCTACATCCGTTTCTGAGTCATCCTTAGCAAATGTTACCAAACAAGCACCCTGAAGCATCGGTTAGAAACCGCCTTCCCTCTTTATAGTTTTTATGTTGTGTTGGCAGAAGAGCCAACACAGTGTTACTAGAGGAGGCTGAAATGCACGCGTTTTAGCTCACGCAGGCTGGCGTGAGGAGGGAAGAACTATACTGACGTGAGGTCTGGAACATGACAAGGAATTACAATTCAGAAAGCGGACGTAATTAGTTTCATTCTTAACTTTAATCCATTAATGATGAACCTCGCTCTTGACGGTACATGATTCACAATATTATCTGTTCAGAGTACATTCACAGTAACTGAATATGGCGCCTTGCTAGGTCGTAGCAAATGACGTAGCTGAAGGCTATGCTAAACTGTCGTCTCTGCAAGTGAGAGCGTATGTAGTCAGTGAACCATCGCTAGCAAAGTCGGCTGTACAACTGGGGCGAGTCCTAGGGAGTCTCTCTAGACTAGACCTGCCGTGTGGCGGCGTTCGGTCTGCAATCACTGATAGTGGCGACACGCGGATCCGACGTATACTGACGGACCGCGGCCGATTTAAAGGCTACCACCTAGCAAGTGTGGTGTCTGGCTTTGACACCACACTTTACGTCAGTCATTTTTCGCTCAGTCTTGCATTTCTGTCACCAACAGTCAGGAGATGCAAAACACCTAAAGTTAATAAGCAGTGTATGCTCTGGGTCAGATAACTATCTTTCTCAAGATCAGTGAAAAGTACTTCCTGTGTCAGGTTAGACACTTGTGTTGGTTACTATCAAGCTCACTCCCACGACCTCCACCAAGAATTCACTTGTAAATTGATAAGGCTCATCCCCGCCCCTCCCATCTCCCTCCAATCTTCCCTCTTCTCCCTTCCACCCTGGACCAATAACATTTAAGTACGGCCTCCCCCTCATGCTTTTGTAACTAGATCACTTGAGCTGTGTGTGACCACTGGGTGAGGACTACAACGTGGGTATTTGTTAATATTAAATTAATTTTACTGTAATTAGTTTAAGTCACATTACGCAAGACCAAGGATGTAGGTGTTTGTTAATAACAAATTAAATAAAATATTATTCGATTTTCGTCATTCGAGGCACCAGCAGGGACCACAGCTAGGAAGAAATGTTTGTAACCTCATTTTAAGTATTTTTCCCGATTTTCCAAAATTCTGGGAATTTTTTTGTGTTTATTACAATAGCTCATATTCTTCCATATTTTACAAAATTTTACGTATTTTTCCAACTTCACGAGTTTTAGCCCACTTCCCTCAGCGTCATGTTAACGTCGCATCACGTCATGTTGCATCTCATCATGTTAAGTCGACGTCATGATACTCTCAACTAATCACAATGCAGCATGTGCTCAAAAGCATTTGATTCATTTATAATTACTAAACAATCCCTATATTACTAGCGTGCACGTGACGTCATAGTGTATGTATTTTACAACGAACAGGTTTCCCTATAGAAATAATGACGTCATGACATATTCCGCAAAATTAACAATATCATAGCAAAAAATTCTTTTACCGATTTCCAAATACGCTCTAAACGTTAAAGAAATACCAAAAAGCGATAGATAAACCCTTCCTATACCACCACCACCACAGTACTAGATTGTGTAACATCACAGTTTGTGTGTTAAATGAGCACGTTATTGTTATCGCAAAATTCTGAGGTTTATCGATGTCCGAGACTGTCAACTGAAGACGTTATGTGTGTATCAGAATTAGCACAGTACTACAAATTATACACCCAGAGAATTGACCAGTATCTCCAACATCTTCGGTCATTATAGGTAGATAGAGCCAAGCAACGGTATGACTCTGCAAGGGAAGGACACAGTGGTGCCTGTTGGGGGGACCACACTTCAAACAATGACTCGTGGACGATGGCCGCGACAGCAATCACTGCGCCCACCCATGTTCCAAGCAATATTAGAGAAATTTGGATTACGTATGTGTGTAATTGCACCGATGCGACCGGCCATGTTGCTGGTAGAAAAGACAGTGCTACTATATCAAGGTTTCAGAGTGGGGCATCCTGCCGACGTTAATGACACTACGTCTGTCTTAACACATTGGCGCCTACGCATTCGCTGGTTGAAATCTGTGGCCGCCGTGGCTGTTAAGCGCCAATCACTCGTATCCCCCCCCTCTCCCCCTTCTCTCTCTCTGGACCAATAAGAACCAAGCTCTCCCTCCTCGCCCAGACATTCTACTTTTATCACTGGAGAAAAAAAAATGCATATCGCATATATGACGTCTGTCTTGACCAGCCAGAGCTCCCGGGCGGAACAGATTGTCGCGTAGCCTGTCACAACATGATCCAAACCAGTGCATTGTTAGTGAGTTTGGGAAACTGCTAGAAAGCTCATAAATAACTACGAAAAAGTCCGGGAAAGAACGCTGCCCGTCCTTCTGTGTCCATCACATTGGAAAGTTAGTCTGGAGTTACCATCAAACGTGGGCAGGAGTAGATCAATGCGACGAAACTTCTATATTCCACCACATGTGGTCTTTACTGGGTATTTCGGAAAATATTTATCGACAAATACAACCCTGCAAGCACAATGATGATGGACGACATCTACCATTGCTCCGAGGCAGATTAAAAATGCATGTAACGGGAAACAAATTCTTGCAATATTAGTGTGCTACGTAACTATAAGACTCGTAAACAGGTACGAGTCCCCACCACCCAAATGAGACTAAATAGTGGCCACAGTGCAGAGAAAATAAACTATGAGGGGAAAACCCGTCAGAATGGAACAATGGAACGATGGAATGTTTCCATTTGAAAATAATCACCTCACATGTTAAGATATTTATCCCAATGGGAGAGGAGACTATGAACTCTTGTTTCGTTGCAAGCGGTCAGCCGCTGACAGAACCACAACCGCAACCCAATCTAGCATTTCGTCGTTTGACTGAAACCAACGTCCACGCATGTATTTCTACAGGTCTCCATCGATGTGAAAACCACAATGTGAAAGGTCCGGGCTGTACGGAGGTTGTTGCAGTGCTTCCCAACCAAATCGCTGAAGCATAGCCTTCGTCCGATTGGCAGTGTGGGGGTGGGTGTTTTCGTGCGAGAGGATAATTCCGTCCGACGCCATTTCAACGGCCTGAGAGCAAACGTCAAAGCCAGCAGTGGAAACATCCAGGATCTCCCCCGCCAAAGAAGTCCAAAGCTGTTCACACAATTTTCGGTAAGGTTATGATAACCTTTTTCGTATAATGTAGGAGCCCTCTGATCGTCGAATTCCTCGAGTGTGAAACCACAATCATTGCCCAGCACTATGCAGACACTTTACAGAAACTGCGACGTGCCATAAAGTCAAAAGGCCCAGCAAAACTTTCGCGTGATTTTCACGTCCCTGCCGACCTGAAGAAAGAAATGTGTGGACGTCGGTTTCAGACGTACTGGTAAGTACAACAGTAGGTACGGTTGTGGAACAGTGAGTGGCCGACAACGTTCAACGAAACAAGACTTCATCGTCTCGTCTCCCAGTGGGACAAATACACTACTGGCCATTAAAATTGCTACACCAAGAAGAAATGCAGATGATCAACGGGTATTCATTGGACAAATATATTATACTAGAACTGGCATGTGATTACATTTTCACGCAATTTGGGTGCATATATCCTGAGAAATCAGTACACAGAACAACCACCTCTGGGCGTAATAACGGCCTTGATACGCCTGGGCATTGAGTCAAACAGAGCTTGGATGGTGTGTACAGGTACAGCTGCCCATGCAGCTTCAACACGATACCACAGTTCATCAAGAGTAGTGACTGGCGTATTGTGACGAGCCAGTTGCTCGGCCACCATTGACCAGATGTTTTCAGTTGGTGAGAGATCTGGAGAATGCGCTGGCCAGGGCAGCAGTCGAACACTTTCTGTATCCAGAAAGGCCCGTACAGGACCTGCAACATGCGGTCGTGCATTATCCTGCTGAAATGTAGGGTTTCGTAGGGGTCGAATGAAGGGTAGAGCCACGGGTCGTAACACATCTGAAATGTAACGTCCACTGCTCAAAGTGCCGTTCAAATGGTTCAAATGGCTCTGAGCACTATGGGACTTAACTTCTGTGGTCATCAGTCCCCTAGAACGTAGAACTACTTAAACCTAACTAACCTAAGGACATCACACACATTCACGCCCGAGGCAGGATTCGAACCTGCGACCGTAGCAGTCCCGCGGTTCCGGACTGCGCGCCTAGAACCACTAGACCACCGCGGCCGGCTTCAAAGTGCCGTCAGTGCGAACAAGAGGTGACCGAGACGTGTAACCAATGGCACCCCATACCATCAGGCCAGGTGATAAGCCAGTATGGCGATGGTGAAAACACGCTTCCAATGTTTGTTCACCGCGATGTCGCCAAACAGGGATGCGACCATCATGATGCTGTAAACAGAACCTGGATTCATCCGACAGAATGACGTTTTGCCATTCGTGCACCCAGATTCGTCGTTGAGTACACCATCGCTGGCGCTCCTGTCTGTGATGCAGCGTCAAGAGTAACCGCAGCCATGGTCTCCAAGTTGATATCTCAGGGATCGAGACGTGGCTGCACGATCCGTTACAGCCATACGGATAAGATGCCTGTCATCTCGACTGCTAGTGATACGAGGACGTTGGGATCCAGCAGCGCGTTCCGTAGTACTCACCTGAACCCACCGATTCCATATTCTGCTAACAGTCATTGGATCTCGACCAGCGCGAGCAGCAATGTCGCGATATGATAAACCGCGATCGCGATAGGCTGCAATTTGACCTTTATCAATGTCGGAAACGTGATGGTACGCATTTCTCCTCCTTACACGGGGCATCACTACAACATTTCACCAGGCAACTCCGGTCAACTGCTGTTTGTGTTTGAGAAATCGGTTGCAATCTTGCCTCATGTCAGCACGTTGTAGGTGTCGTCACCGGCGCCAAACTTGTGCGAATGCTCTGAAAAGTTAATCATTTGAATATCACAGCATCATCTTCCTGTCGGTTAAATTTCGTGTCTGTAGCGCGTCTCCTTCGTGGTGTAGCAATTTTAATGGCCAGTAGTGTATGTGAAGCCTGTTGTGATTACTTTTTAATGGAACTGAAGTTTATCTTATAGCCTGTAAGACAGCCACTAAAGTGCGTGTGATACGTGTGCGTAGAGCAGGCGGAAAATGCAAACGTAATTCTTTCTTCGGTATTTAAAAAACTCTCCACTGCCAACTGCGTAAAGGACAGTCGTGTGCTTCGCGAACGGGAACGTTTATTGGAAACGAAAACAATAAGTAAACTTGTCACTATGACAGATAACAGCGGAATACTAATATTAAAAACTGAAATCACAGAGATCAATAGTGTCTCTTCTTAGGCACGGAATAACCGCGTACGTCAACGCCCCAGGCGGCGAGCGCGCGAACTTTCTGACGGAACTTGGCTATCAGCTGATCGCGCTGCGGAATTCGCAATCTCCGCCACGCCACATCAGCCATCCGCCCCCGCCCCCCCCCCCCTCCCACTCCTTCACGGAGAATCGGAGCGTAGTCTGGTTCCATCAGTCCTGAAGCATTCAAGAAACCTTGACGGAAAATGGACGACCCGGCCCGACCGCGTTTGGCTCGGCAACTGAGGCACCGGGCGTTAATCAGAAGGTGGTTTGATCGCTGAAGGCGAGGAGGGCGTTTGTCCAGTCGAAGAAGACGGGGGTGTGTAAAAAGAGTCATCAAACACAAACTCAGGCTTGACACGATCGACGGAGATGGTACTGCGTTTGCCCCTAGCAGGATGTCGATTGTTTTTATCAGTACGGGCGAGTACACGATGAGGTCCGGTAGATGGTGTTGTGAGAAGTGCTTTAATTCCATCTCGTCGGAGCATGACGAGAGTGCTGTTTGTTAATTCTTTATGCACAAAATTTTTTTAACCCAGTTGCCATTTTTGTAAAGGCCTCGTCGCTACCGCTTGGAGGCCGAGTTGCCACTATTACACAGCTATGCCGCAGGGTCAGGTAACAGGCTAGGAGAAGGAAGGTTCTACAAAACTCCAACAATTTAGTAAAAAGTCACACAAATGAGTTAAAAAGGTTTACTTATCTTTGTGACTAGTTGAATATTGAAGACTGCGACACTGTATAACACAAAAAAGTCCCTCAACGTCTAAGTGCAAATGATCGTTGGTAGACTTCACGATACATAAAAAATGCAATTTACAACAACTGTCTGTTCACTTCTAAGAGTACACGGAACGACGTTTCCCTATCTGTCGTCCTTTCTTTGGCGGATTATTATGGGCCGGCAACTGGCCGAGGCGAAGTCGATAGCTTTATCTAGAGCGCCGCCCGTGGCGCTGGTGGAACTGGCTGAAGTAGCGAGTCACTGTGGCACTTGCATCAGCTCGCATCTTTGCGCCTGTGGTGCTGTTGCCCAGGATGTGTCTTGTTCGGACGACACAGGACAAATGAAGGACGTGAACTGTTTCGTGACGGCGGTTGATATCACATTTAAGCGAGTGTGAGTCGACTTATTAATTCGGGTTGACGTAAAAGCTCTTGACTCAACAACTTCCCCTGTTAGACCGTGTCTCTTCATAAATGAGTTTCGCCGTTGACGCATTGGTTTGTGTACTGTTAGTAGGCCGATAAGTACGAGGGGCAGGGCCGTGGTTCAATTCGTATCATAGCACTCTGCTTTCAAGGAACTGTGACAGCACTCCACCAACCCGTTTCTGGCTGGGTGATAGGTGGTGGGCGAAAAGTTCAGATTCAAACTGGCGCCCTCTATCAGTTGTTATAGATAGTGGCCAACCAAATGGCCCGTTCTATTGCGTCACAAATATTGCTGCCAGTGTCTCAGCAGAGGTACTGTCGACTGGAATTGCTTCAGGCCAGCGCGTGTATCTATCGATAATTGTTATCAGATATCCTGTCCTTCTGACGGAGATCAACATAAACATCATTTTCGCTCTTTTTATTGCTCATGAAAACCACACATTGCATGTTGTACCACCATACAGCGAGACCTTTAAAGGTGGAGGTCCAGATTGCTGTACACACCAGTGCCTCTAATACCCAGTAGCACATTCTCTTGTATTTATACATGCCTGAATTCGTCGTGGCATACTATCCACAAGTTCATCAAGTCACTGTTTGTCCAGATTGTCCCACTCCTCAACGGCGATTCGGTGTGGATCCCTCAGAGTCGTTGGTGGGTCATGTCGTCCATAAACAGCCCTTTTCAATCTATCCCAGGCCTGTTCGATAGGGTTCATGTCTGGAGAACATGCTGGCCACTCTAGTCGAGCGATGCCGTTATCCTGAAGGAAGTCATTCACAAGATGTGCACGATGGGGGCGCGAATTGTCGTCGAGGAAGACGAATGCCTCACCAGTATGCTGCCGATTTGGTCGGAGGATGGCATTCACGTATCGTACAGCCCTTGCGGCGCTTTCAATGGTCACCAGCGGCGCTATCGGCCCCTCATAATGCCACCCCAAAACAGCAGGGAACCTCTACCTTGCTACACTCGCTGGACAGTGTGTCTAAGGCGTTCTGCGTGACCGGGTTGCCTCCAAACACGACTCCGACGATCGTCTGGTTGAAGGCATATGCGACACTCATCGGTGAAGATAACGTGATGACAATCCCGAGCGATCCATTTGGCATGTTGATGGACCCGTCTGTACAACGCTGCATGGTGTCGTGGTTGCAAAGGTGGACCTCGCCATGGACGTCGGAAGTGAAGTTGCGCATCATGCAGCCTACTGCGCATAGGTTGAGTCGTAACACGACGTCATGTGGCTCCACGAAAAGCGTTATTCAACATGGTGGCGTTGCTGTCAGGGTTCCTCTGAGCCATATTCCGTAGGTAGCGGTTATCCACTGCAGTAGTAGCCCTTGGCCGGCCTGAGCGAGGCATGTCATCGACAGTTCCTGTCTCTCTGTATCTCCACCATGTCCAAACAACGACGCTTTGGTTCACTCTGAGACGCCTGGACACTTCGCTTGTTGAGAGTCCTTCCTGGCACAAGGTAATAATGCGGAAGCGATCGAACCGCCGTATTGACAATCTAGGCATGGTTGAACTACAGACAACACGAGCCGCGTACCTCCTTCCTGGTGTAATGGCGGGAACTGATGAGCTGTCGGACCCTCTCCGTCTAATAGGCACTGCTCATGCATGGTTGTTTACATCTTTGGGAGGGTTTAGTGACATCTCTGAACAGCCAAATGGACTGTGTCTGTGATACAATATCCACAGTCAACGTCTATCTCAGGAGTTCTGGGAACCAGAGTGATGCAAAACTTTTTTTTGATGTGTGCATAATGAATAGTATTGTGGCATACCTGCTTCGGGGCCCCGGGAGGCCTGGTAAGTGGCGTGAACTGGTCGACTAGCTGGCTAAACTCGCCTGCCGCCGCCTGGGCGAACCTCACATTGTAGTTGACTGTGCGATGTTAAATCCGGTCACTGACAGCTCGGTGATAGCATCCCGCAGGCAGACGTCGGCGACGTCGGGCGGCAGTTGGTAGTGGGCGAGTTGGTCAGCTGTGACGATCGGTTCCGCTACGTCGGCGACGAAGAGATATCCATGTTATTGCACGACGCAGTCCCAGGTCTAAAAAAATGGTTCAAATGGCTCTGAGCACTATGGGACTCAACTGCTGAGGTCATTAGTCCCCTAGAACTTAGAACTAGTTAAACCTAACTAACCTAAGGACATCACTCACATCCATGCCCGAGGCAGGATTCGAACCTGCGACCGTAGCGGTCTTGCGGTTCCAGACTGCAGCGCCTTTAACCGCACGGCCACTCCCAGGTCTAATTCCGTACGCTGTGTGCCGTAAATTCGAATATCGGAATTGTTGTTCCCTATCAGCTCGGAGGTGGTGAGCGGCGATACTAATGTGACTCGTCTCGCGGCAGAATACCTGTATCTGAGGCTGTATCTACTAAGAACTTTGTCCCGACTTACGGTCGATGAGATACAGGCGGGCATTGGGACAGACATATTCGTCGACTTCTGCTTGGCGCTTAACATTTCTGTATTCACAAGGCGCGTTGTACGTATGGGCTTGATCCCCAAATCGCTGATGGTGCCAGCATAAGGTCGTGACTGGAGCTGCTCCGCTATGGTCGCCGGTAATTACTTTTAGCGCCGGGATGAGCGATGAGTTTACTCAGTTGATTAGACAGAGCGTCAATTTTGCTCATCAAGCTGTCGTTTGGATGATGCTCCAATGCCGTTACATTTTTTGAAAGCTTGTCGCAATTAGGTTTTGTTTCTGTTTCGGTTCTGTTGCACATGACGGTGTCATCGGATCCAGAAGCGGGCGCAGTTGCATCTTGTATCCTGTTAGCTGGCGAAGCCACTTCGTTTAAGGATTTCTCGGTTTGACAGGCAATTATCGCCTTTACTTGTTCTGGCAGCCTGCTGCTCCATATTGTGCGTAGTAGTACGTCTGGCACCGTGTGAGAGTCCACTTTGCTTCTTAAGTGCCCTAAGTATTGTGAGGGTTTCTTGTCACCGACGTCTTCTTGCGTTAGTACCTGTCGTACTCTCCCCTCCTGAGAGGCAGACACCCGGCGTGTTATTTCTGACTTCATTTTAGAATATTCGTCCGTATCCGACGGTGCCTTTATTATTCCTTGCACAAACCAGGGAGTTGGATCGATAGGCCAGAACGGTGGAAGTCTTACAGCCAGTCTTGACGTGTTGTGCAGTTCTTCACTCGGCATTCTATTACTGCAAATCGATGTTTTCTTGTTACGAACTGTTCATCTGAGTCATGATCCCGCCGGGGTCACCACTGAAGCTTATATTATAGGGCTACAAGACAGCCACCAAACTGCGTGTGATACGTGGGCGTACAGCACGCGGAAAATGCGAGCGTCACCATTTCTTCCGTATTTAAAAAAAACTGTCCACTCTCAACTACGTAAAGGAAAATCGTGTATCTTGAGAACGGGAACATTTTATTGGAAACGAAAATTGTAACTAAACTTGTCGTTATAACAGATAACAACAGAATGTTATGTTATGTTATGTTATGTAAACCGGGGACCTAGAAACGACGGAGAGGCTCCGTCCCCGCCACAGCCGCAGTGGTTCCCACGCTGAACCCAGGGTTATTGTGCGGTTCGGCCCCCGGTGGACCCCCCAGGGAACGTCTCACACCAGACGAGTGTAACCCGTATGTTGGCCTGGTAGAGTAATGGTGGTGTACGCGTACGTGGAGTACTTGTTTGAGCAGCAATCCCCGACATAGTGTAGCTGAGGCAGAATAAGGGGAATCAGCCCGCATTCGCCGAGGCAGATGGAAAACCGCCTAAAAACCATCCACAGACTGGCCGTCTCACCGGACCTCGACACAAATCCGCCGGGCGGATCCGTGCTGGGGGCCGGCGCTCCTTCCCTCCCGGAAAGCCGGTTGCCCGTGCGGACTAACAACGGAATAATAATATCAGAAACTAGAACCCCACAGTTCAGTAGTGTCTGTTTGCAGGCATTGAATAAGCGCGCACGGAAGCGCCCCAGGCGGCGAGCGCGCGAACTTCTTTGACGTAACTTGGTGATCAGCTGATAGCGCTGTGGAACTCGCCATCTCCGCCGTCCACACAGAACCTTTCCATGCTCCCGTTGTGGAGGGTGTACAGAAGTCACCACACATCTGTCACTTCCCGGGAAAATGTGACAGAGAGCTGTAGGTTCGCACTTCGTGTCGTAAAGAGGAATTCTGGACCGATACTGAGAGTGACATACAGGACGGGGAATGTTTGATCCATAGGAAGGTTTCTGGCGGTTACTCAGAGCAAGGAAAAATTTAGCGACTAGTACAGACCTGCAAGCACACTGACGGTAGGAACGAACTGACAGTGTTCCTAGGTAGAATAAAGAGACGTGTAACACGACATGAACTGTTGCAATATTAGTGCGCGACATCACTATAAGACTCATAAATAGACCCAGAAATAATCTGAAGAATATACAAGTCCCCGCCATCCGAACTTGCCACAGTGTACCAAAAGTAAGCTACATCTACGTACGAAGTCATCGACTCGCGGAGGTCACCGCACCTGTGTCACTATACGGTAAATTAGAGAGCTGCATACATCATGTGCCGCTTGTCGATAAGCCGAGACGAATAACAGTCATACCGGTTTTCGATAGACGCTCTTGGAATCACACAATTAGCACTCAAATATTAGGTAGGTTTTGACTGGCCGCAACAAACACCACTGACACGACGCCGCTGGTGGTGCCTCCACCACCGAAAGCCTCCAGGTAGCTCACGGAATAATGCAGTCATCACAATGACATTCCTCACGTAAATGAAACGTCTAGTCCTGGGGAAGAGCAGCTACAGCTTCAAACTGCGGACACTGCTTGACAGTAACTGTCAGAAAACGTTCAACGCAAAAGTAATAAGTGGGGGATCACCGACCTGTTTGTTGCTGTAGTTAAGACATAAGAATTTCCTTTAACTACCTTTGAACATCTGAACGTGTGCACTTGCCGCCGCCAGATAAAGACAGCCATCAGACAGAGTCGCCCACACACTGAGATAGCAAGCCGGGCGATATTCTCCATAGGTGTGGCCACTTGCCACACTGTTGCGTCAAGAGGCATTCACCACCGCTGTACACAGACAAGCTAAAAAGTTTTCATTACATATCGATATAAATATCAAGAATAATACCTCTAATGACATACGACTAACACTAGCACTGTTTTCCCGTGCGGCAGGAAATTATTAAGTCGAATGTACTAAAAAAAAAGCGTTCTGAGACATTGGCTATGACAAATATACAGTACGTTGCTTGATGTTGACAGCCTGAGCATCTTGATGGGATCGTTAAATACACGTTTTGCTCATGCGTGCTGTGATAAACAACGCTATTGAGCAAAATTTAGAGATCCGGCATTTGAAGCTGACTGCTGAATGATTTTACTGCCTCCAACATACATTGTAAATAAGGACCATGAAGATAAGGATATTAGGGTTCATATGGAGGCTTGTAGACAGCAGTAGTTTTTTCCTCGCTCTATTTGCGAGTGGAGCAGGATAGAAAATGACTAGAAGTGGTACGGCGTACCCTCCACCACGCGCCGTACGGTGGACTTCGGATTATTTATGTACATGTAGATGTATATGTAGAATAACAATCACATAATTCTAGACTTATTACAAGGAGGTGCGGCTGTTTGCTGATGATGCTGTGGTGTACTGGAAGATATCGTCGTAGAGTGGCTGTAGGAGGATACAAGATGACTTCGACAGGATTTATGATTGGTGTGCAGAATGACAGCTAACTCAAAATATAGATAAATGTAAATTAATGCAGATGAGTAGGAAAAAGAATCTCGTAATATTTGAATACTCTGTTAGTAGTGTAGCGCTTGACACAGTCAAGTCGATTAAATATTTGGGCGTAACATTGCAGAGCGATATGAAATGGAACAAGTATGTAATGGCAGTTGTGGGGAAAGCGGATAATCGTCTTCGGTTCACTGGTATAATTTTGGGAAGATGTGGTTCATCTGTAAAGGAGACCGCTTATAAAACACTAATACGACCTGTTCTTGAGTACTGCTCGAGCGTTTGGGATCCCTATCAGGTCGGATTGAGGGAGAACATAGAAGCAATTCAGAGGCGGGCTGCTAGATTTGTTACTGGTAGGTTTGATCATCACGCGAGTGTTACGGAAATGCTTCAGGAACTCGGGAGGGAGTCTGTGGAGGAAAGGAGGCGTTTTTTTCGTGAATCGCTACTGAGTAAATTTAGAGAACCAGCATTTGAGGCTGACTGCAGTACAATTTTACTGCCGCCAACTTATATTTCGCGGAAAGACCACAAAGATAAGATAAGAGAGATTAGGGTCCGTACGGAGGCATATAGGCAGTCATTTTTCCCTCGTTCTGTTTGGGAGTGGAACAGGGAGAGAAGATGTTAGTTGTGATACGAGGTACCCTCCGCCAAGCACCGTATGGTGGATTGCGGAGTATGTACGTAGATGTAGATGTAGGTTCGAGAAACACACGAGTGTTAGGTGAACTCGAAAGAACTATTGACAAATGACATTCCTACAAAACTCACCTGCCAACACTGCCCCACTCCATCCATGTGTTCTCCTACTCCTCCGTGAATCCTATCGCCTTTACCTTTCTTTCCTGCAGACCCAGGCCCAAGACACATTTAACCGCCACTGACAACTACGACACATCCGAAATCTGTTGAATGCAAAAGAAACGCCGCGTTTTGCGCCAAGCACTCGCAGACCTCAATGCCAACCTGCCAACAAACTCTTCCAGGTACCAGAAGACATTTCACCGTCTTACTGGCAACAGTCTTGCCCCTCTTACCCCATCTTGCGTGATTATCTCCCTCTCCCTGACAATCTAACACAAGCAAACCACTTTGGATCCTACTTCTCTTAGACCTTCACCATCCTATACGAACCTCACATCAATTACACCATATTCCTGACAGTCCATGAGCGTACAAATACTTCCTTCCCACCCCTCACTCCTATGTTTCAGTACATCGACAGCATCCCACAGACAGAGCTCAATACTCCAATAACGAGACAGGATAATGAACAGACACTCTGCATCGTCTGTGCTGAAAATATGGATATTCATCAGCTTTCTTAGAAGTCATTGCCAGAATAGCACTCTGAAGTGGTAGTCTTGTGGCTAGAGAGCTTTCCTAAGTTATAAGTAGTTTGGATTAGTAAAGATATCCATGCAAGAGCGTAATTGGTGTTTTCACAGCTGGAATTTATCCCCCACGAGTTTAAGGATCATATTCTGCTTGACACAGCACTTACTCCCGAGTCTGATAGTCCTTGGAATAACATGCTCAACATTTTCTTAATCTGGCATTTCGGATTTCATTGGGCGTGCATGACATGGTCTGTTGATTAAGTATATTGGTTGAATCATGTAGAAGCACCATGAGATCCATTTCCTGCGTGCAGTAACTATGAGTTTCATCGCGAGGGACGTGCTCCTGCTTTATTTTCTAAGATTAGAAATTTCATTTCTCAAAATCAAAGCGGGTACAATAACAATATTGTGCGCAACGTTATGGTAGTCTTCGTTGTGTATAGTAAATGGCATTAAGTGCTGTCGCGATTCACAATGGGGCCAACAAAAGACTAGCGGCCCGAAAATTTCCGATTACTTGCTGCTTATACTAGTTCAAAGCTAAGGACCATGTGTGTCAAGAAAGGTTTGTCTGGTAGTAATCTTTTTTGGCACCCCCACAATCTGTGATGTACGCAATAAATATCCTCTTCTTAAATCTTTTCCTTTCAAGTTCTGCACTCACACTTAGTCCATCCATAAACTACAGTAATAAAATGCTCATTAGTTTTAGCAGTGAAACAGTTCCCATAAATAGCCGTAATACGCAAAATGTGAAGCTGAAGTGTGCTGGCGCATCGTCTATTTAATCTCATCGCTTGCTGTTAACGTTGAAGAGTGCATAAAATAGCCTCATTTTTGATACATAACAAAACTTCTACGGAGAAATTTTCGTCAGAACATATAAAAGTGCTTGCCCATAGCAATCCTCACATAAAATTTCGAAAAGCCTTAAAACAAGTACATCGTTCTGCATAAAAACCATTTTTGGTTCAGTATTTTAGTAGATAAATTTATGAATCTTAAAAAAATGTATTGATTTATTTGCTTACCACCTAATGGCGAAAACACTGTACCGCTATTATGAACTATATCTCGAATATTACAGTTGTCAACTTTACCCACTCTTCCTTTCACCCCACAACAATGAACTAAATACGGGGTGATCATGAGGGTAAATGAAGCTACTTATTGCAGTTCGATATTCAGCGTTACCCATCATTTTTAGTCAATAAGACCAAACATGTGTAGAAATATATATGACGGTAGTCAGAATGTTATTACTAGAACCTGGATTTTTATGTAATTACGTACGAGAGGCACAAAATCATTTCATTGATCCAAAAATTGAAAATTATCTGGCGTACATACATAGAAACTTCTGATCCCTGCCATCTGCATTAAACAATTACAATGTGTGGGTTTGCCTTCGCAGGAATGCAAGCTGACTGACATTAAAGAGTGTGTTCGGCAAAGATTAGTGAGTGATTATGACCCTTTTAAGCAATAAATCCAGGCTGTTCGATTTTTGCTACTATCTACAATATTATCAATGAGCACAAGAACACCCACCGTCAGACGTCTCTTCAGGAGTATTTTATCTCCTAATCTCCAAGTGATGTGGAGAGATCGTTTCCCAACAACAACAACTTTTTTTCTGATCACCGACATTCCCGACTGCAGAGAATTAGAAGTACATGGATGTTCATTGCGCTCCAAACTGAAAGGTAAGGTAGGGTATATTAGTAATTTACGTGAATATGGTCATTTTTGTAAACAGGTGGGATGGAAAGTAATTTTCTTTTGGTAGCGCAGCGTAGACTTCCAAAATAAAAATTAAGTATTGTACGAGGTTGAACTGAAAAGTAATACCTTCGAATTTTTTGTGAAAAATCTTAACACTTTCTAAATTCAACAAACGTTATTAACATTCTACATCTTTATTCTTCATGTCTACATATTTACGGCCCTCTGCCGCTAAAGCATTCCGAATTGTAGCATGTAACATGGCGATGTGTAACGTAACTATGCTAGCATGCTGAAGAGAGTTTCGAATTATAAGAGTTCGTCAATGTACGGAGCACCCTCTCCTTTAGCATGAAAATGCCAGACCACACATGAATGCTGTAACTTCTGGAACGATTTGGGTTCACTGTCATCGATCATCTTTCACACAGTCTCTACTTCGAATTTTTTGTGAAAAATCTTAACACTTTCTAAATTCAACAAACGTTATTAACATTCTACATCTTTATTCTTCATGTCTACATATTTACGGCCCTCTGCCGCTAAAGCATTCCGAATTGTAGCATGTAACATGGCGATGTGTAACGTAACTATGCTAGCATGCTGAAGAGAGTTTCGAATTATAAGAGTTCGTCAATGTACGGAGCACCCTCTCCTTTAGCATGAAAATGCCAGACCACACATGAATGCTGCAACTTCTGGAACGATTTGGGTTCACTGTCATCGATCATCTTTCACACAGTCTCTACTTGGCCATAACTTAAGTTTCCAAAACTTAAGAAACAGCTTCTAGGACCTCTCTTTGATAGTTACGAAGCGGTACAGGCAGTGGTGAGGGTGTAGCTCAGTCAATAAAGTTAAACGTTCTGCAGTGACGGTTTGAACAATCTAGTCTCTCGTTGGGAGGAGTGTCTTCGTCGCCAGGGGTGACTATGATGAGAAATAAATAATAAGAATAAAAGGTGTAGAATGTTAATAAAATTTGATTTATTTAAAAAGTTTTAAGAGTTTTCACATTAAGAAATCGAAGGCATTCCATTTCAGCATGCCCTCCTTACCTCCTTAATGTAATTTTCTTTCTTGTACGTGTTGGAGCATATTAAGATAATATAGTTGGTTGTGATGTAATTCATAAGTTGATTTCACTTGAAATTATTATTATATGTTAATTATTTAATAAAATATTAGCTTAATATTACAAATTTTCTTAGATATTTTACCCATTTTCATCGCATAAATAAGTGCATCCTGACATTAAATAAAAATTCAGGCTGTAGATATTACGAATTTCGTGTGAAACGCACTGTATCAATTCAGACAATGCTTAATTTCGTGTATTGTGTTTCCTACAGTTGACGGGTCTTTGGCCACCGCCATATTCTTACCATTTATTCCTTTATGTACACACAGGAGCAATTGACATAGAGCACCCAAAGGGAAGAAAGATACAAAATCGAAATTTTGCAAGTAAGTACAGTGAGATCCGATGTTCAAATGACCCACGTCTGATGCCAATGTGCAGGCTCACAGAACCTGCAATGGTGCTGCAAATGCGCTGAGTGCCCTGTTTAAACGGCGCATAGTGGACGAGTCATACACCTGGCGTATATCTCTCTACTCGAAGAAGACAGGAATAGGTGCAGAATGCCAGGTAGACGTTTTAGACGACATTTCTCACAGATAAGCGACTTTGGCACGGACCTTATCATTGGCATGAAAACTGCAGACAGGTCGACACGCAGTGTGGCTCGCCAGGTTGATCGTTCGAAGTGTTCCACCAGGCGATGTTGGGAGTAGTTGACACGAGATGGCATCCTCGTGCGACTTTCTGGGTCTGCAGTGACCGGGAACACGACGAGGCGCGAGGACTGAAGGATCGTTCGGTAAACGATCGGGGTTCCTACAATGACTTCGCTCCACGATACAGGCAGATGTACGGTTAATAATTGTTCTACAAACCATTTCCAGACGCCATCTTCATGCAAATTTACAATACAAGAGCCCTTGTCATGTACTGCTGTTAACACCGAGACATCGGTGACTCCGTCTACAGTGCAGTCAAGCCAGAACGATGTGGACTGTCACAGACTGGCAAAACGTTTTGTTTAGCGATGAAACCCGATTCGTTTTGGGTACGGATGATAACCGGATATGGATGTCGAGGCAGCCTGGTGAACGGTGAAGTTCCACTCAGGCCGTCACGCACCATTCGGCTCTCACAGCCGGCGTAATGGTCTGGAGAGCCCTAGCTTACAACACTCGGTCCTCTGAAATTGTGGTAAGTGGAGTCCTAACGGGCCCGTTTTATGTTGATGACATTCTTGAACTCCGTTTGGAACCTTTCCTACGTAGTCTACCAGGGATACTTTCCCAGCAAGCTAATACTTGTCCGCATACAGCTCGAGTTGCTCAAGACTTCCTACGTCATGTACCGACTCTTCCGTAGCCGACTTGCTCCACAGACTTGTCCCCTACAGAGCATGTGTGGGACCAGCGGAAACATCCAATGCCTACTTGTCACACAGCACATGATTTGGAGGTGGATGCTCAAGATTTGTGATGCAATCTGCCTCAGGACAACAGCAGAGTCTAATACGCTCGGTGCCGGTCTGTGCTGCGGCACGTATTCCAGCAAAAGGACGTCCAACTCATTACTGATGTCGCACTGTATTTCTCTACTTCTGATCACTGTATTTGTTTACATGTCTTGATTCTGGGATGAAGTGAATCTCTCATCTGATCATTATGTCCAATGAATGTCATTTTGACCCTCAATGTTGCTGTGTGTATACTAGAAAACACCAAAATAAAAATGTATACCTCAGGGATACTTTTCCTACTTATGAAAATACATACCTGAAGATGTGTAATTTCAAAATCATACTGTATACAGTACTGTCTACTTTTATATTAAATGCCATATTAAAGAAGAGTTTTCTGAGCCAATGAAAACGACGGTCATCTTCTTCTTCAGTAATAGGTCACTGTGAAAACGTATTTCACACTGGACTCGATACTGTAAGTAGGCTGTTTAGGTTTTATGTTGGTAACGTCACGTAGCGCTCTGTATGAAAATCACTGGCTGTACTGCGTACAGTCTGTGGGTGGTTGGCATTGTTGGAATATTCGCTATTGTAGTGTTGGGCAGTTGGATGTGAACAGCGCGTAGCGTTGCGCAGTTGGAGGTGAGCCGCCAGCATTGGTGGATGTGGGAAGAGAGATGGCAGAATTTTGAGACCGGACATCTGGACGTGTGTCCATCACAAAGAGTAAATTTGTAATACTGGATTTCAACAACTGATATATATGATGACTTTTGAACATTATTAAGGTAAATACATTATTTGTTCTCTATCAAAATCTTTCATTTGCTAACTATGCCTATCAGTAATTAGTGCCTTCAGTAGTTAGAATCCTTTATTTAGCTGGCAGTATTGGCGCTCGCTGTATTGCAGTAGTTCGAGTAACGAAGATTTTTGTGAGGTAAGTGATTATTGTTAGTCAGGGCCATTCTTTTATAGGGATTATTGAAAGTCAGATTGCGTTGCGCTAAAAATATTGTGTGTCAGTTTAGTGTTGATCAGAATAAGTAAAGAGAGAAATGACTGAGTACGTTCAGTTCTGCTCAGCTGTCTGAAAATCAAATAACGTAAGAGGTTTATCAGCAGAGTAATTCGTTAATTTTTCTTAGGGGATGTTTCAATACACAAGGAAAAAATCACCACTACAGTTTACGTAGTCTTTCACAGTGGAGTTGAAGTAGGCTGCCAACAGGCAACAGTTTGTGTTTGAAAACGTCCAGAAACTATACACACAGGATAGTCAATAGATTTTTTAAAATTTAGTATCTTAGTATTTCAGTATTTTACACAAAAAAGCAAATTACTTTGATCTCTAACTATAATACAGGTGAGTGACAGGTTACTTTATCCTATGAAAATACTAGGCATTTTTCTTAATATCATTTTATCCTCAAATTGAAAACATAAGTTTTCTACTCGCCAATCCGACGTCAGGTGAAAATCAACTAAATTAAATCTTATAAGTGTCATAGTTAACTATACTCACACACTGATCAAAAGTATCCACCGACTCCTCTGTAGTGCAACACTGACAATTAGATGTCACCAGAGGCAAACCTGACATTGTAAAAGGAGGCGGGGAGTATTGTGCTGTCTTTAGAAGAGCAGTAATGGCAGAATCGGTTCATCAGAAAAGCTGATTGCCTTCCAACGTGGTCTAGTCAGTGGATGCCACCTGCGTAACAGATCCATCAGGGACATTTCAACAACCATCCTAAAGCTTCCGAAGTCGACCGTTGTTGATGTGATTGCGAAGTGAAAACACGAAGGAACCACCGCAATTAAACCAAGACCGCGCAGACCTCATGTACTAACGGACAGCGGCCGTCGAGCATTGCATCGGGTGACTGTAAAAATTCCGGTGAAATCGGAAGAAGGATTCACTTGTGAGTTCCAAAGTGCTTCCAGTAGTCCAGCTAGTATAATGACTGCGTGTAAGTGTAATGGTACATTAATTACCTAACCATTACAGCACCTCAACTCAACCAGCAATATTCTACTGTGTTTCTGTAAAGTAGTTGACATATTTCTGAGACAACATTCAGATTTGATTTCATTGATGTAGAGGTACTTTGATACATCGATATGTTTATGTTGCAATGATATTATTCTTATGTGTATTCTTTCTTTTGTCACAATGATCTTTGACGTACTTGTAACTCTGATTTTTGGGCGCGTAAGCGATTATTAGAGTTAGAGAGTCGGACATTGAAAAGGTCAAGTCTTGGACGTCATGTTGGAAAGACGCATATTGTAGTTAGCTTATAAAATATGAGGAAGATGTTTTCAAGTATGTTTTGTGTTGTGAAGTGATGTTTTGTGTGTTACGCGATATTGCAACAAAAGCAATAAAAAGGAAGTGTAACTTAAATTCGGAGTGCTGATTATTTTTTACATCACCATTGTGCTAACTTCCAAAGGTTTAATCTTCAAGAATGGTTTCTGAATTGTGAAGTGATGTTTTGTGTGTTACGCGATATTGCAACAAAAGCAATAAAAAGGAAGTGTAACTTAAATTCGGAGTGCTGATTATTTTTACGTCACCATTGTGCTAACTTCCAAAGGTTTAATCTTCAAGAATGGTTTGTGAAACACATCTGTAAAACTTTTGAATGTAGCAGAATAAAACCTAGGCCTCTTTGCATCCGAGCTTGGAATCGTCACCACCTAGATTTTCGACAATTGAGCCATGATTTTACAACGAGACCAGCGTGGGAAACACGAAAAGATGAGTGCCTAGTTTATTCATTATTACATGAAATGACTTTATTAACTATGCTCTAATGACACCTGCCACATAATAACTTTGTTGTTGCCCGAAAATGCAGTAGTTAGCAGGGTGAGCAACACCACAATCATTATTAAATTTTGACCTTTGTTGTGGTTGGGTTGTTAGATAAGGAGTTAACAAGAACGGTATAAAATCGTCGAGCAGCTCTTCATAAGTGATACACCTCTGTTGGCAGTACTAAACGACACTCGAAGAGTTGTAAAAAGCGATGCCACTGGACAGTGAATGACTAGAAATGAGTAAATTGGAGTGATGAATCACGCTATACCCTGCTGTAAGGGTCTTGATTTGGCAAATGCCTGGAAAATGATACTCGCCATCATGTGCAGTGTCAACATTGAAGTACAGAGGAGAAGATGTTTCTGCATGTGGGTGGTTTTGGCGGGTAGATTGTGGTTCCCTTGTTGTGCTGAAGGAAACGCTAAATACGGAAAGATATGGACAGTTCGGATACGATTGTTTGTATCGGCGTGAAAGTGCTTGCTGTCATGAAACAGCACCTGTGAGGCAACTGTTTTTAGACACTAGCATCCCAGAAATGGACTGGCTTACACAGAGTCCCTACCTGAGCCCAATGGAGCGCCTTTGGAAGGAATCAGAACGTCGACTTCACTCCTGATCCCAGTTTCCAACATCACCACCGTGCCTGGTTTCGGCACTGGAGGAAGAATTCGCTGCAGTTCCTCCACAGACATTCAGACTCATTCAATGTGTCGCCAGCAGAAATCAAGGCTAAGAGTGGACACGCTCAATATTAATGTCCACTGACATGTGTATGGACATTTTTGATCAGATATTATATTTGGTAAAATGTACACAGTTTTCTTAATAGCGTGACTATGATTGAAATTTTTATGAATACTCTGTTAAGTGACACAGAAGTCTTTTAAGATATTCTGCAGTCTAGCTATAGGGACGATGACCAGACATACATTTTAAGCAGGGAAAGTTGTAGAGTGCTCGTATGTCTGTTCCTCCTCTCTGCATCTATTTTATGCTGATAGCATTGCGTTCGTAGCAGATATGTGTCTGACGACACTTTGTACTTGATGTTTTGTGAGAATGCCGTCGAATGTTTTCAAAGATATTTTTTATTTGTTATGTTAAGTAAATGAGATTGAAGAAAAAGAAATTTGCTATTTATTATTTGCGTTTACTTTGACACTGGTGGAGATGGCAATATAATTCAAGTGTACCTTCACAGCAGTTAACTTACCACTGTGAGATGTCTGAATCGTAAACAAATTACGTCCATTACCAAAATTATTTTATTATATTACGATGATTGACCAATCAGAATGTGATCTTATCCCCAAATCTCCAACTTAGTAATTGCGTTATTCGCATCAGATACTTCTCAGGAACGGACTGCTAACATCTGAGATAATGTTCTCTGTAGTAGACAACGGAACGTGTATTAGTATGAAATCGTTTTTGAAGAGAACGTCAGAAACGGAAGTCGCTATATCATAATTACTTAATACCGACTGTGAATGTCTTTAATGTGTTATTCATCTTTCATTTCTCCTTCTTTACCGCCGCACTTAGCAGAACTACTCTCAGTGATTTGAGAAGTGGCTAAAGTATTTTACGCTGCGGAGAATTTATGAAGCGCTCGCGTGCGGCGGGGAGACATCTGGTAAGTACGCTTGGAAGGCGGCATCGCGTGTAAGCAGGCAGCTACTGGAGAGCCTTAACGCACGGCCGTCACACCAACACACCCCCGCCTTCCTTGACGAATGGGCGGCGCTGAGTTACATTATTGACGCTTTCGTTATTGTAGCTGGGTAGCGTGTCAGCGAGAGAGGCAATCAAACACGGCAGAAGAGTCGCTTTTATATTCGGCCGTCTTGACGTGGGCGCCACGGAATAAACGTTAACAGGCAATGTTGATGGACTTTTATATGACCGCAGTAAAAGCAAATCGGAATGGTTTGGCACGCCGCCGTAAAAAATATAAAAGAGAAGTGAATTACGAAAAGTAAGGAGCACTGTCGTTAATTTCGCGGAACGTTAGAGATAAGTACGGCGTATACTCTGTAAAAGAGGACGTGTGTACTGTCGCAGTAAAATACTGCTGATTATTTGCAAATATGCAAACACATTTAGCGAGCCTCGTAAAGTTCCGGTAGCTACCTCAGCGAATATCGCGATAAAAACGCTGCGTAACGCACTCTGTGAGGAACGGTTCATAACTTATACGTACTCTCTTTTAATTAATGACGTGACAGCTGCGGCAAGGATTAAAATTCGCTGTTCGTTACTACGTTACGGATCGTAAGGCGTGCTATGACTATACTTCGTTCTAAAACTCACTTCCGTCTTGCTTTCAGAGTTAGTCCATACATTACATTGCAGTCTGTTCCCTCTTTCTCAATCATTGCTCGATTTTAACAGAGCAATTCTTCTCGATGGTTGTAAGAATATAAATTACTGAAAACCTCGCCATATCTGATCTCTAAAACAGAAAAGAATACCCGTAAATTATATTTTCATTTTAAAATCATTATTTACGAACTGCTTGGCTGAAATCAATGTCTTATTAATTAAAGTATAAATTTTTCTTTAGAAATAAAAGGTACCTCAACAATGCTGTTTGACAGGATAACAGTTTTAAATTTCGTGTTTGTACAGCAAGTTCTTTAGCTAAACATAATTCACAGGAAAAGGTATTATAAATTTGTTCGTGCACACTGACATACATTTGTAGAAGCTCCATGTAACATAAAAGCCGGCCGCGGTGGTCTCGCGGTTCTAGGCGCGCAGTCCGGAACCGAGCGACTGCTACGGTCGCAGGTTCGAATCCTGCCTCGGGCATGGATGTGTGTGATGTCCTTCGGTTAGTTAGGTTTAAGTAGTTCTAAGTTCTAGGGGACTGATGACCACAGCAGTTGAGTCCCATAGTGCTCAGAGCCATTTGAACCATTTTGAACCACTATGGGACTTAACATCTGTAGTCATCAGTCCCCTAGAACTTAGAACTACTTAAACCTAACCAACCTAAGGACATCACACATATCCATGCCCGAGGCAGGAATCGAACCTGCGACCGTAGCAGCAGCGCGGTTCCGGACTGAGCGCCTAGAACCGCGAGACCACCGCGGCCGGCAATCGCATAGTTCTTCTTGACAATACAGGCAGTGAAACATGGTATTTATCCGTCGATACCAGGTGGCGACTTTCAATTAAAATGTCCTCCTCTGTACGGGAATTACATAATGTGTGTACGAGTACAGTTTATGACACAGGAACGACGACAAATGGAAGTTTGTGTCTCGGTGCGAATCGGGTACTGATAGCCAAAGCGGTTCAGCTTGCCGTCGACAACGGAGCGGCTCGGACTGGTGCTCAGTGATCCGTCGATCAACTGTCGTGCGCGAGCTTGTTTTCTTAGCGCGGGTGCTAGCCGCTTACTACAGGTTTAGTGAAGCAACAAAATGTTCAAATGCGTGTGAAATCTTATGGGAGTTAACTGCTAAGGTCATCAGTCCCTAAGCTTACACACTACTTAACCTAAATTATCCTAAGGACAAACACACGCACCCATGCCCGAGGGTGGACTCGAAACTCCGCCGGGACCAGCCGCACAGTTCATGACTGCAGCGACTGAGACCGCTCGGCTAATCCCGCGCGGCTCACTGAAGCAACATGGCGCACTGCTATAGAAAGGACACTGTTAAGGTTACGTTCCAAGCTGAGTATATACGACTCCGACTATATGAAGTAGAAAATTTCTTACGTGATGAACTACATCTAGATCCACAGAACATCAATGGTACTCAATTTTCGATCACGGCCAGTGACGTCAATGTTAAGAAGACCCTCGAAGAAGCGTGCATGAAGATGTTTACTGGCGCTGCTGGCTAGCTCGAGTTCAGGCACTGACGTTGTCACATCAGAGCTGGAGCCGCGTGACCGCTACGGTCGCAGGTTCGGATCCTGCCTCGGGCATGGGTGTGTGTGATGTTCTTAGGTTAGTTAGGTTTAAGTAGTTCTAAGTTCTATGGGACTGATGACCACAGCAGTTAAGTCCCATAGTGCTCAGAGCCATTTGAACCATTTTGAACAACGCCTATGACATCTGGCTGTGGGTTTTGGGATAGGTCTAATCTAATCTAACAAGGCACATATCGCCCTCTCGCTGCAGAGGGAGTCCCCAGATGGCCCCAAACAGCAACGGCCACTGCAGGAAGATGATTCCGAACACAACGAGCGGATGAATATTGATCCATGATTCGTGCCAAATCAAGCTTTCCTCTCAGGAGGCACAGATAAATCGGGCCTACAGTCACATTCTGACACGGAGACGCACGCATGGAAGCACCGTTCGCTCCGGACGATGTTTATGTGCTGAGGACGAATCACAACGCCACCACGTGGATCAGGGGGCATGCTTTTCATTATTTGTTTGGAGTGGTGTCATAGGTCCCTTGGATTTTTGGAACGATTTAAATCATCGTCATTGTACTATTGTGAAGGATTCTAAGTATAGTCAATGTGTTTCGAACATCTTGCAGAAATTCTTCCACGATCCGGCCCGCAGCTGGATCATTCGCGGGAGAAGATGAATTTGATACACCCGGACGTAGATGTTTGAACACATAGCGGTACCTACACGACATTACGAGAAAACGCGCCATGAAGACGGGGCCTCGGCGTTCGTGGAGTATCGACGCCGCATATACGGGTTCCAAGTGTGTTTCCGAGAGTTTATTTCCTTTTTTTCTCGCATTCAGTAATTATCCCTTCTTCTATTTAAATCTTGGCTATAGAGGCACGTCATGGAAAAGGTGATTTATTTATTTATTTTTGTGAATATTATATAAAAGAGTGTTCATTTTAACTAAGACATTGATATATCTGTAAAACTACACATCAGATCAAAAACATTTATAATTGAAATTTTGTTGTCTCGGAGAGCGACATCCAGTGATACCACACACGACGCTCAAACACACACCGTGCGTGGTGGCAGGGGCAACTTTGAAATCATGAATGGGAACCCTCGTTTCTTTTGTAGATTACGATTCTACGGCAAAATCTACGTAAGTTTTGTCTGAAGCATTTTCTTCCTTTCGCCACAGATAGCGCTGTAATCGGAGGAATAGAAATGGGTACACAATCGTAATTTACTACAAGCTACTCAATGGCCCTTGAATATCTAATGGCCCGTAAGACCCCATGTCCATGCTGCGAGGGTAGGGCAGGCCACTATTTTATAGCTTCTGATTGGAAACCCCATTCGCAACTTTGTATTCCTCCGACATATCGAACAGGAGACTATTCGACGTGCAACTGTGACCGTGGCTCGAGGTGAACGTTACTCTGCTTTTCGAATTAGAGTAGTTGTTCAAACGCAGTACCGCCAACTTCAGCACACTTACTGAACCGCTTTTCCAATGACCTTACACAGCACAGAAGCATAACTGCGGGAATGCCAGTGCAGGCGTTTCTGATGTGGTCGGCCATGTCTTCACGGCCTGTTGGCAGTTGCTGGTCCACCTTATCTTTTACATATCCCCACAGAAAGAAATTCCGCGGCGACATATCCGGCGACCTAGGGGACTATTTTAAAGGCCACCTCTGCCGATCCACCGACCGGTGTAAACACGGTCTGATACCTCCCGTGCTTCAGTTGCGTTATGCGCTGGACAACCGTCATGCTGTTATCACATACGCTTTCGAACGCCTAGGGCAATATCCTGCAATAGTACCGGTAGTTCCTGTTCAAAAAACGTTAGATATTTGCATCGATTCAAAGTGCCGTCGACAAAATAGGGACCAATGAGTTTTTTCCCCATGATGCCACACCATACGTTAAGCGACAAAGAACATTGATGGTCAACTTGCCGTAACCAGTGGAGATTGTATACACTCCAGTATTGCATGTTATGCCGGTTAACGCTACCATGGTTTTTGAATGTAGACTGGTAGGAAAATAGTACCTCGGCAAAGAGTGTGGGGTTTGTTTGCGTTTGTTATCGGACACTTTCAGAAAACCCTATCCGGTTATGAAAATCCGTGCCTTGGAGTTCTTGAGGCAGTGACAGTTGGTATGGATGATACTTATGATGATGCAGTATTGTGACAATACTACCTACTAACATATCGGAATCGCGGTGTAGTTTCCGGGCGCTTTCCCGTGGGTTGTGATGCACTGCCACTAGTACGGCTATTTCATTACGTTCTCCTGTAACACGAAAAAGAGCGCGCTTTCTCTGGAAAACGCTCGCCATATAAGGCAACAGCTGCCAAACCACTTCTCCTATATTCTCCGCAAATCAGGATAATTTCAGTTTTTTCTTCTGTGGTTGCAACATTCATCGTCCACTTGCACCTCTGTTCTCGAAATGATAGATGGGTGCGCAGGCAATAAACACTGCCCAAGTATTGTAATGCTTAGAATTGATATCTGTTCTACGTCTGCACGACACGTGAGCTCCGGTCGCAGTGTACTGCCTATTGTGATATGTCGTAATTCGCACATCGAGTAGTTCTCTGTTCGATATGTCGAAGGAATACTTCGGCGAGAATGGTATTTACAATTAGAAGGTATTAAATACTGGCCTGTTCTACCTCGCAGCGTTGAGATGGGATCCTACGTGCCACTGGATATTCAAGGACCATTGAGTTGCATGTCGTAATCTACGATTATGTACCCGTTTATAGTCTTCCGATTACAGCTCCATCTCTTGCGAAATGAAGAAAGTTCTTCAGACAAAACTGATGTAAATTTTTCTGTAGAATAGTAATCTGCAATAAAAAACGGGGGTCCCAATTGAAGATCTGAAAAGTGCCCCCAGCCACACACTCACGCGGTGCGGTGCAGGGTGAGGTGTGGTATCGTTGTATGTCCCATCTGAGACAAGCAAATCGGAATTATAACTTTCTTTGATCCGATGTGTAGTTCTCGAGATATTTCAGTGTCTCCAGTTTAAATGAACACATGTATGTTTCAAAAAAATGGTTCAAATGGCTCTGAGCACTATGCGACTTAACTTCTGAGGTCATCAGTCGCCTAGAACTTAGAACTAATTAAACCTAACTAACAAGGGGAGGCCGCCAATTGTGAAATTCAGATTCAATTCATACTGTGCATAATAAAAGCTCATGGCAAGAGGTGTAATGTGGCAAATCACCAAGATGCACTTCTCAGCCGTTGTCGAGAAAACCGTTGCTGTGAAATACTGTCTACGATTAGTGATATTCTACAGCGTCAGTCTCGCCGCGTCAGCCGTGCTGTGCGGACGTGTGCTGAGTTTCGTGCGCCGCGGTCTGCTGTGCTTCGGCGTGGTAAGTCGCAGTGCTTCTTGCATCGTTGCAGAACTTCCATGCATATTGAAATTTGAAATATGAATCCGTGATGGCCCACTTGAACAGACAAGATACTTTGAAATTCTCGTTTGATCGTAATTACGCCCGACCTAAACTACACGAAATCGAAGATTGGTTGGAATACGAAGTGAAAGTTGATTCAGAAGATGTCATTGGAATGCATCTTTCGATAGTGAGCAGCGTTGTATTTGTGAAATTGAGGAATGCTAACTTATGTGACAAAATAGTTGAGTCTTGCGGAGGAATTATGAAATTTAAGCATTGTGATGGAAACGTAGGCGAAGTCACCGTAACACATGCAGGGTTTGGAATACGAACTATCAGGATATTCGAACTACCATTCGAAGTACCGGCGGAACAAATAAACGCAGTGATAGCGCCGTACGGTAAAGTTCTCAGCAATGTTGCCGAACGGTGGTCCAACGCGCGCAAATTCCAAGTTCTCAACGGAGTGAGGCAATTAAAGGTCGATTTGCACAAACATGTACCGTCATACATCAGCGTCTGTGGATACCGAGGTATCGTTATATATGACGGCCAGCCGAGGACGTGCGCGGCGTGCAACTCTCCCGGCCACGTCCGCGCGGAGTGTTTACAGCGGTGAGTGGCGCAGCTGCCGGCTGGCGAGGCGCCGCGGCCGCCTGCTATGACTGCGCTGCCAGCGACTTACGCTACGGCTGCCCGCGGCCAAGTCCTGACCCCAAGCCCTGATGTGAATTCGGAGAACCATCCCACCCGAGAAGAAGCCCAGATTGCCACCACTGACACAACAGAAGCTAGACCACCCGAACCTAAGGAAATCGTGACAGCTGTAACGGTTTCAACACAACAGCCACCGAAAGATATTGGGAGCCACAGCAAATTACCCGATTCCTCCGCTGTTGAGAATGACATGCAAGAACCATCCCGGAATGAGCAACCTCATAGTGAACCGATTTCTCTATTGACACCATCATCCACCAAGAGCACGGTCGACAATTTAGCTCGAAACACCACCCGCTTAGAAGACTTGAAGAATGCTGAGGAAGACAACATCAGACAGCAGCCGGTGAAACCTAAACGGCAAACACGAAAACAGAGCCCTGAAGAGATTCAAGAACTGGAAAAAAAACTCTCCCGTACCAAAAAAATTCTTAAAACAGATCGAAGCGGAAAGCAAGGCGTGGTAGACATCGGAAAACCAGACATCCCCAACCCGAATGAGGACGTACAGATGAACCTCGCCCCTCCAATTGAAGAACCAATGGACACTGTTGACCACTGCGGAACTGATACGGGGACGGCATGGTCTGACGACACTGAATGCGCTTAGTTGGACTACCGAATGACGCAGGCGTATAAAATCGCCACGCTCAATGTAAACAGAATAGTTTCGGACGTAAAGTTACAATCTGTCAAGGACTACTTATATGCCGCCGACATTGACATAGCGATGTTACAAGAGGTGGTTACGACCAAAATAGCGGATGTGTACGGATATGAGGCGATCTTAAACATAGGCAATGAATGTGGAAGAGGAATACTGTTCAAACACGGCATACCATGTACAGCAAAAGCAATACTTGAATCTGGACGAGGCATAACCGCACAAATATATGATCTGCTTCTTGTTAGTATATATGCTCCCTCTGGATCCAGCGGAAAACGAGCAAGGGGCAACCTGTTCCGGGACGAAATTGTCCCATTAATAACGGATCCTCGACTGCACATAATTTTGGGTGGAGATTTTAACTGCGTATTGCGTCCAGAAGATCAAATCCCGAACTTCAACTTTTGTGAGGAGCTGTTGCTGTTAATTAACGGGCTAGATATGATAGATGCTTGGTGCCACCTTCGCCCGCACACCCGAGGATACACGTACGTATCCAGTACTTCGGCAAGCAGACTAGACAGGCTGTATGTAACGAAAGGTTTTATCCATAATGTAACTGACTGTGAAATTTGGCCTCTTAACTTCTCGGATCACTGCGCATTTCATATAACCGCGAAGCATACTAAACAAAAAACATTCCTGGGAAGGGGCGTATGGCAGCTAAACGTGTCACTCTTGGAGGACGCAGTACTGAAACAGGAGGTCCATGCTACATGGCAGCGTTGTCTTCGGATGCAATCCAGATATCCAACACGCATCATGTGGTGGCTACAGTCTGCGAAACCGCAGATAAAAAAATGCATCTCACGATATGGTCGCATGAAAGCGTACTGGCGAAAACGCACCTTGGAGTATCACTTTCTTTGCCTCCGCGAACTATATGATGACCCCATGGGTTTAGTAGCAAGCAGCTCTAGAATAAAACGCACCAAAGCAAGAATAACGGCGTTGGTACGACAATCACTCGAGGGGAAAAAAGTTCGATCGCGTCCTCCGATTGAACTGACGCAGGAGAATACGTCCGTATATCACGTGATACGGGAAGCCAAGAGAGGTAAACAAAAGTTAATCCACACTCTCAGTGATGAACAGGGGAACGAATACGATCAACAAGTCACAGTTAAAAACTACGTGGTGCAACATCATACAGATTTTTACTCCGCATCGGCGACTGACGCGACGGCAAGTGAACCGCTTTTATCCAACATTCAATCCACGGTCCATCCGACTGACAACGCCGACCTTGTAGCCCACATAACTGAGGAAGAAGTATGTGCCATAATCAAAGACTCGCCTACAAAGAAATCTGCTGGTTTAGATGGCCTACCCATAGAATTTTATGCTTGTTTTTGGCACATCATAGGACCGGAATTCATCAAAATATGCAATGAATTATTGGGAGACGTGCAGATGCCATCTCAGTTTACCGAAGGAATGATTGTACTGATCCCCAAAAAACCACGTAGCGCTACGCTGAAGGATTTTCGACCACTAACACTCCTCAATTCCGACTATAAAATCTTCACCCGACTCATAAACTGTAGACTGAAGACGGTACTGCCGAAAGTACTTGGCCCTTATCAAATGAGTGCTGTCCCAGGGAGATCAATGTCGAATGCATTATGTGAATATAGAGACATAATATATTTGTCGTGGCTATGCAAATGCAATGTTGGTCTCATGTTTTTAGACTTCGATAAGGCTTTTGACCGCATCAACCACCACTTTCTACTAACTGTAATGCAACGGATGGGATTCAGTGCTCATTTTATTCAGATCATACGCAAATGTATAGTCGGCACTTCCTCTCGAATCAAAATTAATGGTCAGCTAAGTTCACCAGTCCCGATCAAGCAATCAGTGAGACAAGGCTGCCCCCTTTCTATGGCACTATACGCAATCGCCGTAGAACCGTTACTGTTAAACCTGCATCACAGGTTACAAGGTCTACAGGTGTTGGGTACAAAAACCGTGTGTCACGCTTATGCTGATGACGTCAGTGTAGTAGTTAACACGCACTCAGAAATGGAAGTCGTTCAACAAATAATCCACGCTTACGCCACTTCTTCCGGAGCCAAACTCAATGAACAAAAATCGAAAATTTTACCTGTCGGACCCCATATGGAGACCATTCCAAGAACATGGCTACAAAGAACAGAGAAGACGAACCACTTAGGTATGATTCTAATGGCCAACCCAAGAGAGATGACAGTAGCCAACTGGGACCATAAACTACATATATTCAGGGCTACTCTCCGTGAACACAAAACTAGAACGCTCAATCGGATACAGAGAGCTCTATTGATTAACAGCTATGCGCTAAGCAAAATATATCACATCGCAGCAGTGTTACCAGTACCCAAGGATACAGCGCAAAAGCTTTTAGCTGCAGCGTATTGGTTCATATGGAGCGGAAACATCTTTAAAGTCGCTATGCCAACCATAGTGTTAACCCGCGCCGCTGGTGGTTTGGGCGTCAAAGACATCAAGAACCAATGCACTGCCGTATATATGGACCGAATCCGCAAAATACTGCAGTCACCCCATCCGACAATTACGAAAACGTTATTCAACAGGTTAGCCCCAACGAGCAACAAGGCCCCAGTCGATGTTGGTCGCATCAGCGCTCAATTCGATCACGTCCGGACTTATTACCTGGAAATGAGCTATATTCAAGACACTTCACAGCTGCTTAACACGAGAAGGACCTATTACCACCTCACGAGACACCATAGGCAAAACCCAATTGAAGCGAAATATCCAGCGGTCAACTGGAGTAACGTCTGGAAAAACATTAACAATCCCATCCTCCACTCCAAAGTAGTGTCCACGTGGTATGACATTGTGAACGAGAAGGTCCCCACAGGTGAAAAGTTGCACAATATCAAAATGAAGCAGAGTCCGTACTGCGATCATTGCCATACTGTAGATACCTTGGCACACATTCTCATCTGCCGCGACCAATACCACATATGGAACTGGACTAGAAAAAAACTCGCAGTAATTACTAGAACCACAGACTCTGCTATAACACTTAAAGATGTACTTCAACCAGACTGGCATTTCTTTCCTGCAACAAAGCACAATAGCTATGTTTGGATTATCGGCCAGTTTGCATATTTTCCAGTTACGAATACACATGCGAGTATAGACGAGTACATACAGTATATAATGGAAGAGCACCACAACCTTAAAACGAGTCGGAAATACAAAGCTTTGTTTCAAAATTTCTTACTTCACACTTTGCCATAATGAAGCGGTAATTTTTTTTTTTTTTTTTTTGGGTTGGTGCACAACACTACAGCGAGTTGATACTACTTGTGTTTCATTATAATTAAGTTGGCATTTATTTATTTATTTTTATAGTACAGTAGGTGAAAGTGCCTCAGGAAAACTAATTTTGCCAGAAGCCGTAACATAAAACACATCAGAAGTGCTTGATTGATTTCGTGTTCTTCTGTTTCACGGGTATTGGACAGATTGTCACGGCAAGAAGATTTATTCAGTTCCTTTATATATTATTAAAAAAAATAATGAAAAAATAAATAAAAAAGTAGGTTAAGTTAGGGTGAAAGTGGCGGTGGCAACAGAATTTTTTTTTTTTTTTTTTTTGGGGGGGCCAACGCCTGAAGTGGAAGAGGTCCAGGAAAAAAAAAAAAAAAAAAAAACAGCGTCGTGGCGCAGTAGTAAGCGCTCGGGTTCGTAGTCCGAAGGTCGCCGGATCGAATCTCGCGCCATGCAATTTTTTTTTTTTTGTAGTTCAGATGATATATATATATATATATATATATATATATAATTCCCGGCAATCAGTTGCAACAATTATGCATATAATAAGTTGTTGAAAGTCGTTTGTCGTGGAAAAACTGGCGACTTCGAACACCATTATGTTTTCCGCAAACGAAGTTGTATTTCACAAATGTTATTAATTGTCTTCATAATGTTAACCACGTATAGTTAACGGAAGACGTAGAAACGATATTCCGAAACGAATTCGTATAGCGTAAGTCAAACGCTCGAATTAGAATAGAATTTTCTGTGGCAGGTATGAAATATAAACTCCGTCACTCACTCGTTACACTTGAAGGACAGATGTTGAATGGGCCGAAACGAGCCGCCGCATAACAGCGTAGTTGCCTGCTAACTCCGAAAGAAGATAGATGCGGTCAGTAGCGCAACTTATAACATCATCGAAAATCAGTGCGGACGTGAGAGCTTTGGTACACCCTGTTAAACAAACGGAAAGATGGAGGCGGTACAATTGGAGAGCGATCCGCCTTCACCAACATGCATAAGCAATTCATATATATATATATATATATATATATATATATATATATATAGCTTTTCAGAGCATTCACACAAGGTTGGCGCCGGTATATATATATATATATATATATATATATATATATGAATTACAATAAACTAATAATAAAAAAAAGGTTGCATGGCGCGAGATTCGATCCGGCGACCTTCGGATTACGAACCCGAGCGCTTACCGCTGCGCCACGACGCTGTAGAAAATTATAAATCGTAGAGAGTGTTTCACCACAACGGTTTCTTTTAACTGTCTATTTTCTCGACAACGGCTGAGAAGTGCATCTTGGTGCTTTGCCACATTACACCTCTGGCCATGAGCTTTTATTATGCGCAGTATGAATCGAATCTGAATTTCACAATTGGCGGCTTCCCCTTGTAAGCTAAGGACATCACACACACCCATGCCCGAAGCAGGATTCGAACCTGCGACCGGAGCGGTCGCTCGGCTCCAGACTGTAGCGCCTAGAACAGCACGGCCACTCCGGCCGGCTGTATATTTTATTGTATTGACTGTTCATATGTTGCAAGTGGAACACGAATATAGCCGAGGTATGCCGAATATGTTAACACGCTTAATACACTGCGCGACAGGGGTTACTGGCCCGCTTCAAAGGTCTGGCATTGGAAAGCTGTCGACGCCTCACCAAATCAATGTGTTGCTTGACACGTGTATGGAACGTACGTTTTTAAACGCCGTCCAACTCAAGTATGAGGTCTGTTTCCCTGGATGCTAGCGAAACATTCACAATTGCTTACGCTGTTCTGGCCTTAGAGCCCATACAGCTGTTAACAAAAATGCCGTCTCTGATGATCACAAACTTTATAGGCTTATCTTAACTGAATGTGGGCCTGACTAGCACCACGTCATCGTATCAGATGAGTCAATATTTAGCTCGGTGAATGAGAGTCTGGCGATGGTGTACAGGCCTTGTGGATCAATTTGCGAACCACAATATGTGGGGCAACATTTGCGTGTTGGCCGCATCACAGTCAGTATGCGCATATCACGAAACATACTATGGCCTGCCCACATGTTGCCTCGGTTGTTTCGACTATGCTGAAGAAGTTTCGCGGGAAAGCCCTTACATAACCTCCATACAGCCCCAGCTCCCATATCCTCATGCGATTTCCATATTTTTGGGAGCCCTGAAGAAAGATCGTCGTGACCGTCGATTCGCTTCCGGCGAAGAGGCGCTCGCTTGAGTCAATCATGGGTCCGTAGACAACCGCCAACATTTTTCCATGAAGGTATTGACAGTTTCGGGTATATTAACAGTTTTGGGCATAACTTTCGGAATAATAAACAACTTACTTACTTTTTTTCCACCTGTCTCGTTTACGTCTGACTGCTCTTAATAACATTTTACATTCTTACTGCTCTCAAGCAGTGCTCCAAATAACCTCGTAATCAAAACTGAGGTTACTATTTATCAGGATCATTTGTCCACCAGGTTTCTGTTTCTCGAAAACAATGTGTTTTAAACGGTCCCTTGAATTCCACACAAGATGCCGCATTTTATGCGTGGAATGGGATGATAAATAGATGATGTGGAAACGGTTATCTCTTTCATTGTCTGTCCAGTAAAATGATGCCCATCAAGTACTAGCATTATTAGATGGGCTCACAAAGGTCACAAAACTGTCAAACCACTTGGTAAAAATATGAGTCTGAATCTAGCTACTAGTGTGACTCGCTGAAGCTATCCTAATATGAGACAGCATATGCTAATATGTAACACTGTCGCGTTCTAAGATACCCAAGGTATCGCATATTAGAAATAAGCCATCTTTTTCGGACCGATGACCTCAGCAGTTCGCTCCCATAGGAACTTGCTACCATCTTGTGCTACAAACATAGCCTCATAGTTACAATGCTCGGTTTGAACAACAATTTATTGTAGCGAATGAAGGAGTAATTTGTGAAGAATGTAATCATATGAATATTAGTGCAACAGATGCTCTGCCTCAGACAGTAAAGCCCGACAAGGACATACTCTTAAAAAACTTTAAATTCAACTCTTTTAAAATCAAGCGTTCTCGACTGTGACCAGCTGCGTAATTGTCATATTGTCACTGCTCTATGCCTCAGCCAATGTGAAAACTGAATTCTGACACTTCGCAACAGAGATGAGGACTTACTTAAATCAGAACTTAGTTGTCTCACTTCAGCGAACTTTCCCGTAATAGGCACCTTTCTTGTATATCCAGACCCATTTCCACTAATAATAGTATCATTTGGTCAAATTAATAAATGTCAAATCAGAACATAAACAGTAATTTTCTCTAATTATACTGTAATTGCGGTAAGGTAAGGCATAGCGCTTTTCTTTTTCATCTGGCGTCAGTAGTTTCATACCCGCAGTCCACTGAAATTAATTCGGTTTTCCTTGAAAATTAGTGAGAAACGTACCATAATTTTCGTTGAAAACCAATTCTACGCTTTTCCTGTCGGCTGGAAGGTCCTGTAATTTCGTACCTGCTTATCTCTTTTGGATCATTATACACATGCAACCCGATCTTAATAAATATTGCCATCTTATTCAGATCTTTTTAGCTGAAAAGTTGCACTTATTTTTCCCAGAAAATTTGCAATTTTACTTCGAGAACAAAATTTATGAGATCATCCCTACACATTGATTCTCTCTTACTCAATCTCACCTTATTGATTTCTTCTATTGTATCTGCTTCCCCGTTGTGTCTGTTTTTCTCCTCAGTTACGTCATTTGGTCCTGATTGTTTTCGAAATGGTTGTGATTGTTTGTGAATTTTAGTTTCCCACAATGAAAGGGCAAAACGCCTGACGTTTTGCTTGTCACTTATGTTACAGAGCAGAATTTGAAAAAAGGGAGTATATCATTATCAGTATAATTCGTGCCAAAGAACTGAGTAATCATTTGTTTAGTTATTGTCTTCTACTGTTGAGATATGAGCTTTGTTAAAGGTAAGGATTTGCTAAAAGTTTGACTGATCTAAAACCACTTATCCCTCAAAATATTAATATGCTTTCAGTCCTCTAAAACGGATGCTTTTAAGAAAAATTGGATGAATTTCTTGAAAAATTTTATGAGCTTTCTGATACACTTTTTGTTTATTCGTAATCTAATAGTCTTCGTAAAGACAACACGTAAGCGGAACCACTGTTGCAATCGTAAAGACAAGATAAGCTACCCAAGAAAAGCCTTTGGCATCTAACACGACCGGAACATAACAAATATTGGCCAGATGGCGTAACCGAATACTGATTCAGCGACTGACGACCAGGCACGTTGCATGCGACGCCAATAACACCGTACAACAATGAAAATGTAAATCGAATGAAAATAGCCTATTCCTATGAGCTGTAATGTGCTGATCGCGAATATCACAAAGACAATTCAAAATTAGCTCTAGTTTTCATTTTACACTGTTTTATTACGGTGAGATAATTATATACGGATTTTTTTGTTTATTTTAAAATCAAATATTATAATCGTTTCTCAAAGTCATAATAACTAGTAACAGTGGGTTATATTATTGTCCCTGGTCTTACTTGTGTGTAATATTTTGGATATTAATATTTTGATACCAATTTTAGTGATCTTTTTGTCTCCCCCCTCTTCAACTTCAGTGACTATTAATGCATGTAATAATTTTTGCACATTTGTTTCCAGATTAACTACCAGCTGTTCAAGTTGACTGGTACTGAAGCGAACAAGAATGCCACGAGTTTGTGTCAACAGTGCTGACACATCCTGCTATGTGTGTGGAGAAGTGACATTTGCTTCTCAAAAACAGCAAAAAAATCCATTGATTATAAAAGCTTGCATTTGTTATTTTGCGTGCAAAATAGGTGATCTGAATAAACCCTGGGCTCCACATATGATCTGCAACACTTGTGCCAGCAACCTCAAGAACTGGATGCATGGGAAAGGACGTTCAATGCCCTTTGCACTGCCAATGATCTTTCGTGAGCCAACTAACCTTGTCAGTGACTGCTACTTTTATATGGTTCCTCCTATCAAGAAAGGAATAGCTAAGAAGAAGAAGCGGGCAGGGATCTGCCATACGTCCAGTTCTACATGGGGAAGGATTGCCAATACCTGAACCACGGACAGAGTACAAGATTACTTCTAATGGGGATTCTGAATGTCCTGAACCATGTACATCACAAGATCCAGAGTTTCTTCCAAACATATCATCAACTGATGGCCCACAAAAATTGTCTCAAAATGAATTTAGTGATCTCATTAGAAATTTGGAGCTCTCTAAAGCTAAGGCTGAGACTTTAGCATTAAGATTGCAGCAGCGCAATTTTCTGGAAAGCAATGTAAATGTTTCATTCTGTCGCAAAAGAGAGCAACAATTCACTCCTTTTTTTAACATGCAAGATAGCTTGCGGCGTGTGTAGACATAAATGATCTAATGAAGGCTCTCAGAATTAATTACAACCCTGATCAGTGGAGACTCTTTATTGGTTCGTCAGAGTTGAGCTTAAAAGCAATGCTTTTACATATTAGTAATGAGCTTCCTTCTATTCCAGTTGCACATAGTGTGTATATAGAAGAGTCATACCAGAACATGAAAATATTACTTGAAGCCACTCTCAGTGGTAGATCTGTAGTGACTTCAAAGTGGTTGCACTTCTATTAGGTATGCAGTTAGGGTATACTAAATATTGCTGCTTTCTCTGTGAATGGGATAGTCTAGCTCGTGCATCTCATTACAGTAAACATGAATGGCCCACCAGGAAATCTCTTCAACCAGGTATAAATAGGCTTTACGAGTGAACCTTTAGTAGACCCTAAGACATTCTGCTCCCGCCCTTGCACATAAAGTTAGCTCTCATGAAAAACTTTGTTAAGGGAATGGACAAAGTAGTAATTTATGTACCGTACATGTGGACATTCAACATTTGAAATCTTTTGTATACATTTGTGACCAGTTAATTTACGTATTTTCTTTTGTCCTTTACACAGTTCTAGTACAAAGTACACTTGCAAGGTATTTTCATTCATGTAATATGGTCTTCATTTTTCCTTAATATTTTACTTTTGTAATTACAGAACAGCACTGAAATTTATCAATGCATAACACATAACATAATTAATTATTCACTTAAAATTTTCTATGCTGAATCTTGGAACATGAATGCATATTTAGTTTGTGAGTTATTTATGCAAAATTGTTGATTATTTTTTCAAAAAACATGAGCTAAATATTTATGAAAATGATGACTTTGTATCATTTTATACTGAAATAAACATAACTAACTCAGAATCATGCAATTCAGACACTTTCTCTTCAAATTTGTTGTTCAGTGTCAAACAGCATCCAGCGCAGCCAGTATTGTTGTTTCATGGTAGATAACGTGTGTCGCGTCGAATGCCGTTATAAAACATCATTGACTTTTTAGATCTCGCACTCAGTGGGTTCCTTTGAGTCAACTCCATTTCGGAACTCAAGGAATACTGTATCTACCTGAGTGCCTTGCCCGACGGCTTTCAAGAAGTCATATTGAACGGGATCTTTCTTGATGAGGTCACTACTCTTCTTACTGATAGGCTCCACATGTACTTCCCTGCCATTAGTAGAGCGGCGCGGGATATCCGTGCGGTCTGCGGCGTCTTGTCACGGTTCGCGTTGCTCCCCTCATCGGAGGTTCGAGTCCTTCCTCGGGAATGGGTGTTTGTGTTGTCCTTAGCGTAAGTTAGTTTAAGTTAGATTACGTAGTGCGTAAGCCTAGGGACCGATGACCTCAGCAGTTTGGTCCCATAGTCCTTACCACAAATTTCCAATTTCCTTGCCATTAGTGGGCATGTCTTTTTGCGCGACGGATCTGCAGCATATTATAAAGAAGGGGCAAACCCAAGTGAAACATTCCACGTAGAATCTGACAGTGGTTTCGTAGTGCACTGAAACTCGTTGATGTTTTGCTTTTCCACACCAAATGTCTTTGCGGAGGTGTGACAGTTATACTGTAAAGAACATTTATAAACAGAAATAGATCTCGGTTAACCACCGTTTCAAACTCAGGCAAAGTCCCAAGCTTTCTAAGATAACCCCCATCATCGAAAGCTTGAGATTTTACCCAAATTGGACGCGGCAAGTTAATCAAGAACTTTGTGTACAAGGACTATGTTCCGCAGGACTTCCGAAAAAGAAGTTCAGCATTTCCGTTTTTACTTTGATAGCATCACATCCACTTTCTGCGTCAACTCTGAATGTCTGAACACGACAGTTTGGGACACTGTCATTATTTCCATATGACCATTTCTTTTAGTTTTGAGAAACGTTTCTCAGTAACATTCCTCAACGGTACCCATTCACGTTTCATTTAGCGTCTCTCTATCCGTAGCTCTATTCTTTGCTTCCTTCCTATTGCCTGTAGTCGCAGTTTCTTCACAACCCTATTTCCACAGACCGTTTGGAATGGAGAGTCCTATTTGTCAAGAATTTTTCTGCTAGGTGCAGAGCATATCTATATACTGCTTGGTCAAACATTCTTCTTAATTTGAGTCACCGTTCCTCCACATTCATTTCTTCTTCTTCTTATTATTCTTTTTCTTCGTTACCTGTTCCCGCTTCTCCACGGAGTCAGCACTTTTATATGGTTTTTTAAAATATTTGTGACTCTTTCGGCACCCGCTACTCCCCCTGGGACTGAATTCGTGGATCCCAAGTGTCCGCGTCTGAAGTACTTCTCACGTTCCAATGTGTGAACGTTTTGTAAATGATTTCGTGGCTCGCATCTGAGGTGCAACACGGATACCAGCCTGCTATTTAATTAGCTGCATGAGGTAATCCACCTGCAAACCACATCCAGGCTGACGGGTTCAACAGCCCTCGTCGATCCTGGGTAGGTTCGAATCCCAGAATCCTGAAAGTTATGCTCTAAAGCGCTCTTCTGCCCTGCTTCACATGCTCCTGTGTAGAGCTAAATAACTGCACCTCCTTGAAGATATGACAGCACTGCTTCTTCACCTCATTTGCTGAACTTGAATATAATTGTTGTTGTCCTTTTTTGTACATTGATAATTGCGGTTAGGTTGAGAACCGAGAACGGCACAAGAAGTATCGACCACCGCAGAGATACTGCACGGCAAAGTGATATTACGGCGTTTCAATGAGATGTAGTAGTAGTAGTAGTAGTTCAAATGGCTCTGAGCACTATGGGACTTAACATCTATGGTCATCAGTCCCCTAGAAATTAGAACTACGTAAACCTAACTAACCTAAGGACAGCACACAACACCCAGCCATCACGAGGCAGAGAAAATCCCTGACCCCGCCGGGAATCGAACCCGGGAACCCGGGCGTGGGAAGCGAGAACGCTACCGCACAACCACGAGATGCGGGCAGTAGTAGTAGTAGTAGCAGCAGCAGCTTTATTCATCCGTAGATCTCTTTTTACAAGGATATAGGACACGTCAAAGTATTTACAAGTTTAGATCAATTTAAAATAAGCTAATTCGTATACACATATATTTACAGACTTTTAGTTTGACATAATCATTAGGTTTACTCCTGGTATACAATACTATTTTTACAAATAACTTATTTAAATAATGTAATGCCACACCGTTCACTCAACTCTCACTATCAGTCACTGCACACACTACACACACATTGTTTCATGACACCTCACTCATTACACACACACACACACACACACACACACACACACACTGGTGATCGCTGGGCCATTAGATGCGAGGAAGAAGTCGTGCCTGCCATAGTTCCGAGGCGCCATCGGCGCTCCTCTGCCGTGAAATAGCGTCGCCGGAGGCCAGGAGGGCAGTTCTGTTAGAGGTCGGATCCTGCGCACTTCCAGGAAGTTCCTGTCGAAGTCATGTCGTTGTGCTGCCTACTCGCTGTGGCACGGCCCGTGTCAACTGTTGTAGAGCGAAGGGATTTCCGTCTCCTGTGAATTTTGCCTACGCGCCACCGGTATCAGAACTGCGTCAAAAAATTTACGAACTTATGATTTCTAGTGACCGTGGTGAAGTCACAATACCGGTTTTCTGAACTTGTAGTTTTTCACCACTCACAAGGGAACCTCCCCATCGCACGCCTGTCAGATTTAGTTATAAGTTGGCACAGTGGATAGGCCTTGAAAAACTGAACTCAGATCAATCGAGAAAACAGGAAGAAGTTGTGTGAAACTATGAAAAAAATAAGAAAATTATACAAACTGAGTAGTCCATGTGTAAGATAAGCACCATCATGGAGATTGTGGGTTCAGTAGCCCCGTGGTCCCGTGGTTAGCGTGAGCAGCTGCAAAACAAGAGGTCGTTGGTTCAAGTCTTCCCTCGAGTGAAAATGTTACTTTCTTTATTTTATCAAAGTTATGATCTGTCCGTTCGTTCATTGGCGTCTCTGTTCACTGTAATAAGTTTAGTGTCTGTGTTTTGCGACCACACCGCAAAACCGTGCGATTAGTAGACGAAAGGACGTGCCTCTCCAATGGGAACCGAAAACATTTGATCGCAAGGTCATAGGTCAAGCGATTCCTCCACAGGAAAACACGTATGATATATTGTATACGACACTGGTGACGGCATGTGCGTCGCATGACAGGAATATGTTGTCGACCCTCCTAACTTGTACACTTGGCGAATGGGTAAAAAGATTCTTCTAGCTTGCCCGATTTAGGTTTTCTTGTGGATGTGATAATCACTCCCAAAAAAGCGCTGTAGTCGACTGACATCGTGTGATTCGATGTTTGTTTAGGTGTAGCGTCCACATACTACGGCGCAGTTACCTCGCATCGGACGGACGGGCGGATAATAATAAATGTCTGAAAATAAAAGATTAAACTTCTCACTCGAGGGAGGACTTGAACCAAGGACTTCTCGTTCCGCAGCTGCTCACGCTAACCACGGGGCCACGGTGTTCCTGAACTCACACGATTCTTGCTGATGCCTATCTTGCGCATGTACTACTCAGTTTGTATATTTTGCTTATTTTTGTCATAGTTCCACACAACTTCTTCCTGTTTTCTCGATTGATCTGTGTTCAGTTTTTCAAGGCCTATCCACTGTGCCAACTTATAACTAAATCTGAGGGGGGTGCGATGGGAAGGTTCCCTTGTCAGTAAACGTGGCTCATTTAGTTTGTTCCGAACCACCAAGATCACGTGTGCAGTTTCATAGCTACAGCCCAGAATGGCGAGCAAAGGTAAGTTTAGTTGCGATCATTAAGTATTTCTTATTCAGAGTGTTCTAATTAAATGAATTATTACTATCCACCTCAGTGTCCAAGGAGTCGGACACAATAAGCAATCACTGTGCTTCAAACTCCTCGTGATCACTGATACTAGTGTCAACGTGAAATGCGTAAAACAGTCAAGCATATTTGATACCATTAAATCTAATATACTTCTGTCGTGAATGGACTTCCGAACTATCTGTTCTAGGTCTGCCTATCAGTATTGCATTCGGAAACTGTCCTGATCAGTCGGTTACACGAGAGAATAAGTATGCTGGTCGGTAGAGGGTCCCAGTTATATGTCAACTGTCCGCCTGCTTAGCTGAGTACAGTCCGCTTTTGGCGGTGCTGCGACTCGTACGTCTCTTTAAGTTCCTGCCGCAAAAGTAAGCGAGGGCGCGGTTGTTTACCTATCCGGCTTTCTCGCAGATATCGAAGCCACCGATATAGAATGCCACATGCATACCGAAAGTCGACTCTCAAGATTTGTTTTTCTAAACAATATGCGCGACCGAAGGCCTATAAAATTGAAAAGTTCCTACGAGACGAAGTTAAACTTGATCACAACGAACATATTGGAGTACACGTCTCCACAGTGAGCAATGTTGTCTATGTCAAACTGATTAATGATGCAGTATTTGAAAAAAAAAATCATGCGAGATACTAAACATGGACTCAAATTTCGTCATTCCGTTGGACATGTTGGAGAAGTAACTATTGATCATGCAGGACTGGGATTACGAAGATATGCACTTCCCTTCGAGGTTGCGTCTACGCCCATATGGAAGAGTGCTTAGCCAAGTGGACGAAAAATGGTTCCACTTCAAAACCTACCCCTTTCTCGATGGGATGCGACAGATAAGAATTGAACTGACACAACATGTACCCTCGTACTTGTTCATCAGCGGATGCAGGGCAATAGTCACCTTACAATGGACAACCCAAAACATGCTCTGGATGCAGGAAAGAAGGCCACGTCCGTTCAGAACGCATGCAACGGAGGATTGTGCAAGTTACAACTGGCGAACCCGTGCCTACGTCCACGCCGACGCTGCTGACACTAATGTATGTGGACGCGTTTCGAACAGATTCCATCCCGAAGAATGACCAGCTCCACCATACTGACAGTTTACGGCAACGGCCTGCAACCTGTGAAGAAACGACGTACGCTTCTGGCACTCCGGCGGCGGTGACACTGTTGACCGTCGGGAAATGAACGGCAGGAGGGATGGAAACTGATTCTACAGCTGTGCCGACCGCTGCTTTCGTCCTTGAGCGTCGGGAGTCACTTCTACACTCGGACACAGAGACGCACGCGTGCAGAAAACGATCGCTGAAGCGCCACAAGAAACGAAGGCTAGTGCCGTCGGACATCTGCTTAATGCACTCCACGGCAGACGGGGTTGCGTGTAACGACGACACAGTGGATCCGGAAGCGCAACGGCAGGTTCCCCCTCCCACACAGCAGTACGACACAACTCACACGAGGCAGGGGTTGAATACAGACCCAAAAGACGGAGATTCCCCGGTAGGAGTCCCTAAATCCACCGCAGCAACATCTTTGCCTTCGATCTGCCCGGCGGGACAGACACGACGAGAGATGGACCTGCAGCACAGGAACTGGGCCGATGAATCCGATACTGATCGACAGATCGACGACGCAGCCGCAATGGCGGGTGCAGCGTCCACCGGATGTTAGCCACGCAGAAGATGCAGACGCTCGCACAGACACCACGTCGCCGAGCAGCAGTACACAAGTTAACATAAGCGTTCATGTGCGCTTTACGCACTGAGGAACAGCGGCAGACGTATCGAACCGACTCTATTAACGTTAATACGATTAGAGCGCTGGTCAAGTTAAATTTATTACGAGACATTCTGCGTGCGTCAGACGTCTACATCATCATTCTGCAGGAAGTATGGGTCGAGAGCTTCCCCGACCTCTACGAGTACAATACATACATTACACCCACTACAGACGGCGGCAGCGGAACAGTGATACTTCTACGTGGAGGCATGGTAGCTGAGGCTGTGGAGTACCTGCCGTCAGCGCGGGGACTCGCGTTCACAGAACTAAGACTACGGATCGTTAACACCTACGCACCGACGGGGTCCGACAGAAGGCGCGATCGATCTCGATTTTACGCAGAGGAGATTGCACCACTGTTCTTAGGACGGTATGAACATGTCTTATTTGGAGGTGACTTCAATTGCGTTCTCGCACTAAAGGATCAGCACCCACGCTATAATTCATGCCAGGAGCTACGGCAATTGATACAGGACATGAATCTAATCGATACATGGGAGACAATACATGGTGACGGACATGGCTATTCATACGCCATAAGTCACTCTGCAAGTCGCCTCGATCGGATTTACGTAATGCATCGTCTCGAATCTGCGATCCTCTATGTGCAATTATCGCCCGTCGCCTTTTCAGATGACACAGCATACATATGCACGGTCTCTCTATGTCGTCAACGAGTGTGGAGGAGTCGCGGTTTTTGTAAACTGAATACAGCGCACCTCATGGAACCTGACTGCAGACTCTTAATTAAAGACACTTGGGAACTATGTGAACGACGCCTCCCGACAAATGCGATGACGTTGCAGTGGTGACTGGAATGCGTTAAGCCTGCATTGCGCCGAGCTTTGATTGCGTACGGGAGGGAGCAGATGCTGTGGAGACTCCACACGACGGAATTTTGTTCCACGGTGCTCCACGAACTTTCTGCACAAGAGCCTTTACAGGATCGGGGTGCTGCTATAAAACGAGTGCAGGCCCAAATAATTTTCATAACCCGATGCCGTCTGAAGGGAGTCGCAGTCCACGCAAGGGCCTTTCAACGCGTCCGTAGAGAATCGCCGTCGATGTATCACGTTACCATAGATAAATAGCGTAGCCGTACAACGTTAATATGAACAGTCGTACTTCCGGATGGTCGCCGTATGACAACGCAAAGAGATACTGCCAATGGCCGGCCGGTGTGGCCGTGCGGTTCTAGGCGCTTCAGTCTGGAACCGCGCGACTGCTACGGTCGCAGGTTCGAATCCTGCCTCGGGCATGGATGTGTGTGATGTCCTTAGGTTAGTTAGGTTTAATTAGTTCTAAGTTCTAGGCGACTGATGACCTCAGGAGTTAAGTCGCATAGTGCTCAGAGCCATTTGAACCATACTGCCAATGCCTTTGTGGAACAATACGGTCACCTCTGTGAAAAAGTGGAACACGATGAGGCAGCCCAAGAACACTATCCGAGTGCCTCGACGGCCGAGCGAGAGTTAACGGGGGAAGTCACAGACGACGACGTAATAGAAGCACTCGATAAGGGAGCGTCGAACAAGTCACCAGGGCCCAACAAGTTTCCGTTACAGTTGTATTGGGCATTTAAAAACCTCATGACTCTGCGATGGACTGCCATGTACCGCGAGTTGATGTTTCCCAGTGCGTCTCTTCAAACCGCCTTAGTGGTAAGAATGATCATCCCTATCCACAAACCACACGGCGGCACAGGGATACTGGCCCTTCTTAATTGCGACAACAAGATCTACATCAGCACGTTTTAGACGCGTACTGCACGAAGTGATATCAATCGACCAAACCCAGCTAGGAGGGGATAGCAACATACAAACGGCACTCAGAGATTACAGCGATGTGATCGCACTAGCAACAACATGTCGTCTCCGGGGTGCACTGGTATTGACAGATTTCGATCGCGCCTTTGACGGGGTGATCCATGCCTGTCTTTTGGAAGTAATGACGCAAATTAAGTTTCCGCAGAGTTTTGTCATCGTCGTGATGCGACTACTCCACAGCGCCTCACCCAAAGTGCTCATCAATGGTTGCATGGTGGAGCCATCACCTTCTCACGATCGGTCATACAGAGGTGCCCGCTGTCGGCGGTACATCATGCCATCGGCCTCGAGCCGCTGCTTTCGGGCTCGGGAACCGACACCAAGGAATAACGATAAGGCACTACAAGTTTATACACAGAACATGCGCGGATGACCTAGCGTTTTTAGTACGGTCGGGCGAGGAGGCATGAGCGGCTCTGCATTGGATTAACTTGTCTGGTATGGCTACGGGAAGTTGTATTGAACATCGCAAAGTCGGGAGCGGTGAACATCGGGCGAGGACTCCTGACGGGAAGTCTAGCACCATTACGGCCTACAGGTAAGACGAAATGCTTGGGAATTATCTTCACTACAGACGTGCGACGCAAGGCGGCACTTAGCTACTGATATTTTCTGCAAACAATTCGTGCGAATGTTCGAAGTCACAGGTTAAGGGCTCTAGACATGATACAACGGGTCACCCTTGCCAACACTTATGTAGCTTCTCGCATCCGCCACCTGACCCAAGTCCCGGTGGCGTTGGCGCACCAAATCCTGGCGGCATTAGGATATTTTGTGAGCACAGGGCTGCTTTTTAAGGTCGGATATGAAACCCTCGTCTTCCTTCGTAGTCGTGGAGGCCTTGGGCTAGTCCACGTCCGCGATCGAGCAGTGGCGATTTACAGAAGCATGGTGATCAAGATGTGGACACGACACCAGACAAGTCTGACGGGCACGTTGATAAACGAACTGACACCATCTTCTCATCTGGCACCAGTAGCCGTGGGTGACAACTCACCATCGCTTGGTTACATACGAATCTTTTTCGTGGAACACAGTTATGTACATACTCCACTACCGACTACTAGGACGGCAACGGCATGTGATATATACCGCATATTGACTAGAGAAGCCGTGGAGAGGCGACAACCACAGTGACGTGGTCGGTGGTACGGCGTACAGTGCACGATGTACACCCTGATACAGGGATGCGCGCACTGTGGTATCGGGTAGTAAATGCGAAATATGTGACTCGTTCCAAGTTACATACAATGCACATGACGGATACCACACTGTGTCCATAGTGCAATGTTATAGACACCGACAAACATCGCCCGATTTGCGGGCCTTCGGCGGTAGTGTTGTGTTTGGTCCAAAAAATGATCTCCTTCCTCCTTCGGGTGGTGCTGCAAGCAACAGAACTACGGATACTCTTTCCGTAGATATGATATATTTTCCCTCAACGAAGACCAACGCAGTAACTTGGATCGTGCGGTCTGACTGAGGGACCGAGCGGGGTGGCGCAGTGGTTAGACACTGGACTCGCATTCGAGAGGACGACGGTTCAATCGCGCGTCCGGCCATCCTGATTTAGGTTTTCCGTGATTTCCCTAAATCACTCCAGGCAAATGCCGGGATGGTTCCTCTGAAAGGGCACGGCCGACTTCCTTCCCAATCTCTCCCTAATCCGATGAGACCGATGACCACGCTGTCTGATCTCCTTCCCCAAACCAACCAACCAATCTGCCTGAGGGCAGTAAGAATGAGCTAGACTTTTGGTATTACTACAAGAACGTCAGATTATGCAGAATCGGAGATATCGCGCATATTACGCTAATTTTTTAGGTCGTGTCTTGCATCATCCCTTGCCCAGCTGGGGCGTCCTGGGTAGGAGAATGTAACTATTGCATATAAATATTTTGAACAAGAAATAACTACGACAGTAGAGAAGAGGATCCGCTACCATACGTGAAGACACACCCGCCACCAAATCGACAACGGGGACGCGCCCATGAAGAGGAACGTGGTCCGATATTGTTTTGTGCTGAATGAAGAAGTTTATGTTTATTATTGCTACATCATTTATGCAAAAAGTGATGAAAAAGTCAATTTATGTACGTTTTCCACAAATATTTTATCTTATAAAGAACATCGTCTTATTTTCACCCAATAGAAAATTTTATTTGCTTTATCATTACAAAAATTGGTTAAGACGACTACTTGCATAAAGTGGACATTTAAAAAAAAGGTGGTAAAGTATTTGCCTACCATTCAGCGGGGCCAGGATCGATTCCCGGCCGGTCAGGAGATTTTCTACGCTCGTGGACTGAGTGTTGTGTTTTCCTCATCATAATTTCATCTACAGTTTCTATTTGGATGGGTTATTCTTCTAGATTTACACAAAAATCTCACTGTTGGCAATAGTAGGTCTTAGCTCGCCTTCTGTACTTAATATCACGTGAGCTTCAGTGCTTTTTAGGAGTGCCTCACATTCTGACACTTTGTTGCGAATGATTCGACCATTGATCAACAGGGTTTTAATAGCCTCAGCTGTGAATGTTAAATCAATGCTTTCGTATATTAATGCTTTCGTATATCAATGCTTTCGTATATATTTGTATATATTTTATCATAACTGAATCGAAACCTTTATCATATAATCTATTATGAACCGCAGACAGACTTCGCGGCTTCCAGCTGGTCGATTGTGCCGTATCTATTTTTATAATTTTCAGAGATGGTATGAGAGCCTTTGGCTGTTTTAAATGTAACGGTTTTCTCTATTCACATCATACTGTGTTACACTATCACAGTTGTGGTTATCCATCTTCAGATTTAATATTGCTGTTTAATAGTCCAAATTCATTTTTCTTAGTGATCAGACGTCAGAGTTTTTTCAGCTGGTTGTAGATTTTTTTTAGCGTGCAGTTGCTGTATGTTATATATATTTGTGTTAAACTGTTATCAATACACGGTTTGTCATGTTATGTTTATTTGAACATAGTCTGACGAGATGAGGACTTTCCTTCATTATATTCAGATGTATATTATAAGTTATAAATCTACACAGTATGCCAAACCACAGCTATAAAAATATGGAACAAAATATGAGAAATTTTCTTTCCATGGGGTAGCAGTGAGAGCAGACAGGGTGAGAGAGACAAAGAGAAATTCACAGAATATTGTATGTTACACGGTTACTGCTTTTAGACCTCGATACTCAGTGTCTTCTGATCTTAAGTCATGCGTCATTTTGAAAAAATGGCGTAACAGAGGTAATGACATTGTAACTACTTTGTAACAAGTTGCATCAAATAAAACTGAGTAATTACATTGGTGTACAAACACCTCGATTCAAACAGAATATCAGGGTCCTCTAACAGGACACACGAGAACATCTTTCCATGCCTATGAAACACATACAAATATTAGCCATAAAATTAAAACCGCCTTCAACGAGATGGAAACACTGATGATGGAAGAAATCCATTTAACGAAGGTTTAGTGGATTGGACTACGGAGTACAATTATTCCAATTATAAATGCATCAACGAAGTGAGGAAAACCTTGCTAAATAAGCGGAAAAAACCTGCAAAGTTATCCATAAGGAAAGACAAATTCTTCCCCAAATAAGGCTTTCATCGTATGACGTGATGTCCTTAAGGGGGGACGTATTCGAAGTTGCAATGCTATATATAAATAAAAAACTTCATATAGTCCAAAGTTTTCAAGGCAATGTAACAAAATTTAGCACAGTTGTTAATGAATGTTATATGGGTACACATATACATCGTCATGCTAACTGAGATTACAAGTTTTCACCTAGAAATAACTGAAATTTCCTCAGCAAGGTGAGTATAAATCATCCTTTCTTGAAAAATCTTTGCCGCGCGGGATTAGCCGAGCGGTCTAGGCACTGCAATCATGGACTATGCGGCTGGTCCCTGCAGAGGTTCGAGTCCTCCCTCGGGCACGGGTGTGTGTGTTTGTCCTTAGGATAATTTAGGTTAACTAGCGTGTAAGCTTAGGGACTGATGACCTTAGCAGTTAAGTCCCATAAGATTTCACACACATTTGAATATTTTTTGAAAAATCTTTCCGAACGAAATTAATGCATTTTTGAAAAAAAAATTGATGCAGCATTGTTACAAATATCTGTGGAACAGAACATCGATAGCTTCTTTTGGTAGATTTTTACAGCACTCAAAATTTAAAAAAAAAATACCTAATGTAAGTCTTTTGTCTTACATAAATGCCTTGCTGTTGTAGTAAATCAGAACTCCTTCCACACAATGTTTCACTATAGTATTGATTAACTGCGTACAAGATTAAAGTACTATAATGTCTGTGGTTTTTGAGGAAAAGAAATGTAAAGTTGCCTAAAAGTCAGTTACAGCAAACCTGAATCAAAGATTTGACAGTGTTTGTATTAGGTCTTATTTTATCTGCGTGAACTAGTGCAAACCATAGGCATTCTACTCTCCATCCTTAGGCAGTGTTTTATTAGCTTGTTCTCTTAGGCTAACCTGATTTTCAAACTGATTAACAGTAATGTCAACTGCATCAATTCTCCTGTTATCGATTGCTTTCAATATCGACAGTGTGAAACCTCCTAGATCAAATCCTAGCCTATGCAGAGTCAGAAGTCTGCCAAGATCAGCACAAATAAAAACTAAACAAGCATCACGCGCAGCAACTTCATCAGCAGTTGTGAAAACAAATGTCTTAGGGCACGATTTTCGTATCGGAGAGTTGTAAATTTCTTTAGGATTTTGAGATTTTCCATGCATACAGAAATGGCTCTGAGCACTACGGCACTTAACATCTGAGGTCATCAGTCCCCTAGAACTTAGATCTACTTAAACCTAATTAACCTAAGCACATCACACACATCCATGCCCGAGACAGAATTCGAACCTGAGACCGTAGCGGTCGCGCAGTTCCGGACTGAAGCGCCTAGAACCGCTCGGCCACTCCGGCCGGCTCCATGCATACACTTTTGTAGAAGTTCTAAATCTGCTAAACACCAAATATCCCCACATTGCGACAGCACAAAGCTGGAAGGAAACATCGCGGGAATAAATAACATGAGGAAATAGAGAACAACAAAGAGAAGTGGCCCCTTGCAATCTTTTGTTAATTATTATTTTTAACACACTTAGGAGTGGAAATGGAACGTAATATTCAAGAACTGAAAGTTCAATACCATGTAGTAAATGAAGTTTCAGTAAAATTTTTTCGCTATTTTGGTCGCTTTAGCACAATTACCCCTTAAAATGGAACGACAAAACCTTTTCGGGAAAATATATCGAATCACCAGCCATGAAAGTTGTATTTTCGCTAAGAAAATGGAAATAAGTGATTAGTTCTAAGTATTAACCAAAACTGCTTAACTCAGAAAACTGCTTAGCTGTTATGTATAAGAAGAAAGATTTGCCTTCGAATAACATATGCCGAATCTTTATTCTGAAGTACTAGTACTAGATAAAGGAGGTAATGGTTCAGTCACTGAAAACTAAGAAATTCCGTGAAGGAGATGTAATTCCGGTATATACACTCCTGGAAATTGAAATAAGAACACCGTGAATTCATTGTCCCAGGAAGGGGAAACTTTATTGACACATTCCTGGGGTCAGATACATCACATGATCACACTGACAGAACCACAGGCACATAGACACAGGCAACAGAGCATGCACAATGTCGGTACTAGTACAGTGTATATCCACCTTTCGCAGCAATGCAGGCTGCTTTTCTCCCATGGAGACGATCGTAGAGATGCTGGATGTAGTCCTGTGGAACGGCTTGCCATGCCATTTCCACCTGGCGCCTCAGTTGGACCAGCGTTCGTGCTGGACGTGCAGACCACGTGAGACAACGCTTTATCCAGTCCCAAACATGCTCAATGGGGGACAGATCCGGAGATCTTGCTGGCCAGGGTAGTTGACTTACACCTTCTAGAGCACGTTGGGTGGCACGGGATACATGCGGACGTGCATTGTCCTGTTGGAACAGCAAGTTCCCTTGCCGGTCTAGGAATGGTAGAACGATGGGTTCGATGACGGTTTGGATGTACCGTGCACTATTCAGTGTCCCCTCGACGATCACCAGTGGTGTACGGCCAGTGTAGGAGATCGCTCCCCACACCATGATGCCGGGTGTTGGCCCTGTGTGCCTCGGTCGTATGCAGTCCTGATTGTGGCGCTCACCTGCACGGCGCCAAACACGCATACGACCATCATTGGCACCAAGGCAGAAGCGACTCTCATTGCTGAAGACGACACGTCTCCATTCATCCCTCCATTCACGCCTGTCGCGACACCACTGGAGGCGGGCTGCACAATGTTGGGGCGTGAGCGGAAGACGGCTTAACGGTGTGCGGGACCGTAGCCCAGCTTCATGGAGACGGTTGCGAATGGTCCTCGCCGATACCCCAGGAGCAACAGTGTCCCTAATTTGCTGGGAAGTGGCGGTGCGGTCCCCTACGGCACTGCGTAGGATCCTACGGTCTTGGCGTGCATCCATGCGTCGCTGCGATCCGGTCCCAGGTCGACGGGCACTTGCACCTTCCGCCGACCACTGGCGACAACATCGATGTACTGTGGAGACCTCACGCCCCACGTGTTGAGCAATTCGGCGGTACGTCCACCCGGCCTCCCGCATGCCCACTATACGCCCTCGCTCAAAGTCCGTCAACTGCACATACGGTTCACGTCCACGCTGTCGCGGCATGCTACCAGTGTTAAAGACTGCGATGGAGCTCCGTATGCCACGGCAAACTGGCTGACACTGACGGCGGCGGTGCACAAATGCTGCGCAGCTAGCGCCATTCGACGGCCAACACCGCGGTTCCTGGTGTGTCCACTGTGCCGTGCGTGTGATCATTGCTTGTACAGCCCTCTCGCAGTGTCCGGAGCAAGTATGGTGGGTCTGACACACCAGTGTCAATGTGTTCTTTTTTCCATTTCCAGGAGTGTATATGAAAGCCATAGGGAGCCGAACACATGCTAAAGACAGATGCAGGCTCAATCGAGATCTCTAAAACTGTAACGACATTGTGGGACGTATTTACACACTCAATGAATACGAAGAACAGATGGAAAGTGCTACAGACTGTTACTGCTTTGTTCGGTCGTTAATGAAGTTCTTACACAAATCTAAAACAATTGTAACAATGGATGTACTACCTAGCTGATAAGCGGCAAGCGATCTTCTGGAAAAATCGATCATGTGTAGTTGTGGAACGTAAACATGAAAACACTAATGCATCGTTGCACCGATACGATTGTCTTCTTCGAATGCACTAACAATACCTGTGCCTGACTGGAGAGAGAGACAGTTTTTGACTCTCTAGCGGAATTCAGACTACACACGGAGACCAGAGAACTAGTTAGTGACACTATCGTCTAACATTAGAAGTGCAATTACGTGAGATAATCTGTCACGTTTCGGAATCCACACACATGTTTCGCAAATAGATGTATTCTTCTTCCTTCTGCTAAATTAATTCTAGAATTGGAAACAGATCTCTTTGTTCTGAGCCTCGGGGTTTTGGCGAGAAAATCTAGATAGAATGACTGGCAACTGTTGACAATTTAGCAATCATAACTAACACTAGAAAGAAACTTAGGTACGCTGCAGATAAACTACGTAATGTAGCGTTGAAGGAAGGCTTTTAGATATCATAGGAAAAAACTCATTTAATACCTCCATAAACATAACAGAAATGAACCACACCAGACGGAACACGTGGTGACAACACAAATATACTTCTCCAAATATATTTTAGGTATTGTCGTGTTTGGACGATGGAGTTGATTTGGACGGAGACACTAAAGTCCAACAGGCACGCAAATAAACGTGGAATTCCTACAATTAAAAAAATAATTAAAATTACTTATATAAAATTCTGACAGAAAACGATTTTTGTCTTCGTCTCTTTACTTATCAGAAACCATACGAACTGTACATAAGAGAAAATAGAATTATGCGCAAGAATATATTGTTTAATCTGTCCACCCTAATAAGCTAATTAATTTAGCCTTCAGAACATAGGGATGAAGCGCATGTTCGTTAGGAAATTTCACAAGAAACTTTCAGAAGAACTGCTGTGGCAACAAAGTGAATTCATGAAGATGTTTCGGGAAGATAAAAAAGCAAAAATAATAATCGGGGCAACTAGCGTGTTTGAATGTGCTCGTTAGTCCGTGAAAATGGGGAAAGAAATCAAGCAGGAAAGAAAGTTCAATTACTTGTATTGAGTATTATGAAGATCCTATTCGTATAGCTTAACACACAGCGCTAGACATGAAGATGAGTTAGACCTGTGTCGAGTCCACGCAGCGTGTCAACGAATAATTGTCTGGTTCACCGTCCAGACTGAGTATGCTATTTAGGCAGTTTTCCACTGTCTTTTAGGTGAATGCTGCGTTGGTTCCAAATCTATGATGCACGGTAACACATCGATCAAAGTTTTTTGCTTAATAGGCAGATGGTACAAACGACTTCCTTCGCTTAAATTTACTGACGGCTATGGTGACGGGAAGTGTATGATGCCAAAAATGGAAAATAAAATAAATTTACCAAATTATCGAAACAGTTGAACTTGTACCGTTACATAAACGCTGAGGCTATTCAACGTTACAAGATTAATTTTGCTCTGTACGCCGGGTGTTTTTAATAGTTGATAGCTGTAATGTTATAATACTGGACCCTTATTTGCGAGAAGCGTGGCCGCCTTGCTCTCTCCCAGGTTTTGAGTGGAATCCCGCCGACTTTGGCATCTACCCAACAAGCAGAATATAGACGTTCTTTGAGTAGCAGCATATCAGTACCGAACCATGTGCATAATATCTCATGATCCTGATACAGTTGCAACACGCTGGATGGAAAGGAGGTAAAGAATCACTTTATAGCAGCACAATGTCACCTCATGAAGTTTTGTTTGATAGCTACCTGTTATAGATAGTAAATGTGATGGGTGGAGTGGAGCGGGTAAAGCATATCGTCAGGAAATTAGACATGAACCACATGTGTGTAGCCAGTAGAAGAGCAACTCATTCGAAGACAGAGTATGTTATCCAGCTGAAAAAGACCTGGGTGGAGGGAAGAAAGGGAAGTGAAAAAAGGGAAAAGATAGAGAAACTGCAGTTGAGGTGCATGTACTATGACTACCAAAGGGTTGAAGAGTTTAATGTGGCCATTGTACAGAAACACTTCAGTGAACTGATGCTGGAGTTTTACTTACTGAATAAGATACTCATTAGTAAGTCCGACAATTCGAATGAAGATTTTGTTGTGTGTTCCTGAAACGGGAGAGTAACATAATTCGGATCATTTGTTGGCTACGTAAGTATTTTTATTATTGTAATTGTTGTGTAACAATTTTCAGTCTATACTTACTAATTTTCACCACGATGGCAGTGACCCTTAGTTAGGTATCTTTGTATGAAAGATGAGTCGATGAATACAAACATACCTATGCTGGAAGCTATTGGCGAGTAAGACCAGTCAGGTAAGAGCAAAATATCAGCTCTGTAGTGCCACTTAGTTCTCGCTTGGAGAAATGACGTAATGTTTTTCTTCTTACTTTTGGCCTAGATTTATGGTGAAAATAGAACATAGTACCAACTACCTAGTGTGATGTTTCCTTGCTGGAGCTGACACTTTAAGTAGGATAAAAGGCTCACACGTAAACAGTTTTCTGAAGCAGCAAACAGATCAAACCTACATCAGGTAGTTAGGGTCGTCGTGCCATGTCGACGAGTGTCTGTTACCGAGACCACACGCACACAGAGAAGTAGTAAGAGCGTCTAAGATAGAGCTACACGTTTACCGATCACGTGATATAAATTACCTTCACAATTTACACAGTCGGAAGGTTAACTGCCCACCAGCAGTCTGCAGCTACAAATGTCCAGACACTGCCACTATGCGCTACGTAACACGCATCACATTCCAGTCTCGTTTATTATTGTTTGCATATCTCTCTCTCTCTCTCTGTATCTATCTCTCTCTCCCCCTCTCTCTCTCTCTCTCTCTCTCTCTCTACTTCTCTCCCTCTCTCTCTCCACAAACCTATTGTCACTTTTTGATTATGAGGAGTATTCATTTTGAATCTGTTTTTAAACTGACGTTTTAAACCCAATCACTCAGTTGATACTACCTCTAAAATCAGAGCAACATATTTATTTGCTTACTTCAATGAAAACGTTTTATGGACAATATATTTCAATTACCGAGCCAAATTTTTATTCATCCCGGTGGTACGATTGTGGTACGGTCCTATCTCTTAACCCCCTTCCTCGTGATTAGACTAGATTAACAAATGATTAACCCAGATTAACAAATGTAACAAATCGTTATTTGACTGACGTCTGTAAGTAGGATGGAATGTAACACATTCGGGCCCCACGGAACAAATTCCTTTCCCCGATTCCCATCTGCTAGAAGAACTGATGGGGATTTATGCGTACTAGCACAAGGAGAAACGCAGAACAGAAGGGCCTTAGTTCAAAAATTTGAGGAACTATTTAGAAATAATGAAGAATGATAGGTTAGAACATATAAGGTTAGTGGAAAATGGAGAGGACGAGAAAATCATGGACAAGGACAACAGGAGGGAAAAAGATACAAGACAAAAAGTGAAGATATAGGAAGACAGCAAGTTTCAGGTTAAATATCTCTGGACATCAAAGAAAGTTATTACAGAAAAGAGACTAAAAATCACAATAAAGCAGAACGTAGACAGGAAGAACGGAGGTGGACGTGGACATTCGACCGGAAGAAAAAGAGATGGACAAGACGCAAATAAGACAAACTGAGAACATTCCACTAAAAAATAAATAAATAAAAGAAAACAAAAGGTAGATGCTACGAAACAGTCTGTTTTGCAATGTTTATATCCTATTAGAAAGCAAGAAAACATAATAAACTAATTTCATTATGTTAACTGTGTTCTTAACCCTTAGTTGGAGACAAGAAAAAAATGTGCGCTAATGGTAACAAACATTTGGAAGACTAAGATTACCAAGTTTTGCAATTTATGTCCACTTTATTGAATATCAAAAATTAATAACTTTCAAAGCGTGATGGAATATTAATACTAATATTTTTATTTCACTTAAAACATAATTTGTGTCAGAACGTGGAAGATTGCCCAACTTTTCTTCATGAAATAGTATATGAACTTAATTATTCTTTCACAAAATTCAGATAATTAAATACTAGTGTTTCGAATGAAATAGTTTGTAAAGCTGATGAGTTTTCTCAGATGTATTGGTACATATTGAAGTAAAGAAAAAACTTACCAACTTTCTGCACGTGTTTTACATACTTTAATGGAGTACTGTAAGGAGCTAGGTTTATCACATTTCACACACTTACGGAAGTAAAGAAAATAATTAAAAAGTTTCTTCGCATGTTGCACATATTTTGATGGAACATTGTAAGTAACTGGGTTTATCACATTTGACTCACTTGTATGCCACCATTCTGTTCAGTGCGTGGGGACAGTAACGACATTTTTTTCTCTTTTCTAGTTTTCCACTTTCTCCTCTTTTTGTTGAGTTACCATCTCGCTACTCTTCACCCAAAATATCTGAAATAGCTTTCCAGAGTTCATCACGTAAGTTTTTAATCTGTAGCCTTTTCGGTATTTGCCTTCTCATTAAGCTTATTTCTATGCTCCTCATGAGCTCAGACCTTGATATTGTATCCTTATGTAAATACGTAACATAGGCATCTGCGCAGCTCATTGATATTAGAAAGTAAAATATTGCCAGTGGCCACCTGCTCGTTCGCCGGATAGCTGAGTAGTTGCTGCACTTCATGTCTACAACGTCTACGCCAGATTTCGAGGCATTATGGAAATTAATGTTGCTTTTTCCATCGGTATACGCAGAGTGGTGCATTGAAGAAAGCATTAAAACTGACTTAGAGTTTTTTTGTTAGACAAAAGACAATTATACAAGACCTTTACAGAAACCATAAATACTGGAGCTCACTTCTTTCTGTGGGTCGGAAAGAAACTCTTTTGGTACTTCTCTTTTGTTGAATTTTAGAGTTCCATCATATGACGACTTTTTACAGCCCCTTACAGAATGAAATGGAGGGAAATCAACTTTCTGCTGTGATATTCCTGTTTGTTCCATACGTGCATTTGGAAAGACGAATCACAGACTGAGTCGGTTTTTGGAACTTTTTCTCGTCTTCTGCCAGTGCTGCTCCATCACTGACTTTACCCGCATAAATATAAGAATTAAATGAATGTGATGAGCATGAATCTGGGAGACACATGATCTTTATGACATATTTAGCTGGTTTCTTGGGCATGTATACTCTGAATCGGTATTTGCCTCTAAATTGGATTAGACTCTCATCGACACAAGCATGAGCTCCAATGGAGTATACTTGCTGAGAATTAGAAATAAAGTTGTCGAAAATATTGGACACAGCTACTACAGGATCATCTATTTTCCTTTGTTCACGATTAGATGCATAATAAAATCTGAGAGCCACCAGTAAAACTTCACTTGGTTTTACAGACATGGTTGCACGAACAACGGGACGTCCGGTACAGTCATTTGCAAAAACTGATGCCAGTGTTTCACGTCCATACTTGAAAATGGAATAGAGGACAATCAAACCAATCAAAGCCTCAATTTCAGTTTTGCCTGTATCTTTATAACTGGAGGAGCAAGGATTGTTTAATTTATCCCTTTACGACCTGCAGTTTTGAGTTTGTATGTACTACATTCTCATCCAAATTTCTTCTTGGTCGGGATCGTTGCCTAAGTGATTGGCAGCGCCTAACCACGGCAACAATTTAATTTTAATATATTTTTGTGTGCTGTCTTAGTGCCACAAATGGGCGCTCTGGAACTCCAAGTGAAACAGTTCGTCTAGCCATGACAAGCTATGTCATCGAAAAAAAGTGGTTCAATTGGCTCTGAGCACTATGGGACTTAACATCTGAGTTCATCAGAGCCCTAGACGTAGAACTACTTAAACCTAACGAACCTAAGGAGCCCACACACATCCATACCCGAGGCAGGATCGAACCTGCGACCGTAGCAGCAGCGCGGTTCCGGACTGAAGCGCCTAGAACCGCTCGACCACAGCGGTCGGTCATCTTTTCCCCTATTCTGAACAGAGTCAACACTATCTTGTCTGTCCTCGGACGAGCTGAGAGCATCATTCATATCTGTCTCAAAGTCACTGATGTCGCTCTGAATCTCACAGGTGATCCTTTTCAGGAACATAAGAATCGTCTGAACGAGAAGCGCCATCGCTCTCCTCGCATTGCCCTAACGTCATCTGGAGCATTATTTTGCTTCTTAAGGACACATCAGGTACCCCCCTCCCCCCCCCCCACACACACACACACTAATAGTCATTTATAAATAGAGATTTAGAACTTAAGGAGAATAATCTAAAAAATACGTTCTCGTTTAAAGTCATATCCGTCTATCAGATGTAGGAAAATTCTTCCTTCTGCAATAACATTGGCACGTGAGATGATGCAGCTGACGTTTGTGCGCAAGTAAAATAATACTATCGCGGAAGAAACAATGACATCCACACAAAAGGAAGTTCATCTCACGGCTGAAGCATATCCGAAATATCAGATCGAATTAACAATTCACGTGTGCCAACAACGCCTTTTATATTCGCTTATGAGACGGATGTAACAACTAAGGGTTAACGCTAACATCACCGTGAACCTATATACGGATGAAACCTGAATCATGAAGTTTATGAGAAGGGATACAGGAAGCTGTGGTGTTGTTCCATAATACACATATGCACAATACACATATACACCTAAGATAACGTACAATGCACACAAAAATATAATTCAGCAGAACCAATAACCAATCATGAACTCGTGTTTATAGAGGAGAGGTACTCGCGTTATAAAAAAATAAATAAAAAAAATATATAAAAATAAACTCTAGGAATGAGGCATACATTCAGTACGCCTTACATATGTGGAGCTTGTAATTCGAGGGCGTGTTGAAAAGTAATGCCTCCGAATTTTGTATGTGAAATATCTTAAAGTTTTTTAAGTAAAACAAGCGTTGTTAACATTCTACACGTTTATTCGTCGTGCTTATATGTACAGCCCTCTGCCGCTGTAGGGTTTCGAACTGTAGAGTGTAACATGGCAGCGTGTAACGTATCTATGTTGATACGTGAGAAGAATCGTGCTGAATACAGTTTGGAACAGGAAGAGTTAGTCCACACATGCAGCACCCTCTACTGCAGCATGAAATGCCAGACAAAACACGAGCGCTGCAACTTTTGCAACAATCCCCGAAGTCGGTTTCCATTAGTTTTCCTAACAAGTAAAATTAGAAGGAATTCACGATGCAGAAAGATTCAGAGTGCGAGTTATTAGAAGGTTTGAGATTTATCAAAAATGGCTCTGAGCACCATGGGACTTAACAGCTGAGGTCATCAGTCCCCTAGATCTTAGAACTACTTAAACCTAAGGACATCACACACATCCATGCCCGAGGCAGGATTCGAACCTGCGACCGTAGCGGTCGCGCGGTTCCAGACTGAATGAGGTTTATCAAATGAAACCGTCGAGAGATGCCTGCTCAGCTCTAAAGAAGCGTGTGACGAGGCAGTGATGAACGCCGCAGTGTGTATAATTAGCAAATTTACGTATTACCCACGCCTGCTGTATTTCTGAGATAGTTATGCGACCAGAACACGGAACGCTTAATCCCTGTCTCTGTGAAGGTGATAAGGCGCAGTAAAGTTTCATTAGGTGACCCCGAGTGTAACACTGACATAGTGCAGTAGCGGCGGTGTTTAATTTGGCGCCGGAATTAACTGGAGGCGGCGTTGCGGTTATGACGGAGCGGAACAATGCAGCGGGGAGGTTTGCGGCGGCGTAATAAACACCACAAAGGAAGCGCGGCCACCTGCGTCCTGGCGCCCGCCACTTCAATGGATTCGCCGCGATGTGATTGAAACATATGCGCAGCGTGGGCTCCACGTAAGAGCTTCAGCCAGCCCCGCGCCCTAATCCCGCTAATGTTGATTGGATTAGCCGCGGACGCAATGGCAGCCCGATGATGATATTTTTCATCCCTTCCCCGCCACCCTGCTCAGGTTCTTTACTTCTGGCACGGAATCCACACACTTCACCCTTTCGACTTTCATTTATATATTTTTAAAGTTGTAATTCCTTGTTAATTAGTGCAGACTAATTCCCTCTCGCCGGGGTGGAAACAGAATTATAGTAGACAGGCTGGAGTGGGACGTCCCTGGGGGGTTGCGCCCCTCCGCTCGCTAACAAGCCCTTTCACTGCAGCCTCCGTCACTGGCAGAGTCGGGAGAAAAGGCTCCACGTTACAGTTAATCAGCACGACATGCCTTTATTTGGATTCTCTCGCAAATAAGTTATGAACAGAGAGCTGAACGACTGATCTCTTGCTAATTTACTCCAGGGCGCCTGTATTTGCACTTAGCGAAGTGTAACTTTTCCACATTTGCCGTTCTGTATATGACGGTGTAATTCTCTTAAGATAGAGACAGTAATCGCTGATCTTGTCAGTCAGCGACGACGACATGACCAGTACCGTTTAACGACGTGGCGTCCATATTCTTGTTCGGTACTCCTTCTATTATGTCTCCATGCTCGTCGTCAAATATGTGGAGTCTAGGAAACCTGCTTTCTCGGATCGTTAGACAACATTCAAACAAATCGTACTAATGAGTTTTATTACAAGAAAGTAAATCACAATACTTAACTTTCACAATTACATAGAAGGGGCGCAAGCGAAAGGTGACATACAAAACAAGCAGTCTTCTTCAGTATAGACAATCACAAGTCTGAGCTACATAGGCAGTACAAGCGAAGTAACTAGCGTTGACGCTGCTATACAAGTCTGGCCGTCACCAGTCGGTCGCGGCGGTTATGTCCTCTTCACATAGGAGCCACTGCTGTTGCGTTGTCGTCTTGGAGGGAGGCCTGGTCAGCGTGCAATTGGCCGGTGTCTTTTCACAACGCTCTCTTCTTTGTCGTTCCCGAATGACGTGCCGGTGCTTGACTTTATGCCGTAATACCTTCTTTCGTTCCCTCTGTTGTTCCTAAATAAAACGTGAGCACGGGGCGTTGTGTATTAAACACCTTCGCGGTCTATTTTCTTACCCCATTCGTACCTCACTGAGGCTTACGTCTCTAATGATTTCCCCGCCGTTGAGACATTAAAATATAACACTCCCTCCTTGTACTGAACTTTACCATCATCAATCTCATGTCTGCGTGTTGATTACTCTCCATTCATAATGATATGACCCGTTCCGCCTTACTCACGTCGCCAGTCAATTTAGAGATCCGGTTAGATTGTACTTCAGTTTACCTCTTCAATATGCATCACTATGACGGTAGCTCCCACGCTTTATAGTGGAATCCTGAATCGACTTTGAACCAGCGCTTTCAGAATACCATATTTGAAGAAAGATCCACAAGAACGATTTTTTTGATATTCATACTGGTCACATGAAAAATATCATTTTGTCTGGTGTAACTGACAGAGTTGCTAATATGTTACAAGATGAAGATGAGGAACTGACTCTAGCTCGGTTCACTGCCTTTCATGATCAGTTACGATACACAAGCATGCCACAGATTAACAGTGTATCACACGTTACTTTAGATTTCATCTAAATTCTGTATGGCTCTTCCACGTCGCGGAATCACTAGTACCTGTAAGCGAATGGACAGAATCGTGTGGTAAATCGAAGCTTTTAATAGATACGTGATGCGTTATCGATTGTGTAATTGGTATATTAGTAAACGTAGGTCTCATACGTCATTCTGTTTGAACTGAGAACGCTGATTACCTCGTTATTTAGCGCCCTCACCCGCAAATCATCATCAGGATCATCGAGCTGAGAACGCCGTCTAAAATTATTTATCCGCTGCAGTTGCATGGAGGTGCAAAGGCAAGGAAACGAAGAAAAGTTCACGTTCTATCACATAGATTTACAACTCTAATCATTTATATTTCCACCTATGGTGTGGAACACACGTGTTTCGTCAGTATGTATATATTTCCGTTTCATTGTCCATTGTTCAGATTCGGACTTCACCACAAACTTTTTGCTTTACATGTTAAGCAAATTTACTTTCCAGTACAGTATTCAAATTCTTAAATAAACTCCAAGCATCGTTACTCCTCTTTTCGGTTCATTCAGTCTTCACTTATGAATATGAGTTTATGTCTTAAATATGTCACTTTTGTATCAATTTAACACGGTTACTATGACAGATATGAATAATTATCGGCTGGTCTAATTATTTTCGTTCTCCTCAAACGATTAGGAAAAGGCAACACCCTTGAAAATGGTTGAGAGGATTCTAAACAGGGATTTCTTCACCAGTCTTTTATTTGAATGTCCACACGTCACCTATAAAGAATTTTTTTTTTTGTTTTCTGTCTTAGCTATTCGACTGTTCAGATCACAGCGTTTTGGTGAAACTAAATGTTTACACCTTTCAAGAAACAACAAGTAATTGATTCAGTGTATATGTCATTGATTTCGATCCGAGTGCCATATTGAGGAATTCAGAGAAATATCATTCAGCATCAGATCACGTAAATAATTTTATGGGGAAGAAAGAAAAGGAGAGGCTGAGAGACTGGCTTTTATTGACAGAGCACTTAGAAGATGCAACAGGTATACTAAAGAGACTGGATACATGACGCTTGTCCGTCCTCTGCTGGAGTATTGCAGTGCAGTAACGGATCTTTAAAACTTGACGGAGGACATCGAAAGAGTTAAAAGAAGAGTCTCTCGTATTGTTTTATTTCGAACTAGGGGATAGAGTGTCTCGGATATGATACGCAAGTTCGGGTGGCTATCATTAAAACAAAGGTTTCTTTGTTGCGGTGAGATCTTCTCACAAATTTCTCACAAAACCTGAGTCTCCAACGTTCTCCTCGGAATGCGAAAATATTTTGCTGACACTCACCTACGTATGGAGAAATGGTCATAGTCATAAAATAAGACAAATCAAAACTCGCGTGCTGATCTACAGTGGACCGGCAGAGAAACAATGTGAAAGTAGTTCGATGAACCCTCTGCCAGAAATATAAGTTTGAATGGCCGATTAGTGATGTAGATGACTTGAGATAGCTACTTAGAGGTTTTCCAGAGAGTTCTATTTTCTGGCTTCATATAAAAGGCCTATCATCATAAACAGGTAAAATAAAAACAGATATACGTGTAGATACTATGAGCTTCAGAATCATATTTAGTAGAGATACTGGAACTTCGTATTAATGTTCTAAAGACTTCGACACTTTTGCCTCATATAAACTGTCTTCGACCTTACACTGATGAAGCAGAAACAGCTGTATTTCCTAATGAGACAATGATAATGACCAGATTTAGTAGACGCACAGCTGCAGAAGGACTAATAAGTCACATTTTCGCAGAAATTATTGATTGGATTTCAGTGAATGTTGTAATACCTAGAAAAAGCACAATTCTTGTACATCTATAGAAGAACCAACACAACGTCCTCATTAACAACTGAGTGTCAACGAAATGATTTCTAAAATACAAATGTTCGATATTCCTGGAGTGAAAATCAAATATTAAAGATCGAGAACGGTTGAATTCAGTAACATTTGTTCTGTGTATGACTACTGATTTTAGTGGTCAGAGCATCAGAGTCCTAGATTTATTCTGCATCTATTATTATTACCGACCTATGGAATAATATTCTAGGGCAGTTCCACGTTACGACACACAGTATTCATTGTAAACAAACGCATTTCGAGAATAATATGTGTGGCATACACCCTCAAATCTTACTTAGGCAGTTGTTTAAAAATTTGGCATATCAACAATAGTATCAGAACACATCTATTCTCTCCAGGAGTTCATTGTCAAAAAACAGTCACAAGCAGTGTTATAAATGGAACAGAATCATTGAAAATGCTGCATTATTCCTAAATTTATTAGATCTGTGTAGCATAAGTACCTATTACGTTATCTTCAGCAGTTGGTTGTTCTCGCTTGTCTTCATACCCACTTTCACGAAATGCTGTTTGGATTCTATTCAGAAACTTTACAGAATATTTTTGCGAAGTAACATTAGAATATTAATGTATGTTCTGTAACAGGCAACTATTTTATCTCAAGGTCACTGATAAGGACAGCCATTGTCAGGTTACACACTTGGGCTCCTTGGTGACCCCAACATCCTCTCCCACGGGGAACCAGAGGGAATTGATCAGGGTCACCCATACGAATCACCCAGACAACTGTGCGAGCTGTATTCAGTATCACAGCCTACCTCTATAGTCGTCACGTGGCATAAAAGTGGCGGGAACTCTCTCACCCAATTTGAGCACAATAAAATAGCGGGATACCTCTCCCCTTCCCGGGGACCAACAGAAACAGAGCTCTCCCCTCCTTTCCCTTCATAATATTATGAATCCGACAGCCTGAGCCCTTCGTCATTCCAAGTCTGAAGTTTGTATTGAGAGGACGATGAAGCACCGACAGCAGCACGGACTACGCACCACCGCCATGCACAAGAGGAATAGAATTGGAATAAGTATCTAATAATAATATAAATATTGCTATTTTATTAAAAATAGAATTATTCAAATATATACTTATGGTTTGCTAATCTTCCAACAGCGCAACACGCCTCTGAACCTGTGGCAACAGAACTGTTGTTTGAAGGTCCCCACATGCTACTGGTCACATTGCTGCTGCAGCAGCGACCCTCAAATGGGATTCCTGATTTATCGGACTTGGTGTTTATCAACTATACTGTACCAAAGGTGCAGCAGCTGCCTTTGTTCAACTATACGGTACCACAGCAGCAGCGGCAGCCGTCCCGCCACTGTAGCTGCCACAGCTTGCTGACCTTCAGGCAAGACCATCATCAAGAATATTACTGTTCGCAAGCACATATATGGTCACTGCATGTGGATCTAAACTAGTAAATGTGGGTCTGGATTTGGGTAGTGACTTTGCTGTGATCATTGAGGCGCTACAGTCTGGAACCGTGCGACCGCTACGGTCGCAGGTTCGAATCCTGCCTCGGGCCTGGATGTGTGTGATGTCCTTAGGTTAGTAAGGTTTACGTAGTTATAAGTTCTAGGGGACTGATGACCTCAGCAGTTAAGTCCCATAGTGCTCAGAGCCATTTTTTTTTGTGATTATTGAAACTGAAAAGGCGCAATGTGTTGATTCTAAAGTTTAACCGTTGAACTGCTCTGGACGTGTTAACGCGAGCGCATTTGTACCTGTCCCTGTGTGCTCGGAACGTGTTTACTGGCGCCACCAGTCCTTCCGCCTGGTACTCTGAACGTGTCTACGCGTAGACAGGCTCAGAGTACCAGGTAAGGAGGACTAGTGGCGCCAGTAAACAAGTTCAGAGCACACAGGGACAGGTACAAATGCGCTCGTGTTAACACGTCCAGAACAGTTAAAGGGTTAATATTCATGATACGAGTGGGAAAATATGAGCAGCATGATGGTTTGTATAAAGGATAACATGACAGACGAGTAATTCTTCCCACACTCCGACTGACACTCAACTGTTAGGCAGTAAAGTCACCATAGCTGATATGCACGGTGAAGCTGTGTTAGAGGTAATTTCATGGGGTAAGAACATACAAAAGCATTCCGTCATCAGGCCACATGTGGCCCACCGGTACCATCCGACAGCCGTGTCATCCTCAGCTGAGGATGCGGATAGGAGGGGCGTGTCGTCAGCAAACTGCTCTCCTGGTCGTTATGATGGTTTTCTTTGAACGCAGCCGCTACTATTCGGTCGAGTAGCTCCTCAATTGGCATCACGAGGCTTAGTGCACCCCGAAAAATGGTAACAACGTAAGGCGACCCGGGTTGTCACCCACCCAAGTGCCGGCCACGGCCGACAGCGCTTAACTTCGGTGATCTGACGCGAACCGGTGTATCCAGTGCGGCAAGACCGTTGCCTGTGAACATACAGGTACACTTAAAATATTCGAGTGTTGTGAAAACAGCGATATGTACTGTGCAATAACGATTGTTAAGGAATGACGGTGTCATAGACAGTCGTATGTAAGAGTCGCTTGCTATGAGTTCGTAGACTCCTTGAGTAAAACTAGTGTAACAATGAACCAAGTGTAGCAGTGTACAAATTCCCCTTATATTCCCTATGCCTGTAGAACCAGTAAATAATGTAGATGGAGATTTCACAAATGGCTGTCCGTTGTAAATAACGCCACTGATTGGCTTGAAAGCCACAGAGGCCGAGTTTGAGGCCTACAAACGGCAGCTATTTTCTAAAATGTCTGCTGCCACTAAAAATGTACCTAAAGAGAATTAGGCTCAGGGTGTGTATAAAGAGTTGTTGATATTTCAGTCCTCCACCTATTCGGCAGCCTATTGAAAGAATACATTGCTTCCTCGTATCGAGAGTCGGAGCACCGCCTCCAGGCCATCGCCCCTAGAAGTGTTAGTACCAGCCCCGGCGGTGTCAGTACCGCCACGCACGATACTGCCGCCATCTGCCGGGTAGATGTCTCTGAGTCGGTCAGAAGTGAATTAGTGTCAGATACGAAACACTCTTTGAGACAGTCAGTAGCGCAAGCCGTTTATCGGCTCCGTGAGAAATGAGCTAAGCTATGTGTGACTAATATGACCGCTCGTGACAGAAGGATTGAGTGAGCGAGGACCAGCTGTTTCCCATTGAAAAAAGAGATATGGCTTGGTAAACATTTACAAAATAAATACACAGTAAGTAGGAAAAGAATCATTTAGTCTTTTCCATTTTTACAACCAACACAGTGCAGTTTAATGGGTGGAGATCCATCAGTCAGGCATCTACATTGGCTCACACAGAGAAAGAAGTTCAGCACTTTTAAACACTTGATGTAGTAACCTAAATCTGTGTGAGATGTCACAGAGCCGAGGTATAAGCTATGTAGGATACAGGAAGCATACTGCAATTAAACTGTTAAGACTTTCAGTAAGTTTCCTATAGAAGTCCAAAAATACTTGAAAAATATTTTGTGTGTTCAGCCATTCGAACATGGAATACATTGTCGAAGGTCGCTCATTGTTCACATGGAAACCATAATCCTCCAACTGAATCGTCATAACATATTCAGGAATACCCACAACGTCTAGGTTAAATACGTCATCTCGAATACACCAAAATTGTGCAATCACTAAGTAGAGACATAATGGTCGACACATCAGCTAATCTGACCTGTAGTATACATTCACTGCTTTCGCTTAAGTTAATGCTGAGAAGAGTCGCTCCACAAAAATCATTACCTTGTTCATTGTAACTATGAACTGGCCGTAGGAGCCAGCATACGTTATTTATAATTTTTTTTAAATTCTCACACTTTTGCCAAAAATGTAGATAAATAGCGATCGATCAATTGCTCTTGCGTATAACAGCCGCAGCAGAGGAGATGAGGAGACCACAAGACGTGGTAATTATGTTGTTTAGCGTTAGCTGTAGTTTAAACAGCATACGCTGTAAATGCGCCAGATTTGGCATTACATCTGACCAAGATTTCTATCCGGTAGTCGTATACGAAAATCCACGTCAATGCATATTTCCGCACTATTCCACGACAACGTTCACTTGCCCTCAATATTGCTGGAGGATAGTACTGTCACAGAAGAAGTCTTCCCTGAAAAAATTACAATACTTAACGGCAGAGAGTATATATGTGAACGACCTCCCTTCTTATCTGAAACAAGAAGCTAAACTGACTGTGCTCATGATACAAGCATCATTATTAATCCAGTAAAAGAAACTCCAATAGTAAATGGTACAACTAGTGTCTTTGGAAAGGTTATTGATTGGTTTTCTGCGAGTGGGGTTGTTCTGAACTTTGAAAAAACACAGTACATCCAATTTTCTACTGCAAGGACTGCAGTTCCTTCAGTAAATAAAACACATCAACAGAAGTCAGTAGCCAGGGCAGAGCATACTAAGTTTTTGGATGTGCATATAGATGAGAATCTTAGCTGGAAAATTCATATCTTGGATCTCCTAAAGCGTCTAGGTTCAGCAACTTTTGCAATCAGAATAACTGCTAATTTTGAGGATACATATATTAGCAATCTAACATACTTTGCATACTTTCACTCTCTGATGTCATACGGAATAATACACTCCTGGAAATCGAAATAAGAACACCGTGAATTCATTGTCCCAGGAAGGGGAAACTTTATTGACACATTCCTGGGGTCAGATACATCACATGATCACACTGACAGAACCACAGGCACATAGACACAGGCAACAGAGCATGCACAATGTCGGCACTAGTACAGTGTATATCCACCTTTCGCAGTAATGCAGGCTGCTATTCTCCCATGGAGACGATCGTAGAGATGCTGGATGTAGTCCTGTGGAACGGCTTGCCATGCCATTTCCACCTGGCGCCTCAGTTGGACCAGTGTTCGTGCTGGACGTGCAGACCGCGTGAGACGACGCTTCATCCAGTCCCAAACATGCTCAATGGGGGACAGATCCGGAGATCTTGCTGGCCAGGGTAGTTGACTTACACCTTCTAGAGCACGTTGGGTGGCACGGGATACATGCGGACGTGCATTGTCCTGTTGGAACAGCAAGTTCCCTTGCCGGTCTAGGAATGGTAGAACGATGGGTTCGATGACGGTTTGGATGTACCGTGCACTATTCAGTGTCCCCTCGACGATCACCAGTGGTGTACGGCCAGTGTAGGAGATCGCTCCCCACACCATGATGCCGGGTGTTGGCCCTGTGTGCCTCGGTCGTATGCAGTCCTGATTGTGGCGCTCACCTGCACGGCGCCAAACACGCATACGACCATCATTGGCACCAAGGCAGAAGCGATTCTCATCGCTGAAGACGACACGTCTCCATTCGTCCCTCCATTCACGCCTGTCGCGACACCACTGGAGGCGGGCTGCACGATGTTGGGGCGTGAGCGGAAGACGGCCTAACGGTGTGCGGGACCGTAGCCCAGCTTCATGGAGACGGTTGCGAATGGTCCTCGCCGATACCCCAGGAGCAACAGTGTCCCTAATTTGCTGGGAAGTGGCGGTGCGGTCCCCTACGGCACTGCGTAGGATCCTACGGTCTTGGCGTGCATCCGTGCGTCGCTGCGGTCCGGTCCCAGGTCGACGGGCACGTGCACCTTCCGCCGACCACTGGCGACAACATCGATGTACTGTGGAGACCTCACGCCCCACGTGTTGAGCAATTCGGCGGTACGTCCACCCGGCCTCCCGCATGCCCACTATACGCCCTCGCTCAAAGTCCGTCAACTGCACATACGGTTCACGTCCACGCTGTCGCGGCATGCTACCAGTGTTAAAGACTGCGATGGAGCTCCGTATGCCACGGCAAACTGGCTGTCACTGACGGCGGCGGTGCACAAATGCTGCGCAGCTAGCGCCATTCGACGGCCAACACCGCGGTTCCTGGTGTGTCCGCTGTGCCGTGCGTGTGATCATTGCTTGTACAGCCCTCTCGCAGTGTCCGGAGCAAGTATGGTGGGTCTGACACACCGGTGTCAATGTGTTCTTTTTTCCATTTCCAGGAGTGTATTTTGGGGTATCTCAACACTTAGGCAAAAAGTATTTACTGCTCAAAAGAAAGTGGTTAGAATAATGTCTGGGGCTCATAGTCGCACATCTTGTAAGCATCTCTTTAAAAGGTTAGGAATTCTTACAACAGCCTCACAATACATTTACTCAGTAATAAAATTTGTTCTCAACAACGTCCACCAGTTTAAAAACAACAGTGACGTTCATGATTATAATACCAGAAGAAAGAAAGACTTACACTGTCCTCTACTTAACCTATCTTTGGCACAGAAGGGGGTAAAATACGCTGCTCTAAGACTTTTCGCTAAATTACCAGATAAAATAAAGTGTCTAACAGACAGCAGTAGCAGTTTTAAAAATAAATCGAAATCATATCTCCTAGACAACTCCTTCTATACCACAGATGAATTCTTGAATAGGAATAAATAAATCTATAGGTATAACGTATGAATTTTGTGCCACTTAAGGGCGTGGGTAGGTAACAAAAATTTTAAGCTTAAAAAAAATCTTCATTCATTTGTGTATTTCTTATGCAATCGACACGTCCCATATCATAACGGTTACGGTGAGAATGATCAATGGAACACCTAACTAACTAACATCTGCAGGAAGAGACACTTAAGAACCTAACGTACACAAGTCATAGTATAAAGTACGCTGTAGACTGCTAACTAAGGTGGCAATCGAATGTCACCAGTTCTACGAGACATCGTGGTTTTGGAGTCTGCTCGCCGAACTTTGTGTCCATCGGAACAAACCATCGCTAAATTGTATGATACATGTTGCGGCAGAATGAAGATAGTATTGTGACCCAAGTGTGCCACATATAGGCATAGACCTGCGCTAATATTTAAGTCTGTTTATATACCCCCCGATATGAAAGTGTTTATGGAGAGTGTATGGTCTCTTTAAAATGTTCTGTATGCCAGTCTGCATGTAATTGTTGTCATGGGGGAGTGAACGAAACATCATCTTCAAAAGAGATTCGTGGTAGCTGACTGGTTCAGCAGTGACGATGCTGGAACCGAAGGAGGAAGAAGAAGAATGATTGACTACTACCCGATAACATTTGCGCTTTAATTGTGAATTCTTCATGGAGTGGAAAGAGTAATGCAGTTATGACTGTTTTAACACATCCTGAGAGGGGCCGCACCGACCATGTACTTTTTTTTTTTTTTGTAAAAAGCCCTCTTTCAGACAAAATATCAACTATTGCAGGAGTTATTCCATGGCATTGAAGGGGAAAGATACCAGACGTTCAGCGAAAGGAACGATATTCCTCCGCGTGAAAAACTGAATCCGAACAGTATATTAATATTTGACTATGGTGCTATACAAAAACAGGATGAAATCAGGAAAGACTTCTGCTTTGGTCATTATATGCAAGTTGATATTTTTTAGCACATTAAATTTCGGACATGCAGCCTCGCAAATTTTTTCTTCCGCCGATATTTCGGCCGCGTATTTTATTTGCGCGGCTGTATGCCCGAAATTTAATGGACTATTCATTACGCCGCGAGAGGTTGAAAATGCCCATTGATATTTTCTATTTGAGCCAGACATATTTTAGGACCCCGAAGCAGTTGATCCGGAATAAAGCAAACCTTATTATAGCTTTTAATCAGGACGATCTGAATATAAAGCGTATTTCCCAAGGAACCAACCTGTCATTCAATGAATTCATAACAACCGTATGAAGGGATTGCTGCAATAACTCACAGTATGATTTCCTGGTTAGTGATAAAATGATGAAATTGAATGAGGGGCGATATAGGCGAAATTTCGATGAGGTTCTGTACAAAAGGCAGTGTACCAAAACGTAACCCTCTCAGTATGTTGTAAGTTATGGAGAAATTTGCAAATTCACCGATAGTGAAGAAATTGCAGGGAGTTTTTACACAGAGGAGTTAGAGAAAAGTTTAGAACCGAACGTTTTCTTGTAGAGCCTGTCATAAGGCGTCACTGGGACAGAGCGTTGGCCAAATGGCTTGGCTTTCCAGAATCACAAAACAGTTGAGTGAACGCTCTTGATTTGCTGCCTAACAGGGTGGACAAAACCTCAGACAGTGCAGTGGCATAACATGATTAGTAGTAAATGAATTAATTGTGGCATTCTCGATAAACTGCCAGTCAAGCTTCATCTTCCTGGATACAATTTCTGTGGTCCTGGAACGAAACTGAGAAAATGTCTGGCCTGTGATGATAAGGAGATTAATCTACAAGATGAGACGTGCAAGTAACATGATATAGTGTACGCTGAAAATCAAGATTTGACAGAAGATCACGCTGAAAATCGAAGCAAATACGTCGCAGAAGGGATGCAGTCATAGGACAACACACTGTGGCATTCGCATTAGATAAATCTGTGCACACCAACCTTTAATTTGGTAGTAGAATAAATTTCAGACAAGTAATGAATGCCCTCGTCACACACTGAATAAGAAGGGACCTATTCGGTGTATAAAACAACTGCATCAAATCAGCGGTGGTAGCCGCGCGGCATTAGCCGAGCGGTCTTAGGCGCTGCAGTCATGGACTGTGCGGCTGGTCCCGGCGGAGGTTCGAGTCCTCCCTCGGGCATGGGTGTGTGTGTTTGTACTTAGGATAATTTAGGTTAAGTAGTGTCTAAGTTTTAGGGACTGATGACCTTAGCAGTTAAGTCCCATAAGATTTCACACACATTTGAACATTTTTTCAGCGGTGGTAGTGGCAAAAAGCTTCATGAAGAAGAAGCAGAAAGGTTTAAGAAGAAGTCGTGTTAAAACGCCAAGGGTCTTGCCAGTACCTAAAACACCTGGTGCAGTTCTACCATTTCTAATTCCAGCGTTAGTGGAGATATAGGCAATTGTGTCATTGGCGAGGGGCGCTGCCACCATAGCCCAAACAGTAAAGAATGTACAAAATGCTCGGAAGCAGCTACAGGAATGTAAAAGGCATAGTAGGATAATGCCTGCCGTCGCTATCGGTAAAGTCCTATATCTAAAACCATAAAGAAAATAGCTTGGACTGTTTATTTTTTTAAAAAATCCCATAACTATACTACCTGACTGACCGCATATCAATACCAATCTGCTTAAATATCTCAAGAAACTCAAAATACCAAGATTTCATCGTGTTGCTATCATGAATACGTTGCTGACAAAGATTTTGAAATGTAAGGACTGTGGTATCGTGAATTTAGACGTTGCAGGAGGATCTGGAACGCACTGGGTTATGTATGTGAAGAGAAAATAGAACAACGTGAAGTTCTTTTTTTTGTACAGTTGCCCATAGAAAGAATTGCACTGATACTTCACCAACAGTCGCATGTTCTATAGTTTTCAACACTACCAAGATTTTCATTCATATCCCTGTGGGCATCTATGTATAATGTTTCTAGTGACAAATGCACGAAAAGAGCCGGCCTGAGTGACCGAGCGGTTCCAGGCGCTACAGTCTGGAACCGAACGACCGCTACGGTCGCAGGTTCGAATCCTGCCTCGGGCATGGATGTGTGTGCTGTCCTTAGGTTAGTTAGGTTGAAGTAGTTCTAAGTTCTAGGGGACTGATGACCTCAGAAGTTAAGTCCCATAGTGCTCAGAGCCATTTGAACCATTTTGCATAAATACAAGAACCGTACACATCTCCACATCATTTGAGCCTTGGATATCATATCGTAAACTCTGACTCTAAAAGAGCTCACGACTTTTTTAAGTGCAAATTATTTCACTGCAACATATCTAACAAAGGTGAATGGAGTGTTGCGTTGATCAATCTGGAAACCTATAACAGCATTCCAAACATCACTGAGCTGAACAATTAACTTCCTTGCTAGCTTGTGGAATTTCCTCCTGTCCGGTATGACACAGACGATGTAATGCAATTACAAAACGATCTATAAAAGACTTTGACTTACGTGTAAAATTTAATACATTAAAAAAGGAATAAAAACTATTAACATATAATAGACTTTTGCAGGAAAAGTACAATGGATGTTCTTCCTGTTAGTAAGACTTGTGTCGAGTGTAATATCACTAAGAATTTACAAATGAACGAACCAGTAATACATGCTATCTACAGGTTCTTTCATGCATTGGGACCAGGATATAAACTCGTTGAGGTTCCCAGTAGTCCAATGTATCTCCCAGTGACTGTTCGGACATTATACAATCTCGACTTCAACGTCATTGGCCAGGACGGAAAACTGGTTTATTTTTGAGGAGTAGAAATTTTGGTATGTCTTCATTTCAAACAGCACCATGGGAGTAAGATATCAAAACAGCCCACCTACCAGTCAGTGCGCCAGGCAGCTGTGGAAGAACAAGGCGAAAACACATCAGAATTACAAGTTCCTCAAGTCGATTGGACCGAAACCTCGCAGTGGCGTCAAAATGACAACACCAGTTCATTATGATGAACGAATCGTTCGTCAGCAATACACATCTCACAAAACATTTGCTTCGACGACTCTCAGTAATAACAGCTGTAGATACGAATACTAACTCAGGATCGAGATGAGTTAATAATTTCGAGCAGTAGTTTCCTATACTTTGAAGGCACAGTTATGAAGAACGATGGAGAAGCTTCATCAGAAACATCGAGACTCACCTGTAATGATTTGCCTTCCTGTTTCAATAGATATGATACAAACTTAATGGCGTTGAGATGGACTGAACAAGAAACATTGGAAACACATCAACACTGAAAACTTACGTATCGACATCAAATTCACACCTGAATTTTCTACAGATTACAAGATGGTTCATTGAAGGATCGATAAGTAATCGCTTTAGAACGTGCACCTTTTCAAAAAGTTTATGGGGTCCTTTGAGAACAATAAGAGAACCATTTTGAATGCTAAACATGAAATGATTCTCATTAGAAGCGCAACAGATAATAATGCATATATTCAAAAAGTGCAAGCAGCAGAAAATGAAATTGTTTTGGATAAATCTCTGTGGAAATTACCGCACATTCCTATATCGTGTGAGACCCACCTAAATCTTTTATGTGTGCTGGACTTCAACAATCCCTAAGTTTCTGACTGTGGGAACTCTAGAAGTACCCAGCTCTTCCAATGGCTTCCAAACATAGCTGGTCGATTAAGATGGTTATTCAACTAGAAACGCCTCCATTAATTATTCTGTGGCTGCAAACAAACAGGAGAGGAAATGTGACTAGGCTTTCAGAGTATTCGGCAGCTGTGACCTAACCAACGCAAAAGTGTTCCTGAATTCGATGTTATTCATACTGTAATCTACAGCTTGACTGGAATAATGACACTATCAGTCTACTGTACGATGTGTAATCGAGATTTAGATGTGTTTTCTATGAGGGCGATGAATTAGGATGTATCCGCAATTCACAGAAGTTTAAAGAATTAGCACCAGTTGTGATTGATTGCTCGAAGCAAAACGAAAACATCAGGACAACCGCTATAGATACCCACACTAAATTTGAATCATCAAGCAATTTTCCACCAAACACAGTGGCGTACGTATTACTGTTGCACGATCGTATTATTAATTAATCGTCTCTCACAGGAATTGTGCAGCGAATGCATAAAAGTGGCGGTACTGCATCACACCAAAGACATTCCGTCGTGGTTCCTCCAAGTGTGAGTATTGTTGCGGATGCGCAGGGCTTCCACGACGAGTGCGGACACTATGTGTTCATTGATTTTGCTTTCCTTGCCTATGACAACACTGGACGAGTATTGACAACGTTTCCCACAACTGTCGCTTCACCCAAACCATTTAGAACAGTGCAGAGTGCCAATATTCGTCAGAAAAACGTTCGATTATCCCTCAGCCATCACAGGAAGTGGCGAGATGTGACGTTCTATAATCTGAAGAAATGGTGACAACACTTCGAATCTACGATCATAAAAGCATTATTCCTAGCGTCAAATATTGTGAAAAATTATGACTGTGAATAACAGCCACCTACACTGCTATGTAAATTGTTTATTTTATCTCATTCACGATGAGATAAAATATAATATAAACAATTTACATAGCACTGTAGCTGGCTATTATTCATAATAATCATTTCATTAAAAGACATATTTTGCACTGGGTGCCCCAAAGAACAGATGTTGTGAGTCAGTTTTGTGATTTCGTGACTTTTTGAAAAGTGCGTCGATAAGGAATCGTGATAACTATAAATACTCAGCTCTTCGGAGATTGAGGAAAATTATGGACACTTAAGTGCTAAGGGGAATAGCTTTGGAGTCCATGCCACTGACACAAATAACGGGAATCCTCACTAAAAGGCTGGCAGAGAAGCTCGAATCCCTTTCAGCAAAGGAGCTGTTCTGTTTAGGAAGGGACGGTCCACGACCCTGACAGTAGAAAACCTGGTAGAACAAATAAAACAGACGATAGGAAGACCCAAAGCAAAGCTATATGTGGGTTTTGTTGACTACTCCAAAGTCTTCGACCTGGTCAACAGAAAGGTTGTAATAGATAAACTAGAGGAACTAATAGGACGAACGAGTACAACGACCCTGATATCGAATATACTGGCAGAAAACCCCAAACAGATAGATGAAGGAATAGCAATATCCGAGTGGCTGCCACAGACGAACGGCGTCCTCCAAGGCGATCCACTCAGCCCTGTCTTTTTTAACGTCCTCACGCACGATGTCACAAAAGGAATGGCAGGAACAAGCACGCACATATACGCTGATGACATGGCCATCCCAGCGACAGATATAGACAAGCTACAAGTAGCGCTAAACACACTAAGCGAATGGGCGGAACGAAACGACATCAAGATAAATGAAGAAAAGACGGAGTTGGTAAGATTGAGGAAAGGAGGAAGACTCACTGAAGCAGAGAACCTCAAATGTAACGGAAAACCATTGAAGAGGGTTCACAATTTCAAATATCTAGGCATCACAATCCAAACAAGGTGAAACAGTTTCAGACTACATATAAGTTCTAGAGCAGTGGCGGCCACTAGAGCTATGAATTACATCAGAAACATCGCACAACTATCGATTAGTGCAGCTAAGGACCTGTTTAGGCTAAAGATACTACCTGTTCCAGCGCATGGTCTAGAATCAGTGGGAGAATACAAACAGGTGGAAGAATTGGAGCGAGTAAAGGCCAGATACCTGAAGAGAATTTTAGGAGTCCCACAGAATTCTAGATCGAGGCTAGTGTGGGAGCTTACCGGATAGATCTTCCTGATAGAGGATCTAAGATGCGAGCTCATACTCCCAGCTAGTGCCGACTTCAAACAGCTTCTACAAGATCTGCATGAGGAGAAAAGCAACATACCGGAGGACTGCTACGCAACGTCTGCTATGCAACACAGGACCTGGAGGGACTGGAAACCCATGATTTTCACCACAAGGTGTGTTGCAACACATTATTTCACGAACCAAATGACGAGTGTGTGTGTGTGAGTTGTGCTTGGCATTTTGTGACCGTTACCATATTATCAAAAGCAGGAAAAGACAGAAATCCATCCTAGCTGATAGCAAAGACAAGTACTGTGAATGTAATGTCTACATCTAAATCTCCATCTACGTGGATACTCTGCAAATCACATTTAAGTGCCTGGCAGAGGGTTCATCGAGCCACATTCACAATTCTCTATTATTCCAATCTCAAATAGCGCGCGGAAAGAACAAACACCTATATCTTTCCGTAAGAGCTCAGATTTCCCTTATTTTATGGTTCAAATGGCTTTGAGCACTATTGGACAAATCTGAGGTTATCAGTCTCCTAGAACTTAGAACTACTTAAACCTAACTCACCTAGGGACATCACACACATCCATTCCAGAGGCAGGATTCGAACCTGCGACCGTAGCGGTCGCGCGGTTCAGACTGAAGCGCCTAGAACCGCTCGGCCACTCCCGCCGGCTTCCTTATTTTATCGTGGTGATGGTTTCTCCCTCTGTACGTCGCTGTCAAAAAAATATTTTCGCATTCGGAGGAGAAAGTTGGCGATAAGAGTTTCGTGAGAATATTTCGTCGCAACGAAAAACGCCTTTTTTTAATGATGTCTAGCCGAAATCCCCACCGAGCGAGGTGGCGCAGTGGTTAGCACACTGGACACGCATTCGGGAGGACGACGGTTCAATCCTGTCTCCAGCCATCCTGATTTAGGTTTTCCGTGATTTCCCTAAATCGTTTCAGGCAAATGCCGGGATGGTTCCTTTGAAAGGGCACGGCCGATTTCCTTCCCCATCCTTCCCTAACCCGAGCTTGCGCTCCGTCTCTAATGACCTCTTTGTCGACGGGACGTTAAACACTAACATCCTCCTCCTCCTCCGAAATCCTGTACCATCTCACTGACATTCTCTCCCAAATTTCGTGATAGTATGAAACGAGCTGCCCTCCTTTGAATTTTTTCGATGTACTCTGTCAGTCCTATATGGTAAGGATCCCACACCGCGCAACAGTATTCTAATAGAGGGTGGACAAGCGTAGTATAAGCAGTGTCCTTAGTAGATCTGTTACATTTTCTAAGTGTCCTGCCAATAAAACGCAGTCTTTGGTTAGTCTTCCCACAACATTTTCTATGTGTTCCTCTCAATTTAAGTTGTTCGTAATTGTTATTCCTAGGTGTTTAGTTGAATTCACGGCCTTTAGATTTGCCTGATTTATCGTGTAACCGAAGTTTAACGAATTCATTTTAGCACGCATGTGGATGACCTCACACTTTTCGTTATTTAGGGTCAACTGCCACTTTTCGCACCATTCTGATATCTTTTCTAAATCGTTTTGCAGTTTGTTTTGATCTTCTGATGACTTTATTAGTCGACAAACGACAGCGTCATCTACAAACAGCCGAAGACGGCTGCTCAGATTGTCTCCCAAATCGTTTATGTAGATAAGGAACAGTATAGGGACTACAACACTACCTTGGGGAACGGCAGAAATCGCTTCTGTTTTACTCGACGACATTCCGTCAGTTACTACGAACTGTGACCACTCTGACAGAAAATCACAAATCCAGTCACATAACTGAGACGATATTCCATAAGCACGCAGTTTCACTACAAGCCGTTTTTGTGGTACAGTGTCAAAAACCTTCCGGAAATCCAGAAATACGTAATCGGTCTGATATCCCTTGTCAACAGCAGTCAACACTTCATGCGAATAAACAGCTATTGTGTTTCACAAGAACTGTATTTTCTAAATCCATTCTCAGTGTGTGTCGATAGACCATTTTCTTCGACGTAATTCATAATACTCGAACACAATACATGTTCCAAAATTCCTGCTGCATATCGACGTTAACGATATGGACTTGTAATTAAGTGTATTACTCCTACTGCCTTTCTTGAATATTGGTGTGACCTGTGCAATTTTCCAGTCTTTGGATACGAATCTTTCGTCGAGCGAACGGTTGTAGTCCGCAGCTCGTGGTCGTGCGGTAGCGTTCTCGCTTCCCGCGCCCGGGTTCCCGGGTTCGATTCCCGGCGGGGTCAGGGATTTTCTCTGCCTCGTGATGACTGGGTGTTGTGTGATGTCCTCAGGTTAGTTAGGTTTAAGTAGTTCTAAGTTCTAGGGGACTGATGACCATAGATGTTAAGTCCCATAGTGCTCAGAGCCATTTGAACCATTTGAACGGTTGTAAATGATTGTTAAGTATGGAGCTAATGCATCAGCATGCTCTTCAAAATGGTTCAAATGGCTCTGAGCACTATGGTACTTAACATCTGAGGTCATCAGTCCACTAGAACTTAGAAATACTTAAATCTAACTAACCTAAGGACATCACACACAATCATGCCCGAGGCAGGTTCGAACCTGCGACCGTAGCGGTCACGCGGTTCCAATCTGAAGCGCCTAGAACCGCTCGGCCACACCGGCCGGCATCAGCATGCTTTGAAAGGAACCTGATTGGCATACAATCTGGACCAGAAAACTTTCTTTTGTTAAATGATTTAAGTTGCTTCACTACTCCGAGGATATTTACTTCTGCGTTACTCATATTGGCAGCTCTTCTTCATTCAAATTCTGGAATATTTACTTCGTATTCTTTTGTGAAGGCATTTCGGAAGGCTGTGTTTAGTAACTCTGTTTTGACTGTACAGTCTTCGATAGGATCTCCATTGCTATCGCGCAAAGGAGGTATTGATTGTTTCTTGCTGCTAACACACTTCACATACGACCAGAATCTCTTTGGAGTTTCTGACAGGTTTCGTGACAAAGTTTCGTTGCGGAACCTGTTATAATCATCACGCATTGAAGTCAGAGCTGATTTTCGAGATTCTGTAAAAGATCCCCAATTATGGGGTTTTTGCGTCTGTTTAAATTACACATGTTTGTTTCGTTGTTTCAACAAGTGTTCTGACCCGTTTTGTGTACCAAAGAGGATCAGCTCCGTCGTTAGTTAATTTATTTGGCATTAATGTCTCTGTTGCTGCCGCTACTATTTCTTTGAATTCAAACCACATCTGGTATACACTTATATTATTATTTTGGAAGGAGTGGAGATTGCCTCCCAGGAAGGCTTAAGTGAATTTTTATCTGCTTTTTTGAATAGGTATATTTTTCGTTTATTTTTGGAGGATTTGGGGCTTACGATATTCAGTCTCGCTACGACAACCCTGTGTTCACTAATCCCTGTATCGGTTTTGATATTCGTAATTAACTCATAATTATTTGTTGCTAAGAGTTCACGTGTTACGGAAATGCGTCAGGAACTCGGGTGGGAGTCTCTAGAGGAAAGGAGGCGTTCTTTCCGTGAATCGCTACTGAGGAAATTTGAAGAACCAGCATTTGAGGCTGACTGCAGTACAATTTTACTGCCACCAACTAATATTTCGCGGAAAGACCACAAAGATAAGATAAGAGAGATTAGGGCTCGTACGGAGGCATATAGGCAGTCATTTTTCCCTCGTTCTGTTTGAGAGTGGAACAGGGAGAGAAGATGCTAGTTGTGGTACGAGGTACCCTCCGCCACGCACCGTATGGTGGATTGCGGAGTATGTATGTAGATGTAGATGTAGTGTGTTTGCACTACCGTTTACTATTCGCGTCGGCTCATGAACTAACTGCTGGAAATAATTTTCAGAGGATGCATTTAGCACAATTTCGGATGATGTTTTATGCGTACCTCCGGAATTAAACATATATTTTCGCCAACATATCGAGGGTAAATCAAAGTCACTACCAACTATAATTGTATGAGTCAGGTACGTGTTTCAGATCAAACTCCAGTTTTCTTTGAAACTTCCAGCAACTGTATCAACTGAATTGGGAGGTCGGTAAAAGGATCCAATTATTACGTTATCCCGGTTGCCAACAATGACCTCTGCCCATACTAACTCACAGGAAGTATCTACTTCAGTTTCGCGGCAAGGTAATCAACTTCTAACAGCAACAAACACGCCACCGCCAACCATGTTTAGCCTATCGTTCCTGAACGCCGTTAGGTTCTTCGAAAAAATTTCGGCTGAGCTTATATCCGGCTTTAGCCAGCTTTTAGTCTCTATAACGATTTGAGCATCAGTGCTTTCTATTAGCGCTTGGAGCTCAGGTACTTTCCCAACACAGCTACGACAATTTACAACTGTTATACCGATGGTTCCTGTATCAACGTTCTTCTTGAGTTCGGCCTGCACTCTTTGTGACTGAAGCCCTTCTTGTGTTTTCCCGAGACCCTTTAACCTAAAAAACCGCCCAGTCCACGCTACACAGCCCCTGCTACCCGTGTAGCCGCCTCCTGCGTATAGTGGACACCTGACCTATTCAGGGGAACCTTAAACCCAACCACCCTTTGGGCAAATCGAGGAATCTGCGGCCTACACGGTCGTAGAACCGTCTGTGTCTCTGATTCAGACCCCCCACTCGGCCCTGTACCAGAGGTACGCAATCGGTCCTGTCGACTATGGTGCAAATGATCAGCTCTGATTTCATCTTGCAAGCAAGACTGGTAGCGTTCACCACTTCTGTTAGTCGCTCGAAACGAGAGAGAATCTCTTCTGATCCAAAGTGACGCACGTAATTGGTACCGACGTGAGCAATCAGCTGCAGTTGGCGGCACCTTGTGCTCTTCATGGCAGCCGGGAAGACCCGTTCCACATCTGGAATGACTCCATCCGGTATGTACACGGACTGTTTATTGGTTTCCTTTCCCTTCTTGGCAGCCATGTCTCTAAGGAGCCCCATAACGTCTCTAACGTTGGAGCTCCCAACTATCAATAATCCCACCCTCTGTGATTGTCCGGATCTCGCAGGCTGAGAGGTTTCATGTGAAACAGGACATGTGACAGCATCTGGCTCAGTGACAGCGTCAGCCACAGATAGCGCCTGGAACCTGTTTGTCAGGCAAACTGGGGAGGCCTTACGTGCGGCCTCCTGGGAAGTCTTCCACCGCCTGCTACTCTCCGGGGCGATCTCCCTCTCGAGCACAGGTGAGGGGTCAACCTCAATGCGAGCAGTAACTGGGTTGGTCACCGCTGAGGACCGATCTGTCGTGTTGGACGTCCGTTAGATCCCCATGGCCGGCCCACAACAGTGGTGCTCATCCACAGCAGCCTCAAGCTGTGTAACCGAAGCCATCACAGCCTGCAGCAGAGAGTGAAGAATCACCAAATCGGATCGCATCTGCACACAACAATCGCAGTCCCTGTCCATACTAAAGACCGTGGATAACTTAACTATGCAGATAAAGGGACTATCGGTAAGTGCTGCGCAACTCCACTGAAGACCCTGACGAAAACGCAGGAACTGTGTCTAATAATTAGATTAATACGCAGAGATTCAAAAAACTAACTAGCAAAGCACTAAGGTGAAACTAAATAATTCGCCCCTGACTAGGAACTTGTAATATTTAACAAAATCGGTTTACTTTCCGACGCAAACGAAAATGCGAGAACTGTGGCTATGAGATGTTAAACTAACACGCAGAAACTCAAGAAACTAAACCATTAAAGCACACAGATGATATTATAAAATTCGCTCATGGTTAGGAACTCGTAAACGTCACAACATCGGTTACTTCCGTGTTGCTGCTCTTGTCTCGGCCGGCCACTGCTGCCTGTAATGTGAATGTAATTCTTTGCAAGGCATGTGTGCGCTTCGAATAAATATATTTGTGCATCAAGAAATGTACTAATGCTTTAAGTTGGATAATCAATAAACGAGACTGTCTTCCTTTATATCATTGTTTTATTTATTGACATCCGCCTTCCTCTCCTCTCCCAGAGAGCGAGGTGGCGCAGTGGTTAGCACACTGGACTCACATCCGGGAGGACGACGGTTCAATCCCGTCTCCAGCCATCCTGATTTAGGTTTTCCGTGATTTCCTTAAACCGCTTCAGGTAAATGCCGGGATGGTTCCTTTGAAAGGGCAAGGCCGATTTCCTTCCCAATCCTTCCCTAACCTGAGCATGAGCTCCGTCTCTAATGACCTCGTTGTCGACGGGACGTTAAACACTAACCACCACCACCTCTCCCAGAGTTCAGGTATGTACTCACAATATGCCGTCTGTAAGGTTCTCTGAGAACTCGACTTATAATTCTTGAAACCTGTTTAATATGTTCCTGGAAGCGCCAACTGTCAACACCGTCTGCATCCAAAGTATCACATGAGCGTTTCTGTTTGAGGTAAGCGGCCAGTCATCTAATATATAAACTGAGATGCACAACTCTTCTGGAGAATGTACATTCTTCCTAGGCATTATTGCTACGTTGTGTGCGAGTGCTTGGCGGTAGGAGTGGCCCACGGCAGTGCCAGTCAACAGGATCGTGATGGCCGCCACTGGTATCCTGGTAGAAATATGGCAACACCGGCGCTGTGCTACAAAGCAGCAGTGAAAAATATTATTCTTTTGATCACAGGATGTGCTGCCGGAATGTAGTGGACGAATAAACTATTCTTTTGATGACAGGATGCTGCAGACTCACCTTGGCTATATGTGCAGCTGTGAACCTGACTATGTAGCAACAAATGTTCCTGGAACAGGTGGCCCATGCTTAAAAAAAGGGGTGGGGGCAGGCTTTAGCAGTAACGGTCATTTGAGTCTACCTCCAATAGGTGTCTCATTCTTGAGGAATGTTTTAGACTTGTCAAAGTTAGTCTTTCGTGCCTCTCATTAGCTATCCCTGCATTCATATCCCTCACTTCCTACTAAGTAGACTAATTAGTGCTTCTCAATAGCAACCATGCTTTCATTCATTCCCATTGCCGTTACTTCCATTCTTCTTCCTCCCTAGACCCCTGTCAGCTTTCTGATGTGCCGTGTTGCCGCTGTTGGCTACAATGGTGTCGCTAATAAGCGGCCCAAATTGGCCTCAGACAATACAGGTATGTGGAAATAATTTCTGTTGCTCTCTCTCTAGCCGGCCGCTGTCACCGAGTGGTTCTAGGAGCTTCAGTCCGGAACAGCGCTGCTGCTACGGTCGCAGGTTCGAATCCTGCCTCGAACATGGATGTGTGTGATGTCCTTAGGTTAGTTAGGTTTAAGTAGTTCTAAGTCTAGGGGACCAATGACCTCAGATGTTAAGTCCCATGGTGGTTAGAGCCATTTGAACCATTTTTTTTGTTCTCTCCCTCCCTCTCCTTCCCTCCCTACCCCCGCCCCCCTCTCTCTCCCTCTTTCTCTCTCTCTCTCTCTCTCTCTCTCTCTCTCTCTCTGTGTGTGTGTGTGTGTGTGTGTGTGTGTGTGTGTGTGTGTGTGTGTGTGTGTGTTTCCTTCTATTGTTTGCAGTCACATGACTGGCTCTTCCTTCTCCTTCATCTGTTGCACATGTGAGCATCCTGTTGCCCCTGCTGGGCACCTGCACACTTAGGAATGTGGTGAGGTAGCTTGGAGCTTCAGAGGATGGCTTCTCCCTAAATACTGATTCATGTGAAAGTGAGTAGCAGTTTCTCTCCCTCTCCGCAGTTATCTAACGTGACGCTATTTGTTTCTGACTGTCGTAGAATTCTTCAGTGAACTCGAGAAAATGGAAACGGAGCCAGCGCCACAACCAAGTCTAGTAACAAATATCATTAGTGATGATAATGGTGATGATGATGTGCAAGATATCCCTGTTGAGTCAACCTAGAGCACTTGGGGATGACACTAGTCATGAAGGAGTGGATACATAAGTAGTAATTCCTTTTATTATTCTTCTAACACCTAACACACACACAAACACACACACACACACACACACACACACACACACACACACACACACACACACACAATTGCTTGCTTGCATTACTGATGTTATGTGATCATGTCTGGCTGTAGGTGACTTGATAATGAGTTACAGGTGAAAGTGTTGACCCCTTTCTTCAGCATTTGTTCGTCGGGCGTGACGCTGGTTTTCAAGGAGAGAATATGTGAGTAGCTGTTCTTCTTCTTCCAACCACCAAGATAGTTGCATACATAGATTACTAACGTGACATGTACTATTGTTTGTTTCTAGATGCTCTCCATGCACAGGCCAAGCTCGACTGACTTTTGCTGGAGACAGCTGCCAATAAGATCCCATTGACTCATTCACAGTTAGTTAATTTTGGACGTTAGTTGAAATGGTATTGACCCCTATACATATATTTATCTTAAAAAAATATACATGGTACTTAATATTGATCTTTCTTCTGCCTGTGCAGGTAGTAGGAAGGAGATGCTACATGTTGGACTTGTACCTGTTGCAGCAACAGGCTTTTCGACGATGGTGCAGTTGCAGTTATATATGCCGCAGCCGTGGGAGCAGTCTGTGTTCCTGCAGCCTGCTCAGCCATCCATGGTGCACCCAGCTTGTTGATCGATTTTGAAGGTAAATAGAAACACTATAGATCCATACATATATGTTTACTTTTAAAAAATGCATGATACTTAATACTATCCATGACAATACTGTCCTTCTTTCTGTCTGTACAGGTAATATGGGGAGATGAGTGGCAGGCATGTGCCTCCAGCAGCATGTGCATGATGATGGAGCCTCCTCTATAGCTTACCATGATGATGATGATGATGATGATGATAATGCAGCCCACTCCACAGATGTAACCGCAGCCAGTAGAGCAGCAGTAACAGCCAGGCAAGTGGATACATCCACAGTCAGTTGTGCAGCAGCAGCGCTTTGGCTCCTGGCTGTGCCCACCACTGCCCACGACGTACCAGCAGTTGGCTGTGCGGAATCAGTACCCATGACATATCAGTAGACCCCTTCATTGACGGGTTTTAAATGCAAGTGGAAACACTGCAGACCTCTGCATGTATCGTTATTCTTTAAAAAAAAACTTTTCTGGAAACTTTGTTATGTTCCTCATTTTGTCTGTGCAGATTATGTGAAGGAGATGCTGGCTGGCAGGCCTATGGTCCCAGCATCAGCAGTAGCAGCAGCTGGTCCACCCATGTTGATGCACTTCCCTTCACAGCTGTCCATGATATATCCACCACTAATAGTGAATCAGCAGCAGCTGGCCCATGGACATCTGCAGCAGAGCCCTGGCCATCGATGTCCTAAGCTGGCCCATGCCACAGCATCACGATCCTGGCTCATTGGTAGGGTTCTCCAGGCGCTGGCCTGTCTCGAGAGCACGACCGCCAGAGACTGGCGTGACATCACCTCAGGTCTATCAGTTGAAGCACCCCGACCTGCACTATTATGGATCGCCATATAACACCTGCGTATGAATTGGGCTACTCAGTGATCTCTGGGGCATTTGTAGACAGGATTTCACCCGCCTGAAACTGTAACTTGAACTCAGGCTACCAAAATTCTACCACTTTCTTCAATACTTGTGAAGCATATTTGGAGAGGGAGCTCACCCGATACGTCAACAACCCATGGTATCCGGCTATTAAGTGCAAAGCAGTTCTGTACTGTGAACTGACGCACCCTCCAAAAGAGGACGGAGGTGTTGAGGAAAAGGGCATCTTCTGTATTTGGGGGGCTGCTAGCGTGATATGGCCGGGAAATTCGATTGATGAGTGGTTCTGAACGTTTACTGAGAGTGTCATATTGGGCGATTTTTCTGGAAGGCAGCAAAAGGGATCCGGTAAGGCATTCAGCCACCTTAATTTGTACTCACACGTTTTTGATCCACTTATTGGGGAAGGGGGTCCAGTTTCATCCTTGTTCTGGAAGGTAATGCATCTAAACATGCATTCATTAACGTCAAAAATCTTGATGAGGAGGGTGTATATTGATTTGATGGTCGCTTCTGCCTAGTGATATTAATTACTGTAATTGTGCACATCATACAAGTCAATAAGAATCATGAGATGTCCGTGATCCTTATAATTTCAAAGGCATCTCAGTCCCTCCAAAACGCCAGGACACTGAGAAATTCGACAGGCAGCACCACGAATATTCGATTCACATTTACACCCCTGGAGGTGATAGGTTAGAGGGTGAAGACGACCGTCAGTATATTACGCAGAACAAAGAAGTAAAGAATAAAGTATGAGGGCTATCCACAAAGTACATTACGTTTTGGAATTAAAGATAAATAAAGTATTGGAAATTTTTTTTATTATATACAGATGAAAGCCACACTTAAATACTACTTTTCTACATAGTTGCCATTTAAATTAAGGCACTTATCGTAACGATGGACGAGGTTGGAAATTCCTTCGTCGTAAAATTCGGCCGCCTGCGCCTTCAACCACATGGTTACCTCTTCTTGAAGCTGTGCGTCGTCATCAAAACGCTGCATAGCCAACCACTTCTTCATTGCTGGAAATAAGTGGCAGTCACTTGGTGCCAAGTCGGGACTGTACGGTGGATGAGGAAACAACTCCCACTTACAAGATTCGAGAACTTCACGAGTGGCATTTGCCGCATGGGCCCGAGCGTTGTTGTGAATCAGCAAGATCTTTGAGCCCAACTTTCCCCTGCGCTTGTTTTGTATTGCTCTTCTGAGGTTGTGCAGAGTTTGGCAATACCTTTGAGAGTTTATTGTAGTGCCTCTTTCCAGGAAATCCACAAAAATCACACTTTTTTTGTCCCAAAAGACAGTTGCCCTCACCTTCCTTACCGACATTGTCTGCATGCATTTCTTGGGTTTTTGGGGGGAATTTGTGTGCCTCCACTGCATTGAATGCAATTTTGTCTCGCAGTTCACATGCTTAACCCATGTTTCGTCACCAGTAACGATACGATCGAGTAATGAGTCGCCATATTTCTCGTAAGCGTCCAAAAACGTTAGCGCTGCAGCCATTCGCCGATTTTTTTGAATCTCTGTCAAGATTTTTGGTATCCATCTTGCACAGAACTTGTGGTAACCAAGCTTTTCGGTAATAATTTCGTGCAACAATCTTCGTGAAATTTGTGGAAATCTCATGGAGAGTTCCGTTATTGTGCAATTACGGTTTTCACGGGCCGCGGCATCGACTTTTTCGACAAGTTCGGCTGTCACTATGCTGAGTGCTCCACTTCGCTCTTCGTCGTGAACGTTAGTTCGGCCATTTTTAAATTTTATGACCCAATGACGCATTCCACCTTCAGTGATTATGTTGTCCCCATACACTTCACAAAGCTGCCGATAGATTTCTATCGGTGTACAGTTTTTTGCAGTCAGAAACCTTATTACAGCACGCACTTCACACTTCGCGGCATTTTCAATTAACGCTGACATTTCAAACTGTCACAGTAACTCAACGGAGTACAGCACGAACCTCTCACTAGCACGGCAGGATGCCGACTGAGCGGCGGAATGACATGACACCAAGATGGCCGCGCTAGCCCCGCCCCTAACGGACACAAACGAAACCATAATGTACTTTGTGGATAGCCCTCGTAGCAGGACGCCTTTATTCCTCAAAATTAGCTGGTATACGCCACAAACATATAGACCAGTTGCTAATCTCTGAAGGCAAGGAGCAACACTACATGTGCAGCAAAAACATGTCCTGCCAACTTCCCGCCCAAATGTCCAAACATTGTGGCACACAACGTTTTTGCCATAGATGCCTCAACTACCAAGAGACACCTCACTGATTGCTCGAATACATGCGTGAATGCCTACCGAGGATAAAAAGTTCTTAAGGTTTAAGAACCCCCCCCCCCCAACCCCTGGAGGGATGCTCCTTCGTCATTTAAACTGATTCCGAGTGCCTCCTAGCTCCTGTGGCGCTTGTGAAGGCGACCTCTCTGCCTCGAATACCACCTTCACAGAATGACACTACCGTATAAGGCCACATATCAAATTGTTGCACATATCACTCTAGTGGAAAGAAATTCGAATCTTTCTTTGGGGTAATCCAGCGAGATGGTTGCTCGCTGAACTCGAAAAGCTTTTGCGTGGAAGTTTATCATGCTTATAGCGACAACGCCCATACGACCAACTTGAAGATCGAGTTTATAGTGGCAACGTCCCTATGAGCAACTCGGAGGAGAATGTCGCATTGCACAAGTAGACAGCTGGGTGTCATATTTGTGTTCTGCCGGTGGACAGAGATGAGGAAACTCCCAGTAGTTACCATTTTCATCTAACGGGGTAGTTCCACGCTGCAGCACACAACGCATAGAACTTGAAGTACCAACTGCTATGGCACATATCCGTTTTTCCTCAATTTCAGTCAGTATGATGCCAAGTTCCTAGATCAGCAGTTAGATGATTTTGGGTTGAAGGATGATAAGGTCAGTGTCATTTCTGTCATCACTGACAAGTAGATTGCACTTTCAAAGGGAATAAAAGCGAGAATAACACTCCAATTCCTGGATTCACTTCGTTTCACAAACGCATCTCTTCAGAAACTTGTTGAGGTGACGCGTCCACAGGATATGCATATCACCATAGCCGCATATTCCAGTGATGCAAAGTTTCATATTGTTATGAAGAAAGAGGTCTTTCTATATGAATAACTGGTTTCGATGGAAAGACTCAATGAAACCACAGTGCCCGACAAAACTGTATTCTCCAATAAATTAACAAGCACTGCCATTACGGATGTGGAGTATGAGCGCCAAGTGAATATTTGGCGGGAGTTCGGTATCTCGGATTTATGCGAATATGCAAAATTATTCACGAATACCGACGTCCACCTGCTCCCAGACATGTCTGAGAAATCCTGGAGTTTATGCCTGGACACATACTTCCTGGATCCCTCCTTCTATTGTTGAGGGAGGAAAGCATCAGCATCGAACTTTTGACCAAGTTTGACATGTTGCTCTTGTTCAAAATCGAGGTATTTTGCTTGTGTGTGCACAGGTAACCCACGAATTAGGAAGGAGTGCAGCTAATCTGACGATTGTCAGTAAGCAATCTCTGTGGGGAAGCCATGCAAGAAAGCCTACCATCTAGAGGGTTTCAGTGACTGCCCAAGGAGGAAATCGACAGACTGAGGGGAAAGATCTGTGATGTGGCTGAAGATGCTGGTGAGGCATAAGTTATGTCGGTGGAGCTGGAATATCCCACCCATTTTCATGGCGAACACAGAGACTTGCCGCTATGTCCGGAGAGAACAGTCTCGTGAAATTGTTCCATTCCAAAGCTGTTGACAACACTGGGGAACTAAGAACGTTACGTTATCCTTTACAGTAACTTTAGTATCTCAGATTGGGGATGGAACTTGTTGGTATCACCTGTGGGATTTCCTCCAGGCAGCGGCCCTGGTTGAAGGAGTACAGTTATTTAAATACTGAACAGAGGGCTCTCGTGACACATGATTTCGAAAAAGATTTTTACAGATTAATCAGTAATTCAGTTTCCGTTAAAATCATGGAAAATGTTAGAGAATTCCGCGAAGTTAATTTAGTGTATCGGTGAGATGGACGTTATGGCAGAAGATACTTCGTAGTCAGGCAAAATTTCAAATGACCCATCAACCTCAATGAAGGACTAGTCGCTGTGGAGATGGCGAAGGTTTCAGAGCAGTGCCTGTATCGGTGTATGTGTTCTGTACATCTTGAAAAGTCGGATGTACCACTTTCTCTATGGCTTTGCTAAACCTGTCTGCCAACATTAAGTTATTTTATGTGGATAAAAATAGTTTCATCAGCTGGGTGAAAGACTGAGATTAATATTAAGTAATTAGGTACCATCAAGCAGATTTCGACACATCTGGATATGCGGCCGATAATCCTTTTTGAATAACACATCAAAACAACAGGTTGTCGGCCAGACGAAAGACGACGCTAATATTTAGTAGATTTTGGAGAGTGTGGGGCCCAGATCCAAGATATACGCCTACAGTATAGATGCAGTGCGGCTTCACAGGCTCTCACGATCAAAGACTACAAGATCTGCCTTCTCGAGAGCGTTTTCACTGCTCTACACATGGTGCGTCAGGTAATCTTTGTATACAGAGGCCATGAGGAACATACTGCGATGCAACTAAAAGTAGGGTTGTCCCATCATGGCGACAAATAGTTTATCTGTAGGGACTGGATCGTGACCTTTCCGTGCTCACGCTGTTAACTGGAGTGATTGAGTCTGTGCCTGTGTATTCATCTGGAAATAGCTGAGCTGTTTGAGTGTGGTCTGAGTAGTTTGCTGAGCAGTTTGTAATAGTTTTATGTGCGTGAGAGAGAGTACGAATGTCTCATTACACACTATGTGTATGTATGTACTGTAGATACCCTCTCTCTCTCTCTCTCTCTGTGTGTGTGCGTGCGTGTGTGTGTGTGTGTGTGTGTGTGTGTGTGTGTGTGTGTGTGTGATGGTTTTTCCTCCTTGACCAGCTACTGCTAGTTCCTCATTTCCCATGTATACATTGTAAACGAAACAGAAATCATTAATTAAAAACTGGATATGTTGAAAGAACTGTATATACACTCAAGTAGCACAGCAACTTGACGTGGCATGGACTTAAGAAGTCGTTAGACCTCCCCTGCAGAAATATTGAACCATCCTGCCTCTATGGCCAAACATAATTGCGAAAGTATTAAAGGATTTTGTGTACGAGCTGACTTCTCGATTACGTCCCATGTTTGTCCGTTGGGATTCACGTCGGGCGATCTGGGTGACAAAATCATTCGCTCTAATTTTTCCATAATGTTCTTCAAACCAGTCGAGAATAATTGTTCAAATGGTTCAAATGGCTCTGAGCACTATGGGACTCAACATCTGAGGTCATCAGTCCCCTAGAACATAGAACTACTTAAACGTAACCAACCTAAGGATATCACACACATCCATGCCCGAGGCAGAATTCGAACCTGCGACCGTAGCGGTCGCGTGGTTCCAGACTGGCGCGCCTAGAACCGCTCGGCCAGAGAATAATTGCGGCCCAGTGATATGGCGCATTCTCGTCCATAAAAATTCCATCGTTGTTTGGGAACGTCCAGTCCATGGATGGCTGCAAATGGTCTCCAAGTAGCCAAACGTAACCAAATAACTGTTTTCAGTCAATTATCGTGTCAGTTGGACCAAGGGACCCAGTACGTTCATGCAAACACTGCCCACATCGTTATAGAGCCACCACCAGTTTGCACAATGATTCGTTTAAAACCTCGGGCGATGGGTTCGAGGGGTCTGCGCCACTCTCGAACGATATCATCAGCTCTTACCAACTGAAATTAGGACTCACCTAACTAGGCCGCAGTTTTCCAGTCGTGTGGGTTCCAATTGATATGGTCACAACCCAAAGAGTGACGCTGCAAGCCCAGTCGTGCTGTTAGCAAAGGCACTAGCATCAGTTGTCTGCTGCCATAATCCACTGATCCCAAATTTCGCAGCACTCTCCAAACGGATACTTTCGTCGTACGTCCCACATTGATTTCTGCGGTAATTTCACGCAGTGTTACTTGTCTGTTAGCACTGAGAACTCTACGCAAACGCCGCTGCTCTGGGTAGTTGAGTGAAGGCCGTCGGCCACTTTATTGTCCGTGGTGAGAGTTAATTCCTCAAATTTTGTATTCCCGGCACATTCAATACACTATAGATCTCGGAATATTGAGTTCCATAACGATTTTCAAAATGAAATGTCCCATGCGTCTAGCTCCAATTACCATTCCGCGTTCAAAGCATGTTAATTCCAGTCGGGTGGCATTAATCACGTCAGAAACTTTTTCATATGAAGCACCGGAGTGCAAATGACAGCTCCGCCAATGCTCTACCATTTTATACCTTATGTATGCGGTACCACCTCCTTCTGTATACGTGCATACCGCTATCCAATGACTTTTGTCACGTTAGTGTACTGTAAATAGAAAGGTCTCCATCCCGTACCGTTTCCAGCTTCACTTAATGCCTTCTGAAGAGATAGACCGGAGATCTTCTTGATCTGATCCATCCATCTGCCCGCTGCTTTTCCTCTTGGTCTCGTGCCCTCGATCTTTCCTTGCAAGATTATTTTCTCTAGATTTTCTCCATCTCTTCTCACAATATGGCCAAATAGCTGGAGAATTTTCTCTGTGACTCGAAAAGAAAGACGTTTGGAGATATCGAGTTGTTCAGTAATGGAAACATTTCTTCTTATTTCGGTCCATTTTATTCGTAGCATCCTAAGCCAGCACCAAAGCGCAAACGCATCAATGCGCTGTTTGTCTCTGGCCTTGAGTGTCCATGAAATGCAAATATACTGAAAGAAATATTGAGTTCTAGTGTCTTAAGTTATAGTGTACCGGTTAGTCACAAGACATCAGAAAAGGTACTTTTTTAATAAAACCAATATATACATGTAGGCAAAGAACAACAAGAATTGAAAATTATTGTATGTAAGGAAAAAACTTCCGTGTGGAAAAGACCACAGTGTGTATAATAATTAGCGTTGTAAGGAAAAAAAAATGGTAATAGACTAGAACAACAAATGATTGTAAATAAGAAATACAGTGTGTGTATCTCACAGAAACAAACACCCTTGTAAATAAAAATAAATAAAAATTCAACACAAAGAGCAAATGATAGTATAAAATGTATTGCAAACACGAAATTGTTCATAATCGTAATAAATCGTAAGCTAGTTTTCTATGATTTTTTTTAAATTTATGAACCCTTGCACTACAGAGTAGAGTTGACTAGGATCATGCAATAACTGAACTATACAGTATACAGAGAGAAAATCACTGTTGGTAATTTGATATTATTTATAATAACAGGTATGCCTCCCTCTTTTTGCTCAGACTCCGAATGGAGAGGGATTATAGGGAGGAAGAGGAGAAGCTGTTTCATCCTTATTGGTACCATTTGCTGAAAGGGGCTCCCACCAGTTTTATATCACTTGATCAGTATTGAGCCAGCTCGCCTAAGTTTTGTGGGTAGGACTACGTGACCACTATAGAGCTACGTCATGACCTTGAATGTAAGTTGCACAACTGCCTGGGAGGTGTTTCCTCGGGCTGACCTTGATCAATTCCCGGTGGTTGCCCGGGAGAAAGATAATGGGGGACACCAAGGGGCCCAAGTAGGTAACTGGGCACAGAATGTCTTTATCATTGACCTTGAGACGAAGTCGTTATCTGTTCCAGAACATATACTGCTGTCCTACTACTAACTACAGGTATCACTTGTATGATACGTATGTGCAAATACGTAAGGGAGTTCCACGATGTGCAATTAAGACAGCATACATCTGAGACCATTCAGAGATCGATACCGAGTATGATACTGGCATGTGAGACAGTTATGTGTGTGTGAAAACTGAAAGAAATGAAATCAATAACTGAATGCACACCGTAATAATGGTGCCGTATTCCAAGGTGTTTCACGCAGGAGTAAGTCACTTTTTGTAGCTACATTTCCTGTTCTCTACATGCAGTCCCAATCGATCAGTTCGTGTTTATACTTCCAAAATAGAAAATTTATCATTCACTTTCAATATCCCAACGCCTCCGAGTTGTGAGTTAAGCAATAGGTTAAATGAACATCCGATAAATGCAGATTCGTCTTTTGGTTGTTGCATGTTGGCAATTTTCATTTCCATGTTTCCAATACGAAATGTATTTTCCTTCCTAATATTAATGTTCCATTTACGTGCAGTAGTAACTACACAGAAGTTACCGATAGCTTGGCAATAATTTGCACATATGCCTTTTCTGTCAACTCTGAGGTGTATACAATCACACGACGTATTTGTATAATGTGCTCTACTTATTTTTTCATGCGTCATCACAGACTCTCGTTTGACTTCTACGTAATATAGCCCCGGCAGATCATTATTTTAACTCAAGTGGACTTTTAATAGACTGTTTTAACATTGATATACCCCACTATCGCTTGTTTCCGCAATTTCTTGCAAGGGAGAGAACACTCTGATGAATTCTAGAGTAGGCTGAGGGCGACTCCGCAGCTTTATCTCCTGAAGCACGGATGTTTCGTGGAAAAATGGCGTGCATGCAAATAAGCATAGGACGCAAGAAGTGGACGTTGGGGAGGCTGCGATCGATGGCGCCCTGGATGATGGTCCGTGTGTGCGGAGCCGCACCGCTCAACAGAACAATAAACGGCATTAATTATTCGGCCCGAGGACCGCGTCGAGAATACAGCAAACACGGCCCGCTTAACGAGGACCAGCCAGCCGCACAATGGTCGCGATCTGCCTTCCTCTCAGCTCCGTTCTATTTGGCTCCCTTCATAACGAGGCGCGTTAAAATTAAGTGAAAAGTTCGTACAAAGAAGAATCTGACCAGTAATTGAAAACTGGAGTTTCTCTTGGTTGCTCATAGCGCGCTTTTATCCACTGTTCAGTTAAATGAGATTAGACGAGATGCAAGGCGCTGGCAGTGTTCGTCCTCTTAGCGAGTTTTGTTGGTAATTACACTTTGAATATAGCGACACTTCTCGGATGCCATCACTGATGCTGTAACTGTTTAGTATGAAGGCACAGTACGAAAGCATAGGCATATTATGAAGTAAATGAACATGAAAATCGTACGCTTCAATGAAAAATGGATCAAATAAATAAGTAGGTTATCTATGTTTTTTAAGTTACTACCATCTACGCTGAGGAACTTGTCCATGTGTTACTTCACAATACATCACGTTTTTACCGTTGAAAGCTTTGTGCTTAAAATCGTAAAGGGTTCTGATCCATATTTATGAATTTATATAGTTCGAACGATAACAGAAATTTCAGTTTTGCTTTCTGTCAAATCTTGAATCACAAGTGAAAAAATATTGACTTCCTATTTCCTTCTTTTGAACCAAAACAACTACTTTACCTTAAGGCGTTCCATGGTGTGGGGTTTCAGATATCGACAGTATATGCCAACATTAGCATTTTCCCTGAGCTAAGCTATCACGCAAATCTGCAACAAGCAGAAAATAAGAAGCAAATTACTATACTAGATACTGAAGAGATCTGTTGACGTTCTTTCAAAATGTTCACAGTTTGCAGACCCAAATGTCATGCTCTCCTTGGCATTTTTATTCGAACATTGAAATGCTAGACTCATATGTCGGTGAATTGCTATACTTGGTAATGCATTCCATTTAGGCGCCAGGGGGCGACTCCACTCCTAACCCCACCCCGAACACCCATGTAAAGGAAAAAAAATCTAGCGTAGGCAGGTGCTTTTCTTTCAAGAAGATCATTTAAAAGTCGATATCACGCAAAATCGGTACTGGGACATTTTATGGTTACTTACACTGTCGGCATCTGTCTTCCAAAACATTAAAAATACTCCGTACTCCTAGGTCTTCTCCTCCCTCTCTACGAGTTACTGCATGACCGCCCTTGACTGTGACGTATGCGACTGCTTTCTACAGCTAGCCAGTCAACACAGAGACTACAGTTTTTTTTAAAAATACAACTAGGTGCTTTTTTCTATGACACTGAAAAGATCCCTCAAAGAGGACCTCAAGGACATAACATGTGTGCAGCTTGATGAAAGAGTAACCATGTAACAGCGCCCCAAAAACTGTCACGTTGTCAGGAGAAGACGTCCCACAAACATCTGCTCTACTGCAAGAAACGTGAGAAGCAGAGCACCATTAACACGACATATGGAAAATTATATGGTTTTCATTTGTGACAAACGTGAACAGTCTTAGAGCACCAGTTCAGTTGTATGCTGAAAGGTATTTTGTCAAGCATTCACGTTTCGTCTTTGCGAAAATTTTGAAAAGCTTCCAAGAATTGGAAAATGTGAAGAATAAAATACGCCATCGAAAACTACTTCCATCTGATGTGAAAAATGGAAATAATATTTCAGTTGCGGCTACACACAATCGATGTGTCACTATGAGACAGTTTAATGTGTGAATGTAGGTCAGCCAAACGAGTGTTATGACAGTATTACATTCCAATGTATTTCACCCCATGCATGTTACGCTGCACTACGACTTATAGAAGGGGACAAACAGCGACCTTGTTCTGTTAAGGCACAGGTCCTTACACATTTTCTTAGCAGTAGCATACCAATGCTCTTTGTTTCACTGGCGAACATCACTTTCTGGGGAGTAAGTGGATGGGGTAGTCAGCTACTGACCCACGAACATAACATATAAACAGTATGACTTAAGTATTACCGTAGTTTTCGTAGAGTAGAAGTTTAAAGTGTTGATAATTAATACTGGGCAACGGTTCTTGGGTCTCTTTTTTTAAAAAAAATCCTTAGAATGAAGTTTAAATATAATGAATGATTTTACCTTTATGTGTAATAATTTCACAAGTACAAGGGATACTCACATTCACACTCAAAGCGTTTCGCAATACTAGTTCTTCCTTATAAGAAACAGCGACCTTTCTTCAGTAGATTATGCACACCTGCACGTGTTACTTTCCCTTGCGGCTATTTAATGACGTTTCCTCTGTTTACAGCACCTTAATGTTGGTTACACCCGTACCCAGAAGTGTGTATTTGAGTGTGTTTTGAGTGTATTTTGAGCTCGTCTTCCTAGTTGGGGTCGCAAAATTGTGCAGGAAGACCTTTCAGGTATTGCTTTCTTCCACAACTCTTTGTGGGACGATTCTTTGGATATCTTAGTGGGTATCTTGAAATTCAATACAATATATGAATTGTATGCTACAATGTCAATCATGCTGAAAAGCGCCTTTATTAACCATCGCCATGTTGCTCAACGGCAGCAGTACACTCTTACACGTTATCGAGTGTACCCACTTACGACTTTGTACCATTGTAGACTGAAATGATGTCTCGCTTTTCTTTGGTCACTTTCACATCGCTATGTTGGGTTAACAACACTGTAATAAGCTTTCCTTTCTTAAGGTCGTAACTTCTTAAAGTGGCATCATCCCTACAGGCAAACCAGATTGTTCCCAGTGTAACTTATTTAGAGAAACAGGACGAAGTTGTATAGGAACAATGCGTTTGTCACTTCTAATAGTACCAACTACAGTTCTTTTCTCTTTCAAAACATCAGATACTACCTGAACAGTAGTGAACTTTCTCTCCATGGTACCATTTCTTTCTAACTGTCTTAAGCTTGTCACTTCAGTCAATCTACTAACTATTTCAGGACTGTTGTTATGAGGAATCCGTTGTGAACCAGTATTTTGTATCTGAATCACATAACAGGTTCACTTCTACACCATATTTTGCTGATTTTGTTGAAATATATAGCATCGTTTATTCATGCTTCTGGAAAATATTTCCTAATATTTTTCATTTCATATTTTTTTAAATCTGAAGATAGTTGATCGAGAGTAAAAGACATAAATCTAAATGCATCAATAAAATTCATTTAGCCATTTTTTGTTCATTTACCAAAAATAATGTATTTATATTCTTTATTTATCATTAAATCTATAACTTTTTTATCATAACCAAGCACTTTTAACAATAAGTGAGGATCATATACAGATAACGTATATAAATAAAGTGGTAATAAAGCTAGGACTTTTTGGTTGTAGAGTACAGTTGTTATGTAATTGATTTACATATTATCCCTGTTAATTCGTCTTGATGGCAAACTCTTTTATATTTTTGTATAATGTTTTTCACATTAAAGACAAATTTTAGATTTACTATATATTTCTTGTTCTTTACTTGTTAGTGATTTCAATTAGAGTTTCGAATAAATTTCACCAATTCTTTCAACATTTTTTTTCATATATTAGACAAATGTTTTATTTGAATTTGGTGCTCTATATATAACTTTTTCTTTGTAGGGGTCTCACATATATTTAACGTAACAGCAAAAACCACTAGTGTTCATTTTCTTTTATACTTCATAGTATAAGATTCATCACCGAATTTTAATCGTATTGTATTTGTTTTTTCTTTTTTAACTTTGTATCTATCTTTTAATATTTCTTTGTATAACATCACTATGAAAATTATTTCCCTGTTAATATTCGATGTTTCTGAATTAATTTAAATTTTTTTATCAATTACATATTTTGTTGAGAATTGTCCAATTTTATTAACAAACATTCAAATCACCATAAATAATAAAAGGAACATTTATAGTATATGTACCACTTTTAAATTCTATTGATTCTACTATTAACAGTTTGTTAATTAAACAATTATTTAAGTAATCATCTAATTTTAATTTATTATTAAAATGTAAATAAACTCTCATTAAAAGCAGTTATGAGATGAAGCAAATCTGGATAAATAATTTATCCAACAGTAGTGTGAAATATTTCCTCCCATCTAATACAGTAAATTAATGTTTTCTATCTTGTTTTTTAAACTTTGTTGTATGTAATTGATATGCTTGATGTTTCTAGTCAAAAGAAAAAATGATAACAGATTTATTAATTTTAGTCTGAATTTTTGAAGTATCATCCATCTCAATAGGTAATTCAAAATCCGTAAATTTTTGTCTATATTGAGTCCAAGAATTTTATAATAGATAACTTTTCATGGATTTTTATTTTCAGGCACTAATCAGACATACAGCACAAAGAAAAAAATTGTGATCATAATTTTTAACCCAAATACAAGCTTTCTTCATGTATTTTTTCTGTTAATGTAAGATGTGTTTTTTAATGGAACAAAACTATTAGTAACTGCCAGTTGTAGTAGCTTAATCCTGTTTAATGGAGAACCAGATCAATGAGCTATAAAATTAGTCATTTTGTTAAAATTTCATGTTTCACATTCTTCAGTTTCTTAATTATATATTTTACTCCTATAGTCCCATCACTTGAGGTTTGATGTCTACATCCCAACATTATTTGTTTGCATTCTGTATTCGCTACATAAATTACAATTTATTTTTAAACCTGTTAATAGTTTTAATTTTTCTTAACTGCCTTCATAGTTTTTGTTCTTGTTCTATTTAAGAAATAGTTAGGCTCAGTTGAGTTTATATTCTCTTTGATAAATATGGTTTGTAAAAACTTTTAAATGCTTTTTGAACTAATTGTAGTTAACTATCGTTCTATGAGGTATAGTTTCAAAAACTTCATCATGACTTTCAGTATGACAAAAAGGTAGGGTATTCTCGATTTTTCTGTTTCTTATTAAGTGTTTGGTTAAAAATACAATTAAGGCATATATATTTAATTTATTATAACCTTTGAAATTTTATGATTTACACAAACCTTGAAGTTCATCTACTGTGTAGTTACTTTTAAGAAATTCAAGAGCTCCAAAGAAGCTGAAACAAATATTCATCAATTCATTTATTATATCCTTTTGGAAAATCAATTTTAAACTCCTTATTGAATTACCAAACCGTTCTTCAGCAATAATTAGTATATATATATATATATATATATATATATATATATATATATATATATATTCACAGTTAGTAATATTATATAAAAAATTTAATTTCATCTCTCAAATTTTTTAAACAAATTAGAAATACCTTTGGTTCACTTTACATTTATAAGATAAATATTATAAAAGAATTAAAATTTATGTAAAACTGTAAAAACTTGATTTACTAGAACTAATTTACAAGTTAAAAAATTAATTATATTTTTTAAAAGAAAAATTGATTAGATTTTTAGAAATGAAAATTTTTTAGTGATTTAGTATGAAAGTTTCTTTAACTTTTTCAAAAATGTTTTTTAATTACAAATTCTAGAAAGTGAATCATATCTTTTCATATTTTTTCATTCCTTTACATTTAAGTTTATAATTAGCATATCTGAAATAATTAAAATATCCATTAATTGCTTTATTATATCTATCTCACAAAGTAATTTTAAATTTGTTAGTTAGTCAGTTATAAAAAATTTTCACCATGTCTACAATTTAAATATTTAAAACTAGGAATGATATATAAAAAGTGTAATTCCAGCTCACTAATTTCTTTAAAGAAATTAAACCTGTTTACATTGCTGACCTTAATAAATTATTCTCAAAATTTAAGAATTGAGAGTCATTTCAATTACTTTAGTATAATTAATTCATTTCTAAATTCATTGTTACTGTAGCAGCATTATTATTATTACTAAATGTTAGAACCTTTTATCGTATATTGGAACAAATAATGGATATTTTGGTTCATAAATTACAGGAAAACCAAATTCTAAATTCGGTTTAAAAGAAAGAACAATATTAGTTTCCTGATAAAATAGTTACCTTTTTCTATAAACATTCCACCAGGTAAATTAAAACTTGTAGTTGTTAATACAAAAGGTATAAGTTTTGGTAAATTATTAGCATTACTTTTTTGATTACCTTTAGGAATTGTTCATTAAAAACTAAAATTTTTCCAATACTATCTTTTATACCAATATATAATTTAATATCAGTCTCAATGATAACTTTATTTTTTATCTTGTCTTTTTAATATTAGTTTTTTTTGTATGAACAAATTTTTCTGGGATTTTTAAACTTTATTGGTGGATAGGAATTATTACAGATTCTTCATAACAATGTTGCCTGTCTGCACTTTATATGCTCCCTACTTTGAACATCATCTGTTATTTTGCTTCCCAAATCGCAAAAATTTTCTATTACTTTAAGTGTCTCATTTCCTAATCTGTTTCCCTGAGCATCACGTGGTTTAATTCGACTACATTCCACTATTCTTGTTTTGCTTTCGTTGATGTTCGTCTTATATTCTCCTTTCAAAACATTGTCCATTCCATTCAGCTGCTCTACCAAGTCGTTTGCTGTCTCTGACAGAATTATAGTGTAATCAACAAACCGCAAAGTTTTTATTTCTGTTCCCTGGACTCTAATTTCTACCCCAAATTTTTCTTTTGTTTCCTGTTCTGCTTGCTCAATATACAGAGTAAATAACTTTGGGGATAGCCTACAACCCTGTCTTCCTTCCTTTTCAAGCACTGCTTCTCTTTCATGTGTCTTGACTCTTATAACTGCCATCTGGTTTCTATACATATTGTAAATAGCCTTCTGCTCCTTATATTTTACTGCCGCCACCTGTAGAATTTGGAAGAGAGTATTTCAGTCAACATTCTCAAAAGTTTTCTGTAAGTCTAGAAATGCAATAAACGTAGGCTCATCTTTCCTCATACCTATATTCTAAAAGAAGTTTAAGGGTCAGTATTGCCTCGAATGTTCCTACGTTTCTCTGTAATCCAAACAGATGTTCCCTGAGGTCGGTTTCTACCAGTTTTTAGATTCTTCTGTAAAGGATTTGTATTAGTGTTTTGCAACCATTACTTACTAAACTGATAGTCCAGTAATTTTCACACCTGTCAGCACCTGCTTTCTTTGGATTTGGAATTCCTATATTATTCTTGAAGTCTGTGGGTATTACACTGTGGCGAAACAAGCACTGTATCTTTTGAGAGATACAGAGGCTAGCGAGTGTGCCGGGACTTACCCCAGTTCAGTGCTAGTAGTGCACGTCACCACAATGCGTCTGTGTGTAGCACACAAGTATTGCATCATAATTTAAGAATGGAATTAAAAGTTAAAGTTGCTTTTCCAAACTTTGTCAGCATGTGCTTTATTATACTAATGTTTAAACTGTCAGAGCTCAGATTGATCAGATGAATATTTTTCACTAAATACATTGTTTTAAAAAAATAAGTGGCGCTAAGTAATAAAGCTAAGAACCTAAAAATTGGTTATAATGTGCAGATGTATGTCAAAATTAACTGGTGCGAGTCTCACCATGATTGAGCAAATTTTGGACAGAATCCACGTCTTTAATAAAAAATGAAGGAGCTCTATATTACACTTAGAAGTATGAAAAATTGTATGAAGGTTCAGTTCAACATGAAAGCATTAATTATGTAACGTCGTTGAGCTACCTCTAATAGTTTTCAAGTAATTTACTGAAAACTAAATTTGGAACAGAAATGTGGTGTCACCGCCAGACACCACACTTGCTAGGTGGTAGTTTAAATCGGCCGCGGTCCATTTAGTACATGTCGGACCCGCGTGTCGCCACTGTGTGATCGCAGACCTAGCGCCAGCACAAGGCAGGTCTCGATATACGAACGTGCACTCGCCCCAGTTGTACGACGACATTGCTAGCGACAATACGGACGAAGCCTTCCTCTCATTTGCCGAGAGACAGTTAGACTAGCCTTCTGCTAAGTCCATGGCTACGACCTAGCAAGGCGCCAATTGTAACAGTGCATGTATCTTACGAGTCGCATTTGTATAGTCAAGAGAGATGTATCACAAGGCATCATTAAAGTTAAGTATAAAGCAGCTACGTACTTTTCTTGCTACCATTCAATAGTTATCCTGTTCCAGACTTGACGCCTGTCTGCGTGTGTGAACGAGTGCCTTTCTTTCGGCTACCTCAAGTGGCGTAACAGTCTTGTTACGTCACTACAAGAAACATCCTTAAATGTAGTAGATTAAGTATCTGTTACATTAATGCTAGGATGTTTTGGTTGCAGCACATGTTGAAACCTATTAAATAATACAGCTATATAATAAGTTTCAAGTCCAGGATGTAAATAATAACAAAGACAATGTCTCTTAAAGTTGTAGTTCAGAGGTCATGGTCTACTCTCAGGTCCGTTCTAAAAATCTAGACGGCAAAATTTAAATGCAGGTGAGCTAAAACTTTTTGTGATTTTAACCAACAACCAAATTCATACAAAAATTACGAAAATTTAAAATTAATACACAACCGTGTTATAAAACATTATGTGTCCGAGAAAGCGGCCTTTTAGAGACTGCTACCGTGGTCATAGAGCAGATAACAGCAGATGCTCCCTTGGCGGTCCGCTGCGCCCGTATATAAATACAGGCCGGAAAGCAAGACTAATCTTCACTTCGCACGCAGCCACCGTATGATCCAAATCAGTCAAGCGCCGGAGTACGTGATGCCTATGATGACATCACAGTCAGACTGCAACTAAACTCTTGTTTTCGGTACAAATAAGAAGTGAAATCGAGAGGACTGTACACCATCCTGGAACGCTTAGATTTCACGGAAGTAGCTGTTATTGATGATGATGATGATGATGATGATGACGATGATCGGTTTGTGGGGCACTCAACTGCGCGGTTATCAGCGCCCGTACAAATTCCCAACCTTTGCTCTGTCCAATCTCGCCCCGTGCATGAATAATGATGAAATGATGAGGACAACACGAACACCCAGTCATCACGAGGCAGTAACTGTTAGTGTGCTGCCCGTAAGGTTAACAAGTGGTGATATTTGTTTTCCACTTTTGTGGAGAGCAATTATTTTGATTATAAGTAGATAGGGCGAAAGACAATTTAATAGGAACTTACCTCTGAACTGCTCATTGTGCTGTTTAGGACAGAGAAATTTATTATTAATATTAACATAATGAATATTATAATGTTCCGAGTGTGAAGCTTTACCAAATATATCTATCAATTAGAGTTCAAAATCTTCATTTACAATCATAATCCTGATCCTGCTGAACAAATAGAGAACAGGCAGTTCGCTCCGCGCTCTTGTAGGTGTAAGTGCTGACTAAACCTTAGTTAAGTGAAGTTGGTGTTCGTCATTCATCTAATTACACCTGTTTGTACATGACATTATTCTGGTGGAGGCACCAGGTATTGCAACTTGTGATAGCTCACATTATCGACGACACAGTGGCTCCCATCAGGCCACGACAGAGCCGCCATGTACGTGGCGAGAAACCCGAGTTCGAGCCATATTCATCAGATCGCAATCTATCGGAGACAGAAGAAGAAGAGGATGTTACGATGACAGCAACTTTGTGGCACCACGTGAGACACCCTCCCGGGTTGTCTGGTGACGTTTGCCAAGATCCAAACAAGCGGCTGAAGGTATATGAGCGTATAGCCAATTTAAAAAATGGGATGACATGGTGTATTTGGCAAACGTATTTTTCTACTTGGAGGGCACTGCCAAGCTATGGTATGAGAGCAACGAGAAGAAGTTCACAGGCTGGTAAGTATCCCAGGCGGAACTGCCCAAGTATTTCTGCGACACACAACAACAGAAGTCCAAGGCTGAAGATAAATGAATTCAAAAAAGAATTACACGCAAGAAGTTTGAACGGCATCCAAACGTCGTATCGATGTCTGTGATGGAGGAAGCAACTGATTTCACAAGTGTTATTCGTCAGATAGTGAGAGAGGAAGTTCAGAAGGATTGCACGGCGAGCAAAAAACCGAGACCTTCCAGAGGTCATAAGGGAGGAAGTGGAACAGACGTTGAACCCAATCTCTCGTCCTTCATTTCCCTTTAAAACGGTGAAAAGGTCGAGACCCAGGCGAAGTTACGTTCCTACAATGCCGCATGAACCACCTGTTTGGGCACCAAGGAAGACTGACGTCTGGAGCACCAGGATAACCAACCAGTGTGTTTCCACAGTGGACGACCGGGACATGTGGTGTGCTATTTTCGAGAAAGGTGGCTAATATTTGATGACACCAGCGCCAGAAGACAGCAGACCTATCTTAGCCGACGCCAACTCCGGGACGACATAGGTCAAAATCGCTACAAGCTAGCCGCTGGAGAGGACGCTTCCCAACACGCCGATCAAGGTCTCCATCGCCGTTTAGAAGCTCCAGCCGATCACCTAGCCGCCGCAACCTGGAAAACTAATGGGAGCTTAGGTCGCTGAAGAGAAAAATCCTCCACCGTCGATCACTACAAAAATGATAGGAAACTACGTAGATATCCTCATGGATGGCTTACAAGCCCAAGATCTTGTGGAGTCTCGAGCATCATATTCAGCCATTTCGGAGAAGTAACGTCGCCAGTTGCAGAAAACCGTATTCGCCGACAACATAACATCTCTGCTGAAGGTGGCTTATTGGGAAATATGTAAAACCTACAGGAAGACGTGTCATTCGTCTGGGTATAAGTGGCCATAGACAGCCCTTAGAATTCATCGTCTTACAAGAGTGTAGTCATGACGTCATTCTCGGATGGGACTTTTTGAAAGCTTCCCAGGAAATTATAGATTGTAGTCGCTCGAAGATTATGCTAGACGAGATTAGATACTGTGGAGAGGAAGATGCGCATCCGAGTGTGTGGATGAAGTGATCATTCCTACAGTAAGCGCTAGAAAGGTAACTGTCATGTATCATGCCATGCATCAACCCATGGATCTTGTAGTGGAATGTAAGAGAAGAATAATTTGGTCATCCAAGCCTCTGTCGTCTCGTTTAAGAACGGATTCTGTGAATTGTGGATAGTTAACTGTCGCTGAAATCCGGAGATCCTTCCAAGACGCATGTGCGTAGCAAACGCTGAGCCGTTAATTGCAAAACATCTGCGCGCCATAGCAACCTCCCATGCCGAGTCTATGGGCGAAATTGGCGCTACCACTACGAGACAAGATCTTCTAGCTCGTCTATCACCATATCTTACTAAGGAACAACAGAAGGAGTTACTTGACATTCTTCAAGTTTATCTCTGAATGCTTCAATCCACAGGTGAAGAGCAAACAGACAAATCGACGGTGAAGCACCGGATTAGCACTGGAGATCATCAACCAATAAGCCAGAGACCATACCGTGTGTCAACAACGGAACGTTGAATAATTCGAGACGAGGTAGAGAAAATGATAAAGAATGATATCATTCAGCATTCTCAGAGCCCATGGTCGTCACCAGTGATTTTCGTCAGGAAGAAGAATGGCCGTTGGCGCTTTTATTTGATTACAGGAAGCTTCAAAAATGGCTCTGAGCACTATGGGACTTAACATCTATGGTCATCAGTCCTCTAGAACTTACAACTACTGAAACCTAACTAACCTAAGGACATCACACAACACCCAATCATCACGAGGCAGAGAAAATCCCTGACCCCGCCGGGAATCGAACCCGTGAACCCGGGCGTGGGAAGCGAGAACGCTACCGCACGACCACGGGCTGCGGACACAGGAAGCTTAATAAGATAACTAAAAAGGACGTTTACCCCCTTGAAGATACACTAGATTGTCTAAAGGAGGTTAAGTTTTTCACAACCATGTACATGTACTCGGGATACTGGCAAGTTGCAGTAGATGAGGCTGATCGTGAGAAAACTGCATCCATCACCCCTGAGTGCCTGTATGAGTTTAAAGTAATGCCTTTTGGTTTGTATAACGCACCAGCAACTTTTGAACGGATGATGGATAATATTCTAAGTCACCTGAAGTGGACGATATGTCTTCATTATTTACACGACATTATAACGTTCTCAGAGACATTTGATGAACACATAAGAAGGCTGAGAGCCGTTCTTAAGTGTCTCCAAAAAGGCGGACTGAAACTTAACACAAGAAAGCGTCTATTTGGAGCAAAAGAAATCAAAATACTTTGACACCTTGTGTCAAACGAAGGTGTGCGGCCAGACCCATAAAAGGTGGGATCTGTAACGGAATTTCCTACGTCTCGAAGTATCAGAGATGTGAGAAGCTTCTTCGGATTATGTTTTTATTACCGTCGTTTTATCAAAGACTTTTGTATCAAAGCCAGGCCACTTCAAGAGTTGTTAAAAACCGATCCTAAATTTACCTGTGATGGTGCTCAGCAAGATTTTTTCGATGTGCTGCGAAAATTTCTGACGTCTGACAGTGAACTTGGTCTGTATGATGAGAGAGCACCTACAGAACGACATACAGATGCCAGTGGGTAGGGGATCTGTGCTGTTCTGGTCGAAATTCCGGGTGGAAAAGAGAAAGTTATAGCTTATGCTTATAGGACACTTACAAAAGCCGAGAGAAACTACTCAACTACAGAAAGAGAATGTCTTGCTGTGATGTGGGCCATGCGCTAATTTTCTACAGTATCGCTATGGAAGGCCATTCACAGTTGTTACAGACAATCATTCACTTTGTTGGATGACAGGTCTTAAGGATTCAACAGGACGAATCGCCTGGTGGGCACTACGTCTTCAAGAGTATGACATTACCATAGTGTACAAAAGTGGAAGAAAACACCAAGATGCCGATTGTCTCTCAAGAAACCCTGTGCAAGACCGACAAGACTTTGATGAAGATAGTGACTGTTTCTCTGTACTCCAGGATCTCTCTGCTGAGCAGAAGAAGGACGCCAAGATATTTCAAATTATGCTTACCTTAAATTGGTCAGAGGATGTGAAAGGACAACGTAAGCTAATTAATGGATTATTTTGCAAGAAAGATTTTGGTCCGTTCGGAAAGAGGTGGCTACCAGTGATCCTGAACACATGAGCTTAGATGTTCTACAGGAATTCCATGACACACCTGAGGCAGGACATTTAGGATTTATTAAGACATACGATAGGATCCGCAAGAGGTTTTTCTGGCCCGGTATATTTCGGAGTGTCAATCACTATGTGTCGCACTGTCGAGAGTGCCAGAGGAGAAAGGCAGTTCCTCAGAAACCACCTGGCCGACTCCACCAGTCGAAACGCCTTTCCAGAGTGTTGGGATTAACCTCCTCGGACTATTTCCAACGTCTGCCAGTGGCAATAGATGCATTTTTGTTTGCACTGATTATCTGACACGCTATGCCAATACAAAAGCCGTGAAAACAGCTGAAGCATTCGAGGTAGCCAAATACATCGTGGAAGACATTGTATTAAAACATGGTGCCCCAGGGTCGTTAATTATGAGTCGAGGGAAAGTTTTTTAATAGAATCTTGTGACAGAGATAAACCATTGGTGCAATATTACTTATCACATGACGACTGCCTACCATCCGCAAACCAACGGGCTTACTGAACGCCTTAATAAGACCTTGGCCGACATGCTATCAATGTTCGTCAATGTTGAGCAGAGCAACTGGTATGAGATGCTACTGTTCGTGACGTTTGCCTACAACACAGTCAACAAGACACCACAGGATTTACGTCGTTTTTCCTGGTGCATGGGCGTCAGGCGACTACGACGATGGACACTGTGTTTCCGCTACACGCTTATGACATAGACGACGACTATATCAGCCAGGCGTTAACCAGAGCTGAGGAAGCTCGTCAGTTAGCTCGACTCCGCACGGTGCCGGCTCAAGAAAACTATCGCCGAGGTATGACGCGAGCCACCGCCCTGTTGTCTACCAGGCTGTTGACCTCGTCTGGTCTCTCTGAGAAGCTCCTCAGGAGCTACTTTGGACCTTATAAGGCTGTAAAACAGTTGTCTGATGTTACTTATGAAGTTGAAGATTTCGACCCCGACACAAGACGACGAAAGATCAGAGATACTGTCCACGTCCCTTGAATGAAGCCCTACTAGGATCCTGCAACCCAGTATAAATTCGAACTCCAGCGACAGGCAACCAGCGGAAAGGTGACGAAAAGCGTAGCGGCAAAGAAAGTTCTAAGAAGATCACCGCCAGGGTGAACATCAGTCATCGGGAGTCGGAGTATGCAGGACTGATGACTCGTTCCCGGACTAGGAGGACGGAACACTGAGACACTGTTCTCTTAAGGGGAGCTGGAACGACCCATCTCCTCCATGTTAATTTTAGCAAATAGAAGGAACATTTTTTCTGAAACCATTAAGCATATTGCCCTGAAATTTGGACCACATGTTCAGTGAATATTTCTCTACAAATTTATAATGCCATTTAAGAAATATTTACTGATTTTTGTTTTACAATTTTTTAAACAGATGCTTATTTTTCTCTAAAATTTTGCGCTTTTTCTTCTATATCTCTTGAATTATATAATATTTTTACCATATTTTATAAAAATGAAGAAAAAGAAATAAACAATATTGTGTATAAATTTCATTGATATATTGTTAGCAATTTTTGAGAAAATGTTCCTCAAAGATGAAAATTTTAAAGTTACGGGAAATGGCTTCCAAAGTATTTTAATACATTCCTGCCCCATATGATGGATTATCAGCATCCTCTTCTTTTTCCAGTGTTAGTTTCGTTTTCACTGGCCTTTTCTTCCCTTTTTCTGCATGTTGTAGGCTTTTGTCTCTTCTTACATCACCTCTTAGCCTTTCTTCAACAATTAAGCGCATTGTGGAAATGGTGTTGCGTCCTGGTTGGAAACCTAAACGTTTCAGCACATCACATTTGAAAATTTTTCCTTCATTGTATGTTGCCACTGCATCATACACTCCAAAATGCAATGCTTTTATCTGTACAAACGCTATTTTGGGAATCCTAACCCAGATTAAATTATTTACACTTTCACTTGAATTTTATGTTTTCCCATGTAAATACTTTTCGAATAACCTTGGCTGTGATAAATCTCTGAATATGGGCTTAATTACATCAATTACAGCATTTGGCAAACTGTCTTTATGGGCATATTCCTTTCCTGATTGGTACTTGCACCATGAGTCATCACCTGTGCGGCACAGTGCATGTTGTCGGTGCTCAATTGTTGATGCAGTATGAAAAAATAATGCCCATACTGCTCTCTTCGTATGTTCAATGGTTCTTGTATTTTGCCTAATTGCACACCCATAATACCTCTGCAATCTGTCAATTGCTTCATCTGTCAGTCTTCCTCTTCCTGCATGGGTCTTACCATCATTAAGGTTCTGGGATCCTAATGTCTACTTTAGTTTGCGCAAGTGAGCCCCCATGTAGTTCTGCACATGTCCAGTGTACTCCTTTTTTAATGTTAATTTCATTGCCATAAGGTTTGATTTCCTCTACAGCTTTATATCCCTTCGAATCACTATCTCCTAGATAGTTAGTGTATCGTACATTATACCACTTCTGTGATTTGGAAAAAATTGCTTTCACTCCCTCATCTTCCATTGCACCATTCGTGCGGTGAAAATTTGCTTCACAACTTTCACTACATTCATCCTTGGTATTGCCCTGACATCTACAATGTTTTGAGAGAATAGCAACATCAGTTACTTTGCAACTGTCTCCAATGGTAGCTGTCACAACTCCATTTCGAGAGTTATGACCTCTACATTGCCATGATCCATCCAAAGCAACAGTTAATTCTCTACAATTCCCATCATCTGACACAGCTTCTTCAACTGCTTTCTTCATTGTTGCTCGAGCAATATCTTCAGCAGAAGATCCCACCAGTTCATTATAAAATACAAACTTGGTTGGTGGTTTTGGCAGGTTCATAATTCCACGTAACATTGTCCCTGCAGCACTGCCCTTGCCAATGCAACGCAAGCCATACACTAGCCTAACATTTATTTCGTTCACATTCTTTCCACTATTACCACTAAGAGGAATACTGTTAGAAATAGAAAACGAAACTTCTGCAGCACATTTGTTACACATGAATAACATTTTACATACCAGACCAATGTGTGAAATTATTTTCAATTCTAGTCTTCTTTCTACGCAAACTTGGAATAATATATTATGTTCCAAAATATTAGAGAGCAAGGAAATGTTAATTATTTCATTCACATCATTATTGTCACTTTCATAGTTTTCAAATTTTTCTTTGCTGTCACAAAGTTTCTTGCTGGAAGAAGTACTTTCACAGTCATTTGGAGTAGTCGGTGAAGCAGTCTGAGTAGCATCTCCCTACGAAACAACAAAAGATTTCTTCTTCCACTCATTGTGCCTTTTCTTAAACACTCGATTGCTGACACGGGGCTTATTGATATCCACAAACCAAATACGTAAAACAGGTACGAGCAAAATTCGTCAAATACCCAAAATTGAGCAGCTAAACAACACAAAGCAGACTCCACAAGTCAACACACACTGTATAGTGTTTATGTTTACCGATATGAACAGTCACTTGTCACAGAGATAAAGCCATACAACGTTGGACAACAAAACACTGTCTAATTCCGCAAAGATACCCTGCTTGCTGCCAGCGATCGGCACCGTCAGAGGTGACATACCAAGTCGCTACAACCGTTTACGCGGCGCGTCAACTTTGCAGCGATAAAATACACACTTAGAATTCACTTAGAAGGATGAAACTTGATTTGTTTTATTCAGAAAACTCCAAATAATTATATAATGAAAAAACCAAAAAGCACTAATTTTTAATTTTGCTCTTTCCGGTTCCCATTAAGAAGGGAGGAATATCGCAGAAGAAGCTGAGTAGTAGTGGTTACGGTACTAAACTGTTGCATGGAGGGTCATGAGTTCAGAACGCGCCTGAACTGTCAAATTTTAATTTTTATATTCGGTTCGAGTACATCCTAGAATAATCCACAAGTGTCTAGAATCTTTGTACTGGAATATTCTGTAGCTGTATATATACTGTACGTGTTCTGGCCAGAGGCATTTCGCTCCACGCTCTTGTATGTGCAAATGCTGAATAAAGCTTCATTAAGTGAACTTAGTGTTCGTCATTCATCGAATTACACCTTCTTCTACATGATAATATTTTAATTTTTGTAAAAGTGTGAAAGACGTTTATGTTTTCCATTAAAAGTAAGTACATTATGTGTACTTTGATTCAAAATCCCTAATAACAACCATCATAACCTTCTTTGTAAATTGTAACATTAAAAAAATTTTAAAAACTTTTTATCTTATTTCCCACTGCAAAAATGTATGTGAGAAATCACATTTTCATAGATTTGGTAAACAACACTCATAATGTTTCTTTTAAAATTTTTATGTTATAATTTTCAACTCTCCTTAAACATTAAAAAGATTCATTTATACGGAATTAATTATTTTTATTTTTGTTACATTCTAGAACAAATTTTTTACATTCATTTGAATACATGTCTTTAGTTCTTGAATTCTTACGGAAACAAATTAAATCTTTAATTTGTTTACAGTTTATAGATTTTTTTAAATTTATATGCGTTTGGAATGATAATAACATTTTTGAATGTTTATCACTTGGAATTCGTTTTATATTTTCTTTGTAACAATGTTAAGCAAAATGTTTTCCACATGCACAAAGAATTTCAATTTTATTATATGTTTTTGTATGATACACCTTAAAAAATATCTACACATTGCTCTATAACAATCTTTCTTTTGTGTAGTTATGAAAAGTAAAATTTTCAATTCATTTTTCAACCTTATGATTTTCACAAATCTAAGATTGAACGACTTCCATTTACATAGAAAAAAATAATTAGAAAAAATAGAAAATGAAAAATGTGTATATCATTTAAAATTGAAAAATTTATTACAAAAATAAAAAATTAAATAATAATATAAATTTATTAGAAAAAATAATAGACATATCTATATTTTCATAATTTATTCTCAAAAATTTGAATTTTGTTCACTTAGTGTTTTTATTCAGTTAAAAATTTATGATTATCTGATTTTCATATTAAGTTAAAATTAATGTTTCTTCTGATTTTTTATTTATTTAGATATTCTGCTAAAATTTACATATTCTATGGTTTCTTTATTTTTACTGAAATAGGAGTGGTATGCTTAAAACTGATTTGCACTTCAGTTGAATGTAGACAGAAAATGGGCCTGCACACAAAATAAGCACTGGTTGCCCCATTCTCCGACTACTGTCAGACTACATAAATAAAATTACTCGCCATGCAAAGAGACTCTTATCATCAATTCAATTAACCAGTCAGTCAGTTCACTATCCACGATTTGCTATCATGTGGTTGGAAGTGAGTGCGAGAGTACCATGCCTATCATTCATTACTTTGGGCGGTTATCATCCATTTTATTCTTTTTTTCTTTTTTTTTTTGCGGTGAGGTCTTCTAACAAAATTTCAATCTGCCACCTTCACAGAGAGAGACGCCCATTGTAAAAAAATCACCTACGCTGCCGAATTTATTAAGTTATACAAAGTATTAATCTGATGATATTTACAGCTCATCTCTGCTGCTATCTGCATACCTTAGAAGACATCGTAGGTGATGAGTGATCTGACTGCCTTAAGAAAGATGGAATGTGAGGAGGCATTTATGACAGAAGTAGAGCATGCTCTTAGCACCCTGTCATGAGTGTAATGTTCTAGTCCTGTGATGCAACATGTCACACATATTGAGGCGACAAGAACAGATATTTTTAACAGATGAGAGAATACTTACAGTATATATATAGCCAATGGCATATTAGTGTACAAGATTTTCGTGCTATGATTTAGCAAGTAACGATTCTTTAGCGATTTGATAATGTGGGTCTGCTCCGATTTCTTTTGTCTTCATAAATAACGCACATTAACGGGAGAAATCTTCATTTCGCCTGCACAGTTCGAGATGTATGGACAACAGCAGCTCCTTCTCGGATTGTGTAAAGTGGAGTTCTTAAACTGGAGAGTCTTTCTCAGGAGTGGAATTACTGTCAGAGCTCAACATCCAAGCCATGCCTACTTGTCTCGCAGTGTGCTAGGAGTCAGCGATGTCAGTCCGCGGTCAGCAGCATGACTGGTCACGAGAGCTAGGCCGACAAGAAGCCACGACTTGGCCTGTCGTGACCGACAGGTACAAAGAAAGGCTCCAGCTCTTCAGGTACACAATTCATTCGGTAGATAGCGCTTGACTATACTGTAGGTGACTGGCCAGTATATATATTTTTTTGTTTTGTTTTGGTATGCAGTATTCAAGTAAGATAATGAACACTACACATGTAAACAATATCATACAATGTATTTTCTTTGTTTCTGTTACCTAGGATGCGACCTGTGACTCGTAAGTAAGTAAGAGAGAGAGACACGTATTTACAGCAGCACTGGAAGGACTCTGTACGCCGCTGATGTGCCAAAATCACCCCTACCCATCCGTCTCCTTGGTAACACCACCTTCCTTGCCCTTTATCCTACCATTCAACGGTCCCTGCACTCACTCCAGATCCACCTAAACTGGTTTACCGCTTGGTGCAACCAGTGGTGCCTTCGAATCAATCCTTCGAAAACCCAGGCAATCATTACAGGATATATCACTCCCTACTTCTGGGTCCATGATTTCTACCTCGCCATCTATGACTCCTCTATCCAACTTACTCCACTCCACTTTGAAATACCTTGGCCTCACCCTTGGCTGTCACCTAACATGGACTCCCCATCTTCTTACAATCCAATGCAAAGCCAACAATAGATTCCCCCTACAGAAACTTGTGTCCAACTGGACATGGGAATTGCACCCTTCCACCATCCTTCATACCTACGAATCCTTGATGCATCCCATTCTTTGTTATGCCAGTGTTGCCTGGATCTCTGTCCCTCCTAAATTCTATAAAGCCATCCAAATCCTTGAATGCCATGTGCTCCGCCTCACTTTCCCTATTTGTCTACCATCCCCAACGGGGATCCTGTATGACCTCATCCCCTTCCCACATCTCCTCGTTTTCCTTGAATGCATCCATATCCACTACACCAAAGGCCACCTCAAACCCCCACCCCCTGGTGCCTTTATTCCTCTCCTCTCCCCACCTACTGCTGCTCCTTCAGCGATGTGTCACCCCCTCTCTCCGTCTTCAGACCCTCCAGCTCCTCTCCCACAGGAACTTCCACCGATTCCCCATCTTGGATGATGTGCTTCGCTCTGATATTTATCCTTCCTTCCAACTCTGACCCTCCTTCCCCCCCCCTCCTCCCTCTCCTTCCCTCCCCCCTCGGCTGTTTCCTACATTCTCCCCCCTGTCCCCTACACTTTAAAAGCAATCGCACTTCACACAGGTGTCAGCGATTAAACACGTTTCTTTTATATCTGACTTGAAATGCAAACTCGAAAACTGATTTCAAGATTTTAAGTAACATCATCTGCTTCTTTCTGTTTGCTACGCCATTCTCCGTAAACATGAGTTCACTACCGGGATATTTACAAATGGAATGCTGCGAAATGGAATGTGATGCGAAGTTAAAAGAGAAATTTAGTCAGGTTGCTTTGGAACAGTCCTGTAAAACACTTTTGGACAAGAAAAAATATCCAGCATTTTACAAACATGCTTTGAATATGATTTCATTATTTGGAAACATTTTCGTTTGCGAACAGCTTTTTAGTCGGATGAATTACAGAGAATCACAAATGAGAACGCGAATTACTGATGTTCATCTGGAAAACTCTTTGCCTGTAGCAGCAACTCACGGACATCAAAACTGACTCAGTCAGTTCTGTCAGACAAAGCCAAGCATCCCACTAATATTATATTTCATTAAATTATATAATAAATGTTCTTTCCTCAGAATTGTTTAATTTTCTTTAAAAAATAATTTAATATTTCCTCTGCGAACGATTTTTCTATTTGTCACAGGAAAAAAAGTACATCGTTACATAAAAACCAAGGACGGTTTCATAATCCGGCAGATATAAACGTTTGTACTACTTGTGTACGTGATAAAACACGACATGTTGTTTACTACAACCTTGTGGAAAGCACACCTTCATGTATTTACTGTTAATGAATGTATATCACGTGTTCCAGCTTAGCTGCCTCATTCTACAGGATGTTACAAAAAGGTACGGCCAAACTTTCAGGAAACATTCCTCACACACAAATAAACAAAAGATGTTATGTGGATATGTGTCCGAAAACGCTTAATTTCCATGTTAGAGCTCATTTTGGTTTCGTCAGTATGTACTGCACTTCCTCGATTCACCGCCAGTTGGCCCAATTGAAGGAAGGTAATGTTGACTTCGGTGCTTGTGTTGACATGCGACTCATTGCTCTACAGTACTAGCATCAAGAACATCAGTACGTAGCATCAACAGGTTAGTGTTCATCACGAACGTGGTTTTGCAGTCAGTGCAATGTTTACAAATGCGGAGTTGGCGGATGCCCATTTCATGTAGGGATTAGCACGGGTCAATAGCCGTGGCGCGGTACGTTTGTATCGAGACAGATTTCCAGAACGAAGGTGTCCCGACAGGAAGACGTTCGAAGCAATTGATCGGCGTCTTAGGGAGCACGGAACATTCCAGCCTATGACTGGGGAAGACCTAGAACGACGAGGACACCTGCAGTGGACGAGGCAATTCTTCGTGTAATTGACGATAACCCTAATGTCAGCGTCAGAGAAGTTGCTGCTGTACAAGGTAACGTTGACCACGTCACTGTATGGAGAGTGCTATGGGAGAACCAGTTGTTTCCGTACCATGTACAGCGTGTGCAGGCACTATCAGCAGCTGATTGGCCTCCACGGGTACACTTCTGCGAATGGTTCATCCAACAATGTGTCAATCCTCATTTCAGTGCAAATGTTCTGTTTACGGATGAGGCTTCATTCCAACGTGATCAAATTGTAAAGTTTCACAATCGACATGTGTGGGCTGACGAGAATCCGCACGCAATTGTGCAATCACGTCATCAACACAGATTTTCTGTGTTAACGTTTGGGCAGGCATTGTTGGTGATGTCTTGATTGGGCCCCATGTTCTTCCACCTACTCTCAATGGAGCATGTTATCATGATTTCATACGGGATACTCTACCTGTGCTGCTAGAACATGTGCCTTTACAAGTACGACACAACATGTGGTTCATGCACGATGGAGCGCCGGCACATTTCAGTCGAAGTGTTCGTACGCTTTTCAACAACAGATTCGGTGACCGATGGATTGGTAGAGGCGAACCAATTCCATGGTCTCCACGCTCTCCTGACCTCAACCCTCTTGACTTTCATTTATGGGGGCATTTGAAAGATCTTGTCTACGCAACCCCGGTACCAAATGTAGAGACTCTTCGTGTTCGTATTGTGGACGGCTGTGATACAATACGCCATTCTCCAGGGCTGCATCAGCGCATCAGGGATTCCATGCGACGGACGGTGGATGCATGTATCCACGCTAACGGAGGACATTTTGAACATTTCCTGTAACAAAGTGTTTGAAGTCACGCTGGTACGTTCTGTTGCTGTGTGTTTCCATTCCATGATTAATGTGATTTGAAGAGAAATAATAAAATGAGCTCTAACATGGAAAGTAAGCGTTTCCGGACACATGTCCACATAACGTGTTTTCTTTCTTTGTGTGTGAGGAATGTTTCCTGAAAGTTTGGCCGTACCTTTTTGTAACACACTGTATGTAGCCTCTTTTCTCGAAGGGCATCAAGGCAATTGTATTGTAAAACGCTACAGTCTGGTAGACGGAACACCACACGGCCTCACTGTTTAACATTCTGAAGAGAGGCTCGTGATCTAGCACAAGACATCAGCAAGTAATCTGGCGTCATCAACTGCTCACCGTCACAATTCCAAGGAGATGACAGAGCTTAGCATTTCCACGTGACTGACAGAATACCCTCGACAGGGTTATATGGTGTCATGGGGTCACCCCACATATCACCACCGACACGTTTGATATTTTACTAAAGACATCGACATACAGTCTGGTGAACAACAAATACATACCACTTAATCCTCTCGTCTTATTAGCCAAATTCTGTCAATAAAGATACCACAGAGAGGTCACTGATCTGATTGTCCTTCTTAATACCTTCTTAATTCTGAATTTTTTTGTGATTTGTGACCCTAGAAAGTGAGGGACTTAAATGTCCTGTAACCAAAAAGTTATCTTGTAAGGATACCTTCTTTCTCATGGTAAGATAGTGAGCGTGACTGATCACCATTACCATTTCGACATTCTACAGTAAATCTGTCAATTATGTCAACTGATATTGCCAATACAACAGCTGTCCAAACTGCTGGAAACATGGATGTTGTCTATCAAATTTTTTGAAATCATTTAACCCATTCTCCTGAATTTTTCAACGACTTGGTACTTTTTCCAGCAGCTGATCAATGCCGACGCCTTGCACCCAACATCACGATGACGAGGCTGAGGACTCAACCATGTTAAGACAAGACACAGTCCATAACAAATAAGCTACAGAGTTGTTTATGTCTCTCCGTCTCAGACTCATAGACCACGGATGTACAACACAATGATGTTGGTTCTGTAGCAAAGTCTTTGATACTTGTTGCTTGTAATACCTTTGTGTGGCATGCACACCAGCTGCATGGTCGTATTGTGACAATCATTTGTTACATACAACAAAAACAACGCTTACCTTTTTTGTTGTTTTCTGCTATTCCTTAACTGCTTCTCTATTATCATTACTGATATCTTCTGTGAGATGTAACCCTTCTATTAAACTAAATAACATGCTGTTAGTTTTTATGCCATACGCATTTCACTTGCTTTTTATTCGTGAAGCATCTCCAGTTGCCAGTAACACATGTTTGTTTTATGCATTTAATAAATGTGTTTCCAGATGTGTTATTGTAATGCACTTTCTTCTTCATTGTGTTATTTCTAGTTAAGAAAAAACTTCTTGGAGTACTAGTTTCTTATGGTTAAATAGTTGTTTAATTCTACTTGCTATTTTGTGAAATCTTCTAATCCCGTATGTGTTTTCTGGGAATTGTATCTCATTGTTCTGCATACACAAGGATATCCCATTTTCGTTGTTTGCGATCACAGCCTGTACTTTTAAGAAGAAATGTATTGGTTGTGAGTCTTTACTGTAACTGCCAACAGTTGTTGCTGGGTTTTCGATAGTCTTTCATTGTGTTGTGGTGTCTGTATGCTTTTTGAAATTCCATTCTTTGTTACGTAGGCCGTGTGATTTGTTTGTGGTCTGGAATGCTGGAGGATGAGGAGGTTGAACTACAGTACTTAAAAAAAAAAAGCTGAAACAGTTCGTGGTGGGGAGACTGATTTTGTTATTATTTAACCTACTTATGGTATACTCGTAGGTGCGAGAGTGTTGATTAACTGTGGTTGCGAAGGGGCTTGACACAATGTGCACGAGCAGAGCTCTATATAGGGACACATGACTGTAGTCAAACGAAACGATTTATAGGACCACCATTGACAAGGGAATCAGCTGCGGAGGTAGCAGAGTACTTGTAGAGTACACATGAGGGTTTTTTACGCTAGGCAGTAGTCTGAAGTAATCTGATGAACACTCACCACTCGATACGCAGCAAGGGAAGTCAGATCGCTTTCAGAGTAAATACACTTCTAGTGTCAAAATTTTGTCAGTAAACTGTGGAAGTATTCGTAATAAAATTCCCAAATTTACTACCCTCCATGAAAGTTGTTGCTCTCAAATTGCTCTCGAGACCAAGATCCGGGGAATCCCGAAGTGGAAAGGTCCGAGATATTTCACAGTCAAGCATCGTATATGGGAAAGACAGGTTAGAGGCCATAGGAGGCGGAGTGTTCATTGCAGCTGACAAAAATGTTGTGTCTACAGAGGTCGAAGCTGTATAACAATGAAGTTGTCTGGTCACATACAACATGTCTAGCTGAAGTCATGTTAATTGTTGGATGTTTTTACAAAACACCCAATTCTGCTGTGACAGTTCTAGAGTCATTCAAAGAATTCTATGGTTAGTAGGGCATAAATACGCACATCATTCATTACTGATTGGAGGTGACTTTAACATACCGAGTATAGGCTGGGATGTCTATGGGATCTTTGCAAGGGGTACAGACAGACAATCATGCGAAGTACTTTTGAACAAATTTTCTGAAAATTGTCTTCAGAAGCTAGTTCAGTAGACCACACACAATGGAAATATACCAGACACTGTAGTTATATATGGACCAGACCTTATCGATAACGTCATTATAGCAACGGGGATAGCGATCGTGATATCATTATAGCAAATATGGTTACAAAAGTTAATGAATCAGTTAAGAAGGGTAGGAGAGTGTTTCTGAAAGGAAGAGCAGATAAGCAGTTCTTAGCATTTCACTTAGACACTTGATTGACGTAACTTAGATCCAGTGAGATGGAATTAGAGGAATTATGGACAAGATTTAAGATTCTGAAAATTGTGAGGAAGCAGAGGTTGTTGCACTCTCGGTTCAAAAGAGAACGTGAAAATGACGACAACTAAAAGTTGACAGAGATTCGTATGTTCGTGAAAAAATCTGTGCGCGAACCATACAGCTACTACCACCATCATACCCTAGCAAAGATGTAGTAGAAAACCCGAGAAAATTTTGGTCCTATGTGAAAGCACTAAACTGATCTAAGGCTTCCATCTATAAATTGTTGACCAGTCTGGTGTAGCACTTGAAGATAGTAAGATAGCAAAACAGAAGCCAAAGTTTTCAATTTTACGTTCAATAAATCGTTCACGCAGGAGAATCGTATAAATATACCGTCGCTTGACCATCGAACAGACTCTCGTATGGACGGCATAGTAATAAACTTACCTGGCGTAGAGATACAACTGAAGTCGTTGAGAACAAACGTTACCAGATCTAGACAGAATCCCAATCGGGTTTCTCAAAGAGTACTCTAACACATTGACCCCTTATTTTGCTTCGACTATCACAAATCTCTCGCCCAGTGCAAAGTCCCAATAGCCGGGAAAAAAGCGCAGGAGACTCCTGTGTACAAGAAGGACACAATAACGGACCCATAAAACTACAGACCAACATCCCTGACATCAATTTGCTGCAGAATGCTTCAACATATTCTCAGTTAGAGTATAACAAATTTTCTTGAGACCGGGAAGATTGTGTCCACGAATCAGCATCATTGTAGAAAGCATCGCTCGTGCGAAAGTCAGCTTGCCCTATTCTCACGTGATATACTGCGGATGAAGGGCAACAGGTAGATTCCACATATCTAGATTTCCGGAAAGTGTTTGATATGGTGCCCCACTGCAGGCTGTTAACGAAGGTAAGAGCATTTAGAAAAGGTTCACATATGAGTCACTCGAAGACTTCTTAAATTATAGAGCCCAGCATGTTGTCCTCGACGGCGAGTGTAGATCAAAGACAAGGGTATCGTCATGAGTGTCCCACAGAAGTGTGATAAGACAGCTCTTGTTCTATATATACACAAATGATTTGGCGGTCATGGTGGGCAGCAATCAGCGGTTGTTCGCTGATTACGCTGTGGTGTACAGTAAGGTGTCGAAGTTGAGTGACGGTAGTAGGATGCGGGGTGACTTAGACAAAATTTTTATTTGGTGTGGTGTATGTCATACAGCTCTCAATGTAGAGAAATGCAAAACGCAGTGACACATGTGTACCAAGGAGCCACAAGGGCTTTACGCCTCCGCGGGAAGTAGCGCATCACTGACATCAACAGCTGTGGCCTCTAAAGATTGTCACCCTATCACGGGCCTGCCATCAGCGTCGCAGGGCACCAGCTCAGCGTCCACAGCGGAGACCACTGCACATGCGTTAACGCTTGCAGAGACAACAGAGGGAGGCGACACGTATTGGAGTTAAATAAAGTCTTTCCTTATCTGTCAACAGTGTTTCCATTGGGCTCTTCAGCTGAGCACTCACCCCACGGACGCTTCAGATTGAGCTGATCAGCTGCAATCAGATGCAAGTTTCGAGAGTACAAATATTGGTGGAACATTGGTAACATCATAGATAATGGCGAGGGCCTCTTTCTGAAGCTTAATGTAATTGCATTGAGCTTAGTTGAGAGTTTTTGAGCGGAAAGCAGTGGGTCTATCAGACGAACCGAACTTATGGGAGAGCAGAGTTCGAATTGTGTAAGAACATACATCAATACCTAAAACAAAAGTCTTAGTTGGATCAAAATGGCGACTTGTCGATGTGTCTTTTAACTGGTTAAATGCAGCCTGACATTCTGGGGCCCACACAAACTGAACACCTTTCTGGCGCAGCCAGTTCAGCAGAGCAGCCATCTGCACAGTGGTTGCAATGAACATAACATGATATGTTAATTTTCCCATGACAACCTGTAATTTCTTCATGTTACAGAGCGCCGGCACATCTTTGATCTCACAACACTTGTCAGTTTTTTTAATACTTACAGGCAAAATTTTGATAGGCTGATAAGCTCTGCCTTCCTATGCATTCTTCGCATATAAACAATTTCAGGGCATGTTTCCACATGTTGGATTGGACCATTTCCTTGTGAGTTCGCTTTGCATTACATTACCCATCCAATCATATGATTATGAAGTTTAGCAGTTAGGCTCAGAAGTAACTCATCCCACAGAGATACAAAGAATGTAAAGACAAATCACAACTACTGAATAGTCTGGTGTAAGAGGGGGTAACTCCATTTTTCCAGTTTTTTAGGGCGCACTGAGTAACGTATTTCATATAGCTTGAACAGTTCTGGGAGATATACTCTCAAAGCACCAATTCTGAGACGATAGTACGTGACTACAATTTGAAAATTCGAAACGATTAATATTGTATATATGGTAGTGATAATAAACTTTTGCATCTTGGGCCAGTGTAGAAGGAAAAATATTTACCGTATGGGTACCCAACTTTGCAGGAATGATGTTCAGACTGTGTGCTGCAGGTTTTCGTTGTTAGTAGTGTCAGTGTCATGACCTGCAGTCAAGAGCCGCTACAGCTACGGTGACGTAATGTTGTAACACCATCAGTGTGCATTAGACTTGCAGACTGTGAACATGGGCCTGCAACAAGGTGAGCAGGGCTTTTCTCGTAAAGCTGTTTTGTCAAAACACTTGCCATGTCACGACAGCTGAACATTCAATGGGCCACTGTTTGGAAAGTTTTGCGAACAGTTGTGAAATGGTGTCTCTAATGCGGTTCCAGGTTGTCGTGGATGCAGATGCTCGTCACATTGTGCAACGTTTCTGACACTGAACGTGAACGTGGTACGCAATTAATAAATGTTACCTCTCTCATGTGGAAATTAAAATGTGTTGCTTTCAGTGGTTTATTCGTTATTTCTCTTCAGCATGTCCTTACACATGTTTCCATAAAGTTTCATTCCCCTACTATCACACAGCGAAAGTTTAATTACAAACACCTTGTATGTTAACATATGCTTAAAACGGAGTTACCTCTATCTTGCGCCAAAATATTAAAAGCGTGGTTAAATATTTGAGAATGTTTCTTTATTTTAATCAGTAATGCGGAATAAAATAGAGTGAACGTAGAATAAAGACTCATGCTCTTTTTTTTTAAGACAAATATCCAAACAAAACGAACAAGCGTGTATATGTTTGTGGTAAATAAAATTAATAAACAATGAACATAGGGAAAGGTACAATCAGAAGCGTGTTATGATCATTCAATTACTTGTGACTTCTTCTGTCTATTTTCTAACGTGCTTGATTGTTTTTAACTCTGAAACAAGATAAGCAAACAATATCATATCTCTTAACTTCCTTCACTTTCCTTTTGTTTCTGTACTTAATTGTTCCCTAAATATTTTCATATCTGTGTAACAGACATCGTAATTTAGATCTGTTTACTATAAGGGAACCAGGAACCTTATGTTTCAGCTCAGCAACCATTACGGTGTCTGTTAATTATCAACTTAACCTTGATGGTTAGACACAAAGTTTCCCCCCTACATTATCAGTTTCACAGTTCCCTAGTGTACAGTCATTCCTTACTGACCAAGCATGAGTCACATCAGACTGTGAGAAGTGTTCAGATACAATAGGAGCATCAGCAGCAAAAATGTAAAAAATAAAACAAAACACAATCCTCCACTTCAGATTTTTCTCAGTCTCAACCAGACGATTCTGCGACGGTATCGGATGCAAATTTCTCGACCTCCGCTACCAGGTGGAGAATTGTAGGGTTCCCCGTAATAGGTCAGGTGTGCACTACACGCAGGGAGTGGTTGCTAGGGTAACAAAGCACATTTGGTGTGCTCATGTTGGTTTTTCAGGATAGAGAAATTCGTCCACAGCTCCGATAAAATGCCTTTAAGTCCCGGCAGAGCAGCATTCGTCACAGAAGATCGAAGAAAGGAACCTTAACTATAGGATTAGAACTGCGGGAGCGTCCATGGAAAGACCCTGCAAATTAATGTCGCTTATAAACGGTAACAATGCCAACGTAGTACACAAATTTTAGTAGCAATGAAATTCTAAGTTGCGATTGGTGGGCGATTCTGCGGCGAACTGTAGGCCACCGCGACTCCAGTGCGATTGTATAAACACCGACATGCACGCAATGTGCTAGTGTGGTCTCCGAGCGGAATTCTTTTGATCGCCCCTGATATACCACTAGGATAGGTTGAACGCTGGCGTTTGAGGCGTGCTTATGGCCGTAGAAAATACGATAATATCTAGTGAGATCAGTACGTACTACAAACGCAAAATAATTTGAACGAAGATAAGTGTTAAAGGCGTGTTAAGCACTGTCACCGGATGCGTTTGTAGACCACCTGTCTTAGCAGCAGGAGTGGCGGAAAAGTTGAGGGGAAACTGGCAGAATATTTCACGTATATTTCCTAGTCGTGTTATAGTTTTAGGTGGAGATTTTAACTTAACAGGTACGGACTAGGAGACTCAAGTTATTAGGACCGGTATTAATGTCAGGAAATCACGTAAAATTGTTCTAAGTGCTTTATTCGGAAATGAACAACACGTTTTCATGAAGTTTCGTCCAAGAGACGTAAAAACTACGGGCCTATATTTCTGAAGTCGGTCAGTTGTGGAGTTTTGGAATATGTTTTATGCTCGTACGTTATGAAATTGCTGGAGGCAGACAATCTCCTCAAAAAGAAGCAACGACGGTTCCGAAAACAACGTTCGTTTGAAACCCAGCCAGCTTTATTCGTCTACGAGTCCCAGAAAGCAGTAGATACAGGCACCCAGATACGTGCCCCGTTCTGCACTGCCACTTAATGAACAAAATACGAGCCTATGGAATATCAGACCAACTATGTGGCTGAGTTTCTATCAAACAGAACATAGCATGTCATTCTGAACAAAGGGAAGTCTTCAAACGCAAAAGAAACTTTCGGCGAGCCCCAGGGGAGTGATGCAGTACCATTAATTTTCACAATATATATTAATGTCTTAGTCGTATTGAATGTAGCGCTGTTAATATTCCAATGTAAGAAATACATATTTCTAGCTCATGACATACATACTTCTTCTCGGTTTCTCCATGATAAACTATGTTATCGAGCCATAAAACGAAAAAAGTACTTCCTTAAAACATTGGCTCTGTGTGATACTAGCACAATATAGCGTTCCAGAGATATATAGCGTCCACTGTTAACATCCGACCACGGTTCAGAAATTATACTATGCCTCATCAGTCCTATATAAAATGATCGTTAGTAACGGAGAATACCTGTTACAAGAAAACAGTTAAACAGATAGCAGCAGCGTCCGACATGTGAAATTACAAGCCATGCTTCCACTAACTCTGTAAACAGCACATCTTTCAAGCAGATGTATACACAGGGGATTGCAGTGTCTCACAAACACCTATCGCTAACTTAGTTATGAAACTGAAGTATCGATTTTACACTTAAGATGCGACAGGGGAATAGAGTACATCGCTTAAATCTTCGTTCGTTTAAAGGAATTTGCCAGCTTTCATCACACGTGAGATGAAAGTGTTCTCATGACCGAGAGGTTTACTGTTAATGATAGCAAGTAGACGCTGCTCTACGACCAACACAGAACAAGCCGGTGTATACGAGTCGAACGCAGGCTATGTCGCACGACTGATGCATCCTAACGGAACATCAGGAGAAACTGGTCAAATGGCCTGTAGCAACTTCTCTTTCTCTCTCTCTGTTTCTCTAGAATGCAACATAAGTCTACCATAAAATCGTACTTCGTTACTTCATCTAAACCGACCAATCCAACCACTCTATGTCATCCTTTAACGCAGATGCAAGTAAGTTTGGAGGCACATGTTTCTCTGTCTTTCTGAAAAGCGTCAAATACAGTAGTCAACTCGCGTATATCGCTAGTTCCTCAGTAGACATACAGTGTAATGCTACCTGTTTCGCTGGTTCCCCTCGTTTCCATGACGATGTTTTCTCGGATACCTCTTGTGCTGGCATGCTTGTTCCCATGTATAAATTGTTCTGCGCCAACCAGAAGACACGCAAATACTTCCTCAATTTCCCTGCATTTCGGTGTATATTCCAACAATATATACGTATTTTCCGCAATTCTTTCGATTTTATGTCAGTTCTATCCATGCAATCATGACATAATCTCTCGTTCTGAGTTCTAAAATTGCTTGTAAATTTAGTACAGCTGCCAACACGTAGCCCAAATGCACTGATCAGGAAGCGTAGTATAGCACTGTACTCGATTGTATCCAGTCAATACCACATTTTCAGGGCGTTTGCTCCGTTTTCTGTATGTCCGCGTATGTGTGTTTGTCGCGGATCGCCGGCCGGTGTGGCCGAGTGGTTCTAGGTGCTTTAGTCTGGAACCGCGCGACCGCTACGATCGCAGGTTCGAATCCTGCCTTGGGCATGGATGTGTGTGATGTTCTTAGGTTAGTTAGGTTTAAGTAGTTCTAAGTTCTAGGAGACTGATGACCTAAGATGTTAAGTCCCATAGTGCTCAGAGCCATTTGAACCATTTTTTTGTCGCGGATGGATCCCAGGACCCGCTGCAGACCCAAGTTAGCGTTCGAGTGTGGATCCACTGCGTGTTATATCCAGAGCGATGTAGGGATGTGGATCCACAATGTACCATGCACGGGACAGGGTTTGAAGTTGGATCTGCCACACACAATGTACGGTGCAGTGTTGGGATGCAGATCAACAATATACCACATCCAATTTAGCATTGTGCACTATATCTATCCGGACCGATGTTCGGAGGTGGAACCATAAATCATCACATCTGTGATAGGGCTGGCTGATGGAGCATACTTCAAACAAAGAACTCTTATTCGGATGTGACACATTTCCCATTACAATCACGAGTGGTTGAACAGATTTCTATTGCAATATCCGTGATGTCAGTATGTGTGTTACTCACGTCCCATTAGGACTGTGAGCAGTGGAGCAGTTTTTCTATAGCACGATCTGTGACATCAGTATGAGCGCCACATACACGTCGCAAACAGTGGAACAGTTTTTCTGTTGCATGATGTGTGATGTCAGTATGCACATCACATATGTCTGGTTAGGACCATGAGCAGTAGAACTGTTTCTCATAACGTTAGTGAGGGTGAGTCGCTCTGCAGATAGGTCTTCACTTGACCACAAGTAGAGAGAGGGCTGACATCAGCAAAGGTAAACTCATGTGCACACAGCCCAGAGGATGACTTGGCGCTTATTTAGGGAGACATGTAATGCCGGTATAACACTCGAAGAACTTTAACTGTAGAGGTGACTTTGATATGCTGTCGGCAGCTGCATGAGAGTGACAGCTCGTGCTGGCTTGCGTTCGGCAGTGGGTCATGGTGGCGTCAACGAGCGCTCTTGGAGTGTCTGCGCTCTGCAAATAGGTCTTCGCTCCCATCCGATCATGTTAGCAATGGTGCCTAGGTGATCACATATTTCGAGAGGAATTTCTCAGGTGTCAAGAATGAAAGGGATGTCGCTGCCTCATGCTTGCAGGACCCGAACAGGCACCTATGCGTCACTTGACAGGGGCTGCTGGTGCATCTTTACTTCTGGGAGTGTATGTGGTAGCGTCCTGTGCCATCTAGTGGATAGGGGGAGTGGGCGGCTCCTCTGCACGTTGTTTGGGTGTATGTTGCATTATTTTGCAAGCAGGTCTGTAGGCTGTGCTATGCATTATTTGGACAGTTTACAATTAGCAAGGGTGTCTGCATAGCATTATACATGCATTATTTAGAAGTAGTTTACAGGTCTGTAGGCAGTGTACTGAAATTATTTCGGTAATTTAAGAGTTGTTTGTGTGTCTGTAGTGCATTATTTCGGTAATTTACGAGTGGTTTACAGGTCTTTAAACCGTGTATTGCGACCCACAGACACGCCAGAGCGAGTGTTTTGTATCAGTGTAATAAATATTCTATCTCAAATGTATCCCTAAATAAAGTACACTTCTTCCTCTCTCCAGCAGCTTAGCACAGGCTAAGTCATTTGTCCTGCCAATTCCTAGGAAGAGATGGTGGTCAGATAATTTATGTTAGTTGAGGCAGCCCACATGACCTACTTTATGGCCTCTAATTGTTTCGATAAAGACCACAAATAAAGACTGATTTACAACACGGGCTGAGTCCTTTTCCTCTCCAGTTCCTAGGAAGAGGTGGCGGTCGGGTGACTCAGATTAGTGGAGGTAACCCAACTGCCCCTTCTTTGCTGCCATTTTCTTGGTTTAGTAGGGATAGCCCAATTGACCTATCTTCCTTCCAAAATTCAAACTTCCTCCCAGTTCCCAGGAAGAGGTAGGCAGTCGGGTGACTTAGGCAAGTGGAGGTAGCCAGAATGCCCTTTCTATCCCACCATTTTCTTAGGTTATTAGAGGTTTCATTATCCGGATGGAATTGGAACTTCCCACCAGAGCGGAGTAGCAGCGGGGCGTAGCACTTTCCCACCAAAAGCCGCCATCTTGGATAACAGTACTTGCCCCATCATCCGAAATGGCCGCCATCTTGGATGACGTCATGTGCTGTTGCCAAGTCTACAGGCTGCCATATTGGATGACGTCATTGTCGCCATATTCGATACATCTGGCAACAATGGAGAGTGGCGTGGCGCCAGCCTAGTCCCACAACTTTCGTGAACTCGAATGGGAATTCGTGGAAGGCAGAGGACGTCATTTTCGCTAAATACTCCTGAGAAAATTTAGTGAACTGGCACTCACGACTTACTGCAGAACGATTCTACTGCCGCCGACTGAGGCTACATTTTGTGTACGGCAAAATGAGAGAAATTAGGGCTCGCACCGAGGCATGAAGATATTCGTGTTTCCTGTCGCTCCTTTCGCGAGTGGAACAGGAAAGGAAATGATTGATAGTGGTACAACATACCTTGTGTCCTGTATCTAATGGTGGCTTGCTAAATATGGATACAGTTGTAAGTACTGTAGGCAGAAACAGGACTCATCTAAAAAGAAGACGTGGTGCCGCATCGTGGGAATCCCCAACAGAGGACGCCATGCTAATAGCCCGTGGTGCTCGAAGTATCATCGCACAGTCTTGTTGCAAAGAAGACAGTAGCACGATTCAAGGGCCATGTCGCAGTTATACAATCCTACACTGTCGAGTGGACAACGTGTCTGTTCTCTTGGGCGACAGTCTGTCGGGGCCACTGAGATCCAGCATATCGTTCAGTATTGTTATCCTGAACCTTACCTTTGTCAGGCTTGTGATCCCGCCAAAAGCGCGCATCAGTTTCACGGAACAATAAGCTGCACTCTCGATAGCCTGCGATCCTGCTTCTGGAGAATCTGGTCATCTGCTAGTAGGCGTTTCTCCTTTTTACTATAGGCATAAGTTTTTCTTCTCACAAACACTTAATATTCATATATGATTTATGAAAGAGAAATTTGATGACCAATTGTTTCTTATACACAGAATGTACATCTCGGTAGTCCAACTGACGTTCTGCAGTTGTGGAAAAATACTGGTCATTTGCATATCTAAGGATGCAGTAAACTTGATGCTATATTGACATCTGTTGCGTGCTGCCTTAATGGTGTTGTATATTTTATCTGCAGCAATGTAAGAGCCGATTATTAAGCACTATGTTATCTAGTCTACCTTATATACTGAGTGATCAAGGGACATTACAAAAAAAAAGAACTGACAGGACAGGATGATGTATTTTATAAATATGCAAAATATTGTTTTTAGAAAGTGTATGTAGCACCACTCTCACATTGTGATGAAAAGGTGAAAGACCTTAAGGAAGGTTGTTAGCAACCTAATAAATAACTAAAATACCACTGAAACATCAGTCGGATTTTAATGCGAAAATTGCATAAAAAAGTAAAAAAAAGATATTGTTCAATAGAATATTGTGTACCTGACCTCGGATCTGTCAGAAACGGAACGGTTTCAGGGCGGGAAGGTGCACCGGCTCCGGATCGAAGTCTTCCGGCGGAGAAACGACGAGAGTCGACGTGGCGGACACCCTGGATGCGGTTCTTAGGCGGGATGTAGCATACCACTAGGTGAATAGCGCCCTGGTATCCAAGTTCCACCTTAGTTACTCGATTCGCAAACATTCAGAAAGCTTTCACATACTTTTACACGAATGACACTACACACAGGAATTTGTACACACGTTCCGTTACCGAGCCATGTGGTGCAGTGGTTAACAGACTAGACTCGCATTCGGGAGGACAGCGGTTCAAACCCGCTTCCGGCCATCCTGATTTAGGTTTTCCATGACTTCCCTAAATCGCTTCAGGTGAATGCCGGGATGATTCCAGTGAAAGGGCACAGCCGACTTCCTTCCACATCGTTTCCTAATCCGATGGGACCGATGACCTCTCTGATTTGTGCCCTCCCCCGAATCAGCCAACCAACCTTGTTCCGTTGTGGGGGTAATGTGTTGGCAACAGGAACAACATCGAGCCACACTCTAAGTTAACCACGCTGAATGCGTTAAGAACCGTGCTGAATCTGCGCAGATACGGGACAAAGGTACAATAAAAAGAAGATCACATCGGATATGACAGACAGTAGAATTTGCTGAGTACATACTGTTCGTCTTTAAACCATTTTTTCCAAAAGGAAGCCAACAGAGTATCAACGTGCCAGGAACGTAAGACAACTAAAATAAAACTGATCACATTTTATTACAGGCAAGAGAACTAGAAAAGGATAGTCATAACTGTAGATGATGATAAGTCTTTCAGTACTAGGAAGACATATCATATCAAATTAAGCAACGATTTCAACATTTTGTAAAATGAAGATTATGCAAATGCAGACTTTAAGCGCAACATAAAGTTTCTTATACAAACCGTATTGCTGGTGTGAAGAAGTCACTAGAAATGATGTACCTACTAACCTTGGGGCTTCGTCCAAGTAATAAACGAAGTTGAGTCAGTAAAGTGAATAAAATAAAACTGTTCAAATTCATGTTCAAGGATAAGCAAGTAGACAAACCGCACAAAACAAAGAATTGCGCGCCGGCACAGCATTCCAGCGTGCTTACTTGAAAAAGTCGAATGAACAAAATTGCTGCACAGATCGGTGTGATATTTAACTTATGCTAGTGCAAAAAAAAAAAAAAAATACAAAAACAAAAAAAACATTACAATAAATTAAATAGAAATTATTTGTATCGACGGCTTCCTTCCTACGGATGTGACCGGGGAGAGATATCCCGCTGTACTCCTATGGTGAAGGCAGCTAACGGATGATTACTCGATTACTCGCGTCCCTTTGTTTCCAGCGATTTTTATGCAGCATAGTTCGATAATGGGAAACTTGGCAGGATTCGAACTGGAGAACTGTAGAGGATAATTTCATTCGCCGGTTTTAATAGTATCATTGAACAACCTTCCTACGTATAAAGGGAAGTGCTACTGCCGTTTGCCTGGTAACGTTGTTAACGCATTTCTTTACAAACATAGCTGTCAGCCCCTGGGAACAGTTTTACGCCGACTGTTACGAAGCGTCAGCGGTTTGCGACGTGGAGGCATTTAACGCTTTCTGCACGGCGGCCTTGCCAATCCTTTATGTGCTAACAAGCGCTGCCAATCAGCGCGCCTACCGAACGTCCTTGTCGTGGCGCAGTCACGCAGGAACTTAAAGAAATTAGTTTAGGCGGCGCGGGAGGGAAGGGTTGGGACCCAGTGGCCCACTGCGCCTGGCCGTAACGAGCCGCCTAACGACATTAGGGACGAGGGGACTCGAACTGCGGACATTGTGGCTTTCTCCCCTCGGGGCCTGGGGCTTGCGCACGAAAAAACACTTGCCGTTAGCACGGCTCGCTCCCAGCTGATGGAGTGCCACCCCGCACGCACGCCTTACCCCGAGCTTGCAGGAGCGCCTAACGTAATTTACTCGTCGTAACTCGGGATAAAATACTGCTTACGGAATGGCCTCGTGTCTTTGACGTTTACCACCTCCCCTCCAGGCGCTAAGTTTCGCACTCACGTTTAGCATGTACAATCGGTTTATTACCTGGGATGCAGCTCTAGTATGAGATAGTACTGAATACATAGTTACAACACAGACTGAAAAAAAAAGTTGTGTGAGGTTCTACAGTAGATGCTGAACTAGAAAATGCTAGGGTTCACTTAAAATGTTTGTAGATGCTAAAATGTTTCAGTTTGCAACTCAAAATTAATAATAAGGAGTGCACGTAGATCGGTAATTAAATGAGAAAAAAACAGATGTACAGATGGTTTGTATTACTTCTGAATTACTCGTATTTTTTTCAGTGCGGTTTAATGGGACCCTAAAAGTTAGGTCATTGGTCTGCAGCTTCCGCTTTAGCGACGAATTCCATAATAGAAATAATTGATGTACGCATTTATTAATAATACCACATGAGGTGGGTATTGCACTTTATCTAACTTCTGCACATCTTTAGTGCAATAATGTTTCTCATTTTTTCCTAGTCTTATCCCGTGTCTTAGCGGGATAGGCATGTTTATCTAGAGTTGGCAGTGTTAGTGCTGGTGGCCGGATACACTTTCATTCGCCAGCAGTTTTAAAGACACTATTAACCAACAAGATAAATGCAATTGTGACATCAGAGAGAACATTCAGCAACAGAACAAAGACCAATTCGAATAACGGCAAATTATTAATTTTAGAATGATAACGTCCTATAACGATTCAGTGCAGTCACACTTCCTTCGACTCTCTGAGCAGAAATCACAGAGATACAGCGAAACGATAAGGTTTCCGTACAGTTTATAAGGCAGGACGACTTTTTTATATGCCACATTTCACTTTGTCAACAATTCAGTATTATGCAGCTTTTCATTCTGAAATCTTTTTTGCGAAGTTGCTGTCAAAACATTTTACTTCCTTTCAGTCTCTTGGCACCTACAGCTTACATGAAGATATAAATAGCAGCTCATTAATATACTATTCACGGCCTCAATTAAGGCTATTAGAGCATGCAATTCATGTCAGTGTTTTTTGTTATTTCCTATGAATCATTTGCAGATATGAGGGATAGAAGTGCGCTGGATAACATGATAACTCACACATTTATACACTCCTGGAAATTGAAATAAGAACACCGTGAATTCATTGTCCCAGGAAGGGAAAACTTTATTGACACATTCCTGGGGTCAGATACATCACATGATCACACTGACAGAACCACAGGCACATAGACACAGGCAACAGAGCATGCACAATGTCGGCACTAGTACAGTGTATATCCACCTTTCGCAGCAATGCAGGCTGCTATTCTCCCATGGAGACGATCGTAGAGATGCTGGATGTAGTCCTGTGGAACGGCTTGCCATGCCATTTCCACCTGGCGCCTCAGTTGGACCAGCGTTCGTGCTGGACGTGCAGACCGCGTGAGACGACGCTTCATCCAGTCCCAAACATGCTCAATGGGGGACACATCCGGAGATCTTGCTGGCCAGGGTAGTTGACTTACACCTTCTAGAGCACGTTGGGTGGCACGGGATACATGCGGACGTGCATTGTCCTGTTGGAACAGCAAGTTACCTTGCCGGTCTAGGAATGGTAGAACGATGGGTTCGATGACGGTTTGGATGTACCGTGCACTATTCAGTGTCCCTTCGACGATCACCAGTGGTGTACGGCCAGTGTAGGAGATCGCTCCCCACACCATGATGCCGGGTGTTGACCCTGTGTGCCTCGGTCGTATGCAGTCCTGATTGTGGCGCTCACCTGCACGGCGCCAAACACGCATACGACCATCATTGGCACCAAGGCAGAAGCGACTCTCATCGCTGAAGACGACACGTCTCCATTCGTCCCTCCATTCACGCCTGTCGCGACACCACTGGAGGCGGGCTGCACGATGTTGGGGCGTGAGCGGAAGACGGCCTAACGGTGTGCGGGACCGTAGCCCAGCTTCATGGAGACGGTTGCGAATGGTCCTCGCCGATACCCCAGGAGCAACAGTGTCCCTAATTTGCTGGGAAGTGGCGGTGCGGTCCCCTACGGCACTGCGTAGGATCCTACGGTCTTGGCGTGCATCCGTGCGTCGCTGCGGTCCGGTCCCAGGTCGACGGGCACGTGCACCTACCGCCGACCACTGGCGACAACATCGATGTACTGTGGAGACCTCACGCCCCACGTGTTGAGCAATTCGGCGGTACGTCCACCCGGCGTCCCGCATGCCCACTATACGCCCTCGCTCAAAGTCCGTCAACTGCACATACGGTTCACGTCCACGCTGTCGCGGCATGCTACCAGTGTTAAAGACTGCGATGGAGCTCCGTATGCCACGGCAAACTGGCTGACACTGACGGCGGCGGTGCACAAATGCTGCGCAGCTAGCGCCATTCGACGGCCAACACCGCGGTTCCTGGTGTGTCCGCTGTGCCGTGCGTGTGATCATTGCTTGTACAGCCCTCTCGCAGTGTCCGGAGCAAGTATGGTGGGTCTGACACACCGGTGTCAATGTGTTCTTTTTTCCATTTCCAGGAGTGTAGTTGCAACGCCATGGAGGTGACATGCTGCATACAGCACCACAGCTGAGATACATTACCTGATCAAAGTCATCGGCACACTATTATGTAAAGTGGAGTAGACCACTATATGTCAAGAGAGGCAGCCCCGCCTGTAAAAGGAGGTGGCGAGGATTGCGTTGTCAATAGAGACGCAGTAACATCGGAATGGGTCGGTCAAGAGTGCTCAGTGACTTCGAACGCGGATTAGTCATCGGATGGCACCTGAGTAACAAATCCATCAAGAACATTTCAACCCATATGAAGCTGCTCAAGTCGACTCTTGGTGGTATCATTGTGACCCAGAAACGCGAAGGAATAACCAGAGCTAAACCAAGATCATACAGGCCTCACATACTGACGGTCCGGGAGCGTCGGGCATTGCACAGGGTGACTGTAAAACATCGAATGTAATCAAAGGAAGGAATCACTCGTGAGGTAAAAAGTACGACACGAAGTATAGCTAGCTAAATGACTGTGCGTATAGAGTGAAAAAGAATGGAGTAAAATGGTCGAGCAGCTCCACATCAACCACAAATTTCTATAGTCAGTGCTAAGCGACACTTGAAGTGATGTAAAGGGTGGCGCACTGCTAGACAGTGGAGACTGTAAACGAGTGATATGCAATGACGAATCACGCTGCACTCTTCGTCAAACAGTTTTAGGGGTCTGGGTTTGGTGACTACCTGGGAAACATTACCTATCATCATGTGTATTGCCAACGGTGAAATACGGATGAGGTAGTGTCACGATTTGAGGCTGTTTTTCGAGGGTCGGAAGTGGTCCCATTATAGTGTTTAAGAAAACGCTACATGTCAACACATTTTATAGAATTAATGGTTTGCGTACAGTGGAGCAACATTTCGGAGACGACGATTGTATCAGCATGACAGTGCAACCTGTCATAAAGTAACATATCTGAAAAAATGTTTTGTGGACATTAACATTCCCGAAGTGGACTTGCCTGCCCAAAGTCCCTACATGAAGGAAAGAGGACACCTTCGGGATGAGTTAGATCGACGGCTTCACTCCAGACCCCAGCGTTCAACATCACTACCTTCTCTGGTTTTGGCTCTTGAGGAATAATGGGCTACCATTCCTTCACAGACATTCAGACACCCCGCTTAAACTGTCCCCACCTTAATTCAAGCAGCCATAAACGCCACGGGTGGACTACCCCATATAAATATCTACTAATAGGTGTCCGGATACTTTTGATCACTCCGCGGAGTGTGAGCGTTTGGTAGATCTTATTCGTCAATCCTATACGAGCCCAACACCTGCGTGACCTGGCGTCACAACATGATCATATCTAATTGACAGTGTAACAACAGCTGTCACATTTTTGACACGTTAGTGTCAATAGCTGTGCCCTGTCTTCGAGGTCTCCACGATGTTCAATAAATAGTTCAAACAGGAGAATCGTACAAACTCCCGTACGGACGACATAGTAATAAGCATACCTGGCGTAGAGAAACAACTGAAACATTTGAAAGAAAATAAATCGCCAGGTCCGTATGTAATCCCAGTTCGATTTTACAAAGAGTACTCTACAGCCTTACGTACCTCGCAGTTATAGTGGATCTCTCGACCAGCACATAGTCCAAAGCGACTGGAAAGAAGTGCAGGTGACTCCAGTACATAAGAATGATAAAAGGAGGGACTCGCAAAATTACAGACCAGTATACCTAACTTCTGTTTGCTGCAGAATGCTTCAACATATTCACAGTCAAGATATAATAAACTTTGTTGAGTTTACGTTCACGAACCAGCAAGGTTTTAGAAATCATGGTTCGTGCGAAACTCAGCTTGCCCGTTCCTCACGTGTTATACTGAGAACTAGGAATGAAGGGCATCTGGCAGATTCGATATTTCTAGATTTCTGGAAAGCATTTGACACGACTCCCAATTGCAGGCTGTTACAGAAGGTACGACCAGATGGAATAAGTTCACAGATATGTGAGTGGCACGAAGACTTCTTAAATAATAGCACCCAGTGTGTTGCCCACGACGGCAAGTTTTCATCAGTGACAAGGGTATCATCAGGAGCGCCACTGGACGTGTAATAGGATCGCTGTTGCTCTCGATATAAATAAATGATTTGGCGGACAGGGTGGGCAGCAATGTGTGGTTGTTTGCTGATGATGTCGTGGTGTAAAATAAGGTGTCGCCGTTGAGTAACGGCAAGAAGATACAAGACGACTTAGATAAAATTTCCAGTTGTTGTGATGAATGGCAGCTAGCCCTAAATGTGGAAAATTTAAGTTAATGCCGATGAGTAGGAAGTTCAAACCTGTAATGCTCGGATACAGTATTAATAGTGTCCTGCTTGACACAGTCAAGTCGTTTAAATGTCTCCGCCTAACGTTGCAAAGCGATATGATATGAAACGAGCAGGCCGACTGGTGAGGCCGTGCGGTTCTAGGCGCTTGAGTCTGGAACCACGTGACTGCTACGGTCGCAGGTTCTAATCCTGCCTCGGGCATGGATGTGTGTGATGTACTTAGGTTAGTTAGGTTTAAGTAGTTCTAAGTTCTAGGGGACTGATGACCACAGATGTTAAGTCCCATAGTGCTCAGAGCCATTTGAACCATTTTTTGAAACGAGCAAATGAGAACTGTGGAAGAGGAGGCACGTGGTCGTCTTCGGTTTATTGGGAGAATTTTAGGAAAGACTGGCTCACCTGTAAAGGAGACCGCATATAGGACGCTGGTGCGACCTATTCTTGAGTACTGTTCGGGTGTCTGGGATCCGTACCAGGTCGGTTGAAGGAAGATATCGAAGCAAATCAGAAGCTGGCTGCTGCATTTGCTACCGGTAGGTGTGACAAAACGTTTGTGTTACGGAGATGCTTCGGGAACACAGATGGGAATCCCTGGAGGAAAGGTGACGTTCTTTTCGAGAAACACTATGGAGAAAATTTAGAGAACCGGCATTTGAAGCTGACTATAATTCTATAATATTTAGTACTGGAATACTTCAATAAATAACTTTTACTTAACTTTGTCTTGCTACTGCACTCCAGAAACATAACTAATAACTACTATCTTCCTTGAATACAAATGACTCCCTAACAAACATTCGGCTGATCCCGGCGGAGGTTCGAGTCCTCCCTCGGGCATGGTTCAAAAAATGGGTCAAATGGCTCTCAGCACTATGGGACTTAACTGCTGAGGTCATCAGTCCCCTAGAACTTAGAACTACTTAAACCTAACTAACCTAAGGACATCACACACATCCATGCCCGAGGCAGGATACGAACCTGCGACCGTAGCGGTCGCGCGGTTCCGGACTGTAGCGCCTAGAACCGCTCGGCCACCCTGGTCGGCCCCTAGGGCATGGGTGTGCGTTTTTGTCCTTAGGATAATTTAGGTTAAGTAGTGTTTAAGCTTAGGGACTGACGACCTTAGCAGGTAAGTCCCACAAGACTTAAAAAACAAAATTTACTGGATTATACAAAAAGCAAGATAACACAATTCTGGTGTTACGTCTGTAATACATGCGCGAACTAGAGGCTGCGAACCTAGCGAGGTGAAGGCTATTTTAATCTGACTTCACTCATGACTTGCAGCTGACTCGGCCGTGCGATCTGCAAGTCTCTGTCCGTTCTATACGGCAGCATTGCAAGCGCCAGCGAGTCGAGAGAGGTTGCAAGTGCTGGAGCGCTATCGATTATCGTAACCTCTAGCTTGGTGTCTAACGTCGACACCATACCAACTCCCGCATTCAGTTGACGCGGCGTGGAAAGACATACCGTATCTGTTACCCAAGCTTTGTTCGAACTGATGCCCAGCTAATTCAAAGCCGTCACTGCTGACAGAGGCGGTGACCATGTGTATTAAATTTAGTATACTCTTTACCACCAAATCACTAACCAATTAGCTGGGCCTGGTGGTCTAAGCAGAAAAAAGCGGTAAAGCGTGTGTCTGGGAACTGAGAGGTCACGGGATCGAATCACGATCAGACCATGGAAATTTCCTGTATACCTTTAATCTAGCCTTTACCTCACAATGCTGTGAGGAGTTACAAGGAATGACACGTGAGTCGGATTCCGCGTTAAGCTATAGTTCCTCTTATCGCGGTTGAATAACAGGGGTAGATTAGTGACACGCAAGTCGCCGTAGTGGCATCCAATTGAAAGATCTACACCGGGCCATTGAGCTACAAGAAATTATTATTTTCTATGAATATAATCACTTATACTTTTTACTACACTGTGCAGGAGGAATACGTAAAATCTGGTTATTTCCTATCCTTCCTGGCGCTGGAGTTTTAATGGCCAGCAATGTAGAAAAATTGCTCTGTACCATCGAACGATGGTCGTTTGTGTAACTGTTCTCGCATTTTCCCAGCACAAGTGGATCAGTCCATCACTTGCATTGGATGATGAATGTTTTACACCCACTCTTGCTGGCGAATAACCACTAAACCACCGACTGCTGAAGTTCACGAAATGAGTGAAAGTTTGCGGATTGCTCTAATTTTGGGGAAATGTCTTCCGCCTCTTATATTCTGTTGACAATTTTTCAAATTCCTTTTTTGCAGCTTTTCGTCCAGATTTAACAATTATTTATTAATCATCATTTCTTTCTTCATATCCAGAATGGCTTTACACTCCTCATCTGGTATTATTTCTGGAATGTAACTATTTTTAGTGTTATTTATCTGTGTTTCTGATTCATCACTTTAACAACGTAAATATTTACAGACCAGTTGGGATGCTTATTCTCTTTTCTCTTTGTTGAAATGACGTGCGCAGGGGCATAAGTTTCTACTGTCTTTTTTCCCTTTGTTTTCATTCGTTTTTCTTTCCAGATTTTCATTGTATTTTCTCAAGTCATATCGAATTGATATGCGAGTTAGTTCTCTTTATCACAGTGTGTTCTGCTGTTGTGCCATGATCGTGTTGCTTTTTGTTTCCTCCTCTCGGCTTCTCTTTCATAGCTCATTCGTTCCATTTGAGATTTTCTATTCTTTCCCCAATGAATATTGGAACTTGCCGAATTAAGGTTGCTTGCGTGCCTCAGACATAGGCCTAAAGATAGTCGTAGGTGCAACGGCAGCAAAAGGGTATCTGCGGAGAAGTTAGAACAATGATCGCCAAACCGTCGATGGCAAGCTACTAGTAGCTCGCTGGGACGTTTTCCGTAGATCGCGGTAACAGTGGAAGCGTGTCTGTGAAGAAGCTAGACCAAATATCGCCAACCATCGGTCGCGGGGACGTTTTCCGTAGATTGCGGTAACGGTAAGGCTGAATAACCTGTATTGCTGCACCGAGTTCAGACTGCGCTCGCGACAAAAAAAGCTAGTTTCCCTGATGCAAAACGTGGATAGCTTGATTTACCCATCTAGCGTATTCTTACTCTTGTTCGGAACGGGAAACAGATTAATTCTTTTCCCAAAAAAATGGTTCAAATGGCTCTGAGCACTATGGGACTTAACTTCTGAGGTCATCAGTCCCCTAGAACTTAGAATTACTTAAACCTAACTAACCTAAGGACATCACGCACATCCATGCCCGAGGCAGGATTCGAACCTGCGACCGCAGCGGTCGCGCGATTCCAGACTGAAGTGCCTAGAACCGCTCGGCCACCACGTCCGGCTAATAATAAACCTTTTTTAAAACCATTAGACAAGAGTAAAGCAGCAAATGAGGCATCATGAGTCGAACTCACAGGTAGACTATTGCCTGAGTGTATGCACTTGCTTTGTTACCTTCCTTGATTTAGTTCTTGGAATTTCATAAAAAGATGTCGGCCCAATATAAATAACCTCAAAGTGAAATACAAACTGTTAACCTTCACACAACGGATAACGCATGGGAAGGCTCAAGCAACAAACATTCATATTTCTTTACGTACTACACGATATGAAATAAAAAATGGAGGTTCCTATTTAAAAAAAACGCAGTTGACATCCGTTTGACCTATGACAGCGCCATCTAGCGGGCCAACCTAGCGCCATCTGGTTTCCCCCTTCAAGCTAGACGAGTTTCGTTGTTTGTAGTTTTTTGGTTTGATGCTTATTTCGTGAGATATTTGGCCCGATCGCTGTCAATGGACCACCCTGTATAAACGCTGTCTAGGGCGTCTCCAGTGGTGGGCTGCCAACCTGACTAGGGCCCGCCATACGGCCAAGTAACCAGGAGTGATATACTGTGGCACCCTTATTGCACAGCGGTACGTCGATGCTATTCTACGCCCCGTGTTGTTGTCCTTCATGGCAAGCCATCCTGCCCTTACACTTCATCAAGATAAATCCCTCCCGCACCCGACGAGAGTTTCTACAACTTGTCTTCAGAGTTGTAAAACCGTACTTTCGCCAGCAAGTGTTCCCGATCTCCCCCCTGTTGAGAACATGTGGAGTATTACGGGCAGGGTCCTCGTACCTAGTATTTTGACGATTTAACTCGTGATTTGAGGAGAATGTAGCACAAAATCGCATAGGAGGACACCCAACAACTCTCTCATTCAATGCCTAGGTGAATAACTGCCTGCATAAGGGCAGGAGGCGGATCAACGCATTATTGACTTACTCAAATTGTGAAGATACTTCTCTCTAATAAATCGACCAATTTTTCTAATACTTTAATCGCTTATTTGTCTGTACACGTACATCACATGTACCGATATCCGTCCCATTCGGATAATTTCTTCGACTTGTGCCTTTTAAAGTGACCTATGCTTAGACATCTTGTACCATATACCTCCGGAAAGCTATTGTACCAGAGGCTTGTCGAATCCATGACAGGTAGAATCTTTTGTGCACTGCGTTACAGAGGCAGACCATACGCTAATAAACAGGTGGTCACAATATTTTGGCTCATCAGTGTAACTGCAGCTTAAGCAAACTTGCCTTATGCGTCAAGCTGCTCTCCATATTGCACACCGAAGATACGCTAAGTACCTTGAACAGTAAATGAAACAACTGTAAAAATATGATTAATACGAAAAGAGACAATGTTTAGTGTCCTGCAGTTGCGATTCATCTGGGCATCGACACAGACAATTCGTGGAATAGTTTGAAAGGAATTTTAGACTACTTGTTTTTGCAGTACAGTGGCAGTGATGGTGGAAGACGAAATATGCTAATCGTTCTCTGCTCAAAGGCCGGCCGCGGTGACCGTGCGGTTCTAGGCGCTTCAGTCCGGAACCACGAGACTGGTAAGGTCGCAGTTTCGGATCCTGCCTCGGGCATGGATATGTGTTATGTCCTTATGTTAGTTAGGTTTAAGTAGTTCTTTAAGTTCTAGGGGACTGATGACCTCAGATGTTAAGTCCCATAGTGCTCAGAGCCATTTGAACCATTTTTCTGCTCAAAGAACACATTACACGTATTATAAATGTAGTCAGACAGTCAAACGGCAGAATAACGGAGATGACGAAATTCTTCAGTATGATCATCAAATTATGTCTGAACAGAGCTAGCAGAAAAAGTTGGCACATTGCCGTCTTAGACGGGGTCGCTGTTGATAGAATAGAACTAACGGAGCAATATGTGACGACGCCCAAACCGATACAGTATGAAGTAACCATCTGTGCATATTTTATGTGATTTAATAGCCTCTATCTTTCGCCATACAGCCAGCTTTTCCTCATAAATATTAAGTCATCACTCTTGCGGCATATTTTCTCTTGGAAAAAAGTATGCTCTTCAGAAGAAAAAAAGAGTGTCTTCAGACTGCCGCACAAGCTTAACTCATCGCCTATCACTCACAAACTCGACGTGTTGTTGGAAACATACTGCAGGTGACATTACTGGCTCAATCTACCATTTTAGGTCATTCTGAGCAAATCAGAAGTTTCCGTCCGAAAATGAAAGCTTACCTTCTGCAGCTCACGTTAAACTGTGATATCAGAAGCAAAATTTTCAAAGTGTTGATGAGCTCAGCCGTCACTTGCTATGATTTGCCTCTGCAGTTCTTTGTGAAAATACTCGTGAAAGATTGACAATCTCGATAAATTTGGACTGTTCTTCAGTTACTATCATTCTTCTTTGCAGCGAATCATGCGTACATATACAATCTTGGTCAGTATTGCCGTCTGTACTCCTAATAAGCTAATACGCACTTGATCCAACCCAAGCCCACATTGTCTCTGCGTCTTCTGCCACAGATATTTGGTTGCTAGAACGTTCGAATACTTAAGGTACCATCCAACGTGCTGCAGACTTACTGACTTGGCTGCAGTAACAATCGATAGTTACAACGCAAAAATTATCGGTTTTGCCGTTCCACAAAAATACTGTGTTCGCTTATTCTTGATACTGCAGAAAACTTAGGAAGCTTGTGATCTTGGAGAAAACCATAATTTTTTGTGGGATACGAACACAGTTTTTCTGCTGGAGGAAGTCAGTCAGTGAGAAGCAGCTCTCTGCTCTCACTAATGAAAGAGGCTGATGAGTGTCATGAGTCAGTAGCGTGAGATGTACCGAGGGGAGGCAGTCAGCTGCGGGATTCCCCAAAAATGCGTGAGTAATGCACTCGGTAGGCATTGCTAAAGCACAAGATGGAAGGTTGCCACTTGATTACTCATGGGGCGTTCTACGCGGTCTCTGGCGCAACTATCGTCAGAGTTATGTTATGGTAATGCCTGGCACAGAGTCAAAACATCAGCTCCGGAACACTGTAACGCGGGAATGTTTACAAATAGTGCGTATCTTAAAATGCATCTTGTGCTTCTGTTGTTCCACGCACACCATTAATTAATTCTGGATGTTTCTACTGTTTCTCCCTCCCAGTCGAAACTGACAGACCATCTGGTTTTCTTGAATTCTAACTCATATGTGAGTATGCTTGTGAGATTATATGACAATGAAATGCTAATGAAACTATGTATCGGTCTTATGAATTCCGTGCGTACAAAATATGTAGCTGCTCTGTGTCTTGGACTCCAGTTTAAACTCTGTGTGTCTCTATGAACGTTCCCCGAAGTCTGGGGTCCACGTTGAACTGCACGTCCTCTTGTAAAGAGCTAGGTGATTGTAGAATGGCCAGGACACCTACGTCTACAGTGCTCGTTGGTTAGGCAGTCTCCGTATGAACATTCCACATTGTGACGAACAAACCAACTTCTCTTGTTGATTATTCTACTTTATCTGTTACACTGTGCTGAACAGTTTACTTGCAAAGGGCACGACAAGGAAATGAGTAGCATTTGGTATCCAGTTAATGCGTCCTATCGTTCAGTGCAAAGGAACGCCTGAAAAATGGGTTGGAGGTCCTCGTTATAAAAACGTAAGAAACCTTACCTGCTTTCGAAAGCTATATGCTTATCAATACAATCACAAGATATTAAATGGCTACCTCAAGAGCTGGAAAAAGCCAAAACAGAAATAATTTTCATGAACAAAATCGATGCGGCATCGTCTCTGAAGCTGGTGTAATGGTGTTCAGCTTATTCACTACATAGAAGCAACTAAGGCAGGTGTGCCTCAGTTACACGTAATTCAGACCTTCTAGAAACAACCAGTCAGCAACAATTTATTATAGATTTCCAAGCAGTAAATTGTACTTAGTAATTTGAAGAGGTAGAAAATCACAACAATTCGGCAGAAATTGGAGAGGACCTGCGTTGAGCCACAGTGACCCTTACTTACGTCTTGCTTTGGTAGAACCTTTTTCTTTTGCGTTCTCATGCGTTATTGAGAAGCACACACAAATACTATACATATTTTGCAGAATTTTGGTTGTAACTAACTTCGCAAAAACGTAGTCCAAGCGTTGTTACTGTGTGTTCTATACCATTCGGCGTTCACTTGTTCCAAGCGAGTGCGTCCTCTCCCCTCTCTTCCCCACGTCACCCACTCTCTCACTCTCCTCTCTCCCTCCCCCCCCCCTATCTCTCTCTCTCTCTCTGTGTGTGTGTGTGTGTGTGTGTGTGTGTGTGTGTGTGTGTGAGAAAGAGAGAGAGAGAGAGAGAGAGAGAGAGAGAGAGAGAGAGACAGACAGACAGACAGAGAGAGACTTTTAGCTGTTTGTGTTGTCTTTTATGCAAATTTTCCTTTAATGTATTAAATAGGTAAATAGTGTGCCTTTGTGTAGTGTAGTGTATTCATTTACACTGAAGAGCCAAAGAAATTGGTACACCTACCTAATATCGCGTAGGGCCCCCACGTTCACGCAGAAGTGCCGCAGCACGAAGTGGCCTGGACTCGACTACCGTCTGAAGTAGTGCTGGAGGGAACTGACAGCCTGAATCCTGCAGGGCTGTACATAAATCCCAAGAGTACGAAGAGGTGGAGATCTCTTCTGAACCGCACGTTATAAGGCATCCTAGATACGCTCAATAATGTTCGTGTCAGGGGAGTATGGTGGACAATGAAAGTGTTTAAGCTCGGAGAAGTGTTCCTGGAGCTACTCTGCAGCAATTCTGGAAGTGCGAGTGTCGCACTGTCCTGCTGAAATTGCTCAAGTCCGTCGGAATGCACAAAGGACATGAATGGATGCAGGTTGTCAGACAGGACGCTTATGTACGTGTCACCTGTCAGAGTCGTATCTAGACGTATCATGGGTGCCACATCACCCTGACTGCACATGCCCATACCAATCATCCAATCATCAACAGTCCAGTGTCGGTATTGACGGGTTGAGGCGAGGGATAAAGCTTGTGTAGTGCAGTCATTAAAGGTACACGAGTGAGGCTTCGGCTCCTAAAGCCCATATCGATGAGTTTCGTTGAATGGTTTGCACGCCGATACTTGTTGGTGGCCCAGTATCGAAATTTGCAGCAATTTGAGGAAGGGTTGCACTTCTGTCTCGTTCAACGATTCTCTTCAGTCGTCGTTGGTCCCGTTCTTGTTGGATCTTTTTCCGCCCGCAGTGATGCCAGAGATATGATATTTTAGCGGATTTCTGATATTCGCGGTAAACTCGTGAAATGGTCGTACTGGAAAATCTCCACTTCATCTCTACCTCGAAGATGCTGTGTCTCATCGCTCGTGCACCGAATATAACACCACATTCAAATTCACTTAAATCTTGATAACCTCTTATTGTAGCAACAGTATCCGATCTTACAACTGCACCAGGCACTTGTTGTCTTATGTAGACGTTGCCGAGGGCAGCGCCGTATTCCGCCTAATTACATATCCCTGTATTTGTATACGCATGCCTCTACAAGTTTCCTAGGCGCTTCAGTGTATAACCTGTTTTCCTTTGGCTATTAACTCCTGTATGTGTAAGTTTTCCTCTGTTGTTAATTTATGGTATAGACAGTGGCTGACTCTTAGTATTTAGAAATCTGTTTTTATGATAGCTGAATGATGTTTGTGGGTTATTAGGTAGTCGGTAATTGTGCTATGGAAGCTGTTACTTTTTAGAGCTCTGAGACGTTCGGAATACCTCTTTTTAAAGCTGCTGCATGTTTTTCCTATGTGTACCGACCGACAACTGTTGCACGTGAGTTCATACATGCCTGATGTGTTAGATCTATCTGTGGATATTTCCTGTGTTCTGAGATTTTTTTGTGTTGTGTTGTTGGTCCTGTTCCTATTTGAAGTCCATGTTTCTCTAATATGTTCGCTATTCTGTGAACAACTTTATTTTGTAGGTGAGTATGTGCTATTTAGTTTTTTGTGTGTTTTGTTGCTCTGTTGTGCCTTACATGTGCTTATTGTCTGTGTGTTGTGTTTATCTGTGTTGTGCAAGGTCTTGTGTGTATGTGTGGCCTGATCATTCCATTCCCGCCTCCATACTTGTTAGTTTAGGTTATCCGTCATAAGGGTATCGTAACCCTTTTATGCTGCTATTTGTTTTATTATGATTGGTTCCTACCTGTAACCCTGTTTGCTTATGTGTGTTCTGCATTACCTGTGGAACATGAATCTGTAACTTGCTCGCTTCTATGCCAAAGGGGAGTTGGACTGATTTTTATGGTGGAGGTCGTGGTCGTTGGTTTCCTGAATACCGAGGAGGTTTGACTGTTGTTTATTTTTTGTACACTGGGATGGAGAAAAATTTAGTATGTTGTCTGCTTCACTTCTAATGTGAAGTGAACTTTTGGGTTGAAACTGTTTATTTCATTGCGTAACTGCAAGTCCATATGATTAATGAGATCTATTCAGCCCCTATGTGCACCTTGTACCAAGTTTGAGTAAAACAAGCTTTGGGACTCTACAGGGTGTATCGTAATTAAGAGCGAAAGGTGACACAGTCAAAATTATATGACAATAAAAGCAATATCGTACCAGTAAACATTAGTTAGCAAACGAGGCATTTACGAAGTTTAAGCTAAAATGAAGTGGAGATTGCAATAATATTTCTTTATTTACAGGTTTCGGCTTATATAGAAGCCATCTTCAGAAGTTTTTTGGCCCCCTATGGCTGGTGCTGACGGCTCCTCGGATTTCTGATGGTACTACGATCGTACACGAGAAATCCGAGGACCCGTCAGCACCATCCATAGGAGGTCAAAAAAATTCTGAAGATGGCTTGTATATAAGCTGGAACTGGTCAATAAAGAAATATTATTGCTATCCCGACTGTTCATTTTAACATAAATATAACATGAGGTCGCTGCTCTCCGTAGGCTACGTTGTCAAAATTTGTGTTTCAGAAGTTACTGCGAAATGGTGGTTATGAGCCCCCACTGATTTCAGTATGAAACATTGTCCGAATTGGTGCAAATGTATTGGAAATGTAAAATTCAAGCTTCATTATATTTGGGGTTAAGCGAAAAGTGTTCATTTTAAACAAGTTTGTACTGCCTAGGCTAATATTTCATACTGAAGTCAGTGGTGGCCCTTAACCATACAGTCTTAATTATATCGCAAACAGCTAGTTATAGATCCATGTTCATTGGAAAATGTTTCCTTCTGTTATGTTTTTATTATGCTCAGTTTTAGCTAATAATTATGATACATTGTGTATAGAGAACAACGTCACAGGTGGCCACATGCTATAAACCCTCATCTAATTGCGTTTTAATACACCTTTGGTATATAAAACAAATGCAGCTAAAGTTGGCTAGATTATGAAAGTCCATTGAATTTACCCGGTGGTAGACGGATCTAGATGTTCCGTAACGGTTCACACAACTTCAATGAGCCTTCAGGTAATTACCGATGACCATTGGAGCACCGTTCGATGCTTATGTAGCGACCAATTCTTCTAATGAAATATACTATGCCTAATGATGAACGAAAAGTAGCAACTGGTAGTACTGACACAATCCGCAGTTTTCATGTTGCTTTCTGAACAAACGTGACAGGACATAAAATGACTCATATCATAATACTATCACTACCGGCGTATGTACTTCGCAAGATGCATATGTCTAGCAGCTGAACTTGTAGAGGATTGAGAATCTTGATACGAATGTCTACCCCCTATCTAGATGGTTCATTGCTTACAGCACTGGAATCACTTCTGCGAGGATCAAGGTCCATATCCTATTGTCATTACTCACATTTAGATTTTCCGTGGTTTCCTTGAATCACGTAAGACTGTATGTGAAATGGTTCCTTTAGAGAGGCCGCGACCGATTTACTGCCAATCGTTGTCCAATCCATGATTGTTCTCCATACGCAGCGATACCGTAGTCGAAGGATCATAAAACTTCAGTCTCTGTTTTTTCGTATGAATAACAATAATAGCATTTATGATCAGTTTACCATCTAACTAATTTTCATTATTCCACAGTCGAATTACTTGTCATTGGCGGTGGTAACCTAAGACACAGTTACTACAACGAGGGAAGAAGCTGCTAATTGGCCGCTGCGGAACCGTGCTAGCTAAATCGTGAGAACAAATCACAACTCTGACGTTCTACTTCTTCCTTCAGTGTTATACTCTTGTGTCAGTTACGTCCGCCCCCATAGCTGAATGCCTTTCTCGCTTCGCGCGTCGGAGTAGAGGGCTGGCCTAGTGCCAAACCGTTAGTGCCACGTGTCTTAGTTATTTCCATTCAGTGTCGTATGAGTTCTTGTTCGCGTGGCATTGTTGTTTGTCGTCTTATCTCTGGTGCTTGTGCAGCTCTTCCTGACTTTGCGTTGTCTCGGGCCGTGATGTCCAAGACGCTTCCCACGTCTATTCGACGTACAGGTATCGGCTGTCGACTTCAGTTTTGATAAATCCACGAGGCATGTACAGCGCAGCTCTTTAAAGGTACAAGAATGATTAGTGAAAATGAGCAATGTTACTACAGATCAGTTGCATACTGCATACTTTGATTCGAAGAAGTATGTGTTTTGTTTAATTTCTTGACCCGCTTTGGGTTGACCGGATATTATTCCAACGCGGAGCTCAGGTCCTCTTCAATTATCGTGATGGTTCCCATAGCGTGGTTCTTTTGGCAATTGCAGAAGTGGTCTGTAAGAATATTAGGGTTTTTATCTTCCGCTCGAGTTAGATGACAGTTTTCTATGGTCCATGCTGCTCCCTTGTGAGGATATACGAGAAATTCGAGGGGAACACACGTTTACAGTGGTAATCGGTAGGTAGAAATGGTGATTAAAAATATTACTTCTGACTTGCAGGTATGTTTTTATCGGGCTCGTAGTACTTATACTTTCCAGGCAGGAACCTGCTTTATTTTTAATCAGAGCGGCCACCTCCATACCAATCATCCTTTGGTGGTATGAAAACCTGCTTGCGAACAGCGTAAAAAAATTGTCTTTAACGGATCTTGTCGAACAGGATTCTGCAGTTGAGCCAACCCCGGTTCTTGCGGATCAAAATGGATCGTTGAGAGATAATGCTCGTGATTTTCCCCCACTGCCCCCACTGGCCCCACTCCCAAGATGCTGGCCCCGGTTATTCAAAACAAGCATCGCAGAACACAAGACGATGATTCAGTTGAGGAGCCCTTTTTCTTTGACTCGCCCTTAGGATAGCTTTCCATTGAAGCACCCACTTCTGCCGCCTGAATTTGTGGACGAGGAAGCCATGGGAGCTTCCGCAGCAGATCAGGTGGTTACTGATAAGTCATCTGGCGATTCTCCCGTCATCCATGCCGCCTCGTCGGCGTCACCTGTTGAAGACTCTGTTTCAGGATCACACTTGTATCCACCGACTCTATCGGCAACCTCTCGGGTTTTCTCAGCTTTCCCAACCACTTGTGCGCCTTCTGCTGCGGCCTCCACAAACCCTTGAGGAGCATAACTTGATTGATTCCCAATGGCAGGAAGACCCTCTCGTTACCAAACAAATCTCCATACGCTAGCCCCTGCCTGTCGACGAGTGGGGTGCGGATATTCTGCATGACCCACCCACACAACCGCATGAGAGAGCGGCAATTGCGAGGGGCCGCATAAAAAACGTATCCAGCCTGAAAGAGCCTCATCATGGGAAAAGAATCACTTGTAAGGCAGGGAGATGTTCACACTCCTTTTCGTCCATTGATTCTGCCATGGATACTGATACACAGCTTCATTCGATGATGGTTTTGTAATTTTGTAGTTTTTGTTCCAGTTTGATTGTCTATGCAAGCAAATACTCTCCTCACTTTGAATATTAACAGAATTGGTTCTGAACTCCGGCTCTCCGCTTTGCGACAGATTACACAGGATGAACATTAATAAAATCGACAAACTGCTGAGACGGATTCCTGAGAGGAAATGAACGACGTGTGTGAAACGACAACAAATGCTGATGAGATACTTCAGCCACTCCCTGAGGATTGGTTGTAGCCCATAGACGACGGTTATGAAGATTCACGATGCCAGTTCTAGTAAAGGTTGCTTCGTCGGTAAAGATGACTGATGACAGAAATCCCATAATTGTGATGGTCTGGTGCAAAAACCAGCGAAAGAATGCTTCCCGTAGAGGGAAATCCGCTACTGATAATCCCTGTATTCGTTTCTGGTGATAGGCATAGTAGTAGTTGTCACACAGGATACACATGATCGTACTTTGGCTTATACTACGCTGGCGGGCCACTTGCCTGGCGCTTGTAATAGGGTTCGTCTGAATATCCTGTAGAACGCGGTCCTCCAGATCTGGTGTACGCACACTCCGCCGGTTCCCTGCATGTTCGTCTATCTGAAAGGACCCATGATCACACAGACGCCAAAAAAGTACTTAAATGTTACGTGATGTGGTTGGTACCTATGAGGATACATGTTTTTGTATAATCATGCTGCCTCTCAACCATTTCCATTTGCTTAGTCGTGCCGCGCGGGATTAGCCGAGCGGTCTAAGCGCTGCAGTCATGGACTGTGCGGCTGTTTCCGGCGGAGGTTCGAGTCCTCCCTCGGGCATGGTTGTGTGTGTTTGTCCTTAGAGTAATTTAGGTTAAGTAGTGCGTAAGCTTAGGGACTGATGACCTTAGCAGTTAAGTCCCATAAGACTTCATACACATCTGAACAACATCATCTGAACAGCTTAGTCGTGCACAAACATCATCTCTATAGGATTCCGGTCAAGACACTGTGCAGCCCAGTCCATTACAGGGATGTTATTGTCGTGTAACCACAGGCCGTGCATTATGAACAGGTGCTCGACTGTGTTGAAAGATGCAATCGCCATCCCCGAATTGCTCTTCAACAGTGGGAAGCAAGAAGGTGCTTCAAACATCAATGTAGGCCTGTGCTGTGATAGTGCCACGCAAAACAACAAGGGGTGCAAGCCCCCTCCATGAAAAACAAGACCACACCATAACACCATCACCTCCGAATTTTACTGTTGGCACTACACACGCTGGCAGATGACGTTCACCGGCCATTCGCCATACCCACACCCTGCCATCGGATCGCCACATTGAGTACCGGGATTCGTCACTCCACACAACGTTTTTCATTGTTCAATCGTCCAATGTTTACGCTCCTTACACCAAGCGAGGCGTTGTTTGGCATTTACCGGCGTGATATGTGGCTTATGAGCAGCCACTCGACCATGAAATCCAAGTTTGCTCGCCTCCCGCCTAACTGTCATAGTACTTACCGTGGATCCTAACGCAGTTTGGAATTCCTGTGTGATGATCTGGATATATGTCTGCCTATTATACATTACGACCCTCTTCAACTGTTGGTGGTGATTGTCAGCCAACAGCCGAGATCGGCCTGCACGCTGTACGTGTCCCTTCGCGTTTCCACTTCACTATCACATTGGAAACAGTGGACCTAGGAATGTCTAGGAGTGTGGAAACTCGCGTACAGACGTATGACACAAGTGACACCCAATCACCTGACCACGTACAAAGTCCGTGAGTTGCGCGGAACGCCCCATTCTGCTCTCTCACGATGTCTAATGACTACTGAGGTCACTGAAGCACCTGGCAGTAGGTGGTACACAATGCACCTAATATGAAAAACGTATACTTCTGAACACATAGTGTACGTCATCCCCATTATGACATCATGCGTTTTCCCCAGATGTCACCTGTCCCCTTCCCACAACACCCCTCAGCAAAATCCCTGACCCTCTGCTACAAACCGCTGTCCCCCACACAGAAAGGAAATGTCGAGAAAAATAGCTCAATCTGTGGTGGTCTGTTGGACTGGGAGGCTCTCATGACAGTAGGTTAATGTACCATCGATCACATTCCATTGATCAATTTAAGGAATTTGAATATTGTTTAAGAAATTTGTAGCAATATTGTTTATTTAAACAATTTCCAGGAGTCTAGGTGGTATGGAATATTGTTTATTTAAGCAACTTGCAGAGATGGCTTTCACACAGTTAATCTATTTCTAAAATCGAAATTGACGATGTCACACTGCTGGTGTTATCCTACTGGAAAAATTTCACAATACTACCCGAATCTAGTAGCAGGTGGACTCAAAATTAATAGTAACTTTAATACGACCCTCCCTACATCTACAAGTTGAAATGAATGAAACGCTCAGACGGCTTAGTCTATATTTCCTGCTGGAGTCAGGAGTGTTAGGCACTTGCTTGTTATTTTCCTCACTTTTCGAAGCACAATTCTATAATGGGAAACGCCGGCCGGTGTGGCCCTGCGGTTCTAGGCGCTTCAGTCTGGAACCGCGTAACCGCTACGGTCGCAGGTTCGAATCCTGCCTCGGGCATGGATGTTTGTGATGTCCTTAGGTTGGTTAGGTTTAAGTAGTTCTAAGTTCTAGGGGACTGATGACCACAGATGTTAAGTCCCATAGTGCTCAGAGCCACTTGAACCATTATAATGGGAAACCCATACTCGTGTCACAGCACAGACGGGAAAATCAGAACAATTACATATCTAAGAGCTCATGACATATTTCGAAACCTACAACAGATCATAAAAAACAACAACTAACAATGCTAGTCTGCAGATGCCCTAATGCCTCAGTGACGGGTTGGATACAGCATCCCACGTGTCCAGTCCAGATGCGGTTGGTCTGACTGGGCTTAGGTCTGAACACTCGAACAAAGAATAGATGACGTGACGCTCTTTTGTCACAAAACTTCACGTAGATGCCTTTCTGTCCTTGTGTCGCTCTAACCAGTCTGTGGAGAATGCTATGGCGCACAAAGAATGTCCTGTGACCCTCTGACGTCATGGAACTTCATGTGAATTGAGCATCCTGATTGATTCTTACTGAATCTACTTGCCAAAACGCTACTGCTGGTGTGGAAGCTCTATTCGTCACTTTCTATACACGGAGAAATTACGAGAATTTCAGTGGAAAACTATTTTTGAACAGATTGAAAAAAAAAGCGCACAGCAGTCATATTGCAATGACAGTTAAATCCTGCACACGTGGTCTACAGACCATGAAATACAGAAACTATTACCAAAGACACATATTCAGTTACGCTGCTCTGTTACTTTGAAGGAAAGTTTGAATTTTTCGATATGGAAACGATTTCCAACCAGGCTATATCACCACAAACAACTGTACCACCATTCCAAATCCCATACCTGCACCGTACAAAATCATCACTTCCGCATCCTGCATATACACTCCTGGAAATTGAAATAAGAACACCGTGAATTCATTGTCCCAGGAAGGGGAAACTTTATTGACACATTCCTGGGGTCAGATACATCACATGATCACACTGACAGAACCACAGGCACATAGACACAGGAAACAGAGCATGCACAATGTCGGCACTAGTACAGTGTATATCCACCTTTCGCAGCAATGCAGGCTGCTATTCTCCCATGGAGACGATCGTAGAGATGCTGGATGTAGTCCTGTGGAACGGCTTGCCATGCCATTTCCACCTGGCGCCTCAGTTGGACCAGCGTTCGTGCTGGACGTGCAGACCGCGTGAGACGACGCTTCATCCAGTCCCAAACATGCTCAATGGGGGACACATCCGGAGATCTTGCTGGCCAGGGTAGTTGACTTACACCTTCTAGAGCACGTTGGGTGGCACGGGATACATGCGGACGTGCATTGTCCTGTTGGAACAGCAAGTTCCCTTGCCGGTCTAGGAATGGTAGAACGATGGGTTCGATGACGGTTTGGATGTACCGTGCACTATTCAGTGTCCCCTCGACGATCACCAGTGGTGTACGGCCAGTGTAGGAGATCGCTCCCCACACCATGATGCCGGGTGTTGGCCCTGTGTGCCTCGGTCGTATGCAGTCCTAATTGTGGCCCTCACCTGCACGGCGCCAAACACGCATACGACCATCATTGGCACCAAGGCAGAAGCGACTCTCATCGCTGAAGACGACTCGTCTCCATTCGTCCCTCCATTCACGCCTGTCGCTACATCACTGGAGGCGGGCTGCACGATGTTGGGGCGTGAGCGGAAGACGGCCTAACGGTGTGCGGGACCGTAGCCCAACTTCATGGAGACGGTTGCGAATGGTCCTCGCCGATACCCCCCGAGCAACAGTGTCCCTAATTTGCTGGGAAGTGGCGGTGCGGTCCCCTACGGCACTGCGTAGGATCCTACGGTCTTGGCGTGCATCCGTGCGTCGCTGCGGTCCGGTCCCAGGTCGACGGGCACGTGCACCTTCCGCCGACCACTGGCGACAACATCGACGTACTGTGGAGACCTCACGCCCCACGTGTTGAGCAATTCGGCGGTACGTCCACCCGGCCTCCCGCATGCCCACTATACGCCCTCGCTCAAAGTCCATCAACTGCACATACGGTTCACGTCCACGCTGTCGCGGCATGCTACCAGTGTTAAAGACTGCGATGGAGCTCCGTATGCCACGGCAAACTGGCTGTCACTGACGGCGGCGGTGCACAAATGCTGCGCAGCTTGCGCCATTCGACGGCCAACACCGCGGTTCCTGGTGTGTCCGCTGTGCCGTGCGTGTGATCATTGCTTGTACAGCCCTCTCGCAGTGTCCGGAGCAAGTATGGTGGGTCTGACACACCGGTGTCAATGTGTTCTTTTTTCTATTTCCAGGAGTGTAGATATCGAACGCCAGGCACTCCTACATATACCACGAAACCACATAGATCCCAAAACCAGAAGAACATGCACCAATTATAAACCCAATGCTACTTTGATATCCCCCGCAAGGTCGATTGGCTATCCTTTGCGGCTAACGGTGATGAGGCAAGTACCCTCACTCACTGTGGCGTGAAGCATGATCGGAGCGCCCTCCCCGACCACTCTCTGAACATGTGTACAAAGGCTGGGCTGTTTCCGCCAGCACAAAACTGCCCACTAAAGGTACTGTTTCCGCCCAGCCTGCTTAGTGCCGTGGTTTCTGCACCGAATTGCGACCATCTCCCGACTCTGAGGTCACAAGAATATTTACTTATTGGGCTCTGTCGAAGAGAAATGCTTCGTCAATCGCAAATTAATTGGCTGATATCTGCTGTAATATCTACGAGGTTCATTCAAATGAAACCTGGTCAGTGCGTCTACCTTTGCCTTGCACGTAAGTTGGCACCACGTAACTGCAGGTATGGTTGCGTCGTCTATTGGTAGAGAGACTGACGCGTGCGCACCATTTGATGTTGCATAGCGCAAGTGTGGTTTCACGCCGAAGAGAAGGTGGTCACACCAGTTATCGTCCACTACCGAACATGCAAGTGAATAAGCAGGAACAGCGAGGAGTGGTTCTATTTTTGGTGGCGGCGGGAGTTCGAGGCCGTGAGTACAGTCTGAGTCGTTCAAGTGTTGTAGAATGTGGAAACGATTCCTTGAGGGGCCCGAGTCACTGGAAGATGATGCTCGTCCTGGACAGGCTCATCGTGTCATCACACGGAAAATGGTTGTGGAAGTGAATACTTTAGTCTTGGACAACAGCAGAATTACCGTGGACGAGATTCGTCGGTTACTGGGTATTAGCGTGGGCACCGTCCACATTATAATGCATCAGCACTTGAACTTTCGAAAACTCTGTGCGCTGTGGGTTCCCCAACGACTCACCACCGAACAGCGTAATACTCGAATGGCGCTGTCTTTGACCATCTGAAACGTTATCATGAGGAGGAATACGGTTTTCTGTCTCGTATTGTCACAGGTGACAAAACATGGTGTCACTATTTTGAACCGGAAAGCAAGCGTCAGAGCAAGCAATGGAAACATACGACTTCACCGCCTCAAAAGAAATCTAAGGCAGTGCACACCAGTTCTGGTAAGGTCCTTCTTTTTTTACCACAATGGCCCACTGCTTGTCGAGTTCCTGGAACTGGGAACTACCATCAATGCCCAGAGTTATCAAGCCACTTTACAGAACTTTAGACGAGCCATCAAGTCGAAACGCCGAGGCATGTAATCCAATGACGCTGTCCTCCTGCATGATAATGCCCGCCCACACACGGCCAACGCGTTGAAGACGACGTTGCAGCTGTTTTGGTAGGAAACGATGGAACATCCACCGTACAGTCCCGACCTTTCACCGTGTGACTTTCATGTGTCTGGACCTCTAAAATAAACTATTCGCGGACATCGATTCACAACGGACGACGAAGTGTGTGACTGGGTCCAGGCCTGGACCCAGCAGCATACTAGCTTCTTCAAGGATGGAATCGGCCGTCTAGTGTCGCAATGGGATAATTGTGCCAACAGTTTTGGCGACTATTTTTGAGTATGTGTACTGTGTAAAACTATATTTTCCAGTTAATAAAATCGTTGCCGTTACTTTACACTAGTGATCGGGTTTCATTTGAATGCCCCTTAAAATTTCACGGGACAAAACAGGATGATATTTGTTATACTATTATGATGAAATCATCGAGTAGCATACGAAAATTTCCAGAATGTCATGTAGTTTCATATGGTTTGCCTGCATGTCATACCATTTACACGTCTGTTCTCGATATCAACCACAGAGCAGTATGCCACTAATCGCTAGCACAGTATAACACTGAAAATAAAGAGTGGTAATTATATCTCTAGCGAGACGAAACATTAGCGAGGTCATTACCTGGGAAGTGCTGCAAACCACTGCGTACCTAGAAACTCATCTCGTAGTGGAAGATTTTAATGTGGAAACTCGAAAATAGAGGAAATTGGTTGTCCACTCATATTGTTTTCATGGATCCCGATGTCACTGGTATAACAGATTCCAGATCATTGTAGTATTTTACGAAGTCAACTACGATTTTAATCCGCTACTCATAATCATATATCTTTCTCATGTCTAGAGAACCAGCGCCATCTATCACAAAGCGAAAAAAGTGGTCCAACTAAAACATTCACATTTCTTTACGTACTATATGAATATGTAATAAAATATGGCGGTTCCTATTTAAAAATGCACAGTTGATATCCGTTTGACTTATGGCAGCGCCATCTAGTGGGCCAACCATAAAGCCATCTGTTTTCCCCCTTCAAGCTAGACGAGTTTCGTTCTTTGTAGTTTTTTCGTTTGATGCTTATTTCGTGAGATATTTGGCCCGGTCACTATCAATGGACCACTCTGCATAGGGTGCGAAAGTGATGATTTTGTATGGTACAAGATATGAATTGTGTTTACTACAGCGATGTAGAGATATGGCACGGTGCTATATTTGTTTGTGGTAGTATAGCCTGTTTGGAAATCATTTACACGCTGAAAAATTAAAACTCTCCGCGACAGAAGCAGAGCAGTGTAACTGATTACATATTTTTGGTAATAGTTTCCTTATTTCATGACCTGTAGACCAATTTCACGGACTTTAACTGTCAGTGCAATATGACTGATGTACGCTTTCCATCTGTTCAAAAACAGATTTACGCTGAAATTATCTTAATTTATTCGTCTATATAAAGTAGCGAATAGTGCTCTCACACCAGCAGTAGCGGGCGGGTACATTCAGTAAGAAGCAATCTGGATACTCCATTCACAGGACGTTCCATGACAGAGTCACAAGTCTCCACAGACTGGTTCGAGCAAGGCAAGGGCGGAAAAGGCATCTACGTAAAGTTCTGTGACGTCTGAGAGTCACGTGATGTCTTCTTCGTTCGATTGTTCAAAGATAAGTCCAGGCAGACCAGCTGCATCTGGTTTGGACGGGTGGGATGTTGTCACAAACCTGTCTTTGTGGCTTTAGAGAATCTCCAGGCCAACAGTGTTAGGACATCGAAAATTCACAAAAAATTCCAGCCTTTTTCTCGTCAGTAGTATAGTGTTCGAGTTGTAGGAGAATCTTTTAGACGTCTGATCTGCAGGGTGTCTGTGTTTCTTTCATGGTCTGTTGTGGGTTTCGAAATACGAGGGTTGGAACTTAAACAGTGGCAACTATTTATTCACAACCGCTAAAAAAGATTTACATATTTGCACCTGTTACTGTCCTTCAAAGTGGTCACCAGCGTTGTGTAGAACCCGTTGCCAGCGATGTGGAAGGCGTAGTGTACTGCTAGCAGAGCTTGTTATGTTGATGGAGCGAATGGAGCGGTTCAAATGGCTCTGAGCACTATGGGACTTAACATCTATGGTTATCAGTCCCCTAGAACTTAGAACTACTTAAACCTAACTAACCTAAGGACAGCACACAACACCCAGTTATCACGAGACAGAGAAAATCCCTGACCCCGCCGGGAATCAAACCCGGGAACCCGGGCGTGGAAAGCGAGAACGCTACCGCACGACCACGAGATGCGAACAGCGAATGGAGCGGTCTACTGCCTGTCGAATAGCTGGAACAGTTCTGAAGCGAATGCCACGAAGTGGTTCCTTCATCTTCGGAATCAAATCAGTCACAAGGACTTAAATCCGTGGAGTATGGTTGATGGTACCGTACATCCCAGTCCCATCGACCGAACAGAGTAGCCACAGCTGGTGCTGTATGCGTCCGCGCATTGCCGTGAAAAATGATGGATGAATTGCGCAGAAAGTGTCGCCTGTTCTTTCGCAAACTGGTAGCAGGTGATGCTCCAAAAACACAGTAATACTGTGCAATGACGCTCTGCCGTGGAGGAACGTAATGCGTTAGGATAACACCATCACAATCGTACACGAGGATCACCATAACTTTAGATCGCTCCATTCGCACCATCCACAGAACAGGCTCTGCTAACGGTATACTACACCCTCCACATCGCTGGCAACAGGTTCTATAAGACGCTAGTGACTACTTTGAAGGACAGTAACAGGTGCAAACATGTAACACTTTTGTATCGGTCGTGAATAAATAGTTGCCACTATTTAAGTTCCAGCACTCGTATATCATGAACTTTTAGATATGTAATTGTTCCTATTTTCCTGTCTGTGCTTAGACATGAGTATGGCTTTCACATTGTAGAACTTTTCTTCCAAAAGTGAAAAATGTAACAAATAAGTGCCCTAACTGCTCTGACTCCAGCAGCAAATATAAACTGAGTCCACAGAGAGTTTCATTTACTTCTACTTGTTGATGAAGTGAGTGTCCTATGAAGAGTTTTTATTTATTTGAGTCCGCCTGTTACTAGCTTCGAGTGATAATGTTAATTTTTTTCCAGTGGAATAACACCAGTTGTGACATGGTCAAGTTCGAGTTGTATTGTGATTTTATAAATAAAGAAACTGTTTGAAAGCAATCCCTGCAAATTGTTTAAATTAACAATGTCCATGAAAATTACTTAGAGAATATTTCAGTGGCTCAAATTGATTAATGCAGTGTGATTGACGGTATATTAGCCTACTGTCGTGAGATCCTCCAAGTCCTACAGACCACCACATACTGAGGCATTTTTCTCGCCATTTTCTTTCTTTGTGGGGGATAGGGGTGAGTAAGTGAGGTGGGTTGGGTTGTTTGTGGGAGGAGACCAGACTGTGAGGTCATCAGTCTCATCGGAATAGGAAAGGATGGGGAAAGAAGTCGGCCGTGTCCTTTCTAAGGAACCATCCATGGATTTGCCTGGAGCGATTTAGAGGAATCACGGAGAACCTAAATCAGGATGGTCGGACGCGGTATTGAACCGTCATCCTTCCGAATGCGAGTCCAGTGTGCAAGCCACTGCGCCACTTCGCTCTATGAGTAGGAGAGGGTCAGGGATTTTGCAGAGGGGTATTGGGGGGAGGGGACACATGCTATCTGGGGAAAATGTACGACGTCGTCATGGGGGTGAGGTATTTGCTTGATAAATTAATTAATTTGCATAATTAATTTGATATCAATTTGATGTCAGTTTGATATCAAAAATGTCGCAGAATCCCATTACCCTACTAAATATATATAAGATTTTGCTACCGGGTCTCAATCCTGGATTTGATGGTATTCCTAAGGAATTTTATGTTCATTTTTGACGTCCCTTACGTGACACTATAACATATATGGTCAATGAAGTGAAACAGGGTCTGAGGGTCTATTTTCTGCCCCTTTCAAGGAAGGTAAAATCGTTCTGATACAGAAAACCAAATTGTGACCTGATCGTGACTAACTTTGTCCGATTACTCTCCTAAACTTGGACTATAAAACTGTCGCTCGAGTTATGGACACCTGCCTCTCTAAGATGCTTAATAAAATCACTGCCGTTCATGAAAGTTGTGGTCCTGGACGCACTGTACTAACTTCTGTTACCGAATGTCGAACAGTCGTATTGGTGGCTGCAGACATCTGGAGCCACTAATATTTTGCTTTTCCTCGACTTCCACAAGGCATTTGACTGTATCAGTGATAGTTTTTAATGAGCATGTTAACATCTTTGGGTTTTACTCATGATGCATGCCAGGTCCTAGCCAATCTTTCTACTGATATCGATGCCTCAGTGGTTGTAAACGGTTACCTTACTCCGCGGATTTCGATACGATAGGGTCTACTCCATGAAAGCCTCATATCCATGGCAGACTTTGTTTTGTTCTTAGAATCCGTGCTTCAGCGTATTGCCATCCAACTAGGTTGCGAGAACGATTATTAGTCCTTGCTTACGCTTATGAGGTCATGTTTTTAGTATGAAACACCGACGCCATTTCTCGACGCCATTTATCGGCTCAATGATACCTTGAATTCCCTTTGCCGCCCTGCTGGTGCCCACATTAATGATTGCAAATGCACGTTCTTGGTGTTGAGAGGCCTTAATGAAGTGGTAATTCCTTGAGCGAGGATGGTCGATTGCCACAAGACTTTAGGGATCATTGTAGAACCCAACCCGACAGAAGTGACAGCACTTAACTGGCGAGAAGTTACGATTCTTCAACACGAGCGCAGTTCCATTAGACTCCTTCACCGAGGTTTTAGACACCTATAATTTTAATGAAGTGTATTACATTGCACAGATCTTTCCGCTTCCGGGAATGATGGCCCGCGGGCTCAAACAACTATACGGTCGATTCTTGTGGCGGCGACACATCTTTCGAGTTCGCATGCAGTGAAGTGCAGGCCTCGCAAGCTCTTTCCGACATTAAAGTGAAGGCGTCCATCTTGTTAGTACGACACTATGTCTTTCCATGGCGCCGTATTCAATTACATTTAGTTTATTTTCCTGTCTCCAGTCTGTCAATCTGACTACTCCCGTTGATGTTGGGTTAATTAACCCTGAATTGCGACATATCCGCGAATACTTTATAACCGTCGATTTCTTAGGTGCTGATATCTTTTCAAAGACGCGCCTCACTGACGGAGACTTATTATTATCCCGTTAGGGTCAACCACCTTGCCCCTCCCCTGTTGAAATTGCTTCCCCACCAACGTCCTAAAAAGATACCTGGCCTCATCTTCCTATATTACTTATGGAGATTGCTCCGTCCTGGTATGGGGTTATTCATCCTTTGATATTGACTTGCCATCACCTTTTTCGAATAGGGCTTCGCCCGACTGATTAATGTGACGAATGTTATAACACTGATCCCTTATTTCACACACCGTGCGAGGTGGCGCAGTGGTTAGACACTGGACTCGCATTCGGGAGGACCACGGTTCAATCACGCGTCTGGCCATCCTGATTTAGGTTTTCCGTGATTTCCCTAAATCACTCCAGGCAAATGCCGGGATGGTTCCTCTGAAGGGGCACGGCCGACTTCCTTCCCCATCCTTCCCTAATCCGATGAGACCGATGACCACGCTGTCTGGTCTCCTTCCCCAAAACAACCAACCAACCTTATTTCACAGACTGGTTTCTTGTGGGCGGAATCATTGGCTTTGGATTCATCGACATTAGCCTTTCTTTCGCGATGACCTGTATCCGCTTTTTCAGATGAATTTCTTAATCGTCCAGACGTATCCTTGTTTTATTGGATGGAAACAAACACGATCGTTTGGCTCTTGGGTCACCTCGTTCACTACATTGTTGAAGGAGGGAACGAACCTGATCCCCTTGCCTTTCACCAGAATCTGGAGACTGTATTGGAAGAGGCTGCGGTTCCGACGTTATCGAGTGTTTTTCGCAAATATGGTTTTTCTTGTTTTTAATCGACAGGGCTTTAGTTAAGTTCCCCTGTGGTCTTTGATTCTTCGCTGTTTCTGGTGCCCAGTCACGCCAAGCCTTGTTTTGTTCGCTTTTCTTCCTTATACATATAAAAAATAAGAAAAACAAAAATTAAGAAAAAATAAAAATTAAAAATGTATAAACAAAGGTAAGAAAAAATAGACAAAAGGTTGTATGTTAGTTTCCTGGTTACATACAATCGTTTTCTCTTTTTTGTTACGAATAATTATTTGTTTTCTCAGTTTGCAGTTCATATTACATGATAATTTGTACTACGGTCGTCTGAATGGTCATGAACATACGAAGTTAATCCGACAATTAAAAAAAAAAGTGGTCAGCGATGTGGAATTTCATGCAAGGAGTTTGGGTTCTATTCCTGTCGGGGTCGGACATTTTCACTGCAAGGGGACTTGGTGTCGAGTTGTCTTCGACCAGCCGGCCGGTGTGGCCGTGCGGTTCTAGGCGCTTCAGTCTGGAACCGCGTGACCGCTACGGTCGCAGGTTCGAATCTGCCTCGGGCATGAATGTGTGTGATGTCATTAGGTTAGTTAGGTTTAAGTAGTTCTAAGTTCTAGGGGACTGATGACCACAGATGTTAAGTCCCATAGTGCTCAGAGCCATTTGAACCATTTTTTTGTCTTCGACCATCATTTCGTCCCCATCAACACGCTAGTCACTGAAGCGGCGTCAACTCAAAAAACTTGCACAAGGCTACAAGATTCCCTGCAGGTGGGTCTCCGGCCGTAGCCACACACGTTATCATCATGTCAGTTACACCATTTGTTGACGATTCGGCGTCAGCGGCTGAAAAAAATAAGTCATATTCACCATCGTGGATGAGGTGCGCACTGCGGCGACTACAGCTGTTATGAAATACGTTACATGTATTCGCCATTGCGAATATGGACAACAATCATCTGTAGAAGGGAACGACAACCATGAAAATTTGTGATGAACCGTGACTAGAGTGCGGGTTTCCCGCTTATCGCGAGCAGTCCATATATTATTTCGCTATCCGTGCACGATTCACGACCAGACCCCAACTTCTAGACGTTGTCAACCACGTATCTACAAGCTGTACTCGTACATTCATTATGTATATTTCCGTACAGCTGCGACTTTTACTTGTCTCACCTGAACGGGAATGTACAATGAAGAGCCAAAGAAACTGCTACACCTGCCTCACATCGTGTAGAGCCCCGCGAGCACGCAGAAGTGCCGCAACACGACGTGGCATGGACTCGACTAATGTCTGAAGTAGTGCTGGAGGGAAATGACACCATGAATCTTGCAAATCCGTAAGAGTGCGATGGGGTGGAGATCTCTTCCGAACAGCACGTTGCAAGGCATCCCAGATTTCCTCAATAATCTTCATATGTGGGGAGTTTGGTGGCCAGCAGAAGTGTTTAACCTCAGAAGAGTGTCCCTGGAGCTACTCTACTTCAGTTCTGTAAGTGTGGGGTGTTGCACTGTCCTGCTGAAATTGGCCAAGTCCGTCGGAATGCACAATGGACATGGATGGATGCAGGTGACCAGGCAGGATGCTTACGTACGTGTCTTAATGCCAAAGTCGAATCTAGAGGTATCAGGCGTCCCTTATTATTCGAACTGCACACTCTTCACGCCATTACGGAGCCTTCACCAGCTTGAACAATCCCCTGCTGACATGCAGAGTTCATATATTCATGAGGTTGTCTCCATACCCGGACACGCCCATCTGCTCGATAACGAGACTGGTCCAAACAGGCAACATGTTTCCAGTCATCAACAGTCCAATTAGTGCTGATTGGCCCAGGCGAGTTGTAAAGCTTTGTGTCGTGCAGTCATAAAGGGTACACGAGTGGAACTTCGGCTCCGAAAGCCCATACCGATGATGTTTCGTTGAATGATTCGTACGCTGACACTTGTTGATGGTCCAGCATCGAAATCTGCAGCAATTTGCGGATGGGCTGCACTTCAATCATGCTGAACGATTCTCTTCAGTCGTCGTTGGTCCAGTTCTTGCAGGATCTTTTTCCGGTCGCAGCGCTGCGCTGTCTAGGGCCCCTTGTCACGGTCCGCGCGGCTGCCCCCATCGGAGGTTCGAGTCCTCCCTCGGACGTGGGTGTGTGTGTTGTCCTCAGCGTAAGTTAGTTTGAGTTAGATTAAGTAATGCGCAAGCTTAGGGACCCATAGCAATTTGCACCCATAAGACCTTAACACAAAAATTTCCGGCCGCAGCGATTTCGGAGATTTGATGTTTAACCGGATACCTGATATTCACGGCACACTCGTGAAATGGTCGTACGGGGAAATCCCCTCTTCTTCGCTATCTCGGAGATGTTGTGTTACATCGCTCATGCGCCGATTGCAACTCCACGTTCAGACTCACTTAAATCCTTATAACCTGCCACTGTAGAGCCTGTAACCAACTTAACAACTTATCCTAACGAAAACAATACGTGAACGTACGACGTACCTAACAATTCGGAAAGTGAGTGTAGTTCCTAAAGATGAAATACGTCCTGTCGAAGTCCATGAAATCTGCATTTTTTTAACCTTTAGAGCACAAATCCTTTGAATAATTTCTTTCCCTTTTTTAAATAGCTCTAGTGTGTCTTGACTTCTTAGTCTAAAGTATCGTCAAGTCACGGTCTGTCTTACAGAAGCTATTGTGCGGCTTTAAATGATGAACCTCCAGTGAAAGACGCTCATCTTCGCACACATATTTCCATATAAAAATTATAACAGTGAGTAACTGTGGAGTGGACTTACATTCTCATGACTTAGAATTAATGACGGTATGGTGAAATTAAGGGCTGCACACACAGAGACGTGTGAACACACAAACGTTGATGACTTTGTCCTTGAATGGAATACGTGGACCAGCTAATCGTATGACTTAGTATAAGCACTTCATAATGATTTGCGAAGTACAAATACACATGTACAAGTGAGAATGCTTTTGACTTCGTTTTCACAAGACCTGTTTCAAAATACATAAATTCCAGAAAATTTGTTAAACATTTTTTGCGAAATGGAAAATTCGGAATTGAAAGAGAGGTGAGGCAAGTGAATTCCATCTCTCCAAAAGTATCCCCAGGAGCACTCGAGAGATCCTTCGTGTGTCTTAACTGAAAAAGAAACAAATTTTAATGGATCATACATAGCTTTGATGATGACTTTATTCCGTTTATGTCTAATGCAGATAAATTACATTAACGAAAGAGAAAATGTAGTAGAGAATTTATTAATGCAAACAGGAAAATTAATTATAATAATACCAAAACGATGTGTAATCAGTACACCCAAAAGAAAAAAATTGAACAAATGACAATGAAGTGATAGAATCAGTTGATGGTTTTTTTTTATTTCAGGCAGGTGAATATGATTGAATAGACAGGAGACGAAATAAGCAAATAATTAAAGATGGCCTGGAGAACTGGTGAAGTAAACAAAGTTCTCAAAACCAAACTTTCGACGTGTCTAAAACAAAATCTTCATAGTCAGTGTGTGTTACCAATTTTTGCTTATACCAGTAAGAGATGGACTTCTGACGCAAAACTATTCAAAAAGCAAGAATAGGAAATTATTAGGAGGAACAGGAACACAAACAGATAATGCAAGGAAGACATTATTACGACTATAATAGAAATCAGCAGAACATGTACCTAGCAGGTAGTAATGGACCAAGGAAGTTCTTAGAAGGATTTCACAAGATAAGAAAATGACTGAGGCAACAACCTGATGGAACATGGGTAGATGATAGGTAGGAGCAATGTGGATGCTCACAGCTGAAGACCATAATGCATGGAGAAGTCTGATGTTGTCAGCTGCTGGTCGTAGTGATGACATTACCAAGCGCTGAACTACTCGTGATAACTGTGAGTTAAGCGTTGTTCCGTACGACCACACACAAAGTACCACCAACATGTAGCCAACATGGCATTGCTCATTATCAACATTATTTCGCGCTATCCGTTCATTTTGAAAGGGGTTGGTGGATTACTGAATCCAATTCCGCGGAACAGTAGTTACAGATTACGGCGCAATATTAAACAATTTATGGCGTCCAGCACACAGCATAAGTACAAAACTCTCTATTACAAAGTCACCAACTCATTAAACTTTCTGGCAGATAGACCTGTGTGCTGATATGGGACTCGAAACGAGGACTTTTACCATTCGGGGGCAAGTGCATTACCGACTGAGGTATATCAGACGAATCATGATCGTTTCTCACAGCCTTTCTTCCGCCAGTATCTCATCCCCAACCTTTCATATTTGCACAATGTATGATGATCCAAGAACCTCTTACTGAGCAGCTCAGGATGTATTGCAATTTTAGAATTAAATGTTTATTCATGCGGTTCACGGATCTATTACGTTACTCATTTCTAATGTGCATAACGTTGATGGGACGCCTAGCGTTAATATCCTTTCCTGTTTTGTCCAGGTTCCGTGGGATCATGCGGGCCAAAGCTACTTGGTCATGTTTACATAATACAGATTAGAAAATGATAACCAAAAGAAACTAAACAAGGAACAAAATACTACAATATACGAATAGATACACAGAAAACTTCTCACTTACTACGAGGAACTTCTTTAAAGAATAAGAGGAGTGAGGCACAAGGAAACTTATCAGTTTAAATTCTAATATTTGAAGTTTAACACTGAACTTTTATATGTTGTGCAGTTGAAAATGGAACATGTTGGACGCCGCACATCTTTCTGTAAAACATGTTGAACACTGTACACTTTTCTGTACAATCCTTAAGGAAGTGCTATCCAAGGTCACGAGCATATCTAATGTTAACTGCATGAATGCAGCATTTTCTTCTGAATGGGTCAACATTGCCAACAACAAACCACGTGATGGAGGGATGGCAGAGTTAGAATCCCGAGACACATAAACAACGGCCTACATTAAGTTTGTGAACTCACATCGCACATCTGCGTGACTGACCTTTTACGATCTAAGAAGGGCCTTGGTAATAGTACAGAGTGACCCCAAAATAAAATACCCCAAGAGATAACAGAGTAAAAGTAAGTAAGTGAACAAGCAATCCTTACACTACACACCATGCCTGGATAATCTACGGTCTGAAGTACGACCGACAGTAATTCTGCTTCTTATGAGCCCATTTACCTAAGTGTCTGGGTAAAAGAAAATATGAAACTACAACAAAATGAGTGTTGTGCCTTGCCATAAGATCTAACAAAACAGAGAATTTCTTGCTTACATCAACATTTACTTGTTTTAACGACAAAATATAACGGATGTAACACAAAAGATATACTTTCTGTCGTGATACAGTGATATAGCTCAGCGATGACAGAGTTGAGCTGACTTATACATTCTACAATTCGCCTTACGTTGTCTGGCAGAAAGTAATTCGGAAATAGTTTCTACCTTCCTGCCTCATTCTCGAATGGCACTCAGGAAGTCAAGAAATGCGGCTGTCGGAAATCCTTCTTCCGACCTAGAATTTTTCTGATTTGTCGGTCGTTGTTACTCTGCCATACGTATTATAGAGAAACTAATACTTTATGAGAATCTTCTTAGAACGTACTGTATGTTCTAGAAAATTGAACGATAAATCTCTTGGGTATGTAAGAGCCACTCTAACGACGTCCGCCACTAGTGTTTGATGAGCATCTCTGTGAAGCTCAAGCGCTGACTATATCAACACCTGATAACATACACAGCTCTTCTATGAATCTCCTCTGTCTCCACGATTAATCCTACCGGCAATTTGTCAGTCTCGTGATCTAGCTTGTAGGGTTTAGGAAATTCTTCATGTGTAGTTGATGGTCTGCATAGTTTCAAATGGTAACATTACCTCCTTAAGTAATACGGACATCTGCATTTGTATACACATTCCGTTTTCCGTAGTACACTGAGGTGACAAAAGTCACGGAATAGAGTGATGCACATATACAGATGGTGGTAGCATCGCGTTCACAAGGTATAAAAGGGCAATGCACTGGCGGAGCTGTCATTTGTACTCAGGTGAGTCATGTGTAACGTGTCCGACGTGATTAGAGCCGCGCGATGGTAATTAACCGACCTTGATCGCGGAATGGTAGTTGAAGCTATACGCATGGAACATTCATTTTCGGAAATCGCTCAGGAATTCAATATTCCGAGATCCGCAGTGTCAAGAGTGTGGCGAGAATATCAAATTTCGGCCGTTACCTCTCACTATGGACAACGAAGTGGCAGGCCTTCATTTAACGACCGAGAGCAGCGGTCTTTGCGTTTAGTTGTCACTACTAACACACAGACAACACTGCGTGAAATAACCACAGAAGTCAATGTGGGGCGCACGAAGAACGTATCCGTCAGGGCAGTACAGTCAAATTTGGCACCAATGGGCTATGGCAGTAGAAGACCGACGCGAGTCCCTTTGTTAACAGCACGACATTACCTGCAGCGCTCTCCGGGGCTCGTGACCATATCGGTTGGATCCTAGACTGAAAAACGGTGGCTCGTCAGATGAGTCCCGATTTCAGTTGGTAAGAGCTGGTGGTAGGGCTCGAGTGTTGCGTAGACCCCACGGAGCCAAGGACCCAAGTTGTCAACAACGCACTTGCAAGCTGGTTGTGGCTGCATAATGATACGGGATGTGATTACGTGAAATGGATTTGGTCCTCTGCTCCAAGTGGACCAATAATGGACTGGAAATGGTTGTGTTCGGTTATTCTAAGACCATTTGTAGCTGTTCATGTACTTCATGTTCCTAAATAACGATGTCATGTCACCGGGCCACAACTCTTTGCGATTGGTTTAGAGATCATTGTGTATAGTTCGTGCAAATGATTTGACCACCCAGATCCTCCGACATGAATCCCATCGAAAATTTATAGGTCACATTAAAAAAGACAGTTCGTGCACAAAACACTGTACAGACAATACTTTCACAGCTATGGACGGGTATAGAGGAATCATGGTTCGGTAATTCTGCAGGGGACTTCTAAAGACCTGTTGAATCCCATCCAATCCTTTTGTCCTGCGTCGCAAAAGGAGGTCCGACACGATACACGATATTAGTAGGTACCCCGCGACTTCTGTCTCCTCAGTGTATGACGTAAAACGCATAATATCTGTAACCACATTGCGGGAAGAAACAAACAAACATTTATTTTTAATTATCTGTCAAAACTTTAAAAAATACAACAGAAATATTTACAGCGGGAACTGAATCATTACTACTTTCCTCTTCAGAGACGGTAAAATAAACTATTATATTTTGATAATTGCAGCCCGGATATAGCGAACAGCCGGCCTTTGTGGCCGTGCGGTTCTAGGCGCTTCAGTCTGGAACCTCGTGACCGCTACTGTCGCAGGTTCGAAGCCTGCCTCGGGCATGGATGTGTGTGATGTCCTTAAGTTAGTTAAGTTTAAGTAGTTCTAAGTTCTAGGGGACTGATGACCACAGACGTTAAGTCCCATAGTACTCAGAGCCATATGAACCATTTTATAGCGATCAAATATAAATACACATTCCTACATTGCTACATATTAGCAGATATACTCAAAATTTCGTCTAAATTCATTGTTTTAATTTATACTGTGCCCTTGACCGAATCCTGCTGACCTCATTCTTAAAGTAGTTTTAGAAAACAGATATCAGAGCTCATAGTTGAGATGCTATTCGCAGCCAGAAAGTAATCGAATTTTGAGATAACACTCCTACAGGACAATCGTGGCAAAACTTCCATTGACAATCTTGCATTGTGTGAAGTCGTACCATTGTCTTGATATCATGTGCTTTGAAGTTATCACAAAATTTGCAACTCTGGATCAGAAAGATATTGTGTTTCACTTTGCATATTCAAACAGGTGAAGTTTTCTGGCCCAGATGTGAAGAAATTAAGCACCCTACTTACAACTGTCGTCTATACGGAACCTCAATGGCCTCGCTATGCTAGCATCAGAGAGGCCGGACGTATTGTCCACTCGGCCGTCAAAGATTATACAGCCACATAACTTACCTTTGATTAGGAAATGGGCTTCTTTGCAGCAACGACGACGCTCGGAGAACCGCGAATTGTCAGCATTGGGACGATTGTTGCTGCTTCCCTATCCACGGCAGCAGCCATTCGCGTACCTCAAGGGATGCGCCCAGCAACACCTGGCACGCAAGTGGGACCACGTCAGCTTTTCAAACGATTTCTGTTCTACGTAAAACATCACACTAAATTTATCTGCGTGTGGAGGCTTCGGGGGGATAAAAGTTGCCAGATTGAATTCGCCGTCGTCGTACAGGTCCAAGGCTCATTCTTTCAATTCCTTTGAATCTAAGCCGACGCATGTCTGCAAGTATGTAATTGCCATTACCTGTTTTTGAACAGTTTGTGAAATATGAAGGACAGATGAAATCTTCCTCTATGGATTTATCAGTTCCTAGATTTAAATGTTCGCGATGTTTACGCCTATAGATCTGTGTTTCGAACTGTGTACCAATTTTGCTACAAGACGACTTTTGATCTCTGCCTTGCATCGTCGTTCCTCTGCATGTATATGTTGTTACTGAACGCGTCTTCTCAGTAGATATTACTCGCAATTCACGCAAGTTACGTCTCATTTTGTAGATGTATACAGGGCATATCAAAAGATATGTTACAAGGCGTGGTGGTTGGTATGTGGATACCATGTGAGCATAATTAGCTAACAAATGTATGTTCGAAAACACTTCGTTTCCGCGCTATCGTCTCTGAGACGTGGAGGAGGACTTAGATGGTGTGGGCCACATATGCATAGCAAGAAGAAAAGAAGACAATGTACGTTGCAATCGCTCAGAGACTATTAGGTGCGCTAGGGCCTCCGAAACGAGGCTGTATGTAAACAGACCAACACAGACAACCAGAAGATGGGGTACTGAATGGACTGTGAACTCGGAATTTTAACCAGTGGTACCGATTCATTTGTTTCATGACACCCACAGCAATCAACATCCTTACGTAGACAACGGTAGAGTCCACTACTGTCTTGTGTTCCATAGTTTCACAGTGTACTTAACTTTTCAGTTATTCGTGTGGCTATAGTAAATCGTGAATGAACAATGGCAGTCGTGTACACAACTGCAAATTACACCGACATGCTTCTCGTGTACGGAGAAATCCAACGGAATGTAAGAGGGTCGTCTCCCAGCGGGGATTTTCTCTGCCTCGTGATGGCTGGGTGTTGTGTGATGTCCTTAGGTTAGTTAGGTTTAAGTAGTTCTAAGTTCTAGGGGACTGATGACCATAGATGTTAAGTCCCATAGTGCTCAGAGCCATTTGAATCGTCTCCCAGCCCACAACATGTCTGCAAGACTGAGAAGGCGTTTACTTGGACTGGCAGGTTACGTCCAAACAGTGACCACCCTGGATGCCCGTGGACACGCCGTGCACCAGAGTTTGTAGACTCTGTACGTCACCGTTCGGCAAATCAGACTTCCACGAGCAGCCGACCTGTAGCACACGCGATGCGTGTGAACCACATGACAGTGTGGCATGCCTGTATGATGAGCGCTTTCATCCCCACAAACTCTAGAAGACTGATACGATGACTCAAGGATGACTTCCTCGTTGTGTCAATATTTGCCGATAGCTGCTCGAACACAGTAGGCAGCATCCTCTCTTCCTGCGATGTATCGAGTTTTCTGATGGGCGCACCTTCATCAGGGACAGCCTGTTCAACACCAGAAACAGCCATGTTTGAATGGAAAGAAATTCTCACAGGCTGCGAATCTAAGACCACCAACGTACATGATAACCCTAGTCTACGAGACACCCTTAGTGTCACCACGAGATCTTGTCAGACACTGCTGGTGGTCACCAGATGGCGTCATTCCTGATATTCCGGGAAGTTTTCCAAGTGTTCTGAAAGACGTTATCAGGTGATACGCAAAATTTATCGAAATTGGTGGCTCATATTGAGCACGTCTTTAAGGACTATACTGATGTTTACTGACAGTTGCGTACATTGTCTCCTGGCCTAGCTTGTGTCTACGTCCACCTCCACATTTCAGAGACGCCTAGCACGAAGTGTTTTTGAACATACGTGTACTAGCACAATACGCTCACATGGCACCCATCTTCGTAACATGTCTTTTGATGGACCCTGTATAGTATTATATTGTAAACGATACGCATACCGAATGTTATGCATTGTTTTCATGCTACATTCTTTTACCAAACTTTTATATATCATGTTTAACACGATATTAATGACTTCTTCACTTTCAATGAACAGCTACCTCATTAGCATATCTCAGTTTATCTTTTCCCATCTCTAACTGTGCCCTGTCTTTATTAAAGGCCTTCTCCACGTACAGATTACAAATAATTGGTGGTATTACAAATCCTTGCTCGACTCTTTTCCGAATCTATGCTTATTCTTGTGTACACCAACTACAGCCGTCTCTTTGTTAAGAAAGTTCTATATCAGTTGTCGGTTTTTGTAGTCTATACCTACTTTCTTCAATAGGTATAGCATTTCATTTCCATTTTAGATTATCAAGCGATTTCTGTGAATGTAGAAAAGCTAAGTATGTTGTTAAATTCCTATTCATTCTTTCCTACGTAACTAGTTTTAAACCTAATATTCGATATCTAATTTCCTTGTTTTCTTTTACGGAAGCAAAATTGATCTTGAGTGAGCGCGTCTTCAACTTTTCGTTGCATTCGTTTCAGGACGGGAATTGTTCTGCAATTTTCACATTTTATGGCATTCTTCATTTTAGTGGCGGGAATTATAAGTTCTCTCTCAAAATCGGTGGCATTTTTCCCTGTTTATATCAGGTAATCCAAAACTTGGTTTGAACACTAGAGTACATTAGCTGGAATTGTTCTACTGGAGGTGGTGTGCCCTTCTTTTCCACCGACTTTTGAACCAGCTTATTCAGTCAGTTACACAGGCACCTAAAGGTTAACGTGGACCCTGAACCACAGTGAAACTCGACATATATGTCACACATTAAAGTATATAACCGGTCGTTCAGTTCTACTCTTTCTGCTTTGAGAAGTTAAAAAAAAAAAGGTTCAAATGGCCCTGAGCACTATGGGTCTTAACATCTGAGGTTAGCAGTCCCCTAGACTTAGAACTGCCTAAACCTAACCAACCTAAGGGCATCACACACATCCGTGCCCGAGGCAGGATTCGAAACTGCGAGCGCAGCAGCTCCGAGGCTCCGGACAAAAGCGCCTAGAGCCGTTCGGCCACGTCGGCCGGCTTTGAGAAGTTCAGTAGGAACAATGTCTGTATAGAGGCTTCGTCATTTTTCAGCTTTTGTAGAGCTAGTTGGAATTCCTCTTTTAGGGTGAATATACCAGTACAGTCCGCATCTATACTTTTTTCCTTCTTTAAAGTTATTTTCAAACTGTTTTTCGTCATTGTGCAGTTTCTCTCTGTACTGTTTCCATCTAAATTTAGTTTCATCATCATCACCCAATATAATATCATTTTCGTCTTTAACTGCCCTTCCTTCGTTTATTTTGTCTGCCAGAAGATTTGACAACCTAATACGCCCAAATGTAAATTTCGGTTTTCCATAGTAGCTTCCACTGTCAAGTAGATATCCTCAGCATATTTTTCTGTTGTTTATCTCACTCACCTGTGTATTTAATTTGTTCCACAGATTCTTGTACATCTGTTGATTCTCCTCTTTGTTTGAGACCTTTAGTTTCACTATTTGTTCCATAATCTTCAGAAGTTCGGTGGGAATCCCTTATTTTCGTTTATCTTTTTGTTCCTTTCCTAGTATTTCACCTACCGCTTTTAAGAAACCAATTTTACGGAACCCAAACTATCTTGGATGTCACTACAGTGTCCTGCACTTGTCTTCTCAACCGTTACCTGTTGATAGAGTTCCAGTGTGTTTTTGTTTTTAAATTTAGGTAAATCACGATTTTCTTGAATTTCGGAAGGGTTTTCATCAATATCAGGATACCGTCTCTTCCCACATAACATATCTGATAGAGTCTACTGCCTTTAAACATATATTTAAATCTCTCATTAACTATTATGAAGTCAATATGGAACCTACTGTCATCTCCAGATACTTGCTAGGCTATTTTTATTAAGAGGTATAGACTTTCATTATACTATCTTTCAGTATCATTCTCGGTTCGTTATGGGTAAATACGACTCCTGTAATCTTAGGTTCTCCTTGTTCTCTATAGTGGTCTTGATGCAAAGTTTACATCTGCGGCCAGCCGCGGTGGCCGTGCGGTTCTAGGAGCTGCAGTCCGGAACCGCGGGACTGCTACGGTCGCAGGTTCGAATCCTGCCTCGGGCATGGATGTGTGTGATGTCCTTAGGTTAGTTAGGTTTAAGTAGTTCTACGTTCTAGGGGACTGATGACCTAAGATGTTAAGTCCCATAGTGCTCAGAGCCATTTGAACCATTTTTTTTTACATCTGCGGAAAAATTCCGTAAGCCCTATTTCCCCTTTCATTCCTTGACCCAAGACCAAATTTTCCAAACCATCTCTCCTTCGTCTACCTTCTCAGCCGCAAATGCAGTTAGATAAGGTGTTCATCTCCAATGATTCCTCCAATAATCTCTTAGAATTCTTCATCTATCATACCGACTTCTTCTATTTCAAATCCGACTGTTGGAATATGTGTCTCGATTCCAACTTTGTCCCTTGGTTTTGTCTCCACCTTAAGAAGAATTTATTATACTGAATTCACCTTACTGCCATTCCCAGTTGGTTGATAGTAATGGCGACTCCTGAAGGTCAAGTTCGTCTAGTCCTCTTCTGCCTCGGGCATGGATGTGTGTGATGTCCTTAGGTTAGTTAGGTTTAAGTAGTTCTACGTTCTAGGGGACTGATGACCTAAGATGTTAAGTCCCATAGTGCTCAGAGCCATTTGAACCATTTTTTTTACATCTGCGGAAAAATTCCGTAAGCCCTATTTCCCCTTTCATTCCTTGACCCAAGACCAAATTTTCCAAACCATCTCTCCTTCGTCTACCTTCTCAGCCGCAAATGCAGTTAGATAAGGTGTTCATCTCCAATGATTCCTCCAATAATCTCTTAGAATTCTTCATCTATCATACCGACTTCTTCTATTTCAAATCCGACTGTTGGAATATGTGTCTCGATTCCAACTTTGTCCCTTGGTTTTGTCTCCACCTTAAGAAGAATTTATTATACTGAATTCACCTTACTGCCATTCCCAGTTGGTTGATAGTAATGGCGACTCCTGAAGGTCAAGTTCGTCTAGTCCTCTTCTAATGTGTATGACTCCACAGTCATCTGTCCAGAAGTCACTAGAGTTCTGCCATCTCATTTCAGTAATTCCTAAAGCGGCAACCAAATTTCTTATCCTAGTTGTAACGTAGAAATGACATTGCAGTGCAACTTCAGCGGTTCAGGGTTTACCCGCTGTTGTAGGTAATGATCAAAACATCAACCGTACGCTGCTTTCAAACTGATGAACTTTAGTAGCTCATCGAGTAGAAAAAACTAGGAGTTTGCATCGTTGTATGCCAAACTGGACCTGCGTTTGTTCGCAGAACTGCTTCCTTTGTGAAACCATAGCGTTTCGGCTACCGTTGCAGGACGAGGTGTATCACAGGCGGCTGCAGAAATATTATAAATCACGGCGACGGCGAGCACACGACAGCAGCCACTAAACGCAGCCACAATGGGACGCGCGGCCAGCCAGACGGAAAGCGCCGCCCCGTGATAAATGCCGGCGGCGGACCGTTGGCCAGCCTGGCGTGTGAACAGCCGAGGACACCTGAGACGTGTGCCAACGGCCTCTTTATTTTGGCACGCCGGCTGCAATACGTGTTTATATCGTCGTTTATACAGCGGCACCTGAATGTAGCCAGTCCATAACGTGCGAGACTGCGCCATTGTTTATCTCCAGCCGAGCTGTCGCTGTACTTTATAGCAGCAAGTGTGGGTACAGGTTTCTCTTTTGAGGCGGCTCTCATGGACCGTCACTTGAGTTTTTTATTACGTCTCAGCTTCTATCACTTAACTGTCACAGTTTAGGTATGACTTGCATAATTCTGTACAGGGTTCTCTGCAGCTTGCAGCAGTATAACTTCACTTGACGAAGTTACATGCTATTATTTTGTATTTGTTTACGACTGTTTATAGCAAATAAAGCAACGTATATTGAGAGTATTTTAATTCCTTCTTAGCAACTAAAAAATATGTGTATTGTTTCCACCAAACGCGTTTCGATTTATTGTGTGTGTGTGTGTGTGTGTGTGTGTGTGTGTGTGTGTGTGTGAAATCTTATGGGACTTAACTACTAAGGTCATCAGTCCCTAAGCTTACACACTATTTAACCTAAATTAACCTAAGGACATACACACACACCTATGCCCGAGGGAGGACTCAAACCTCCGCCGGGACCAGCCGCACAGTCCATGACTGCAACGCCCTAGACCGCTCGGTTAATCGCGAGCGGCTTCGTTTTATTGAAATAAAACATTATCCGTGGTGTGTAATGAAAGGTATACCAGGTGTACCGGTATGAAATGAGCGTTTTTTTGTGAAAATGAAACAATAATTTTGATTTGAAAAGTAAAAACATTTTATTCAAAGTACTGACCATTGCTTTCTATGCATTTTGACCACCTTTCTGGCAATTTGTGGACACCACGTCAGTAGAAATGTACGCCTTTTGAAGCAAACCGATCAGACACCCAATTTTCGACTTCTTCGTAGGAATCGAAGTGTTCCTCAGCCAATGCGTGCCCCATTGACGAAAATAAATGGTATTCGGAAGGGGCCAAGTCTGGTGAATACGGCGGGTGGGGTAGCAGCTCCCAGCCAAGTGTTTTGATTCTATCCTGAACCAGTTTTGCTTTGTGTGCAGGTGCATTGTCGTGTAAAGAAATTACTTTGCCATGTCTTCTGGTCCATTCTGGTCTTTTTTCAATGCATAGTTCAAATTGATCATTTGTTGTCTGTAGCGATTAGTATTCACAGTTTCACCGTGTTTTAGAAGCTCATGATACACCACACCTCTCTGATCCCACCAAACACAGAGCTTTGTCTTCTTGCCGAATCGATCTGGTGTTGCAGTCGATGTTGATGGTTGTCCCGGATTAACCCATGATTTTTCCGGTTTAGGATTCTTAAAATAAATCTATTTTTCATCGCCAGTAACAATTCGATGCAAAACTGATTTTCTTTCGTCTTTGAAGCAAAATTTGACAAATGGTTTTTCGGTTTTCCATCAGTCTTTCATTCAGTTCATGTGGCACCCATTTTCCACACTTTTGGATCTTTCCCATAGCTTTCAAACGGTCAGAAATTGTTTGTTGTGCAGCATTTAGCATTGCTGCCATTTGATTCTGACTCAAAGTATCATCTTCGTCCAATATTGCTTGCAATTCGACGTCTTCGAACTTTTTTGGTGGTCTTCCACGTTCTTCATTTCTTACATCAAAATCATTATTTTTGAACCGTTGAAACCATCTTTTGCATGTTGCTTCTGATACAGCATGATCACCATATGCCTCGACAAGCATTCGATGCGACTCTGCAACACTTTTTTTCAAATGAAAACAAAATATTAATGCTTTCCTCAAATCATCACTTTCTGGCACAAAATTCAACATTGTTAACACGATGAAAACATATGATGTTCTTTGTTCCATGACTTGATGTATCCTAAATATCTTAGACAGATGTCATACCAACCAAACAAAAAAAAATTAAGGCTCGTTCACAACAAATGGCCCGTATCGACACATTTGTATCTTAACGCTCATTTCATACCGGTACACCTGGTATACAATTTGACTTGCATTCTAGATAAAAAATAACAGTTCGTTTCAAGATGTTGATTATTTACTTACGCTATTTCGTGCTTAGTTTTTGTTCACATCTGGGAACGCAACCTGGTTCCATGTTTTTTGTTTATTTCTTCGTTTTGGACAGTTGTTTCTGTCCTCGTCCCACACTACTTTGCAGAATTATGAATTTTTTATGTTAAATGCAACACACTGTAGCACTACCACAGTTTACCTGTATCCTCCTGGCTAAATATGTACTGTCTATACGTATTGTCCTGTCATTTTCAAAAGAAAACTTAACAATCACGGACACACCTTCACATAAAGAGAAAACCCACGACACCAGCAACAGTAATAAATGCAACCTCAAACTAGGTGCAAAATCACAAAGAAGATGCAGTAAAATAAATGTTAAACAGTCTCAATAAGATTCCGCTAAGCACTTCCGATTATCAAAAAGACTAGCCATTACAAAACAGGTACCATTAAAATGTGGATACAAAGAAACTTTAGTAGATACACTTTGAAAAGTAAAAACGCAAATGCTGAATATAAAAAAAATCCGAATCGCATCACGTACAAGCAGCACAAACTCAAGTTTTCACACACAAAACAGGCACAAAACAGGGCAGAAACACTGCCTACAAAACAAATAACTCGATAAAAAAACATATTTCGAAACCAAAATCAAAACCAGACTGTTACCAACAATCTGGTATCTACAAGCTCAGTTGCAGGGACTGCGGAAAAACCTACATTGGGATGACTGGCAGGACGTGTGACACAAGATATAAAGATCACGTCAGGGTATGGAAGTACTGTGCAAACCATCCGACATTTGCAGACCACCTTAACCCAGTTGACACTATCATCCATCAGAAGGCTTGTATGCATATAAGTATAATAATTAAAATAACTAACATTACTGGAGTTCTGTAACGTTTCCTCAATAATGAAACGTAAGTTTAAAGTCCACTAGTGACACATTTTAGCTAAATAGAGTAATACTGGTGCCACAATCGTCTGTATTGTGCTTTTAAAATCACTCTTCTGCAATATTGGATGAAATGACACACGTAGTTTTGCACAGATGAGTAAACTTTGCAATAAATGTGTATTACTCTTATATTAATAACTTCTTAAATATTAAATCTAGCATATTGTTTTAGAAAGTTACTAAAACATTGCATAGGCAGTATTTAGGGTCTTATATCTAAACGTACCACCAGAAGGACTGTAGGATTATGTGATATCTTTCCCATTTATTTGCAGGAAAAGGATTAAAGGAAATGAACTATATGAAATCCTGTAAAGCAATGATGATTCACCAAATAATGGCGTACATGTGGCACTAAATTCTCCTCTGAATACCGCAGGTGATACTACTGATTAAGATTCAGATACTGAGGATAATCCTTGTATAGTTAACTTACGTGGATGTCAGCTAAACGTAAACGTTTTTGTTTTTGACCATTATATTCAGGCTTTGCCTCAAGATTCACCAATGGGAAAAAATGCTTTTCAGAAATAACAAGAACGTGGTACATCTTCAGTGTGCAGTAACAACAAAAATGACATTGATAATGATCATCAGAGATTTCTACAAGCTACTCTTACTTTTTAAAAAAAATATAAAAGTGATTCCGTATCAAAGATGATTCTAGGAGAGAAGAAAGTTACAAATAGATAAAACACAGCATTCCTGAATCAACTGTAGAATAGCCTCTAGTGAATACTGTACCTAACAAAACAGGTATGAGTCTTTCAGAATAATTTGAACAATTTTTTGACGAAGAAGTTATTAGTCTCATGGTTACATATACCAATCAGTATGCACGAAAAGGAACATATTTGGAGACAGCATTGAAAATGAAATGGGGGTTCTCATGGCTGTCCTTCTCCTTAGTGGATACATTGTGGTTCCAAGTAGGAAGATGTACTAGATTTACAATGATGAACTGGGTCCAAATGATAGATTTGCAAAACTCAGAAGATTGTTATCCATGTTCGATGTGAGATTCAAAACCCTGCACCGCATGAGCGCTATCATTCAATTGCTGATTTAGTGGTGCCATATGTTGAACGACATGGACGCAAACAGTTCATAAAAGGTAAATAGTTCATTTCAAAAAATCGCATTGGGCTCATATGATTTCAAGTGTATTTATAATGTTATGTGTTTCAGGAAAACTATTTAGGTATGCATATAAGCTCTGGTGTGGAGGCACGAACGACGGGTATCTAATACAGTTGGAAGCTTGTCAGGGAGCAGCGAGAACTATGAGGGAAAGAGTCTGGGGTATGGAGTTACTTGTACATACACCGATCACGTGATGAAAAATGTTCCATTCAGACTTTTTTTTGACAGCCTGTTTACCAGCGTTCGGCTTTTACAAGATCTCAAAAAAGAGGCATTGAAGTTTCTGGGACAATCTGCTGGAACAGAATTTTGTCTGCATCAGAAAAATTCAAGAAGGAAATGAGAGGAATCCTGTCCACATAAAAATTCTGGGAAGTGTCTAAATGTATATGTTAAAATATTATGCTCTGAAATAAATCTAAATGTTATTTTTTTCCTTGTGTCATGAATAACAGTCGTCATGGGGAATAATAACAGCGTCGTTACTTTGGTTAGTAATTAAGACAAGGCTTTGCCACAAAGACAAGTAGGTCGATTCTCCAGGGAGGAGATACGGAAAAGTGTCATTGCCTCAGTCTAGACTGTTCAAAGCATATTATCTGATAGAATGTCCAGCTCAAAATATATCCTTACGTAGAAGATCCGTAAGACGAAAAAATATTGTAGTTACCTATAATAGAACATGAAATTGATGTCGCTGAACAGAATGCTTGGAATGTACCCAGGCGTAATGAGGGGCCAATGGATCATTTCACAATCAGGAGCAGTATTGCTACTGCCGTACTTGAAGGAAATTTAAGGATTTTCCACTGCAGAGGACAACATTCCAAAATAAATAAAATTCAATCACATTATGATGGGAAAGAACAAGGAAATACAACTGTAATGCAGAATGTGCAAGGAGAAAACCACCACTAACCGCCTCAATCGTGGATTACCTGCAGCTTGCCGTTTCTAGTATTTTCTGTCTTTCCATACAAAATTCTAGTGTTGTAACATTGTCTCTGAGTGTAGTCATAATATCCTCCCATCCTTCCACAAGCAAGGCGTATTGTGACTAGACTATAAGTGTAATTGTTGTAAAATTTGTTTTTTGTGTTTTTTATAAATCGCTTGATGTTTCTCGAATTACCCTTATGTCAATTAATGTATTTTATGACACGCTATGACGTCACAATCAAATATGGCTGCCCAATGGAACACCACAACTAAGAAATTATAGTGGATGTATTAAAACACCTGGAAATTAAAACCTGAGCTTACCCTATTTAGTGACGTTGTAACAATTCTAGACTTACTTCTGGAGGAGGCCGAGTGGGTGCTACAGTGCACACAAAATATTAGATAACTTTATTGAAATTTGAACAAGACAGAGTATTTGACTATGAATCAATCCAGGTTAACATCATGTCACTATGTTTACGTTACTGTCGCTGAACAGTAAAACTTACCACTTGGTCCGATACAAAATGATAGTCATATTTACACTGTGTAATTGACTATAAACTTTGACAAAAAGTTTGGCTTCTGACCGACAATTTCTGAACTTTGAACACTTCTACCAGAAACACACGGGATTCAAGTTCATCCTCAATACTTAAGAAGACAATCAATTCAACATAAATGGTCTTCGTTCACCGTCAAAAGAAAGAAGTAACCAACTTTGTAACTCTTTCCTAACATGGAAATTAAGAAATAAGTTCACAACTAAACGCAAGTTTCTGGAACACCAAAAGAAAGGCATTCACAGTCAGAGTTCGTTCTCTACTATTGTACTATCAAAAGTTAATTTCTCGCTCACCTTGAGCGAAGAATTTTGGAACAGATTAACACTTAAGTTACAGTCTATACGTGTTCACGGTTTCTACTGTCTTACCCAGTTAGTGTGACAGAATACCAAGAGGCCCTAGAACTGGTTCTGAGGTTTCTGAGCGGCGACGGTGGAGGCGTGCGGTCAAATGTGCTAGATCAGGATCAAACTTTCTCTCTTCGCTGGCTGCGTCGTAACTGCCATGATCGTCGCAGACGGGGTCTAAATACCTGCAAGGCGGAGGTATACTTCTTCCTGACTGGCTTTCCGTGACACTGGTGGATGCAGAAAAACGTTCGAGGTACGTGCGACCTCTTTTGCAGACTTACACGCACTTTGTACAGTGGTCCGATATACGTGAAGTCACTCAGCAGGTCGCTATGCAAGTGACTAAGTTGGAACGTCGTGTAGTCGCAGAGGCTGAGCTGGCACCCAACCCGGCGGTGATGTGTTACCGTAGGACAGCGGCTCTTGGCAGCTTTACCGACACACCATTCCTCTTCCCCGTCCCAGAGTGACAGAGGCGAAGCAAAGATAAGGGTCAGAGTCCTGGACAAGGTCACTTGTATCCCCCTGGCTCGGTGAGGGAGGTGGAGGCGGAGTAGGTCAACTTCCAATGGGTGCTGGGCTGCGGCATTGGACGCCTCCTGTCCCAGTGAAGAGAAGCGTCGAGGTCGGCATGCCCAGGGAATCAGTCGTCATGCTCGACATCTGGAACAATACACTGAGATGAAGTTTCAGGTGGAGGAAGAGAGCTACCCCTCAGTCGGACCTGATTCCTGTGTTTGTGACTGTAGAAGCCATCTTGGAGTGTAACTTCCAACATGGCACAGCCAGGGATGCCGGATACTGTAGCAGGGAGCCAGTGTGTTTGAGGTCTCCTTCTGCGGAGTGGCCCTGTATGATGCCAAAAAATGAACAAGTACATCATCCAAGGAGTGATGATGACACAGTTTTGTCATTTGGATCTTAAATGTATGGAGACACTGCTCAGTGAGGCCATTGTATGCAGGATGGGAAGGAGCCACATGAATGAGGAGATGCCATTCATGGCACAAATGGAAGAGAATTCGATGGAAGTGAACTGAGTTCTGTTGTCTGGTTGCAGGAAGACCTTCTAAGGCAAAAATATGTGTGAGGACTTCGGTCATCTGTGTGGCAGAGATTGAGGTCATCTTGATTACAAAGGGAAACCCTGTGCCAGCATCAGTGATGATGAGTCAGGAAAGGACCTGCAACATCGAGATGGATGCAGGACCAGCGTATGGTTGTAGTGGGGGTGGGGAAGTATCGTCGAGCTGGGGCAGCTTGCTCTGGCTTGTGGAACAGGCAGCAACTATGTTGGTTATTGTAGTGTCCATGTATTCCCCTCCCCAGTAGATGCATTGCCACGCCAGCTTCTTGGTGAGGACCACCTCCCCGCGGCCCTACTGGAGAAGGTCGAGGACGCGCTTGTGAAAAGTCCATGGAATAATCACACTTGTCTGGCCATTGTCGCCCTGGATGAGAATGGCGCCTTGTAGTGCAGACAGTTTCTGTCGGCACCCCCAGAACGCCTGGAGGTCGGGATGTGGCAACGTCCTATGGTTGGAAGGGCAACTGTGGTGGATGTAATGCAGTACTTCTCAGAGGATGAGATTACTGGCTGTGTGTTGTCTGACAAACCCTACATCTAGTGCAAGCTGGGCGACTGCCTCCTCTGCAGCTGCATCCATGTGGAAAAACACCTCAGCATCTGCATCGAAGTTTGGGTCTTGTCCAATGAACAGTCTGGAAAGTAGGTCTGCATCAGCATGGTGTGCCGTAGTGTGTAACTGAATCTCATATGTGTATCTGAGTAGAAAGAGGGCCCAGAATTGTAGGTATCGTGCTGTCTTGGTGGGGCTGGGGTGGTGGACCGAAGCTGTGGGATCAGCAGGTCAAGGTCACTGAGAAGGGTGAACTGTCGACCTAAACGTAGTGGTGAAACTTCTCAACTCTGAAGATAATCGCTGGAGCCTCCTTCTCGATCTGACTGTAGGTGCACTGTAGAGCATTCAATCTCTTCGAAACAAAAGCAGTCGGTCGTTCCATGCTATCCACCATGTGTGAGAGGACTGCTCCCATACCATAATCTCATGCATTAGCAGCCAAGATGAGAAGTTCGGCTGGGTCGTATGGGATCAGGCAGGTGGGCTGCAGGAGTGCGTGCTGTAGGTCGCCATATGCTCTGTCACATTGTGGCGCCCAATTCCATGAAACATTTTGTGGAATAGCTGGTGCAAATGTTCGTTCAGTGCTGCAACATGGTGAATAAATCGCCTGTAATGACTGAGTTGTCCTAGCAATGACTTCAATTGAGATTTACCTGTGGGCACCAACCATCTTTGAGTAGACATAATGCCAGATGGCAGCCAATTGTATTGAAATAATCCAAAAGGCATATATATTAGAAGCACTTTGTGAGAAGCTGCGTCCAGTAGGTTTCTTGTAGATCAGTATTGGCAAGCACCTTACCATCATCAAGTTTAGTGAGGATGCCGTCCAATTTGGGGATAGGGTATCAGTCTATCACTGCTTATGAATTAACTGTAGCACTAAAATCACCACAGACCTGGAGAGTACCGTTTGGCTTTTTCTCAATCCCTATGGGTGTAGCCCATCTGCTGTTGGAAACCGGCGTTGGAATTCCCGCATCTTGAAGCTGTTGCAATTCATGGTGGAGCATATCTAGTAGAGTAAATGCTATGGAACAGGCCTTGCCGAACTTTGTAACTGCCGAGGGCAAAATGGCGATTTGCACTTCGAAGTTGTTTACCCCAGAGGAAAGTCCTGAAAAAAACGAAGGATATTTGGCTAAAAGTTCCTCCACATAAAGGAAACCGTCCACAACATTAATGGTGTGGTCTGTGTTGCAGATTTGTAAACACAAGGTATGAAAGAGGTCCAGGCCCAGGAGGTTGCAAGCACGACGGTGAGCTGTCACCAATATGTGAGCCATGAATCTCTTTGATACGTACCAGATCTGGGCAGAAAACGCTCCCGTGACGGAGATGAGGTCGTTACTAAAGCTACAGAGAGGGGTGTCACAATTTTGCAAAGGCGATGCTCCTAGCTTCTGATATGTAGGCCAGTCGATAACTCTAATGGAGGAACCAGTGTCGATCTGCATGTCTACCTGTACAACATTAAAGAAGACAGAAACAGACATCACCTTCTTCGATAGCTAAATAATGGTCTGTACCAAAGAGACTGCAAAGGGGTCGGCAGCATTGTCTGACCACCCTGAGTTGGGTGGCAGCCTGCGTCCAATCCACCTGCATTGCCCTTGAAGACTGGCAAACTTCCACTTTGTGGTCTGGCTTTATACAAGTGGCGCATCTTGCTCATCGGTAGTGACAGAGTGCTAGCTGCCGGAAAGAAGCTCTCAAGACAGGCGCGGCCCCAATGGGACCATATCTGACTGCTGGGAGGGGTGAGAAGTGGACGGAGTTCAACCAGCGAGCCACCAGACAAATAGCGACAACGGATCTTGCAAGGTCGAGAAGGAGTGCAAAGACTACTGAAAGGCGCGAATGACAGGCTTTCACGTTCCCAGAGTGGAGTCCTTGAGTTTCAAGAGATGTTGGCGTAACGTCTCGTCTGAGAAATGTACGAGGATCATGTCTCGCACGAGTGAAGAGGCGTAATAGAGCTTGCATTATGGGTCAGCACAGTGGAAATGGCATTCTTTAGAGAGCCCTTGGAGGAGGCCTATCCATTCCCTACATCACTCAGGACAATCATAAAATTTGTGGCGCTCTGCCGCTACGTATATCTCGGGATCAAAGTTGTCAAGGAGACTAGAATGCGAAGCAGTGTAAGGGAGGGCATGGGATTCTACCTCGGGATGAAGCTTGTGTATCATTTGATCAATTGATGGACCGACGTTGGCCAGGAAGAATGCACATTACTGTGTCTTTCCCGTGATGCCACGGTCCAGAAAATATTTTTCCAACTGAGCAGTGTAGCACGACCAAGGTTCTGCCTTACAATAGAATTCCTGAAAAGGCGGTGGTGGCGGCGGCCGGACGTCGTTGATGACGACGTTAAGTTGCGCTGACTGTCCAGCAACCTCCAGCATCGACTGGGCGGTCGCTGCAACTCGCCCTACCAGGAGTTCTATGACGTGTTGCATCTTCTGCAGCAGAACTGGGTGGGTCAGGTCCACAGGTTCCGCCGTAGTTCCTATGGTGAAATCTGTGTGAATGCAGGCACTACCTGCAACGGTTGTGTGCAAAGTTCGTCTAAACTCTCGTCGCCATCTGAAGTATCCTGAACTTTGAACACTTCTATAAGAAGCACACGAGCATATAGTTCATCCTCCATATTTAAGAACACAATCAATTCAACACAAATGGTTTTCGTTGACCGTCAAAAGAAACAAGTAACCAATTCTGTTCAAATGGTACAAATGGCTCTAAGCAAGATGGGACTTAACACCTGAGGTCATCAGTCCCCTAGACTTAGAACTACTTAAACCTAACTAACCTAAGGACATCACACACATCCATGCCCGAGGCAGAATTCGAACATTCCACCGTAACAGTAGCGCGGTTCCGGACAGAAGCGCCTAGAACCGCTCGGTCACAGCGGCCGGCTCCAATTCTGTAACTCTTTTCTAATAGGGAAATAAGTTCACAACTAAACGTAAGTATCTGGAACCCCAAAAGAGAGGCTTTTACCGTGTTCGTTCTTCTCTATTTGACCTCAAACGTTCAGTTCTCGCTCTCTTTGAGCGGAGAACATTGGAACAGATTAACACTTACGTTACAGTCCGTGCGAGTTCACAGTTTCTACAGTCTTGCCAAGTCAGTCTGACAGCATACCGAGAGTCCCACAAGCCAGTTCCAAGGTTTGTGGGCGATAACGGCGGCGGCGTGCGGTCGGCTGTGCTGGATCCGGAGCAAACTTCCTCTCTTGGCTGCTGTGTCGCTGCTGTGATCGTCGCGGACGCGGTCCTAAATACCGCGCGACGGAGGTACACTCCCTCCTTATTGGCTACCCGTGGTATTTGGGGATGCAGCAAAAGGTTCGAGGTATGTATGACCTCTCTTGCTGGCTTACACGCCATCTGTACTGTAATCCGGTGTACGCGAAGCACTCGGCAGGTCACGCTGCGAATGACGAGTTCGGAATGTCGTGTAGTCGCAGGGGCCGAGTTGGCAACCAGCCCTTTGGCTGTGTGTTGTCGTGGGCCGTCTGCTCTTGGCGGCTTTTGTGACACGTCGCTATCACAACTGGCACTGCTGGATCAGACGTAGGGTGATGCTGTCGTCGTAAGCGATATTTCAGAGAACGCTGAGTGGCACTGTGCTCTGACGTAAGCACGCATCCAGCAGCAGTGGCATATGGAACCTCTTCTGGGCGCGTCTACGCCGATGCCTCCCATCCGATGGTGCATCAAGCACCAATTGTCCTTACTTGTGATCCCATCGTACTAATTTTGACATGGGACCTCGTTCTATGGCCAACGCCATGACTTACGTTTAAAACGATGGGACGTCCTCTGATGCAACTCATATACACTACTGGCCATTAAAATTGCTACACCAAGAAGAAATGCAGATGATAAACGGGTATTCATTGGACAAATATATTATACTTGAACTGACATGTGATTACATTTTCATGCAATTTGAGTGCAAAGATCCTGGATGGCCTGTACAGGTACAGCTGCCCATGCAGCTTCAACACGATACCACAGTTCATCAAGAGTAGTGACTGGCGTATTGTGACGAGCCAGTTGCTCGGCCACCATTGACCAGACGTTTTCAATTGGTGAGAGATCTGAAGAATGCACTGGCCAGGGCAGCAGTCGAACATTTTCTGTATCCAGAACGGCCCGTACAGGACCTGCAACATGCGGTCGTTCATTATCCTGCTGAAATGTAGCGTTTCACAGGGATCGAATGAAGGGTAGAGCCGCTGGTCGTAACACATCTGAAATGTAACGTCCACTGTTCAAAGTACCTTCAATGCGAAAGAGAGGGGACCGAGACGTGTAACCAATGGCACCACATACCATCAGGCCTGGTGATACGCCAGTATGGCGATGTCGAATGCACGCTTCCAATGTGCGTTCACCGCGATGTCGCCAAACACGGATGTGACCATCATGATGCTGTAAAGAGAACTTGGATTCATCTGAAAAAATGACGTTTGGCCATTCGTGCACCCAGGTTCGTCGATGAGAACACCATCGCAGGCGCTCCTGTCTGTGATGCAGCGTCAAGGGTAACCGCAGCCATGGCCTCCGAGCTGATAGTCCATGCTGCTGCAGACGTCGTCGAACTGTTCGTGCAGATGGTTGTTGTCTTGCAAATGTCCCCATCTGTTGACTCAGGGATCGAGACGTGGCTGCACGATCCGTTACAGCCATGCGGATAAGATGCCTGTCATCTCGACTGCTAGTGATACGAGGCCGTTGGGCACCTGCACGGCGTTCCGTATTACCCTCCTAAACCCACCGATTCCATATTCTGCTAACAGTCATTGGATCTCGACCAACGCGAGCAGCAATGTCGTGATACGATAAACCGCAATCGCGATAGGCTACAATCCGACCTTTATCAAAGTCGGAAATGTGATGGTACGCACTTATCCTCCTTGCACGAGGCATCACAACAACGTTTCACCAGGCAACGCTGGTCAACTGCTGTTTGTGTATGAGAAATTGGTTCGAAACTTTCCTCATGTCAGCACATTGTAGGTGTCGCCACCGGCGCCAACCTTGTGTGAATGCTCTGAAAAGCTAATCATTTGCATATCACAGCATCTTGTTCCTGTCGGTTAAATTCCGCGTCTGTAGCACGTCATCTTCGTGGTGTAGCAATTTTAATGGCCAGTAGTGTAGTTTTCAGAACTACACTACCGGACTTATGTTTAAAACTGTATAGTTCACTTTTGCAACGTGTGTGGTTCTCAGATAACTGCCACTACTGCGTGTATGTGGAATTAAATGAAAAATGGGAGAAGTTAGCACTTTCTTTTTCTTATTTCTTTAAGAATTGTCACTAGCGCTGGTCCGTTAGCAGAACACGTGCCGTGCCACACAATGCCGTACGCTGTACGGTCCACCGCGGCCAAAGGCTACCTGTCGACTAGCTCCCCGTGCGCCCGTCCGTATGCTGCGATCAGAGCAGCTCCCTGCGTCTTCTCTCATGTCTGGAGCTTATATGCCTTGCAAGGAAGTACGCTGGCAGGAGTGGGCGCACTTCAGAGGGGTGTTGATATGTCACCTGCAGCTGTGGCAGCATAACCCGACTCTAGACAGTGCACTGTCACATTTCCTTAAGATTCTTGTGAGCATATGATACCTATATTCTGTTTTATGTAGGCATTCCTCTTTAGTTCAGACGATTTCTTCTACGTATTTTGTGATTGTTACTGTTTTCAGTGCTTTATCACCAATAATTTTAATTGTTCAGTAGTGGATTTCACGGCTTACGTGAGTATGGGATATTACGTTTGCCTGCATCTAGGTTCAAATCCCAGTCCGTTTATATTGTAGTGTTACTGCAGTAATTTTTTTAATATACTCCAGTTTTGGTTTTTACATTTCGTTCTCATCCATTTCAAGTCTACTTTTGCGTACGTACAACACGTTATCTGTACATCAGATGAGTAATTTCTTTAACAGGGGATGGTTTAAGTCTGTTTGTCACATTGCTTCCTTTGTTTAAGAACTGTGCAATAACATTGTTTCTGGGAACTATTTCTAATTTGATACTGTCTGTGTTTGGCAGTATTGTGGAGAATAACGTCCTTCATTGTGAAAAAAGTGCTTCCCTAGCTTTTACATAACTCTTCTTTATAATTCTTATATATTCTTTGGTGGAGTCTGTGTTAACAATTTTCTCATATTTTGAAGGTAGATAATTGAACCTGTAGGCAGACAGAACATAACTGATAATCTTTTCACAAATTTGATTGTCTAGAATGTTTCATTGTACAACAGCCAGCTTTCGTGAGTTCTTATTATCTGAGTAAAGGCAGAACATTGTTAAATACAAAACAGAGGCTGCTTTGTAAGCTATTTGATAATCCACATTACATATAAATGACTGGCACACAAAAACAGCAGAGCACATTGTAACTTCTGTTTATTGCCATTTAATACATTTAGGCAGTCTTCCACAGAGTCAAACACATCATCCATTCCATAGTTATACATCGTAGCTTCTAGTCTGCAATGCCGTTTTGTTTGAAGAAGGAAGACATAAAGGTTTCTTGTAGACACATATCAGGGAACTTTATAAAATCGGCAATATGGTTACCAATAACTTTGCTCAGTCCTGGGATTGTGATGTGACATACAAATTTGCTTTATATTTTTTCCATAGAGCTGCAGCTTGTCCACATTAAACGCTCTAATCGTTGGTTACAATAACACTACTGTTTTCGTCGGTAGTCTCCGTACACAGAGGAGTCATACCTTTAATTTGATGCTAGGTAGTCACACATATCCGTTTTATTAAACATTGTGGCAAATCCATGAGTTCTGTCCAGATAAGTAAGTTAACAGACATCAACACAGTGCTGTGCAGTATATCAGGCAGTTGATGCACCAGAAAATCCGTTTTAATATAGACAAATTCCACTTTAGAACATATAGCCATAGGACCTTTATATTTCTCCAAAATTGTTTCCTGTGCTTAGTTGCTGATTTTCTTCAGTATTCCTCTTGCCGTCGCTCTATCATTTCCATATAGAAGAAATGATAGTATTGTCTTCACACCATGTCTTGCAGAGATGAACTTCGAGAATTTACTACATTGATAACTGTTAAACGAACGCAATATTTCGCCTTTAACATTACAGGTCGTTCCTTCTCTAAATGCTCCTGACATTCCACTTCATACCAGAGTTTAAACACCATGACGTCGTCACAAAAGAGCTGTGTAATTGGTTTCAGTACATTCCTTTTTTTATTGCGTTGGAGTATTTTCGATGTAATTTTTGTGACCAATGTCGATAACAAGGTTCTCCAGGTATATGTTATACCATCAGTCTCAATACTTAAGCCATGTGCATTATTTTACTGTGTTAGAACAGTTATGTTACAACAGGTTTTATACTTGAAGACTTAAGTGTTGTGATTACTATTGACTGCTTTTATATTAGGATGCAGCATTGAGATTTTTTCATTTGAGATCAGAGACCTGTAACCATTTTTACACATTACGGCAAGAAACATGCATGTGTCTTTTTGCCTGTATACCGTTACTTTACTCACCAAAACACTCTCTTCGGAAAGAATCTCCTTTCCAGTGCTCTTTGCAGTAAACGTAGGCACACTGTATTTGCCTGCTGTATCCACATTTTACCATACATAGTGTTTTAAGTAATCTGTGTGCCCTGTTCGCACATCTGCAATGACCTGCTCTTTTCCAGAAAGCAGTTTATATTCCTCCATTGAGCAACTGTTTTGACCATATACTCTATCTAGTTTCGGTTTTTTGACTTCGATGTCCTCCATTCCCAGTTTCCTTTCTTCATGCACAAAACAAATTAACTATACTCAAAAGACTAATTTCTTTAATAGGGAATGCAAGATCACTGTTTGTGGGATTAAATCAGAATATATTAATATCAATTTTTGACTGTATTGTGGAGAATAATACCCTGGAGTGCGAAGCAATGTTTCTCCTACCGACTTAATCTTTCACAATTTTCATATAGTTTATAGGCAGAGAATTAAAACTGTAGGCAGATAGAACACAGTTTATAATACGTGGTATCATCCAAAGATCGCAGTACCATACAAAAGTCAGCAACTCGTATCAATAACAAAAAAATTGTTCAAATGGCTCTGAGCACTATGGGATTTAACATCTGAGGTCAGCAGTCCCCTAGAACTTAGAACTACTTAAACCTAACTAACCTAAGGACATCACACACAACCTGCCCGAGGCAGGATTCGAACCTGCGACCGTAGCAGTCACGCGATTCCGGACTGAAGCGCCTAGAACCGCACGGCCACCGCGGCCGGCGAATCGATAACACAGAAGTTAGCTACGTCTCATTGAAATCAGCACCGACGAATGAGAGGCGCTGGCGGAACCACACCCTCATTTGCAGCTCCGCAGCGCCACCGCGCGAAGGCTGATATACAAAGGAGCAGAGGAGTGTTCTGCCCCAGTCCGTGACTTCCGATCCAGCAGCCAACATCTTCTACATATGACACAACGGTGTTATGTCTCATACTGAAATTTCACTGTGAACATTATGTCTGAGTACCTGAAGAGAAAAAAATAGTAAATATGTACACCGAGTGATGCTTTAATATTCAAAGATAGCTGTAAATATTTGTCACAGTGCTGTGGCTGTTGATTGTATAAAATTAAGTAAACCTTTTTTCATTGTTCTAATAAAGTGAACTAAAATTGTATACACTGAAGAAAAAATAATAAATATATGTCTCTCTTATTCAAAATTATAAAAACTGCCCATTTTCAAAGACACAAGCAAAAGTTTGACGTTTGTTACAAAATCTTTTTCAAAGTTAAAGTTCCCGTTGGACAAAATATAATTGTTTCCTGTTGCAGTAGCCTGTATTGTAAACTACACTTGTAAAGTCTGGAAAGGACAGGTAACATACACCAAAAGTTACAGAAGAGAAACTAGAAAATATTTGGCAACAAATTAGATTTAGTTGTCGCGATTGTTTCACAAATGTCAGTCGAATGTTCAAGGCATACATAGGTGACACAAAATTTGTACATAGATATAGTTGAATCATCCTTTTTTTGTTACCTTGCATGGCATGCATTTCCTCCGTTTTAATTTGGCAATTACAGAATTTGAAGCTTCAGTTGTCTTCCCATTTGTTGGCCGCACATGTTGTTCTTGCCAACTAGATCTTGTTAAATCTTCTTCATGGCTTGGATTTATTTCCAGAACGCCTACTTTTTCTCCTGTTGTAGCCTCAGCATCTTTCTGTGGCTTCATTTCTACCAAATGTTCTCGCAAATTCTTTGATTTTTTGAGCTACTTCGAGCAGATTCAGCTAGAATTAATGGAGGTTCATTGGCGATGTCGGTATTCGCACATTGACTTTGTGGTTCCGTTTCATTTGCCATTCTTGTGCAAAGAAATCTTATATTTTGCTGCAGTTGAAAAGAAATATCACTGCAATCCGCTGCACGTCTATGCAGCTGGCCTTTCGTTTACTCCTTCACCAAGTTTCTTTAAAAAACATCGCATTCTGCCTAGCCATGTTTAACATGGAACAAAATACAGCCATAGGCCATCTTATAGTATTTCTGCTAACATTGTACGTTTTATACAGCTCGTTATTAGTGTCAAATTCACCTTTATGTCTGTTTCAGTAGGTAACAATTTCGGGTTTCGTGTTTTCACCCGTGTCAGTATCATTTGTGTCATCATTATGGATGATAGAAATGAGTGTCACATTTCTTTCGGTTCAGGGACATATGAAACCAAAGTGGCTTTTGGGCAAAAACAAATATGTCAGATTTTACATCGCAGTCTGTGACAGTCTTCAAAGCTACTGGAATTAGTACTTCATTTCTTTTTCGGCGTAGACGCTTTTTTCTGCACATTCGAGAACCAATTATCCATCCTCATCTTGCGATCTGTGAAATGCAAATGAGCAGAAAGTCTCCTAACCATCAACAGGTGAATTGCTGACGTCAAATGCCGATGCTTCTGGTTGTTTACAGGCATATATTTCCAAATTTTATGTATAGAAAACGTCACTGTCAACCAAAGCATAAATTTTTATTCCATACTTTCGAGGTTTCTGTGGCATATATTGTACAAAGGGACAGCTAGTTTTTCATCAAGAGCTACATCAGGCAGTTTCCGATAACTTTTGTAAAAGTTCCCGACTGTGGCAGAGACGGTAGCGTTTCCGTCGCTCCTCTCTTGCAAATCTGTCATGAAACCATAAACATGTCAGTAGAAACAGAAAGCGCCTCCTGCTCATTACTATCCCGAAAATTTCGTCACCATTGACTTTGGTATCCCATAAATCTAGTGTGTGGAGGCGGTGTACTCCAAGTCGTCCGGCGAGATATAACAACTTCATTCCAATCTTAATCTCTGTCACATCCGTAAAACGTACGTCTCATTCCAGCTGCCATTTTGCAAGCTGATGTTGTTCTATGAACTGATTTGCTCATGTCACAATAATCTCATAACTCAAACATAAAAAAAAAAATTGCTCCCACAGTCGTAAATGAGTTCTTGCCTCACCAGCAGAAGCTGTGACAGCTCCTATTGTACCTCTCAACGTAAACTGTTTTCCTCTTTTCCGGCACATAGGAGTTTTCTGTCATCGCCAGCTGTCGATAATCGTATCGCTCTTTTTACTGTAAGCGCCAAAATAATTGCTGTCTCCATGACGTGGAACATTCAGCATGGAATCCTCCTGACCATCTGAATCCTCTGTTTGGTCTGTTTCTGAGTCTCCTTCTCGTTCCTCAACAATTTCTTCTCCATCTTCGTCTTCATCACTCAGAACTCGATCAGAGTCATATTCTGTTTCCTCTAACAGAAGATGACGAACTTCTACGACATGATCGGGATTATTCAAATTGTACAGTTTACACTGTGCGATTTTCATCTTTCAAAAGCATAAGACCTATGAAACTCATAATGTTCACACAGAACTTGAAATTTTTTATATGATTATAAGTTTCAGCAATACGAATGAACAGTCATTGAAAAAATATATATTATCTGACATAGGTATCACATCAGCTGACACAGAAAAGTAAGTCGTTACACAATCCACAAAAGGCATCGGCAGATCTTTCTCTAACCCACGGACAGAGCAGGAACGGGCAACATTCAAAAACGAAAACAAAGGAAACCTCACAGGTCGCGAGTTCCCGTAGGTTAAATACGCGCTGTAACGGTCGAGAGCGTTAGTTACCTTTTGGACATTGCGAGTTGATGTTAATCAAAAACAAATTTAAGACGACGAAGGTGCCATTATCAACAACTCACTGAATTTGAACGACATCGTATAAGAGGGCAAAGAGAAGCTGTACGTTGCTTCCACGATACGGCGGAAAGACTTGGCAGGAATGTTGCCGCTGTTCATGATTGCTGGCAGCGATGGCCACAGGAAGGTATGGCCACAAGAAGACCGGGCTCCGGACGGACTCGTGGCACTACCGACGGGGAAAATCCGTCGTGTTTGGCGCATGGCTGTGGCACATCGCAGTGCGTCTGCGGCTTTAATTCAGGCAGCAGTTAGCACGACAGTGACACAATGAACTGTTATAAACTGATCCCAAACCACCGCTGTTTACGTCTTCAGTGGTGTCAACCGAGAGCTCATTGGAGAGCGAAGTAGAAATCTGTTGTGTTTTCTGAAAGCTGGTTCTGCCTCTATGCAGGCGATGAGCGTGTGGTTGTTAGGAGGAGGCCAGGTGAGTGTCTGCAATCAGACTGTCTGTGGCCTAGACAGACTGGAACTATACCTAGAGTAATGGTTTGTGGTACGATTTCTTTTAACAGCAGGAACACTCTCGTGATTATCCCACGCACTCTGACTACATATCTGTACATCATTCAGGTGATTCGACCTGTTATGCTGCCATTCATGAACAACATTCCCAACTGGATAACGCTAGCACACATTCGGCTGTTATAACCCAACAAGTCCTAGAGAGTGTCGAGATTTTGCCCAGGCCTTCTTGGTCACAAGATCTGTCTCTAGTCCGGCAAGAACGCTACATAATCTGGCGACAATTCCAGCCTCATGGACGACTACCATCATCCGACCCAGTATTGACCGACTAAGTTAACAGGCGTGGAACCCCATCCCACAAACTGCTATCCGGCACCCGTAAGACACAGTGCAAGCACAACTGTGCTTTGCATTCAACATTCTGGTGGCTGGACCAATTATTAATGTACTGAATTTCACATTTGCAATGGCGTATCTTTCACTTACATTAACCTGTGAGCTTGCAATGTTAATCACTCAAATATTTCATCTGGACAAATGTAGTCCCGGAATTTCTTTAGTATACATTAATTATTCCTTAGTGCTGGGATCTTTTTTACGTAAGTGTATGTTGTAGTTCCTATAAGCCGTCTCCCAGAGCCATCAAAGGTCCCACAGTTACGACTGAACGATTGTGCTTTTGTCAGGTCATGACATAATGTTTTCTTTTTCTTGACTGTCTGGAAGTTTTACTAATGCAAGGGCCAACTTTCGTGTTATTGTCCCAGTAGACAAACGGGAGGACACCGTTACATACAACAAAACAGCTGTTTTCTAACTTATCTGACAATTGACATCACATATAAGTGATTGGCACAGAGTACAGCGGTATATATTGTAACTACCCTTTTTTGACATTTAAGACATTTAGACAGGAGTCAAACATACCACCCATTCCATAGTTATAAATCGAAGTTCCTAGCCTTGTAGTTCCATGTTCATTAGCCAAGAAAGACGTTCCTCGTAGACGTGTATCAGAGTACTTCATAAAATAGATAACGCGGTTACCGATCTACATCTACATAAATATCCAATAATTCAATACCAATTGCCGTTATTTCGGTTTTATTTTTAGGGTACCAGTTTCGACAATACATTATCATATTCAGGCCTACTTAAATCGAGTAACCTTCGTGTAACAGAAAATAGCAGCACTTTTAACTGGTAGTCTGAAGATTAATTTGCAGGGGCATGCGTGCCCCTTGGACAGCTGTTTTGTCGAAACTGGTAGCAAAAAAATAAAACCTAAATAACGGCGATTGTTATTGTGTTATTGGAAATTGACCAGCCGTCCTCTCACACTCCAGACAGAAGATGGAGTTACATTCATTCTACATAGATACTCCGCCAGCCATACTATGGCGCGTGGTGGAGGGCACCCTGCACCACTGCTAGACATTTCTTTTTCCGTTCCATTCGCAAACAGAACAAGAGAAAAACGACGATCTATATGCCTCAGCATCAGCCCTAATTTCTGGTGTCTTATCTTTGTGGTCCTTACGTGCAACGTTGGAGGCAGTAGAATCGTTCACTTGTCAGCTTCAAATGCCAGTTCTCTAAATTTTCTCAATAGTGTTCCTCGAAAAGTACGCCTGCTGCCCTCCAGGAACACCTATTTGAGCTCCCGAAGTATCTCTGTTACACTTACGTGTTGTTCGAACCCAATGGTAACAAATCTAGCAGCCCGCCTCTGAACTGTTTCGATGTCTTCCTTTAATCCTACCTGGTACGGATCCCAAACACTTGACCAGTACGCAGGAATAGGTCGCTCTGCAGTCCTCTGTGAGGTCTTCTTTACGGATGAACGACACTTCGGCAAAATTCTATTGATAACTGAAGTCGATGATTCGCCTTCGCTACCACAGTCCTCATATGCTCGTTCCATTTCATGCCGCTTTGTGACGTTACGCCCAGTATTTAAACGACATGTCTGTGTCAAGCTGGACACTAATAATACTGTATCCGAAGGTCACGGGTTTGTTTTTCCTACATATCCGCATTAACTTACATATTTTCTACGTTTAGAGCTCGGATAGTCGATAACTTCGTTTACTCCTGGGATTGTGATTTTACATATAATTTATTAAATATCTTTATTCTGCAATTGGAGCTTGTCTACTTTATCGCTGCATACTGTAACATTACCTTTTCCTTGGTATTCTTCTTGCAGATAGAAGTTGTGGTTTAGTGTTACATAGTCACACGTCTCCATTTTGTTAGTACTGTCAGCAAAATCCATACAGTTGTGCCATTAAAACATCTGTTTTAACCTATGCCAGTTTCACTTCATATGGTATAACCACAGGATTTTTGCAATTCCCCAAAACGGTTTATAATCCTGCTTTGCCATATTATTGCTCTTAGCTAGGAGAAATGGTAGCTTCGTATTAACACTGTGTCTCTAGAGTGTTTCCTCCTTTAAGATACACAAATGACCTGTCACGTTCCATCTATATTGGAGGGTAATCTCATCTGAAAGTTTGTGGTTACATAAAATTCGACGCATGCTATACGTAATTTGATGAATAACTTAGAATTCTTTCTCATTCCTGCATTAAAGTATTGACAGGCGGTGTCATCTTATAACATTGTTCCCCTAAGAAAACTATTTGTCCTTTCACGGGAAAAGCCACGTATAACACTACCGGCTTCTATTAAAATATTAATATGCCGATAAAGTTAACCCTGTGAAAGGTTACTTCTTTGACCGTAATCTTGCGTAATGGAAAGATATCGCATTACTCGTGTTTCGCCGGCCGGAGTGGCTTAGCGGTTCTAGGCGCTACAGCCTGGAACCGTGCGACCGCTACGGTCGCAGGTTAGAATCCTGAAAGTTAAGTTCCATAGTGCTCAGAGCCATTTGAACCATTTGAACTTGTGCTTCCCTAAAGATTTCTACTGAAAAGAGGCAGTAGCAAGACAAACCGGAATCGAACCAACGTTGTGTTAGTAACCAAGTAAACGGTAATTATTTAAAAGGAAATGGTCACCAGCCCAATTAAGAAAGTTGTAGCCAGTAATAGCAAGGTTCATAAAGGCTGTTAACTGTTGGGATTACCTTTACTTGACACAGAACTTCTATTTTGCGGATAAGATGTAAGACAGTAGCACAGTTTACAAAGTATTGTACCAGTAATTTGACTTGAACTGCACAGAAGAAGTATTAACACATTTATGCAACATTTGGCCGTCAATAACACGTACTATCGGTATATTACAATAGGGAGATAATGACAATTATAGGTAAATAATTACTAATGGTGGAGCACTACTGAAGTGGATAGGAGCCTCTTTTGTCAGTTTAATTATAGTAAATTTCTGCTACTGAAATAGATATGACGTAATTCTATTTTTTTTTTTATTTTACTGATTATTATTTACATCCTCAAGGAAGAGTGACTTCCTTATATCGTTTACCTCAACTGGAACATGTGATACCCGCATAAAGTACAATTTGATTATTTGTAGCCAGTAGCTTATTCTTGATTGCTCTTATTCTAACATGACATTTACAGCTGGCTCAACTATTAGCATGTCAACCCAGAAATGAACTGTCGATAGACTCAGATCGAGACTAAACACTTTAGTCAAAATACAATAAGGGAAACACAACCACATAACACATGAAATTGTAACACTATTATTTCCATAGTAAGGATCTTTGAATTGGATACTTTAAATTGTACTTGTACATTGATGAAACTTTAACTGTCCATTTATGAAAACTATATGGAGTATTTTAAAATTTATTCTCACTAAATAATTATGTACTGTACAATTCCATAAAGATTTTGAACTTTTACTATGGAAGATAATTGCTTCTCAGTTCAGTAAATTAGGATGATCTGATTTATCGTAGCACTTTGGAGAGCACTCTGTCTAAGTAAACGACTGAAGATAAAATTTGGTGGCTCAACACAAAGTTTACAGAACACAACATTATTATTGGAAACGATACGACGTAACAGTTCAGTGCAGTGGTCGCAGCGTTGATGTCTTGTGCTGTTCAAAGAAGGCTACAAAAGTATTCATGGCTCTTCCTGTATAACAAGCTCTGAAATTTCTCTTCTTAGCGTCAGATTTTCATAGTACAGACCGAACCAAAGTATGCCATGAATAATAAGCCGCATTAGTTCCGCATTCAAAGCTATATTATATGATCTTGCAGTTTTTCTCGCTTCTTTCAGTTCACAAGATGCACATCCTTTGCCTGCTAGTCATCGACTGACTCTTGCCACAAAGGAGTTTAGCCAGTTCCGTTGCGGAGAGACTTCCCTTCAAGTCTTAGATGATTACAAACATACGTTCCCTATGCATGAACCAGTATTGCAATTAAAGTTTTTAACTTTTACGTTCTTTTACAGCGCACTCCTTTTGAAATTACATCCTTAAATTAATTACAATTACATAAATTATCATAAAGAATAAAACTTTAACATCGAAGTGACATCAAAGAGCACGGTTTTGCAGAAGTAACATTAAGTAAGAACAGACAAAAAGTTAAATAAATAAAATATATAATATCGATAATGGTGTTACAATTTCCCATTTTATTTTATAGCGTAGTCTTACTTGACAACAAGTGTTTACATAGCTTAGTCAACCCAGTCACTATGTAATTTGATTTACATCTACATCTACGTGATTACTCCGCTATTCACAATAAAGTGCCTGGCAGAGGGTTCAATGAACCACCTTCATGCTGTCTCTCTATCGTTCCACTCTCGAACGGCACACGGGAAAAACGAGCGCTTAAATTTTTCTGTGTGAGCCCTGATTTTTCTTGTTTTATCGTGATGATCATTTCTCCTTATGTAGGTGGGTGCCAACAGAATGTTTTCGCAATCGGAGGAGAAAACTGGTGATTGAAATTTCATGAGAAGATCCCGTCGCAACGAAAAACGCCTTTGATTTAATGATGGTCGCTCCAATTCACGTATCATGTCTGTGACACTACCTCACCTACTTCGCAATAATACAAAACGAGCTGCCCTTCTTTGTACTTTTTCGATGTCAGCCGTCAGTCCCACCCGATGCGGATCCCACACCGCACAGCAATACTCCAGAATAGGGCGGACAAGCGTGGTGTAAGCAGTTGCACCTTCTAAGTGTTCTGCCAATGAAGTGGAGTCTTTGGTTTGCTCTACCAACAATATTATCTATGTGATCGTTCCAGTTTCGGTTATTTGTAATTGTAATCCCTAAGTATTTAGTTGAATTTACAGCCTTCAGATTTTTGTGACTTATCGTGTAATCGAAATTTAGCTGATTTCTTTTAGTACTCATGTGAAAAACTTCACACTGTTCCTTATTCAGGATCAATTGCCACTTATCGCACCATACAGATATCTTATCTAAATCATTTTGCAAGTCGTTTTGATCATCTGATGACTTTACAAGACGGTAAATGACAGCATCATGTGCAAACAATCTAAGACGGCTACTCAGATTGTCTCCTGTGTCGTTAATATAGATCAGGAACAGAAGAGGGCCTATAACACTTCCTTGGGGAACGCCAGATATTACTTCTGTTTTACTTGATGACTTTCCCTCTATTACTACGAACTGTGACCTTTCTGACAGGAAATCACGAATCCTGTCGCACAAATGAGGCGATACTCCGTTGGCACGCAGTTTGGTTAGAAGACGTTTCTGAGGAACGGTGTCGAAAGCCTTCTGGAAATCTAGAAATATGAAATCAATTTGACATCCCCTGTCGATAGCACTTATTACTTCATGAATATAAAAAGCTAGTTGTGTTTCACAAGAACGATATTTTCTGAAACCGCGCTGACTATGTGTCAATAAATCGTTTTCTTCGAGGTACTTCATAATGTTCGAATACAGTATAGGAGCGTGTTCGAAAACCTTACTGCAAATTGACGTTAGTGATACAGGCCTGTGATTCAGCGGATTGCTCCTACTTCTCTTTTTGAGTATTGGTGTGACTTGAGCAATTTTACAGTCTTTAGGTACGGATCTTTCTGTGAGCGAGTGGTTGTATACAACTGCTAAATGTGGAGCTATTTTATCAGCATACTCTGAGAGGAACCTGACTGGTATACAATCTGGACCGGAGGCCTTGCGTTTATTACGTGATTTAAGCTGCTTCGTTACACCGAGGATATCTACTTCTATGTTTCTCATCTTGGCAGTTGTTCTTGATTGGAATTCAGGAATATTTACTTTGTCTTCTTTGGTGAAGGAATTTCGGAAAACCGTGTTTAATAACTCTGATTTAGTGCCTTCACCGTTGTTATCGCTCAGTGAAGGTATTGACTGTGTCTTGCCACTGGTGTGCTTTATGTGTGACCAGAATCTCTTTGAGTTTTCTGCCAGATTTCGAGACAGAATTTCGTTGTGGAAAACATAGCTTAGAATTATTTTTCTGTTAGAATACTCACATGTGGGGTCACCTCCTTCTTTCATCTGTTATTTACATTAAAGCTGTACACTTTCTGTTGCATATACCGCTTACTTCTGCATACTGCTTTTTCTAAGTGTATCTATAAATCAATGCAATATCACTAAAGCGACAATTGTAAAGAATTTTGAAAGAGGGGTGTAGGTAATGAATTATGTAATTGTTGTAGTACAGAGGGTTTATGTGATAATTGGATCAGATATTCTCCACACCATACATCTTGCTGCTGCCTCGGCTCACTACTGGGGCGGCTTTTTTCCGATATGCTTTAATTGGGTCCAAATGGTGTGCTATTGTCACACTGCAAATAACTTGTTTACGGATGAGAGGAAGTGTATATTAAAAGTTTAAATTTATTAACAGAAGTTCTCTGCAGGGAATAAAGTGGTGGTTTTAATCTCTGAGATGGTCATCTGCGTCAACAAACAGTGGTACTGTACTGATGATTGTCTGACAATTCTACGTTTTGGCACTAAATTGGTGGTCATTTAGTGTTGGCCTGTTTTTTATCGATGAAAATATTAAAATCATGAGGTAATCATATTAAGAGTTGACTGTCTAGGCACTATATGCCACGATATAGAATATTAATGTGTGACACCTCACTTCATCAATAACAAAACAACCTCATCCATTTGGGTGCGTATATAATTATGCAGCACGTTTGGCAATTCCTCCAGAGGTTCTGTGACCATGTGTCTCTAATGCAATGCAAACTACGCAGAACATTCAAAATGTCTACTTATCTTCTATGTCCCTCATGTCCGAAATATGTAAACTAATGTATATTGCTATATGTGACAACAGCGTTACATTTTATTAGATATGGCAAATCTACCAAACAGACTGCGTACACTACATCTGCCACTAACCAAGATCTCTCGTGCAGTTTCATTATGCCCATTATTTTCTACATTTTTAGCATATTCAAATGTGAAATGGAGGTTTATAAAGATAATTTTTTCCCGTATATCCTCCCTGGACCATCGAATCCATCATAGTTCAGGAAGTATACCAACGCTTCACCACTTTCCATTAGCATTCACAGTAAATGCAAGTATCATGATTCCCCCTTCCGTATCCTGTCTTTTTTCATAATCTTTGTTTAGAGTATTTTGTAAACCTTTCTTGCGCTTCGGCAATGACCTGCTCTTTTTCGAGAACTATTTCTAATTTCCCGTGTGGCAACTGTTTCACAAAATACACCTTTTTTTTTATTGCCTCGATCCCTTCCTTTTCGAAATTTTCACATTAACTGCACTTGAAGGAATAATTTCTTAGATAAGAACTGGCCTTAGCCTAATTCAAATATGGATTCTTTCTCTTAAGACCTGCGGAATAACATTATATGTGGTACTTTTTATTTTAAAACCTGTCGATTAACAAGATGTAGATTGTCCAGTCGGACTCAAATTGATATAATGTAGTTACACTTTTTTTGAACAGATCTACATCTACATCCTGATCATACTCCGCAAGTCACCTAATGCTGTGTGGCGGAGTGAGCTTTCGGTACCACTATCCGATCCCTGAAACCCTGTTCCACTCGTGAATAGTGAGTGGGAAGAATGATTGTCGGTGAGCCTCTGTATTGGCTCCAATTTCTCGAATTTTCTCCTCGTGGTCAATACGCAAGATGTATGTGGGGGAAGTAATATGTTGTCCAAATGCTCCGGAAAAGTACTGTCTCGAAATTTCAATAGTAAATCTCTCCGTGATGCACAACGCCTCTCTTGTAACGTCTGCCAGTGGAGTTTGTTTAGCATTTCCATAACGCTCTCTCGCCAGCTACACGATCCCGTGACGAAACGCGCCGCTCTTCGTTAGATCTTGTCTATCTCTTCTATCAGTCTTACCTGACAGGAATCCCAGATAGATGAACAATATTCAAGACTCGGGCGAACAAGCGCCTTATAAGCCACTTCTTTCGCGGATGAGATTCATTTCCTTTGTCGATAAAATTGAGTATGGTGTCTGCTTTTCCCACAATCTTTTATATGGGCATTCCACTTAAGATCGCTCTGAATAGTTACGCCTAGATATTTTACGGCAGACGCTGTCTCCAGCTGTTTGTCATCAATAGTGTAGCTGTACAGATCCAAACATGAATGGAAGTTTATAAACTGATCCTCTTCGCATATTCCCTAAAGTAGTAAACACCCTCAAATCACTCATTTTTCTGTCATTCGCAAATGTGTGACCACATTACATTAGTGTTTACAGGAAAAGCAGTCCACATTCAGATACATATTTTTCCCACATTCTTTGTGTGAACGGATATCCATTTATCAATAAAGAGTTTGTACTAGAATATTTCACTTCTTACTTGTGACCTTATCGGGTATGGCTTGGTTTCTTTAACATCTGACAATGATTCAGGTTCCGCCACACAGCCATATTAAGTATATTAATCGCTTCTTCTTCTTCTTCTTCTGCCTCGAAATGTCTACCCGGAAAAGCTACTGTAAATACACTATGCAAACACCAAAGCCAGTTCGTATATATCCTAAAACACGTTGTGGTGGTGGTGCAATGCATTGGAATGTTATCTAGCACATTATAGATGAGTGTGCTGACTTAAGCTGCCTTAAATGCAGCTTTATTCTTACTAATTTCTCCTACTGATCTCGCTCCATGTAACAAAGGTGATACGCATTTTTTACTTTCTCGAATACTGAAACATAGTATACTGATCAACTGCTGCTGTCAAAGTTTCATATATGCTCAAAATATCCGAGATTTGTGTAACAGATGAATACATGTAAGAAGCAGTCGAATATAAATGGTTCAAATGGTTGAAATGGCTCTGAGCACTATGGGACTCAACTGCTGAGGTCATTAGTCCCCTAGAACTTAGAACTAGTTAAACCTAACTAACCTAAGGACATCACAAACATCCATGCCCGAGGCAGGATTCGAACCTGCGACCGTAGCGGTCTTGCGGTTCCAGACTGCAGCGCCTTTTAACCGCACGGCCACTTCGGCCGACCGAATATAAATCAGGCAGAAGGTAAGAAGTAAGTAAAATGTTTATTGTTTCCAAAGTAATCGCCATAACTGTTAATAAATTTATCCCAATGTGAGACAAGATGCTCAATTCGTTCAAAGAGAAATTATTACCGTTGCCTATCGAACTATGCTTGTAACTAGGCATGAACCTCTTCGTCCGAAGTAAACTGATGACCACAAATGTCTTCTTTCACGGCTCCAAAACTGTAGAAATCGCATGGAGAGGATCACGGCTTTATGGAGAATGTATAAGGGCTTCGCAGTGAAAAATGTGCAGAGTAGTCGAACCAATCTTGGCAACGTATGAGCATACGCTTTTACACTCAGCTTTTAAAAAGTGTGATGGTTCCACGTAACGTAATGCGACAAGGAAAGGAGCTTATAACGAGTGGAGTCAGTGTGATACGTTACATCAAAGCCGTAACACAACACACATAAGCCGTATTAATTCAAAAAAATTTACCTGACGATGGATGTTTGAACCCCAAAACTCGTTGTGAAAATAAATGAGCAGTGACTGGAAACAGTAAACTTCATTCGAAATCAGTAACAGTCATTTTTGTGTTAGCAGAAGAGCCAACACCGTGTTACGAGTGGAGGCCGAAATGCACGCGTTTTGGCTCACGCAGGCTGGCGTTAAGGACGGAAGAACTATACTGACGTGAGGTCTGGAACATGACAAGGAATGAGAATTCAGAAAGCGGACGTAATTAGTTTGATACTTAACTTTAATCCATTAATGATGAACGTCACTCTTGACGGTACATGATTCACAATATTATCTGTTCAGAATACATTCTTGAAGATAGTAATTATAGGAACTGAATATGGCGCCTTGCTAAGTCGTAGCAAATGACGTAGCTGAAGGCTATGCTAAACTGTCGTCTCTGCAAATGAAAGCGTATGTCGACAGTGAACCATCGCTAGCAAAGTCGGCTGTACAACTGGGGCGAGTGCTAGGGAGTCTCTCTAGACTAGACCTGCCGTGTGGCGGCGTTCGGTCTGCAATCACTGATAGTGGCGACACGCGGGTTCGGCCGGTTTAAAGGCTACCACCTAGCAAGTGTGGTGTCTGGCGATGACACCACAGTCATGGTAAAGCCTAACCAAACAATGTGCACATTTAATGTTTTGTCCATAATTTCTCATCTTATACAAGTCAATACGTACAAAAAATAAAGACATTAAAAGGGCACAGTTAACGTTATTTTTTATTAAAAACAAGTTGTACCTTTAACAGTTTCGAACTTACAGCTTCATCGTCGGTTAGAAACCGATAAGAATGTTATTTGTGTTTAATAAACAGAATTATTAACTATGACTAGGTGTAGGCGTGTCTGTTAATGGACAGATGAACTGAACTTAATTGATGAGTAGGGAACTATCGAATTACACGAAAACATTAATTTGAAGATGACTTCTGCAAGTGATAAAGTTATTTTTTTGAATTTCTCTTTATTTTCATACGGTCACTGACTCACCTTATCGATTTTCGACAAAAAATTTTACATCTTTTGCTTTTAGATGACACGCTGTTCAAAATATTTTACAATTGAGTTAACCTCCGTCTGATTATTCCTAGGATTGGAATCTTGCTGCAGTGCGGATGGTTGTTACTGTGACTAAAGATCCATAAAAATAACCGTTCTTAATGGACGTCGCGCCGTAAACGTTTCCGTTTCTCTTGGGCTGCTTAGCTTTCGAGCGGAATATTTCATCTGTCGAAAAGAACGGCGAGTGGCAGCAGGCTGCGCCTCTTTTTGTGCTCGGGTCAGGGCCGCGCCGTGTCCAGGACGGCCATCTATCACGCCCCTTTTGCGTGAAATGAACGGCGAAAAGAGAATATTAATTCTGGCCGCCTGCGACAAGCTGTCCAGCATTAGAATGGCGATGTATTAATAACAGAGCCGCGGGGAGGGCCGCTACGGCGTGTTCATCCTGCGTTCATAATGAGAGATTCAAGTTCCTCTCGTTATTACCGTTTTATTCGCCTCGAGAACGTTTGTCCTGCAACGTGACACGCTGTGGGGCGACTAACAAACAGCGGCCGACAACTGTGAAACGTGTATCAGCTCCACTCAGTGTCGGAACGCCTGCTTAATCTGCAGCTTTGCTCCGCGTCTTCGTTTTTTCTGTAGCCGCGAGGAACACATTCCGTGAATTAAGTAGCAACTTAAAGGAATAAGCATGAATCAATAATCTGATGCTTGCTACAGACGCTAAAAGCTGTTAATCCCGAATATGATTATGAGGCCATTGAATGAAACGTCACTCTGTCCGTTCCGTATACTTTACCCGTGTATTCATTAAACCAATTCGGGCTTGTACAAGGATTCTTCAGCATAGACATGGTCGATGTTTAAGAGGAGCATTCGAACGAAAGTACACTGTGTACGTAGCTGATAAAACTATTGTTTTAGTTGATTCTGATATCTATGAGGAAAGTGTGTAAACCAATCCAGAATTGTTGCTTAGTTATCATACCTGCAAGTAAATATAAATATCTTTAGGTTTAAATTAAATCGTTACTGTATTGTTATAGTAATTTTCGAACCGGAAAATAAATACATCTCACTGATGATAGAACACACAGCACTGAAACACGCCTGAGAAAAGTGAGTAAAACAACCAAACAGTGTCTTTCGAAAGACAGAACACTTCACCAAAGGTGATTAAGAAGAGCCATTTCCGTAAATCAGAAGTAGCTATTTCCCATTTATATTCATAAAATGTTTAGCTTGTTATAGCATCTGGAGATGGAGAAAAAACTCCTAGTGTACTTCATTAGTGCGTTATAGAGATTGTTTACAAAGAAGGACATAAGTAAAGACGACTACATTCAATCAATGACATTTGGATATTGTCTGAGTACTTTCTAGTAATGTCCTAAATGAGCTGAATCTATTGCACATAATACATTGGCACATAATACAGGATAAATAACATTTAATCGTGAAAGCTGTTACGGATAATTGTATGTGATAGTAGTACGCAAAGGAACCGTTTCTGAGGTAGTTGCGAATGTATGCTTGATAGCTGTAAATGACGTCAGTAGAGAGTATTGTCCCAAATACCAGAAAGCTATTTGAAATATATACCTTTCAGTTAAGTCACCATCTAATTAGGCTCAAATTTCACTCATAGTCCTTCATTGGGGAATGTGGTAGATGTGTTACGGGACACTGCCATCACTTACTTCTGAAGTAAAAAAATAGCGTTGACGAAATGGAACAGTGAATACAGCCTGCCAAGATCTACGAGATGATCTGGAGATGTTCGTAAGTATTCTTAACTCACTCCATAGACAAGAGAAATATTGCATCAGAGAGGACGAACGTGGAGTATCTGTAAATTATGCCACGTAAGGTGCTGAAGTAGTAAGTATTTATTGTTAAGGTAGGCCCTCAGGGACTCGTAAGTTGCTTGGCGAGTACGGGCTTGCGACCCCAGGGTTCCTGAGATGTGAACTGGTAAGCGCCGTCAGTCTTCTATTTCTGTAAGCTTTGGGCATGATTCAAAGACCACTGAACGGCGCGGCAGTGGAACGTTGTGTGTCGCACGGAACGAAGATCTTCGATTGACCGCCTGGATGGGAAAAACCTCTGTAAAAAAACCTCAGTCTCGAGGTGTGCTCTGTGCTGATCATTTGTATAAGGCTTCCTAAGCGCATGGGGCTCTGCCTAGATGGACATGTACTTCTCTAGCTGCTTGTGAGAACGAGATGGACCCCTCAAAATCTTCTTCTCAGTCTTCCAGCGGAATGGGTGCGCCATTTTGAGGTACCTACACCCAGTCGCACAAGAGGCCTCGTGTGATGAGCCCTCCAGGTTCTGGAGTTGTTAAGAACACTAAGATATTTTGCTACAGAATGCAGGCTGCAGATTGGAATACATTTTTGATAGTTAAAAGAAGAGAAAGTACCTTTGAAAATGTCTCTCCTTCTTATATTAAAATGGATTTCGAAGGCATCAAAGGGACATTAAAATTAGTCAAGCAGGTATACGATCGAACACTGTTGGTTGAAGCAACTAATTCATAGCAGGCAACTAACCTGCAAGAAGCGAAATGCTGTGGAGAATATGCAATTGAACTGAGCTCCACACCACGCTGAATTACAGCAAAGGTGTTGTGACATAGCCGGCCGGGGTGACCGAGAGGTTCTAGGCGCTACAGCCTGGAACCGCGCGACCGCTACACTCTCAGGTTCGAATCCTGTCTCGGGCATGGATATGTGTGATGTCCTTAGGTTAGTTAGGTTTACGTAGTTCTAAGTTATAGGGGACTGATGACCTCAGAAGTTAAGTCCCATAGTGCTCAGAGCCATTTGAACCACTTTTTTGTTGTGCCATACATGGATCTGGTGGATATCCCCAAAGAAGAACTAAAAGCTGAGTGAGCCCAGGAGGGAATAACTGATCTGCAGAATATCATGAAATGAGTGAGTGGCAGTTTTGTCAAATCCGACTCGGTTATAATGACTTTCAGCAGCACGAAAGTTCCTGAGAACGTCAAGGCAGATTTCCTTCGCGTAGCTGTGCGGCCTTACGTACCCAACTCAAGGCGCTGTTTCAGATGCCAACACTTCGGCCGTAGTAGCCTTGGGTGTAAGGGAGAAGCCATTTGAGGCAAATGTGATAAGGCCACCCACGAAGGAGTCGCCTGTTCGTCACCTTTGAAGTGTGTGAACTGCTCCGGGGCTCGCCTTGTCTGGAGTCGGGATTGCAGCGTCTGTCTTGAAGAACGGAAGATACAAGAGCTTAACACTAAGAAATGAATCCAATATGGCGAGGCCAAACAGATTTATGAAGCCATGCTGCCACCAACGCTCGCTGCCTCCTTTGCTTCAGTTCTTAAACAGCCATTGAAGAAAGCCGATGTTGCTATACAAATGGAGATCTTTAGTGTCAACACTAGCAGCTGCGTTTGTCACTGAACTTGTACTGCAGCAGTTATTTCGACGCCTGTACCTCCACCAAGAACTTCAGAAAATGCCGTCGTTGCCACCGTTGTAGAGCTACCATCCCCTCCAATGATTCAATCTGGGATGTTGTCAGGTGGTGCCGCTACCACAGTCGCAGCTGTGGCTCCAAAGCCTATCCAGTGCAAATATCAAACGTCAAGCGTCCAACACTGATGGAGTCAGGAAATAAAGAGTTTGATGATATCAACATCATTCTCTCTGATGTCTCTCAAGATTCTTCTGCAGAGCTAATGGATCTTGATATCGATCTGAGGCAATTATCTCACCACAAGACTGAGCCTCCACCCACTATGGGAATCACCTCTAGAGGAGAAAGACAGGGTGAAAGTGCAACCCCAGTGATATGTGGCCCCATATTACAGTGCAACATTAAGTGGTTCAGGAGATATTTGCAAAAAACTGACACTGCTAGCACAGTAATGAAATCCTAAACTCAGATTGGAATGTATACCGCAGAGACAGGCTGGACAGTGAAGGGGGAGGCGTGTTTATAGCGATAAGAAGTGCATTAGTATCGAAGGAAATTGACGGAGATCCGAAATGTGAAATGATTTGGGTGAAGGTCACGGTTAAAGCAGGCTCAGACATGGTAACTGGATGTCTCTATAGGCCCCCGGGCTCAGCAGCTGTTGTGGCTGAGCACCTGAAGGATAATTTGGAAAATATTTCGAGTAGATTTCCCCACCATGTTATAGTTCTGGGTGGAGATTTTAATTTGCCGGATATAGACTGGGAGACACAAACGTTCATAACGGGTGGCAGGGACAAAGAATCCAGTGAAATTTTTTAAAGTGCTTTAACTGAAAACTACCTTGAGCAGTTAAACAGAGAACCGAGTCGTGGCGATAACATATTAGACCTTCTGGTGACAAACAGATCCGAGCTATTTGAAACAGTTAACGCAGAACAGGGAATCAGCGATCATAAAGCGGTTACGGCATCAATGATTTCAGCCGTAAATAGAAATATTAAAAAAGGTAGGAGGATTTTTATGTTTAGCGAAAGTGACAAAAAGCAGATTACAGAGTACCTGAAGGCTCAACACAAAAGTTTTGTCTCAAGTACAGATAGTGTTGAGGATCAGTGGACAAAGTTCAAAACCATAGTACAATATACGTTGGATGAGTATGTGCCAAGCAATATCGTAAGAGATGGAAAAGAGCCACCGTGGTACAGCAACCGAGTTAGAAAACTGCTGCGGAAGCAAAGGGAACTTCACAGCAAACATGAACATAGCCAAAGCCTTGCAGACAAACAAAAATTACGCGAAGCGAAATGTAGTGTGAGGAGGGCTATGCGAGAGGCGATCAATGAATTCGAAAGTAAAGTTCTATGTACTGACTTGGCAGAAAATCCTAAGAAATTTTGGTCTTTTGTCAAGAGCGGTTGGTGGATCAAAACAAAATGTCCAGACACTCTGTGACCAAATTGGTACTGAAATAGAGGATGACAGACTAAAGGCCCAAATACTAAATGTCTTTTTCCAAAGCTGTTTCACAGAAGAAGACTGCACTGTAGTTCCTTCTCTAGATTGTCGCACAGATGACAAAATGGTAGATATCGAAATAGACGACAGAGGGATAGAGAAACAATTAAAATCGCTCAAAAGAGGAAAGGCCGCTGGACCTGATGGGATACCAGTTCTATTTTACACAGAATACGCGAAGGAACTTGCCCCCCTTCTTGCAGCGGTGTACCGTAGGTCTCTAGAACAGCGTAGCGTTCCAGAGGATTGGAAAAGGGCACAGGTCATCCCCGTTTTCAAGAGGCGTCGTCGAACAGATGTGCAGAACTAAAGACCTATATCTCTAACGTCGATCAGTTGTAGAATTTTGGAACACGTATTATGTTCGAGTATAATGACTTTCCTGGAGACTAGAAATCTACTCTGTAGGAATCAGCATGGGTTTCGAAAAAGACGGTCGTGTGAAACCCAGCTCGCGCTAGTCGTCCACGAGACTCAGAGGGCCATAGACACGGGTTCACAGGTAGATGCCGTGTTTCTTGACTTCCGCAAGGCGTTCGATACAGTTCCCCACAGTCGTTTAATGAAGAAAGTAAGAGCATATGGACTATCAGACCAATTGTGTGATTGGATTGAAGAGTTCCTAGATAACAGAACGCAGCATGTCATTCTCAATGGAGAGAAGTCTTCCGAAGTAAGAGTGATTTCAGGTGTGCCGCAGGGGAGTGTCATAGGACCGTTGCTATTCACAATATACATAAATGTCCTTGTGGATGACATCGGAAGTTCAATGAGCCTTTTTGCAGATGATGCTGTGGTGTATCGAGAGGTTGTAACAATGGAAAATTGTACTGAAATGCAGGAGGATCTGCAGCGAATTGACGCATGGTGCAGGGAATGGCAATTGAATCTCAATGTAGACAAGGGTAATGTGCTGCGAATACATAGAAAGATAGATCCCTTATCATTTAGCTACAAAATAGCAGGTCAGCTACTGGAAGCAGTTAATTCCAGAAATTATCTGGGAGTACGCATTAGGAGTGATTTAAAATGGAATGATCATATAAAGTTGATCGTCGGTAAAGCAGATGCCAGACTGAGATTCATTGGAAGAATCCTAAGGAAATGCAATCCCAAAACAAAGGAAGTAGGTTACAGTACGCTTGTTCGCCCACTGCTTGAATACTGCTCAGCAGTGTGGGATCCGTACCAGATAGGGTTGATAGAAGAGATAGAGAAGATCCAACGGAGAGCAGCGCGCTTCGATACAGGATCATTTAGTAATCGCGAAAGCGTTACGGAGATTATAGATAAACTCCAGTGGAAGACTCTGCAGGAGAGACGCTCAGTAGCTCGGTACGGGCTTTTGTTAAAGTTCGAGAACATACATTCACCGAAGAGTCGAGCAGTATATTGCTCCCTCCTACGTATATCTCGCGAAGAGACCATGAGGATAAAATCAGAGAGATTAGAGCCCACACAGAAGCATACCGACAATCCTTCTTTCCACGAACAATACGTGACTGGAATAGAAGGGAGAACCGATAAAGGTACTCAGGGTACCCACGCCTAAGAGCATCGTGACGTCGGCGTGACGTCGGTCACAGTGTGATGGATCTTGCATAATCTGGCAAAATACGGAAAATTGTGGAGAAGAACGGTAAAAATAGGTAAAAAAGACGTAAAATTGGGGAAAATACGAAACTTAGAGGAACATGTGTAAAACTGTGGAAGAATGAAAGTATTTACGTATCTGCCTGGGTGTGGCCTGTGATGGTGCCTTAAATGATGTAATATTAAATTGTTAGTAAGAAACAGAACTCATGTGATGTGAATTAATGTAATTTATAATAAACAAATACACACGTCATACAACCTCACCATATGGTGCCGAGCTCCAGTGTAACCCATCCCACTCAAGTGTCCCAGTTATGAAATGTGATGGTGTGGAGGGAGAGGAGGGGTTGCTTGATTCTCATAGGTCCAGAGCCGAGTGGAGGGAAAGGGGAGAGGGGCTGGTGATTCTTCTGGGTTACCTTGAACAACACGCAGTGGTTGCCTGTGGCAGAGGGCATGCGGAAGCAAGGAGCCCGGGTGTGTAATGTGACACCAGATGTGTAACATGACAATAGATGTGGCAATATCGTTATCATTGCCCGTACCATCCTTGATAACTACTACTTATCTGTTGCAGCATATCATCCGAGAAGCAAATATTGATAACATGCCTGCAGTGTACAGAAATCCTGCAACTTTTCTGGATGTACGTCTTATTTTTCTTTTTAGGGATACCAGATGCAGTGCTTTGCGATGCACTGGAAGTGATGCGTCACTGGATGTTTAGCTGTCCTGGTTCATTCATACACCGCTGTTCTACTACTCACTATGCGCTGAAGCGAGCTGTGGTGAGCGGTGGTACACACGTAGGATTGTGGTTTCCTATTCCTCAGTACTCTATGGGCACTGGATAGTGAGGTTGCTAACCAGTACCTGTTGTACAGCATTGAGGTGACGACAGATTTGCTGTATCTGCGAAATCTATGTCAGCCTAAATCATTAAACTCATTAACGTATTGGTTTTTGCAACTGTTGCTTCTGAGGGTGGGCTTTTTCACCCGACTCTTACAGTACGCCCTTGAAGACTCCTTGTGCTTGCATGATTTCGGAAATAGAGTGTCCCATGCAGCGGAAAAGATTTGTAAGGCTTAATCAAGTGTCCCATTCCAAGTGTCTCACCCATTATCCTCTCTTAGCTCTCTCTTAGTTATTTAGTACCAGGTTGGGCAACATCCGTGCCATGTGACACATTGAACTCTTTAATCTGACGTGCTGACAGGAGTTCCTTCCCTAGAACGCAGTTCCTTGTCTTGCAAGGCGACACATTTCGTCAGCATTCTGATTAATCATCCAGTTTCTGAACATACACTGACATTCTGATTGCGTGCTTTCTACTCATCTTCGAAGGGAGGTAAAGATTATTTCTTTGCTTGTAATTTTGGCGGTCACAAAAATCGCCTCTGTCAACGTATATAGGGTGTGTCCTAATTAGCAGCGAAAACTGAGACTGTTGAATGTTTACAATAATAGAAGCAAACCCGTTTCAGTAAACATCTGACCACAGAAGAGCCGTTTGCGAGATACTTTGGATTTTAGCTGACGTGGGGTTACTGAATTCAGTATGAAATTTGCTCCTAGATAATTCATATATACATGAAATGTAAACTTTTAGAGTAAGTCCACATCTAATTGGGCACAAATTTCAACCATGGCCAACCTTAACCGTAGTATGTGTGTGTGTGTGTGTGTTAGGAGCTTACGGGAGATCAAAAGCGAGCTTATCAGCTTCGTTACGCACATAAAAAACGAAATGTGGATAAAATTACAATAATGTTATGATACAGTCACAAGAAAACCTAAAAAATAAAACTCATGCACTCACTCAAACCTCGCTCACGTTGACCACACTGTAATTCCATCTCAAACGCTCTAAGACAATGGAGAAAGGGGAAACGGTAGTATACACGAAACTAAAACAGGAATAAAACGACGGAGCAACTAAAAGAAAGGCACAAGGAAAAGTGACTGGTAGGCTAACCATTTACAAAAAACATGGGTGAACCAGTAACCCTGCTAACACGTTAAAAACATCTCTATAAATGTTCGAAAATATGTTGGACAAAAAATGGTTCAAATGGCTCTGAGCACTATGCGACTTAACTTCTGAGGTCATCAGTCGCCTAGAACTTAGAACTAATCAAACCTAGTTAGCCTAAGGACATCACACACATCCATGCCCGAGGCAGGATTCGAACCCGCGACCGTAGCGGTCGCTCGGCTCCAGACTGTAGCGCCTAGAACCGCACGGCCACTCCGGCCGCCTATGTTGGACAAATCACAAAACCTGACTGTAACCAGATCCATTTGAATGTTACATAAAACAGAGGGTAGATACGTCGGCAAATCCGCCGCTGCCCACCGATCGGAAAATAGAACACCGTCTAATAAAACGCAGCGCACAGTGATGTGTAAGAGAACGTCGTTCCGTCGACGTGGATGCAAGGAGGTACGCCATGGCCGCTTAGTGGGCTTTACTAGGTACAGCTGTCACTTCCAGCCATTAATTCTCCCATCGACGCAAGACTCTGTACTTCAGCAGCGACGCGATGCACGTGGGGGGATGGCACACTGAAATAACTGAGGATCACTTGACGCCTTCTTGGATGCTACACCTGCCCTTTCATTTCCCACGATATCCATGTATCCTAGCACCCAGCGGAAAGACACTTTCCCAACCGTTGTAGTTGGAGGAGGGCGCCCTGGATATTCTGGACTACTTTAGCTGCTGGATACAAGAGTTGCAGAGAGTGAAGGGCACTCAGAGAATCGGAACAGACAAGAATTTCAGTGCCCGAATCACGTCTCATCTGCTCCAGTGCCCGCAAGATCGCACGTAATTCCGCATAAAAGACAGTAACGTCTTGAGGCAATCAGACCTGGAGGACACGATCAGGGAAAACAATGAGCAGCAACTGAGTCCCACTGTTTCGACTCATCACTAAATACAGCTGCAAATGTGTGGTGCTTCGTCAGAAGTCCTTAAATAACGTGCAAAAAAGATACGTAGGAGTGCAACATTCCCTATAATGCACTAAATCTAAAATTACTGAGGGCCTCTGCAGTAACCCGGGAGGCACACTGTTAAAAGCCCTGGATCTGGGGTTGTAGCTGCTCCACACCAAGGGACCTAAGCATGCTGATCACAAATGGTCTTGTTGCTCGTGGACGACAGGAGAAAAGGGGTCCCAGAGGCGGACGAGTGACAGTATAGTATGCAGCCGGATTCGGAGATTTGAGGAATTTACATGCCTTACGCATCATGATGAGTTGCTGTCGGATTGTGAGTGGTGGTTCAGCAGCCTTAGCACAGACGCTGGGCATGGGGTTGGTCTTATAAGCATTTGTGGCCAGTCTAGTTTTCTCATGGTGGATAATGTCAATGATCTTCTGATAAGAAGTCCTCGCTGGTCCATTCTCTAAGCACCCACAGTGTAGGTGTGAATGCACAAGAGCCCTATCAGAATGGGAAGTAGAACGGCGTCCCTCAAATGCAAGTCAGGTAAATTAAAAATATGATGACAATGATTAAAATGAGCACACACACACTTGTCTGCAGAAAACTGAATACACCTACAGATTGCTGTTGCAACACTGGAGGAGGAACAGAAAACAACAGAGTTGTTCACAAATAAGGAACACTGTACAGGACTCCTGACTGAAGACGTGATAATGTTTATGGCTATAGCACAGGGGGTAACACTTACACACTGCCCTGTGGAACACCATTCTCATTCTCAAAACGATCCGACTGCATGTCACCAACTCAGAATCTAAAAAAGCGCTAAGACAGGAAGCGTCGAATGAAGATGGGGAGGCGACCACGAATGCCCCACTGATGGAGTTGTATGAGAACTCTGTGTCTCCAAGTAGTCTCATACACTTTACTGATATCAAAGAATATACCGAGACAGTAATGGTTAAATAGGAAAGCCTGCTGAATAGCCACCTCTAGTACGGTCAGGGCGCCGACAGTGGATTGACATCCTTAGAATCCACACTGAGAGCAGCTAAGGAGTTCCCTGGCCTCCACCAGCCTGCCCAGGCGACGGTTAACCATTCAGTCTAGCGTCTTTCCTACAAAGCCCGTCAAGGCAGTAACAACTGGGACTTATGGGGTCCTTTGCTGGTTTGAGGAGATGCATCAGAATTGCTTCTCCCCACGAGTTGTGAAAGTTGACTCTCTGCTGCATAAGATTAAAACATTCGAGGAGGACATCCTCTGACGCTGCTGTCAAATGTCGAAGCATGCAATACCACATCTGGTCGTGACTAGGTGTAGTATGACAAGTCTCAGACAATGCCGATTCCACTTCCAATATGGAGAAAGGGCAGTTGTAAGACTCAGAATTGTGGGATCTGAAGTCCAACTTGCACCCCTCTTTCCGCACCGCAGCGGCAAAACGCTGGATCATGGCTGCACCTGCAGTAGTCGTAGCAAGATGTTCTCCCATTGTCTGAGCGATGTTTCCACGCATTTTTGAGACACTCCTGTGTCAGGACTGCTGCTATTATCAGACGGCTGTGCCTAGTGTAAATCGTTCTGATGGATTGCCATAGTTTTGTAGAACAAGTGGAACAGTTGATAGAGTCCAGGAACGGTTGCAATGACCTGTTATTGCTCTCCTCAATTACGCGTCGGGCCTTGGCTCTTGCGACTCAAAAGGCTGTGAAGTATCAGCTCCTGGGCGCCATTTACACAGTCGAAGAACTGCATACCTCTCCCAGATTGTTGAACCACACTCATCTGTCCACCAAGCAATAGGTTGCCTCCTACGACGACCTGAAGGCGTTGGGATGGATAAGTCAGCAGCATGATACAGGCTCCAAGGTATATGCCATTTTCCTTGAATTCCGGAACGCGTTCGATACAGTTCCGCACTGTAGCCTGATAAACAAAGTAAGAACCTACGAAATACCAGACCAGCTGTGTGGCTGGATTGAAGAGTTTTTAGCAAACAGAACACAGCATGTTGTTCTCAATGGAGAGACGTCTACAGACGTTAAAGTAACCTCTGGCGTGCCACAGGGGAGTGTTATGGGACCATTGCTTTTCACAATATATATTAATGACCTACTAGATAGTGTCGGAAGTTCCATGCTGCTTTTCGCGGATGATGCTGTAGTATACAGAGACGTTGCAGCATTAGAAAATTGCAGCGAAATGCAATGGATAGGCACTTGGTGCAGGGAGTGGCAACTGACCCTTAACATAGACAAATATAATGTATTGCGAATACATAGAAAGAAGGATCCTTTATTGTATGATTATATGATAGCAGAACAAACACTGGTAGCAGTTACTTCTGTGAAATATCTGGGAGTATGCGTACGGAACGATTTTAAATGAAATGATCATATAAAATTAATTGTTGGTAAGGCGGGTTCCAGGTTGAGATTCACTGGGAGAGTCCTTAGAAAATGTAGTCCATCAAAAATGGAGGCGGCTTACAAAACACTCGTTCGACCTATACTTGAGTATAGCTCATCAGTGTGGGATCAGTACCAGGTCGGGTTGACTCAGGAGATAGAGAAGATCAAAAGAAGAGCAGCGCGGTTCGTCACAGGGTTATTCGGTAAGCGTGATTGCGTTACGGAGATGTTTTGCAAACTCAAGTGGCAGACTCTGCAAGAGAGGCGCTCTGCATCGCTGTGTAGCTTGCTGTCCAGGTTTCGAGAGGGTGCGTTTCTGGATGAGGTATCGAATATATTGCTTCCCCCTACTTATACCTCCCGAGGAGATCACGAATGGAAAATTAGAGAGATTCGAGCGCGCACGACGGAGGCTATCCGGCAGTCGTTCTTCCCGACGCGACTGGAACAGGAAAGGGAGGTAATGGCAGTGGCACGTAAAGTGCCCTCCGCCACACACCGTTGGGTGGCTTGCGGAGTATGAATGTAGATGTAGATGTAGATGATGGATCAAGTGTATGATGTCCAGTCATCCCTGTATGCTGTCGCAGTGTTCAGACTCAGCTAGCTGGCTGAACAGCGTCCATTTAGCTCTGCTGATCATCCCCTCAGTGACATCTGTTCAGGTAATGCTCTGTCTAGTAGGTGAACGTGAAGTGGGAAGTGGTCACTGGAATGGAGGTCGTCAATGACTTCTCACTGAACAGAGTCTACGCGGGCTGAAAAGAAGAAAGACAGGTTGATGGCTCTGAATGACCCAGCAACAGCACAGAAATGAGTATAAGTACCTGTGCTGAGGACGCACAGCTCGTGACACGTCGGAAGGCTCTATAAAAACCAATCCTGAGGGCAAGTAGAGGTCGTGCCCTACAAGACGCGATGGGCAGTGAAGTCTCCCAGTAGGAGAAATGGGCGGGGAAGTTGCTCTATAAGATCTGTCAAAGTAACTTCAACTGCAACTGCTTGCAGGTCGGTAGCTAGGGACAGAGCAGAGGGGTGGTGCCCATTATTCACAAAGAAAGTAATCACACCTTTGGCCCTTTCTCCAGTCAGATCATATTTGTGACACAGTGTATAGACCCAAATTACAGGGGCATCAGATGCTTTAAAACGCATTTTGTGCAAACACAAGCACAGGGGACGTTTCTACATCTACATCTACATCCATACTCCGCAAACTGTGTGTGCTGAATTAGTTATTACTGCTATTGATGCGCAAAAGTCCAACTCCATCCTTCATAACTAGGAGAACTGAGTCGGCACCATAGAGATAAGTCGGCATCATAGAGATAAGTTTATGTCTACATTTTATTAACAAATTACGTCGCTAGAGGCGATATTTCATCATTAGAGGCACCAGCACACTACATCCAGACAGATACGCAATCACCCTCATTTTCTTCATATTTTTCCGCAATTTACCTCAGTTTACCCAATTACGTGAGTTACAAGTCAACGTCAACATCGCATCGTGACGTCCCCACGTCGTGTCACAGCATCGCGTCTCGTCGACGTCACGATGCTTTCAGCCAATCACAGTCCGACGTGGACCTGATTCATTTATCATTACTAAGCCACCACTCCATTACTAGTGTGTGTGTGCGTGTGTGTGTGTGTCGTGGTAGTGGTAGAAGCAGATCATACATAATAAAATTATAGAGAGAAGTGTTTACCAGTCTCATGCCGTTTTTGTCTGATAGAATCAGAACGTTTATCATTCTACTCCCACTTCGGAATATTTGTTTTCTGTCCTAAACTTTGTCATCTATTTGATGGTTATTGGCATCATTAATGTTCGTTTATGTTGCTGTACTTACCCACGCCAAAGCTATGTGTATGGTGTCGATGGAGTGGATAGATGTCTGACGCTGCGTCAGCTGTTGCGTTCGGTCCGCACTAGAGTAGCGTAGGAAACTATTCGCTGGGTGTTTCTTGGGAACGCCCCTCGTTACAGTACACGTGAGATGTGGTCGGTTTCTTTCCGAGGAGGCTTAAGTGAGGGCAAAGACAGTGTAGGTCACTCAGAGAGTTGATGTATCAAGCAGCATCAAATGACTAGAAAGGCGAAAAGTAAGGAGCTTACGAATGAAACCTTGAATGACATGAATTTATATCTTAGAGTACAAACAACTTGATGAGACGAGAGCGCACCGCATTATACGAACCGCACACGACTGTAGTGCCTCCAACAATATCATCTGTGGTATACTAGCCTGTCAAGACACGACGAATTTGGCGAGACACGTGAGCAGTGCTAAATCTCAGCACAGCACACATCGTATGTTATTACACGTCTAGCGCAGACATTAGACCTTCTGAACATAATTCCATTGAAAACAACTAGTTTTCGTGCTGATCATTCCCAGCAAAGCCTTTAAGTCTTAATGCAATATTGTCATGTAGTAGTCAGTCTCTCTCTTTGTGACTTGTAAAATATTCATGTCTCGAATTTCTATCCAATAGCACTCGGGAAAATAAATCAAGCAAAACGCGTGTGCTGGATAAACATAACAAGTACCAGACTTGCGCATACAAAGAGATTTATGACAGGGTTATCTTTCACGCAAGATCCATATGACTTAGTAGAAAAATCCCGTGTTTCATTGTAAACGGTTACATTCACATATTTTTTAAACAAATCTTCACCTTCTGCATAATAAGTTTTCCCCTTGTCCTCATTGTTTATCGGTACATATATACCTTTGGGTATTGTTTACTCTCCTTTTTATTTCTGTAAAAATCATACAAAACTTTACATTGGTTTTTATTCAACGACAAAAATAGAACGTATACGTAAATTCTGTTGTGATTACTCACCAGAGGTTGCATCATTTGAAGTTAGAGGTTTACAGGTAAGTCTGATGTCACGAATATCATAACTTAACAACGCGTCATCTGCAGAACAGTAGGGAATAGAACGTTTCTTTCTTCAATATTTATTTATTTTTGTACAATTTTGTTGCAAGGAACATTAATCGGCGATCTGTATTTACTACTTTTTGTCATATTGTGCATTTTTGCTGTGTTTGTGGGATGTTTTAACTAAACGCCTTTTACCACTGGACTACTACATAGTAGCTCTACTTCCTGCAACAAAAAGAATTCAAGGTGACATTCATCGAGGAGTGTTATGTTAAGAAGTGTTATGCTACTGTCACCACTTATTTGTTCATCTTTTTGTTGTTCTTCACTAGTGTGGTGATAATTTTCAGTGTTTTGTGCAAATTTAACTATTCTGGCTATAAGCTTTTAAAAAACTTTCTTTCCAAACGGTTGTCTTAGAACTTAATTCTTGAGTATTTTAGTAACATATTATTCTGTTGAAGTCTCTTAACTTCCGAGAAAGTTAGATGATCTCGGTGTATCATTTATTTGTCTGTAAAAACCTTTAGATCGTAGAACCGTTTACATTACATCATACAGTAAGACAACAGCTTATATGGATCCTTCACAGTGACAAAGAGAATTTCTGAAAGTGCTAGTCTCAGTCACATTCTAATATATTTTATTCGAAGGAGATCAAGATAACGCATTTGGCCCGGAAACAGGAGGTACTGGAACGTGTGTGTACTGTACAGCGCAAAGATGAATATTTCAGTTGTTCTGCTGTCTAAATTGCGTCAAAAGAACGGTCTCTATCTAGCGTCTTCCAAATGTTCAGTGGTTTTTCAGTACACACAAATGCAGATTTCATTGCCAACGAGCAGTAAGAGCATTAACAGAATTAATCATGTAGCAGCAGTTCCTAAAACAATCTGACATAAATCTCTGACGCATCTAATACTGTACTTCGTAATTTTATAGGCTCGTAAAATAATTATGTCATTTAAATTAACCATTTTAGCTCGAACCTGAAGGGCATGAACTGCTGCGTTAAAAATTTAGACCTTTTCCTACGAAATGACATAACAAAATATTTGATGTTCTCTGCCTCCTGCTATAGAATCACGTAACTTTTCAGGTAAATTTACTGTTCCCAAAATGACCACTGTGAACTCATGAGGTGCCTAAAAATTAACAGACAGCGCAAAGAAGCGGTACAGGTCAGAGATGGTTATGAAACTTCCTGGCAGATTGAAACTGTGTGCCAGACCGAGACTCGAACTCGGGACCTATGCCTTTCGCGGGCAAGTGCTCTACCAGCAGAGCTACCCAAGCACGACTCACGATCCGTCCTCTCAGCTTTAATTCCGCTTGTGAGGACGGGTCGTGAGTCGTGCTTGGGTAGCTCAGTTGGTAGAGCAAAATGTTTCAAATGGCTCTGAGCATTATGGGACTGCTGAGGTCATCAGTCCCCTAGAACTTAGAACTACTTAAACATAACTAACCTAAGGACATCACGCAGAGACATGCCCGAGGCAGGATTCGAACCTGCGACCGTAGCGGTCGCGTGGTTCCAGACTGTACCGCCTAGAACCGCTCGGTCACCCCGGACGGCAGTTGGTAGAGCACTTGCCGGCGAAAGACAAAGGTCCCGAGTTCGAGTCTCGGTGCGGCACACAGTTTTAATCTGCCAGGAAGTTTCATACCAGCGCACACTCCGCTGCAGAGTGAAAATTTCATTCTGCAGAGATGGTTATGAGACGTGAGTTTCTCCTGGCGTATACAGTTTTCAAATAACTTCCGGGAAATCAGCTAGGTAACACTTTCAGCAACCACCGATATTTCGGCGGGAGAACACCCCGCCATTTTCAAGGCAAACTGCAACGGACATGTGACGTACATGCAAATTTGAAACCTTGGTTCTCGGATTGATGAAAGAAAGATAACACACACTGAACACTAGTGCCACCAAAGATGACCAAAGTCAGAGCTATCGATAGTGAGACTACGAACTCGCAAGTGAGGTAGCAGTGACTCTGTCCCTCTGTTTTTTGACAAGGGAGAGAGCCGGATTCCAAACGGAGTTCAAACAAAAACCTCCGTCCCTGTTAACGAGGTTGCTCGCTAATTTAATTTCAACTGCCTCCTTAATAACACTGTCCCAATAGCTGGACGTGCAAGCTAATATCTCGGTGTCATTATATAACATGGGGTGACCAGTATCAAACCAATGTCCGGCAATAGCAGATCTACTTGGCTGCTGTAATCGTGTGTGCCGATTATGCTCAATACCTCGGTGCTCCACGGTCCTGATAGTTTGACCAATATATGCCATGCTGCAGCTACAAGGAATGCGATATACACCCGCCTTACGCAGACCAAGATCAACCTTAACAGAACTTAAAAGCGCTCTAATTTTAGATGGAGGTCGGAAAACACATTTCACATCGTATTTCCATAAAATGCTGTTTGTACAGCCGTTACGGCGCCTCCCATGACCACCAGCGGCGTACGTCGGCCCCACATAATGCCACCCCAAAACAGCAGGTAACCTCCGCCTAGCTGCAGTCGCTCGACAGTGTGTCTAAGGTGTGTAGCCTAACCGGGCTGCCTCCAAACACGTCTCCGACGATTGTCTGGTTGAAGGCATATGCGACACTCATCGGCGAAGAGAACGCGATGCCAATCCTCAGCGGTCCATTCAGCATGTTGTTGGGCCCATCTGTACCGCGCTGCATGGTGCCGTGTTTGCAAAGATGGACCTCGCCATGGACATCGGGAGTGAAGTTGCGCATCACGAAGCCTATTACGCACAGTTTGAGTCGTAACACGACGGCCTGTGGCTACACGAAAAGCGTTATTCAACATGGTGGCGTGGCTGTCAGGGTTCCTCCTAGTCATAATCCGTAGGTAGCAGTCATCCACTGCAGTAGTAGCTTTTGGGTGGCCTGAGCGAGGCATATCATTGACAGTTCCAGTCTCTCTGTATCTCCTCCATGTCCGAACAGCATCGCTTTGGTTCACTCCGAGACGCCTGGACGCTTCCCTTGTTGAGTGCCCTTCCTGGCACAAAGTAACAGTGCGGACGCGATCGAACCGCACTATTGACCTTCTAGGCATGGTTGAACTACAGACAACTCGAACCGTGTACCTCCTCCTGAAACTATTCGGCTGTCCGACCCCCTCCGTCTAAGAGGCACCGCTCATGCATGGCTGTTTACATCTTTGGGCGGGTTTAGTGGCATCTCTGAACAGTCAAAGGGAGTGTGTCTGTGATACAGTACCCACAGTCAACGTCTATCTTCAGGAGTTCTGGGAACAGGGGTGATGCAAAACTTTTTTTTATGTGTGTATATCTACAAGAAAACTCAACTAATCGATTCAGAAGGAACGATAAAAAACTTTCCTTACACTAAGGTGTATCGCCATTCCTTTCACGGATGGAGGGTAAAAAGGATCACAGATTTACGTTTTACTGTACGAATTGTTATTGGTGAAATGAGTGAGCCTGTATACAAAGTAACTGGCAATCACAATAACGTTTCAAGAAGTCTTAGACACCTCTTTGCTCCCTGATCCCTTTTTTTCATTTTCTTACTCTATTTTTGTTTGTACACTTCTATTATAATATAACCTATATTTGTTTTGAGCTCCCGTTCACATGAAAAATGAAAGACACAGGAGGTCCTAACAAGATGTAAAAATCTTCTAACGTTTAATCTGGCATTTCAAGGGAACAATATCCTGTAATTCAACAAATCGAGCTTCAGACTCTAATTTATTTTGTTATGCGAATCGTAAAAATATTCGAACTGATAACAGATGACCTGCTACCCGATAGCGCTGAAAAGCTTAGTTAATTCCCTGGAAATAATTTCACGTCTGTGTGTTTCATCAGAAACAGTTGGTTCATAATATTACTATTTATGAATAACAAAATTCATGGAAATATTGTGTGGAAAACTCTCAGTTAAAATATATAATTTCTTTAGCGATGTAGTTTTGCACTTCATTGGGGTTTTGCACTGAAACTATTTCCTAAAAGCGTTGCGCCTTTTTTGGTCTTGGGTAGTAATTATATAATAATTTTATATAACAACGAAAAGAAAACATTTCTTTTAGTTTCTGAAACTATACATGTGCAATCTATTGAAAAACTGTCTCATTTTGTATTCTTATTGTCAAATTCTGCCAACAGAGAATTGAGTAATACTGCAGAATTTGACTGGCTGATCAGAGCACGTTTAAATCTGGAGTGTAAATAAACTGAAGTATTAGTAATCAAAATATACTGTAAAAGTTAGTGTACAAACTCAGAAACGAGTCTCGGTACCATAAAGGGAGTTATGTGGTGTGGTAGCCCACTGTCCCCCATCCATGAAGAAGGTTCCCGTTTTTACCTAAAGGGCGTGCTTTTGAAGATGTAAAGACTGGGAAGTTTCGCCCTCTAGAAATTTCTAGAATATTTCAGAACATTCGAGAGTATCCAAGAATGTTCCAGAATATTCCAGACTATTCGAGAACATTCGAGAGCATTCAAGAGCATTCCAAAACATTACAGAATATTCTGGAATGTTTCACAATGATCCGGGATGTCCTCGAATGTTCGGGAACAGTCTGGAACATTAAGGAAGATTCCAGGATATGTATGTTCTGGAATTCACCACTTGTGGGCTACCCGTTGTTATATAAAGCAAGAACCGTCGTAGGTTCGAACGACAATTTCTTATTAGTGATGAATTGTAGACCCGAAAAAGCAATGCAGCAAGTGAATAAAAACGAACAGTGAATTGTGAGTAGTCAAAGTGATACAGTGATTGAATATAAATCGAAAATAAAGTGTGAAAAGTGTGTAAAGTGTACTTAGTGTATTTGTTAACAAAAAGTTGATATGATTTATATTTTAGACACATGACCAAACGTAAAAGAGAAGGAGATCTTGTAAGTTCTGAAGCAAAACGGCGAAAACAAAAAGAACAGAGAAAAAAAGAAACAGGGAAGATAGCGAAACACGCGTTCCCAACAATGAGAATGAGCAACGTGAGGAGCAGAGAAACAGAAGAACAACAAAATGAACGGATTGGAGAGTTAAAAATTGCGACTAGTAATAAAAGACTGCGAACTCAAGCCAGCCATGACAATATCACCCTACGAGAAGTACGCGGACGAGGAGAAGTAACAGCATAACCTAACAAATGAAGCACTTCATTATGAGCAGAACAAACAGAAAAAACGTCGTAATCAGGAAAATGGATAACATCCGAAAATATTGCAACGTGAAAAAATCCAGTACAGAAACAACAGAATTCTGCTGAATGAATTGAAATATTCGATAGCCATCACTGGAAGCACCTCCACAGGAATTTTTACGTTACATGACTAGGGAAACTACAGAATTAAGACACTTTTTTCGAAATATAAAAGCGTACAACGCCTGCTTCCAAATGATTTCATTCGGTGTCACTTCGAGCAACACTAACAGAGAGGAAATCGATCATGTTTTTTTTTTTTTTTCTTTTTGTTCATCCAAGGACAAATCTATCACAAAATTGGATCAATGCTACCACTACCTAAAGAAGATCATAAATTTCTGCAAGTATATTTAATCGGGCATGAAGACACAGAAACTGATCAAAGGTGCACAAATATCAGTGGACTGAGATGAGAAGTATTCCAAGATGTACAGAAGATCTTACACAAATACCGTCAACTGATTCACATATTCAAAACAGCACTAGACAAATGGTTTCTGACCACTACAAAGATATAACTCGAGACGACGAAAGACCACATGGTAACACGAATGTCGATTTAATGCACATCAGATAGACGAAGTCGCTATCGTAATTGTGGACGACAAAAACACAAGCCGTGACACAACAGTACAAGGAATAAGAGAAGAACTAGAACGCATTGCACAGACACACCGTTCCTATTATGTTGTCCAATATCCATTAATATTTCTGCACGGAGAGGGTAGATACCACTTTAATGTGAAAAAATCCAATCTGAAAAAGGAGTAGAAAGAAAGAAAAAAGTCACCTCCAAGGAGTTCCATGGTTACCGCTTGGTAATCAGAGACAATGAAACTTACAATTATATTTCTAACACTCACCATTTATTTCAACAATTCCTGGTAGATATATATCCAAAAATACTAGCGGAATGGATGCTCTGCGTAAGACTGAATCAGAAGAATCTAAGCACGGAAGAATACATCTACCTTCGATACGCAATCACAAATGACAGAAACATGGACGACAATGGTAATCTTAACCTCATCATACATAGGAAGTTCTAGATACATGCAAGAATTCACTCAAGATGCCATGACTTACATATGAAAATATGGGCGACCTGACCTCTTCATAACATTAACATGCAGCTCATCGTGGGTGGAAATCAAAGAACAATTTAAAATACGGACAAGCCTCCACACATGGACACGGCATTACAGCCGGAGTTTTCTGACAAAAACAAATAAGATTTATTGGAGGCATTACAAAATACCACATCTTGGTAAACGTACACAGTGAAAGTGACAAAAACAAGAACCGCCTCACTCACACAATCTCATTTGGGTACACAACAGAATTCGTCACACGGATATCGAACAAAACCATCCAAGCTGAATTTCCTAGTCCACAAGAAGGTCCGGAACCATACGACATAGTACTGAAAAACATGATTCACGGACGATGTCGGCCACTAAGCCCCAATTCGCCATGTATGAGCGATGGAAAAAGTACAAAAAAAATTACCCAAAACGATACTTGGACGACAAACAAATTGACCTTGATGGCTATTTCAAATACAGAATACAAATCACTCAAAAACGGTAGCTTCACAGCAAAAATCCGAATTCGAGACAGCGACGAACTGGAAATAGATAATCAATGGGTAGTACCATATAACACACCACTTTCCAGAATGTTCCACACACTGATAAATGTAGAATAATGAAATTCCATGAAGTCCATCAACTATGTCTGTAAGTATGTGAGCAAAGCAGTGACACGGCAGTATTTCCAACAGCCAAAGAAAGCCAACAACAGAACATAAACGACGAGATCACAATGTACCAAACTGGAAGATACATCAACACTAACGAAGCAGCTTGGCGGATTTTCGGTTTTCCCACATACTAACGCGAACCAGCTGTGCGACATCTAGCAGTACAGTTAGAGAATTGACAGAGAGTGTCCTTCGCGTATGACACCGTCAGAAAAACTGCACGTGAACCACCTCAGAACGCCACATTAATAGCTTTTTACCAACTGTGCCAAACGGATCCATTCGGTCCCTTTGTATAACACTTGGAACACAACAAGAAAAATCTCTCAACGACGGAAATAAGGAATTCCAGTAGAGTATCATCCAGGAATCACGAAAACTGGCGCACTAGGCTGAGTATACACTGTACATCCGAACAGCGGTGATTATTTCCATCTCTGAACGTAGCTATGGTAAATACTGCGATCATCAAGTTTAACAGATCTCAAGACTGTTGACGGTTACCTGTGCCACACGTGCAGAGAAGCATGCCAACGCTTAGAACTACTGGAAAACGACAACCACTGGGAACTATCACTACAAGAAGTCACACTCACAGCCTCCGCTGAACAAATGAGAGACTTATTCGCCATAATTTCAACAACATGTAACACATATAACAGCTATGGGACACCTTCAAAGACAGTATGAGTGATGAAATACTGTGCCAAATACAACAGGCTCATCCTGAACTGACCATCGAATTCAACGGCGACATCTTCAATGAAACACTCATTTGCCTAGAAGATTAATGTTTAGCGGAAAACAACCAGACCTTAGTCCATCTTGGGATGCAAGCACTACGAAAAGGTGTTATCATCGTGCTAAACTCGAAATTACAAAGTAAAAAAGCTATAACATTGACGATCTGCTTCAATACATTGCTCACAAGAAACCACTCCTCAGTGACAGTAAAAAGGAAAGTTCTAAGCGGAATTATTTATTTGGAGGCACCAGGCGATACCGGGAAAACGTTTCTAATAATCTATTTCTGGCGTAAATACGTGCTAAACACTACATTGCACTAGCGCTGGCGTCATTCGGCATTGCTGCCACGCTTATGTACAAAGGACTAACTGCCCATCCCACCCTACACATACCGTTGGATATAGCCGAAGAACAATCCCCAGTATGTATGATCTCAGGAGCATTTGGACGGGGTGAACTTTTAAATTAAACTAAAATTATCTTCCGGAACGAATGCACAGTGGCACATAAAAAAATCACTCGAAGCCACGGATAGAAGATTGCAAGACTTGCGAGGAAATTTTGAAGTGATGAGAGGAACTCTACTCATACTCTCAGCAGATTTTCGACAGACGCTTCCATTTATCAACAAGTCAAAACCAGCAGACGAGATTAAAGCATGCTTTAAAAAATCACATCTCTGGCCACACATACAAAATACTGCGACTAACAAAAAATATCAGAGTTGAACTACCGAAAGACGAAACAACAACACATTTTGCTCAACAACTTTCACAAGTAGGTGAAGACACATGTCCCACTCTACGACCGGCCTCATTAAAGTCAACAGTGATTTCTGCAACATAGCCATTGCTGAACACGAACCCATCGACGAAATTTATCCATACATTTTTCACAATTATACTAATCCCGACTGGCTATTTGAAAGAACAATTTTGACACTAAAAACATTATTGTCGACGATATCAACTTTAATACTGAAAATAAAATTCCCAGTGAAGAGAGAATATACAAATCGTTCGACACGTGGAGAACGTTGAAAAAGTGTGAATTTCCCTACAGAATTTATAAACTCTTTGCAAGTACAAGGAATGTTATTCCACTGCCTTCGATTTAAAATTGGATCTCCGATCGTGCTACTCATAATCTGAAGTCACCAAAACTATGTAATGAACAAGGATGATCGTCAAACATCTATCGAATAACATCATCGAATCCGAATTGATGACTAGAAAGTACAAAGGACACACACAATTTACCCCCAGAATACCACTGATCTCTACTGAACTGCCATTCCAGTTTAAAAGGCTGCAATTTCCAATCATATCAGCCTGCAATTTCACAATTAATACAGTACAAGGACAGACTCTAAAATATTGCAGCATCAACCTCAAAGACTCCTGCTTCTCTCACAGTCAACTATACGTCGCTTGCTCCCGAGTAGAAAATTCAAAAGATTTGTGATAACGGAATGAAAAAAGTTGTTTATAAACACTAGTTATTGTAAATATGTTTTCAATTATTTTCATATCTCTTATACTTTACAGCTTATCCATTTATTCTAACTACCGCATAACCTCATACCAACTCCCTGAGCGGATCCGAGTACCCAAGCTAGTTCACTGATAATGTCTGACTTGCAGTATGTCTGAAAGTTTCGATACAGTCACTGGCAAAACATACAGCATGATTACCTACTTACTAATATTGACTATTTCGCGATAAATTATATGAGTGGGCTGTGCTCTGGTTTGACGTTGAATAATTTGATACTCATCGTGAGACATGTAAGTGAATTGCACCACGAATATGCAAGCACGCCTCCCCAAGCATGCGCCGTCTCTTGTTTCGACGGTATAGCGGACAAAGTTAAACACACAATAGAAACATTAAGCTCACATCCGGACGGCGGTGGTCAATCTTGGTCGGGGCGGTGACAGGCGGAGCGCCGTGTTTGTGGACTTAATCTGTCCTCGTTTGCAGACGATAAAGGAGCGCGAGGGTGCGACCGTGGACACGCAATACATCACTACTGACGCCATCGATCTGCCGCCGGCGGCCATCTTGGCGGAAGCTGCGTCGGCCGGAAGTCGGCGCGCGTCACCACTCAGCAGACAATCGGCCGACAAAAACATAAAGAAGAGCGCAGCTACACAATTCGCACCCCAGCGGACACCTCGGCCGCCGGACAATGGCTGCTCTGTCAACACGCGCGCCTTATTACTCTATTAGAAGGGTGAAGAGCGGACAAAGCCGCCCGGCTGGGGGCTTAACACGGGAATACCTTCGGCGCCCGTCCAGCCGCGCGCGACTGCATCCGTCTCTGGCTTCCCCGCCTTTACAGTGTCACACTGCGGTATTGGCACTGCAACGTTGTATTCATCACGCCCTCCAGCGCAGCTTCTGCTGCCGTTCCACTGCTTTGTTTGCAGCGAGATAGTACGAGGGTGGCTGTCCGCGTTCTCATACTCTAGCAGAAATATCTTAAAACTAACGGAGACTACTTCAGTGTAAAGTGCTCCACACACTGAGCTGGAAAAGATACATATAACACCCTCAAGAACACGGTCGCTTTAGTGACAACTGAGGTGACATGTAGTACATCGTTCTAGGAGTAAAAGGTAACAAATTCAGACCGACTGAAACACATATGTCACTGTGAAAGATGCGGAAAGAGTTGCGTCAATAAATGGTGTACCCTTTTCAGGCGACAACGCAGGTTATTCACGCATGCAAACGATCATAAAGGTGCGAACCCTACGATAGACTGACCCATGCATCTTTTGCAATTCGGCAATGGACCTTTCCAACCCTGAAGAACGAGTAAGCTTCCGCTTCAACATGTCTCATACCAACCGGCGAGAGATCTAGTGATCTTACTGGCGAGGGCAGTTGCTGTACTTCGCGAAGAGCAGCAGCTGTGTGTGGACGGGCATTGTTCTGCTGGAAAAGCAGAAATGGGAGTAGTATGAGAACAACAGCCTGTGACGTGTAGACGTGTAGCGGCACTGGTTACTCTATCTAGCAGAAACATCAAACATGACCGCGAGGTGTAACTGAAGCCCTCCCTCCTCTCCCGCCTCCTCCTCGTCCCACTGTCATAAGTTAGATTAAGTAGTGTGTAAACCTAGGGACCGATGACCTCAGCAGTTTCGTCCCATAGGAACGCTCACAAAAATATGCACATATTATACTGCTTCACATGTTGGGCACAATGTATCGGTGCCACTGAACCTAGAGCTTGAGGGTATTGCTTTTTTCCCGGTAGTGTAGATACCTACTTGGCCTGCTGATGACACTGAGGAGTTACTCGAGTGAAAATCAGCAGCTTGAAGCCCTAAAGCCAACAACGGCGAGAGAGCGGGGTGCTAACCCAACGCCCCTCCATACCACATCTAACAACGCCATTGGCTAAGGATGACACGGTGATCGGCAGGGCCCCATTGGCCCATCAGGGCTACAACGGGGAGCTGTTTTTTCTTCGGTATAGGATGAGAACACGTTAAAGTTAACGTATCGAACATAAAATCGTTGACACGAAGGGAAAGAACATATGTCGTCTCTAGCGACTGATACCTTTCTTTTAATGCAAGAAGGTTGCTTTAGTTTAGACAGAACATGTAAGTGTGCCACGCAGAAATAATTAACACACGGAATGGCAACAACAACAATATTGATATCTATTTCGCTCGTTACTCTCTTATTTTTCTAGTCTTTGATAGTTAGTCCACGAGAATGACATTCTTTGCAAATGTACATACCAACTTTGTCTGTTTTTATTTTATTCGAAAGTGGTTTAATTTATGATGCTGAATGCAGAGACTGTTCTTTCCGTTTCCACTCTACATTCGTGAACATACATCGATGGACCTAAACATTAGAGCCGCTGACCACTACAAAACTGGATGCCGTCTGATAGCTCTGCGCCCATGTGACGTGCTCAGGAAAGTATGAGGGCGTGCTGAAAAGTAATGTTTCCGACTCCTTTTACGTGAAAACTCATAAAGTACTTTAAATGAAACAAATTTTATTAGAATTATAAAAGTTAACTGAATCTTCCGTCGGTTCTTGCAAGAACAACATTATGTTAACTGAAAAGCACTAGTTTGCTTCTGTTCTACAGTATTACTTTTATTGTGCTAACCGGTTTTCGGCTTACAAGGCCATCTTCCGAAGACTAGTTAACACAATAAAAGTAATATTGTAGAACAAAAGCTGTGGTGTCACCGCCAGACACCACACTTGCTAGGTGGTAGTTTTAAATCGGCCGCGGTCCATTAGTACATGTCGCACCCGCGTGTCGCCACTGTCAGTGATAGCAGACCGAGCGCCACCACACGGCAGGTCTCGAGAGACTTACTAGCACTCGCCCCAGTTGTACGGACGACTTAGCTAGCGATGCAACACTGACGAAGCCTCGTTTATTTGCAGAGAAGATAGTTAGAATAGCCTTCAGCTAAGTCAATGGCTACGACCTAGCAAGGCGCCATAGCAATTGATAGTTATCGTATGAAGCATGTCTCATCAAGAACGATGTATACAAATGATGGATTAAAGTTAAGTATTCCAGAAGCTACGTACTTTTCTTTATAGCATTCATTACGTATCCTGTTTCAGACCTCACGCCATCCTGCGTGAGCTTATAGCGTGCATTTCGGCGTTCTCTAGCAATATAACAAAAGCAAACTAGTGTTTTTCATTTATTACAATTATAAATATTTGTTCTTTGTGTCTACTTATTTATTCGTGAATGTAGTTATACTGGGGACGCATACATTTCTCGAAAAGAGGGACCAGCAATTTTATGAGGGTTATATCGCAACACCATAATTACGTTAGGCCTTGCACACACTAGTACACAACGTCGAGCGATTTTTGCATCTTGATAGTGTCTGTAAACAATTGAGCGATTACATATATAGACAACTGAGAGACGTTTCTAGTCTATAGACACGCTTTCGCAACAAAATCGCAGAAATTTTGACTCCTCTTTGAAATGGACGACATGAGACAGTTATTCGACAGTTACTATGTTTACATGCACTTTATAAATCGTATTTCGTAAACCGATTTACCAATACCGATTATGGTTGAACATGTAAACACTCCATAATAGATTCTGTATATCTGTTTCCAGCCTCCGCTTTTCCACTTCCACAATCGTTTTTTAAACATGCCTGGGTTGTCATGTTAGTTTTCAAACTATTCGACTAATATGGACGGAGTGGGTTATTGTGCAATGAGGGTAAAACAGAAATATTAGACTTACTCCCGCCGGAAGTTCGAGTCCTGCCTCGGGCATGGGTGTGTTAGTCTTAGCAGAAGTTAGTTTAAGTAGTGTGTAAGTCTAGGGACTGATGATCTCAGCATTTTGGTCCCTCAGAAATTCACACACATTTGAACATGAGACTCAACATGAAGTTATCTACCTCTAATGTTTAAGCGAAGAGGTATTGCGATTGTGCTGACTAAATCAGAAACTGGAACAGCTGTTTACCATACACTATATTTTACTGGGCTATCAAATCTGGTTTAGACATTAATAGATAAATACGACAGCGGGAAACGGTTTTCGAAATTTGGTTTCCTTGTTTCGGAAGATATGTCGCATGTATACGTAGTGAATGTGGCGCAACACTTCGAAGTGGACGTGTTGGCAGGGATGGTCTCCAGGTATTTTCTTTGCGCCGTGGAAAACGCTTCGTCGTTTTTCAATTTTTTTTATTGTTAAACATCACTTATCAAGACGTAGCCAAAGGAGAAAGCTGCAGCTGACTGAAGATTTTCATGTGGCGTAATGTTCGTGAGACGTTAGTATTTGCGAATTTAAAAATCGCATGGGCTGGCCAAAATATATAAAAAGTCGAAAGTAAATTACAGTCGAAACGATGACCCTCCACAAATAGGTCACGTTTCCAAATTTGCTGGTTTTTGATTTCTTTCGCAGTCCATTATAATCATTGCGCAAACCGCGATCCCAACAAGATCAGCCATATTTAGCAAATATCCACGAACTAGGCATCCACGTGTACATGAGACAAAGTATCTAGTCTGTCTACATACATTGTCTGGCTACATGTCTATAAACAGTTCCTCGACGATATCTATAGACAGCCGCTCGCTTTTGTATACAGGTGTGTACTTTCCTTTACACACCGAACCGCGCGGGATTAGCCCAGCGTTCTAAGGCGCTGCAGTCATGGACTGTGCGGCTTATCCCGGCGGAGGTTCGAGTCCTCCCTCGGGCATGGGTGTATGTTTTTGTCCTTAGGATAATTTAGGTTAAGTAGTGTGTAAGCTTAGGGACTGATGACCTTTGCAGTTAAGTCCCATAAGACTTCACACACGTTTGAACATTTGGTTTTTACACACAGAGATGTTACACGCTTCTACCGGCAGAGGGTTGCAACTGGCGTCAGCGAAGCGGGGAAGTCGCCCGAGTAATATGCGTGATATGAGAACAGAATGAAGAATTCGGAAGCATTACTTTTAGCACGTCCTGGTATACTCTTGTAAGAGGAGCAAATACGAATGGAAAATCAGTCTAGCGACGATACGAACCTCATATGGCGAAATCCACTGGCGTAAACGACTCTGACGAGGGGCAGATTGCTATGGCACAGTGCCTGGAAAAGAGCATCTGGGAAACGGTCAATCTGGTCTACTGTTCGCATGATACTTTCCTGAGAATCTATGGAAAGTGCCTGAGCGTCTTTGAAACCACAAGTAGGCTACAAAATGTTGGGTGTCCACATCTCATCACGGAACGGGAAGGTAGGTAGGTTGCCTTAAATCAGAGTAGGCAGAGATCTGTAGTACACAGAGTGCAATGATGCAATGTTGGTGCAGGCAAAAGTGTTTCGGAGCACGCCGTTTAGATCCTACTGCTGAATATAGGGCTCTGTAGTAAACGACCCTAGTTCGTTTCCATTTCCACCCAACGACGTTGTGAATTACGACTGCAGTGGGCACGGGATCATCGAGATTAGGCGGTGGATCAACATAAACGTGTCATCTAATTGGATGAATCACGTTTCTTGTTACTTACACCGGGTTGATGATCGTGTTCCCATATGTCGTCGGCCGGCCGGTGTGGCCGAGCGGTTCTAGGCGCTTCAGTCTGGAACCGCGCGACCACTACGGTCGCAGGTTCGAATCCTGCCTAGGGCATGGATGTGTATGATGTCCTTAGGTTAGTTAGGTTTAAGTAGTTCTAAGTTCTAGGGGACTGATGACCTCCGATGTTAAGTCCCATAGTGCTCAGAGCCATTTGAACCATTTGAACCATATGTCGTCATCCAGATGAAGTTTAAGGAACTGAAGTCACAGTTGCAACTGTGGACTACGTGAACGTTATCGTGGTTCATGCTTGATGTCTACCGCGACAGCTATTTCAACGCCAGCAAGATAGCTAAGCTTGTCACAAGGCCAGAATCTCGCTAGATTTGTTCTGAATTTCGTCCAGATCTATACCATTTTAATACACAATATAACATATGAAATATGTATCTTATTTGCTTTTTATACAATTTCATCTTTAATAATTGTTTAAGTACTGTCAAAGTTAGACAGAAAATTCTCAAATACTATGTTGTTGCTGACTTGCTTATAATAAAAATTGCCTATTATTGTCACTATCACACATAATGTCTCGATGATAAGCATGGAGCATTGAATTTAGAGAAATATTTTTCCCTATACTGATCCTAGGATGAAGCTTCGATCACCATGCTCCAAACATGCCATCCATGAACGTATGAATCAGTACTGACTGAAGATTGTAAACATGTCTACTTATTTGTACATATATATGTTTTAATTGCTTGTGCTGGTCAGAGAATGTCAGTACGCAAAACGCAATATATTTACTGAATCTTGCTTCATGTTGTTAGATACGTGTAATTTAGGAAGGCAGTAATTTCGTTATGAAGGTATTTTATTTTACTCCCCACAGTAAAAACTGCGTTTGGTTGTCATAGCTGCAATATCAGAGTTCTTCGGTCGTCTGAAGATACAGTAATGCTGGATCAGTCTAAACGTAACACGATGTTTCACCGTGTAGTGTGCAATAAAATTATATACTAGTGGTGAATGTACAGGTTCATTCCTATTCAGCTTAGTGGTTACCTGTTTTGAAAATCAGTCCTTATCCTCTTGCTTCCAATGTAGATGTCGGTGTAAATTTAGACGTAAATGAGCACAGGTCAGTTCCTTCAGCAGTTGCCACATGATAGCTCTGTGCAACTTCCTTGAGTTAAGCATTAACGAAGACGCAATGCGAATAAATCAAGCTTACTTTTCTTTACAACAGGAGGTCAAAATGGCGGTTAGAGCAGCCTGACACCTCACTGTCAAAGATCCGTCGAATTTCTGCAGCGCAGTTCTTGAAATCCAAAACCGAATACTGTTTTCCAGTTGTTCTAGCGTATGGGGATTGTTTGAGTACACTTTATCTTTCAGCTTTCCGTAAAGGAAGAAATAATATGTGTATAGATCTGGGGAACCCGGAGCCCAGTCAAATACAAAATCATCAAAAAAATTTCGTAATACTATCATAATCGCATTGGCAGTGTGTGCTCTTGCGTTGTCCTACATGAAATACCTGAAAATTTCTGGGTAGCTCATAGTTTTCTGAAGAAAGGCGCCGGTGTATGGTTGCGTGGGGAAAGATCGGGCCAATAATTCTAGGTGCACTTATTATACACCACACAACCGGTTTAGAATTATAAATAGACTCTTGATGTAACAGATGACCATTTTCGGAACTTCAACGTCGGTTTTTCTGCAGGATCACGTATCCCGACAAATGAAGTCCTGCTTAGAAATAAGAGCATTTCAGGGCCAACCTCCCCATCAAACACAGACCACAATAGGCACTGACATACTGAAGTCGAGCAACAACATCTAAATCGATGAGTCGATAAACTAGCGTTACTTTGTAAGGTGTGAGTTGGTGTACAGCTCTGCGAGCAGGTGCTTCTGACACGCGAGGCTGAAGTGTTACGTGGCGCAAAGATTTTGTAGGACTGCTATTCAAGACGACTCCTAGCTCACCTAATTGTTTAACGGATAAAGCCGATATGCCACTTTCCATAGTGCCTCATTACCAAACCTTCAGATTTCAGTCAGTGAGATCGGTGCCAAACGTCGTATATCGACACGGTATCACACAAAGCTCCCATATAGTTTGTGCTGTGTGCTGTCAACGAGGAAAATGTGTATGAACGGTAAGTAACATCTGATCTACGGAGCACAGGAAGACCATAACTGTCGACAATGGTAAGTAACATCTGATCTACAGAGCACAGGAAGAGCATAACTGTCTATAAAGGTAAGTAACATCTGATCGACGGAGTACAGGAAGAGCATAACTGTCTATAACGGTAAGTAATATCTGATCTACGGAACACAGGAAGTGCATAACTGTCGACAATGGTAAGTAACGTCTGATCTACAGAGCACAGGAAGAAAGTAACTGTCGTCGAGCAGAGTTCCAGTGGGGAAGCCCGTAGAGCGTTTGTTTGTCATATCAGGTGTTCCAGGTTCTAGCCCAGGTGATGACAATTTTTGTTCTGCCGGTCGCGTGAAACTATTATATGCAACAACATGTTCCTGACATGTACATTTAAATATACATACGTACTTCACAAGCCACGGTACGGTATATATCGGAGGGTACATTGTACCACAGCTAGTAATTTACATTCCTGTTCCACTTGCAATTAGAGCAAGGGGAAAACGCCTGTCTGTATGCGTCCGTATGAGGCCTAATTTATGGTGCTTACGTGACATGTATGTTTTCCGCAGTAGAATCTTCTGCAGTCAGCTTCAAATGCCCATTCTTTAAATTTTCTCAATAGCGTTCCTCGAAAAGAGCGTCCGCTTCTCTCTAGCGGTTCTCATTTGAGTTCTAGAAGCATTTCACAACGCCTGCGTATTGTTCGAACCGGCCGGTAACAAATATAGCAGACCGTCTTTGAATTGCTTCGGTGTCCTCATTTAATCCTACCTGGTACTGATCCCAACCACTTGAGCACCACTGAAGAATAGGTCGCACTTCCGTCCTATATGCGGTATCCTTTATAGATGAATCACACTTTCCCTAATGTCTCCCAATAAATCGAAATCGACCAGACTCCTTCCATACCACAGTCCTCAGATGCTTGTTCCACCTCATATCGCTTTGCAACGTTACGCCCAGATATTTAAACGACTTGACTGTGTCAAGCAGGACACTAGTAGTACTGTATCCGAACATTACAGTTTTTTTCTTCCTACTGATCCGGATTAACCTACATTTTTCTACATTTAGGGCTACCTGCCATTCACTACACCAACTGGAAATTTTGTCTAAGTCGTCTTGTATCTTCCTACAGTCCCTCAACTTCGAAACCTTCCCGTACACTCCAACTTTGTGTTCCAGTTCTTTATGATTATTCTGTGACACTACAAATGTACTCTACAGCTTTGCTACTTTCAAGAAAACGAAGAGGACGCTGAATGCCAATTAAATATCGCTACAAACCTCTGACAGTTCTTTTACACGTCCGGAATATGTTGTCCTAGACAACCATATCACATGTACTGCGGTACAAAAACTGGCATGACCAGTGCTCGGACCCACGGCCCTTGGTAAGGCAGACCACCGATCTACCGTCTTCCTCACGTGAACTCTACATGACAACCAATGACAGTTATGCTCTTCCCACCGCGCGGGATTAGCCGAGCGGTCTGACGCGCTGTAGTCATGGACTGTGCGGCTGATCCCGGCGGAGGTTGGAGTCCTCCCTCGGGCATGGGTGTGTGTGTTTGTCCTTAGGATAATTTAGGTTAAGTAGTGTGTAAGCTTAGGGACTGATGACCTTAGCAGTTAAGTCCTATAAGATTTCACACACATTTGACACATTTGAACGGCTTTTTTTTTTTTTTTTTTTTTTTTTTTGCTGTGTTCCGCAAGTCAAGTGTTACTTATTGCTTACTGTTATGCACGTTCTCCTAGACGACAACACGTAGCACAAACTATATCGAAGTTCTGGTTGATACTCTGACGGTATACAGGGCTCGGCAACGATCTGACTGACAGCTGGAAGTTTGGGTGTCAGTGACGGGCTGCAGCGTCGTCCGATGATGCGGGCTGGCCTACTGCCTATGGTTGTGTTGGTTGCGCTGCAAGGCGGCAGATAGCCTTTTATCGTACGTGAAATACCTCGTATTTCGATATTCACACTTTCTCTCAGACGTGGTATTGGCAGCTGATTCGAAATACTCTGCAGCACGAGAGATTTTTACCTACGTGGAAAACATAGAAATCAACATTCTGAATGCGTCCTACTCCTTTTAAATCTGAGTACATAACTGGTGTAAAATCAGTATCAGTGCCCTGAATATATTCCCCTCGTGTAGAGATTTTTGAGCAATAAATGAATATTAACGCGATCTGACATTTCTATGAGATATTCGGAGGTAGGAAAGATTTTAATTCCGAAATGGCAAATATAGAGGGTCTTCAACGTGTACTTAAACAGCTTCAATATATTCAAAGCTTGCTAACACGATGTTAAAGTGTATATTATCGTACCTTATACGAATCATGTGTGCAGTAGAAATGTAGATTCCAAGTTGTTTAACCTAACATCTATTCTCATCAAGATTTAAACACACCAGTCATTCTCAGCATACTGAGGACCAGTACTGGTCTCGAAGTTCTCTGCAGCTCGCGTCTATCTCAATCTTGCTGTAACATGCATGCAAAGAAATTATTGTGTAATCTTCGGATAGCAGCGTGTGTAAACAATGACTCCGCTGAAGGCCCAGTGTATTCAGTTAGTGTGCTCATGTCGAATATGACTTTAGACAAACAGTATATAAGCATATGGGAACTGACCAAGAAAGGATGATAAATTACGAATGGTTTCGGGGTGACAAATAATTAAAGACAAACTGGAATAATGGTTGATAATAATTCAAGGAAAACAGCACTATGGCTCAGCAATGAAATTACAGACGTGCAATAAAATGAGTATCAATCACCAAAATCAGAACAAAGAGAACCCTGTATAATTTGTTTTTCCTATAGTTCACTAAGGTACGCACACATACAGATGCCGGTAGTATCGCACACACGAGGCATAAAAAGGCACTGCATTGGCGGAGCTGTCATTTATACTTAAGTTAATCATGTGCGAAGGTTTCCGACGTGATTAGTACCGCACGACGGGAAGTAACAGACTTTGAATCCGGAATGGTAGTTAGAGCTAGACACATGGGGCATTCCATGTCGGAAATCTGTAGAGAATTCAGGGTTCAGAGACCCGCAACGTGAAGAGTGTGCCGATAATACCAGATTTCAGCCACCACCTCTCACCACGGACAATGCAGCGGCAGACGGCCTTCACTTAATGACTGAGAGCTGCAGCGTTTTCCTATTGTTGTTAGTGCGAACAGACTAGCAACACTGCGTGAAGTAATTGCAGAAATCAAAGTGGGACGGACGACGAGCGTATCCGTTAATGGGCTATGGCAGCAGACGACCTACGCGCATGTCTTTGCTAACAACACGAAATCGCCTGCAGCGCTTCTCCTGGACTCGTAACTATATCGGTTGGACCCTAGACCGCTGGAAAATCGTGGCCTGCACTGATGAATTGCGATTTCTGTTTGTAAAAGCTGATGGTAGGGTTCGAGTGTGGCGCAGGCCCCACGAAGCCATGACGACACATGTCAACAAGGCACTTTGCAAGCTGGTAGTGGCTCCATAATGATGTGGGCTGTGTTTCCATGGAATGGACTGGGTGCTCAGGTCCAAGAAAACCGATCATTCACTGAAAATTGTGTGTTCGGCTAGTTGGAGACCATCTGCAGAAATTCATGGACTTCATCTTCCCAAACAAATCTAATACACTACTGGCCACTAAAATTGCTACACTAAGAAGAAATGCAGATTATAAACGGGTATTCATTGGACAAATATATTATACTAGAACGGACGTTTGATTACATTTTCAAGCAATTTGGGTGCATAGATCCTGAGAAATCATGACCCAGAACAACCACCTCTGGCCGTAATAACGGCCTTGATACGACTGGGCATTGAGTCAAAACGAGCTTGGATGCCTTGTACAGGCACAGCTGCCCATGCAGCTTCAACACGATACCACAGTTCATCACGAGTAGTGACTGGCGTATTGTGACGAGCCGGTTGCTCGGTCACCATTGACCAGACGTTTTCAATTGGTGAGAGATCTGGAGAATGTGCTGGCCAGGGCAGCAGTCGAACATTTTCTGTATCCAGAAAGGCCCGTACAGGACCTGCAACATACGGTCGTGCATTATCCTGCTGAAATTTAGGGTTTCGCAGGGATCGAATGAAGGGTAGATCCACGGGTCGTAACACATCTGAAATGTAACATCCACTGTTCAAAGTGTCGTCAATGCGAACAAGAGGTGACCGAGACGTGTAACCAATGGCACCCATACCATCACGTCGGGTGATACGCCAGCATGGCGATGACGAATACTCGCTCCCAATGTGCGTTCACCGCGACGTCACCAAACACGGATGCGACCGTCATGATGCTGTAAACAGAACCTGGATTCATCCGAAAAAATGATGTTTCGCCATTCGTGCTCCCAGGTTCGTCGTCGAGTACACCTTCGCAGGCACTCCTGTCTGTGATGCAGCGTCAAGGGTAACCGCAGCCATGGTCTCCGAGCTGATACTCCATGCTGCTGTAAACGTCGTCGAACTGTTCTTGCAGATGGTTGTTGTCTTGCAAACGTCCCCATCTGTTGACTCAGGGATCGAGACGTGGCTGCACGATCCGTTACAGCCATGCGGATAAGATGCCTGTCATCTCGACTGCTAGTGATACGAGGCCGTTGGGATCCAGCACTGCGTTCCGTATTACCCTCCTGAACCCACCGATTCTATATTCTGGTAGCAGTCATTGGATCTTGACGAACACGAGCAGCAATGTCGTGATACGGTAAACCGCAATCGCGATAGGCTGCAATTTGACCATTATCAAAGTCGGAAACGTGATGCTACGCATTTCTCCTCCTTACACGAGGCATCACAACAACGTTTCACCAGGCAACGACGGTCAACTGCTGTTTGTGTATGAGAAATCGGTTGGAAACTTCTCTCATATCAGCACGTTGTAGGTGTCGCCACCGGCGCCAACCTTATGTGAATGCTCTGAAAAGCTAATCATTTGCATATCACAGCATCTTCTTCTTGTCGGTTAAATTTCGCGTCTGTAGCACGTCATCTTCGTGGTGTAGCAATTTTAATGGCCAGTAGTGTATTTTTATGAATGTCAGTGCGCCTTGGCTGCACTACGCAGGGCAAAATGAGCTCCAATACGATGTTAGGAGGCATCCCATTGTTCTTGTCACCTCACTGTAATACTACATAAGTGGGCTAGTAACGTGAACCACGATTTATATTTACGGATGAGTTAATGAAAGACCGATATTGATCCTTAAACAAGGCACAAAGATATCGTTCGGGACAACCGATTTAGCAATAGCCACAAAGAAAGCACATCTATAAAGCTGAAAATTAAATAGGATATGACGCCCTTGAGCGCGAAATGCGACATTCTCACCGCAGATTCTTGTAGTTTGCGGCACAGAAACGGCCATCGGAATGAAACGTTAGACAAAGTCGTCAAGCCTCCTGAACCATGTAATTGCAGGCAGCACCCACGCGATAAATCTAGCACCTGCAATCCCAGAAAGACACGTGTCTTTGTTTCTCAGTCCACATGGGACTCAACCGACGTTACACAGGACTGGTCAGCCAGCAATCGCTGGTGTGCTTGCGCTATGCAGCACAGCCTGTGGCATTCCTAACAGACGAAATCCGTGCACTGAGTGTCTTTGCATCTTCCGAGAGACTTACAGTTGACTTATGGATAAATGATATGAAGACGTTTTCTGATGAAAGGTATTCAGACCGAAGGATGGATTTTGAAATTTCCTTACTTTCGTTTGCTCCTTGAAATGCAAGAGTTTTCTACTGTCTACCTTCGCCATGCTGGCAGTTAGGAGTTTTCTGTTCTGTTGCGTGACTCTATACTGTACGTCATGGACACTACTTCCTGTTTTCGTCCTTTTTCTTTTATTTAGAGCATTCAATTACGGCAGTAGCACAAAATAGCACACGGAATTAAAATTCCTTGAACACTCTACGTGTAAATTACTCTATGCGTGTACAACGTGTTTGGGCTCCAAATTTCTTACCTTTGATAAAATGAAGATGCTACAAGGCATGTCTCACTCAATGTAATAATTACACTTGTTATTCAAACGAGTTAATGGTGCTAAAAAATTACCATCGCGATTTTTGAAATTTTCTGTTGTGCATATTGTTATAGCTTCGAGTCAGAACAAATATTTATATCTGTTTACAGATTAAGCGGTTATCGATACGATATACATCTTGGTAACTAAACGCAGTATCGATGGGCAACAAACGAACAGAAGACAGCGATCCACTATTTCCTAAATTATCTGTTGTCATCAAAATATGCTATAGAAGAACCTGTTATAATTTTGGACGGTTATAGTAAAGTAAGCCACCGTGTTCAGACTACGGAGCTTCTTCAGTTGATCTTGAAAGAGAGAGAACTGTGCGTCAGTCTGTTTATTCGTACAATGACAGTGATGTGCAACAGTCTGTGCTGATTCTCGTGTGCGGAAAGAAAATGTCATCATCTGATGACAACAGTACATAGAAGTGTGTGATTTGCGTAAGATTGTATGTGTAGTGGTGTTCCATAGTTTCTCTGTATTTGTTGACTGAGCATACAATTTAGGTCGATATTCTGACAAAGGAATAGACGAGCTACGTAGTAAGTATATATAAATATAGACGTGTTAACGGAAGCGTTATCTAAGTGGTGTGTGTATTGTCACTGGTCCACGTCGGCCAATGATTTTTATCAAATCTGCAAGACCGAAAATTTTTATGACGATACGTAAGACATAGCATCATCACATCGATTATTAAAGTATTCTTTATGGTTGCGATAGTTAATGTGTCTCTGTCGAGCTCCAATCCGCTTGTCTCCAAAAATATCTTATCTGGTTGCATCCATTGTCTCCGATTTTCTTTCTATGATATTTGTCTTTCAAAAATGGTTCAAATGGCTCTGAGCACTATGGGACTTAACATCTGAGGTCATCAGTCCCCTAGAACTTAAAACTACTTAAACCTAACTAAAAGGACATCACGCACATCCGTGCCCGAGGCAGGATTCGAACCTGCGACCGCAGCGGTCGCGCGGTTCTGGACTGAAGCGCCCAGAACCGTTCGGCCACAGCGGCCGGTGACATTTGTCTTTGGTGAAAGATTAAATATCATGAGCACCTGATTATAGAAGACACGACCCTCTCTTCTTCGTAAGGAGTCGTATAATAAACATTCCTGTTTCATACGTCTAAAACAGGTTGCCTAAGCGTCTTGTCTTCTCTGTTGCCTGAAAATTTCTTAGAGAAAATTCTGTTTCCAAGAGGTAAAGTTAATTCTATTTTATTTCAGTGCCTAGATTAAGTGGAAGGGCTCTAATTCATGTAATAACTTGTTCTTAATTTCTTATTGCCTCTTTCAGGATTTTGTGCCACCGCTAATATGATTCGAACAAGAATTTTGCGCGTGTCTTAACGTCCAATAGGCAATCTGCTAGACTGGAAGTGAGCCACATTCCCAGCAGGCGTTCCTTATGAACGATTACTGCCGTGTTACAGGTCCCTCATGTTGATTTTGCGCCCTTTTACGTCTACGAGGCATACAGACAATTTCCTTTGGAATTGTGTGAACAATATATTTCGTGTGTGACGGCGCAAAGTGCACTGCGTAAAATAGACCTCTTTGGCATTGTCTAACACTCTTTGCGTGCGCTAATTATTCTGTTGCGTTCGCTGTAAATTTTTTTGTTCTTGAATGTGCAAATATAGTTATTAGTAAAATGTCCTTTTTTTTCTCCTTAATACTTATTCAGCTGCGCAAATTCCAATACTTAACTTGTTCCCACATGTTGACCTTGTGGGAAAAACAGACATTTTCTGTCATTCAAGAGAGCACATAGAGTGGCACACTCGTACAGCAACTCTATACTATCAAAAACAATTGTCGTTGGTGCACTATTACGCACTACTTGAGAATTTGGATACATTTGAATAGTCTTTCTAGCTGTAGTTCCGTACAAATTCAAAGAGGACGTTTTCAGCAGTAACTGTTAAGTCCGGCAAGTAGATAGGAAACTCAGTCTCTTCCCACACTATACTTCCAGTCTTTTCCTGTACCACGTTACTGCTCCGTCACATGTTGTATGTAAAGTACAAAACTTTTTCTCTGCACTGCAAATAAGAAGCCTTTATTAATCTACTAGTTACCTAACATATCACAAGTGGACAGTGTCCACCAGAGGTCTCAATTAATAAATTGCAGAATCACTATGAAAGACATGACAAGTATCGTGTAAAATTCAACCCTTCTCTGGTATGATGTACTGATGTAAAGACGGTCTTATTACACTTCGAAGTAGCACCATAAGCTGCACATTTCTTTTCAGTAATGTGATTTCAAATGGTTCAAATGGCTCTAAGCACTATGGGACTTAACATCTGAGGTCATCAGTCCCCTAGACTTAGAACTACTTAAACCTAACTAACCTAAGGACATCACACACATCCATGCGCAAGGCAGGATTCGAACCTGCGACCGTAGCAGCAGCGCAGTTCCGGACTGAAACGCCTAGAACCGTTCGGCCACAGTGGCCGGCTAATGTGGTTTCATTAGTCCTAATTATAATCACTTTATTTATTCTGTCGTTAACAGTGAGCAGCACTTTTTACTCAGTATATTTCAGGATATCGTACTACTTATTTCGATTTTAAAAATAGCTCGAAAACTCAATAAACGTAAAAATCATATACGTCATATTGCAGGAGTTGGACGTACACTTGCGATTATCATCTTGAAAGCGAAGTTTTTCCGAAATTTTTCATGTACTGTTGAAGTAAAATGGAAACTGAACAAGGAAGTAGAATGTAATCAGTCATCTTTACTACTGTAGGGCAGAAAATTATTAGAATCTTAGTATCTGTGAAAATTTCTTTAAGCAGAGATAGTAGAAGGGTTATCCGTTGAGAGGGAAGAGTATGAGGGCCTAGAAATATTTATTTCTCTTCTACTGGTGATCTTATCCTATCAGCTGAAAATCATGCAGTTTCCCAAATCATGGAAATGATTGAAAGAGGTATGTTCGGAAAGCAAGTACCCATTGAAAAAAAAAACTCTCACCAAATCTTTTTTTTTTTTTTTTTTTTTTTTTTTTTTAAACCAAGGCCAGCCGCTGTGGCCGAGCGGTTCTAGGCGCTTCAGTCCGGAACCGCGCAGCTACTACGGTTGCAGGTTTGAATCCTGCTTCGGGCATGGATTTGTTTGATGTCCTTAGGTTAGTTAGGTTTAAGTCTAGGGGACTGATGACCTAAGATGTTAAGTCCCATAGTGCTTAGAGCCATTTGAACCACTTTTTCAAACCAAAATTTATTATTATAAGAAAGAAGATTGCTTAAATTATTTTTCTACATAGTTGCCACCATAGTTCAGACATTTGTCATAGAGGCAAACTAATTTTTCTATATCCTTGTCATAGGAAGATGCCGCCAGTCAAGACAGCCACAGTTAAACATTGGATTTTGCATTGTTATCGCTGTTAAAGCACCTCCGTCCAAAATCATAGCAGAGCTGCCTTCACTGGCGGAATCTCTCTGAGAAGAGGACATAGAAAAGTAGGTTTCCTGCTGTGACATATGTCTGAAAAATGGTGACAACTAAGTAGAAAAATAGTTTAAGGAATACTCTTTCGTGTAAAAACAAATTATGGTTTGAAAAATGTTTTAACCAATTTCCTTTCGGAAACGATGCTTACTTCCCTGACACACCTCGTAGATGAAGCTGCAAGAGAAAGCGGACCTGCAGTTTCCCAAAAATAGACGTAAGTCGTGTAATGCTGATACTAGTGACATATTTTCAGTGAAAATAAAGAGAAGATATCTCATAGAGCAGGTAAGGAGAGATGCTTTCAAGACAGGAGAGTGGCAGTCTCTCTAGGAAAGAAAAGAATAATGTTGCAGAAAATGGTAATATCATAGGAAACTCGGGGAACATAAGAATTTTTCAAGGACAATGAAAAAACTGCAGGTAGCAATGAGCTTGAAATTATGTGGCAACGTCCTGACAATGTGTGAAGAAAAGTTATACGAAATGATGTTTGAGTACATTTGAGCGATAAAAGTGACAACAAAATGTGTGGAGGTTCACAGGAACGCGGAAGGGATTATGATCACCGTATTGATGATCGATAAATCCTGAAAGAAATTGACTAAAACTATGACCGCAAATATGATTATATGCGGCAAAGACAATGACAAAAGTCGAAAGACTGGCTACCTCTTGAGAATAGATGGTACTGAACGGACATTACATGAGTCACTATTATCAAAAATGGAAGAAAGCAAATGAAATCACTTGATGCTTTGTGTCTATGTCAGTCGTCTCCAGTGCATAACACTTACGATTCTGTTTCGATTCCAAGGGACTTATCCTTCTGTGCGTCAACGAATCTCAACGTAACCCAAAATAATGAAAGTGTACAGCCATGTGTACATTCTTGCTCTATTACAGTTCTGCCTACTGGGCAGTTTATGAGCGCTACAATGGTCGGAATCTACGTTAAACTGTACGTGTCCTTACACCTGGCTATGTAAGTCACTTCTAAAGGTGGGTGGGGGGAAGGGGAGGGTAACGGTATGCCACCTCAAACAAGACCATGACTACTAAAGCACTGTGGTGTTCCAGGATTGATAACTACTTTACATTTTAAGTTCGAGAGCAGAAAATTCAAATGGGAGGAAAAACCGAATGACAGTTCGCCTGTGCTCCGTTTTAATTCTAAAACGGAACCAGAACTTTTCTGTCTTGGACTAGTAAACGATGGCCATAGATTTATCGTTTGAAAATCAGGTTTCGAAATATGGAAACGAGTACGTAAAGACACTGCCATATGTTCGGTGCACTGGTGTGTGGCAACGATGCACCGCGGCAGTCGGGTTCTCCCCTCGGCGGATTCAGCACCTGCACGCTACTCTTCATCTGCTCCACATGGCTCATTTGCCTATAACAGATTTTTAAACCAGATCTCTGAAGAGAACCGTATGCCATTAGCCAAAGGATCTGTGCGCTAATTGCACATATGTAAGTGCTCGATTTGGTGCACTTGTGTGCGGACGAGCACGCAAAATGCAAATGGTGCATTCGAGTGTCATATTTGAATACGCGGGAAAACAGTATGCAAATCGCGTCGACACACGTGGCATATGTGCACCACTGATTAAGAATCCCTCAACGCAACACACCTGCGCGCTACTGTTATGTGTTTTGATATGCTAATTTACGGTGTCGTGCACGGATCCTTGTTAAGTTACAGGAAGCCGTGACGCTTAGTCCGGCAGTTTGGGTTTCTCTGCACAAGTGACTGGTATTGCATATGAAAATACTTTCAAATACACACTAAACGGTAATTTTTAAAACACTTTCCGCATTGCAGTAGTCTCTCTGCATGTTGAAAGCCGTTCGGTTAGTAGAAAACAAGAAATTGTTTAAGGGGGTTAGGACGTCAAACGGGCCGTCTTGGAGCAGGAGAGACACCACAGGACATTTTAATTTCCACTGTCTATACTTTTACGAATAAATTCATAAAACTTTGCCAGCATGACCACGGAGGATTCAGGATTCACAATCATAGCAGTGAGAGTTCAAAAAAATAACAAAATAATTTTTTTTACATGTGAAAGATCATCATTTTTTAACTTCTATTGGGTGCGTTTGTTGCTATAGGTAAACGTTTCTTCATAAGTAAGAGAGATTCTTCAATGAATTTTGCACAGCATACAAACTATACTTGCAGGTGTAAGAAACTCTAGAAATTATTTAATTTATGAAAAAATTAATGTGCTGTTACATTTTAAACTTCATGTTTAGAAAAAACTCAAATTTTATAGTTAATTATCTAAATTTTTACCACAGTTTTTAATATATTTGGAAAATTCTAGAGTTTCATACACCTGTAAGTATGGTTTGTATGCTGTGCAAAATTCATCGAATAATCTCCCTTACTTATGAAGAAAAGTGTACCTATAGCAACAAATACAGCCAATTGTAAGTGAAAAAAAGGTGAAATACAAATGTAAAAAAATAAATTATTTTCTTATATTTTTGAACTTCCACCACTATAAGTGTAAATCCTGAATCCTTTCTGGTCATTCTGACAAAGTTTTATGAATTTATTTTTAAAATTATAGACAGTGGAAATTAAAAATTCCTGTGGTGTCTCTCCTGCTCCAAGTCGTCCCGTTTGACGTCCTACCCCACTTAAAGGAACTCATTATCAGCTTCTGCCTGTAGATTCATTATTCTTATGCGCTGTCGATCGATATCGATTTCATGCCATTTTCAAGCGATCGCCTTGTAGTGCGTTAGTGACATGCGTAGCGTGCGAACTAGCGAGACACCTAGGCGAGCCTGACCCAAACTGAATCCGTACGGTGAATTGACAACCTTAACCTGTTACAACTGACAGTCTGGGTGTGGTTTTTAGGCTGTTTTGCACGGTCATATAGGCAAATTCTGGATTGTTCCCCAATCTCCGCCTCAGAAAATACGGTACCCGAACAAGTAACATACGATACAAAACTAACATTTTACACGACTCACATACAGATAGTACTCAGGACATCCCACCCTCAGTTTAACTGGTGACTGTGGCCACAGGAAGGGCATCCGCCCACAGAGATCAGTGATAAGGTTTATTCACCTGAAGACGTATTCTGTTTTCGTATCACTTTGTCAGTGACGATAGTGGCGTAATCGTATGTTGAGTTGCATGTGAAGGGGTGACAGGCGTAGGTGGAAACAAAGAGCTACAACTTCTGTAGATACCGGCGTTTTGCGCGATATGTTTGAGAACAGCAATCAGGGAACACGAGAGGAATACTGTGATTCTTGCCGAGGTGCGGCATAAGGTCTTTCTACAGTCGTGGAGGCAACTTCAGTGCTGAAAATGTGACTGAAACTGGGAGAACGACACCGTAAAATAATTATTGAAACATTGCACAATAGTGTAATAACTTAACGAAATATAAAAACTATGAGATTTTGACTCTGTTACGGTCGAGGTCTTCTGGAATCCAGAAACACTAAGCTACTGCCGCATATAGCAATCCAGGGGATACCTGTTTTATACACTGAGCTGAAGAACGGTAGGACGTTAAATTTTAAACATGTTAAATAGCTGTACAGTTATTTCATCATTTCTGGAAGTTTTGTAGCTATGATAGCACTGTAAATAATAAGGTTAAACTTACACAATAGGCGGTAATTTTTGTTACTGTTAATATATGCGCTCGTTTGTAATACTAAATGCAAGCAGTAGAAGTAACTAAAGAAAGTGCTGATACCATAAACAGTATTATGTAGTTAAGAAAATGAGGAGGTAAATTTAGTTTATAGGTTTATTTACGTTAGTACTTACGGATTCAGCCAGAAAAACAAACTTTTTCTGATAAGATTTACTAAATAAATTTATAGAACATTATTTATTGTAAATATAGAAAAACTACGGTTCAGTTCACTTTCTAGAAAAGATGTATATTAGCAATAAATAATTTAATTTTGAATCCCCACGGCCCGGCGTTTTCGGGTGATCCCGATTGGCCGTGGGGCCAAAATTTTACCTTCTCCTGAAGTGGTCAACTGCGTGCGTGGTCACTTTTCGAAGCAGGTCAGCTGAGCGTGGTGTCATATGTATCGTTAAAATGCTTTACAAAATACTGATATCCATAATAGGGCACTCGTCAAAGTATTTACAAGGACATGAATATTATTTTCGTTGCTTATGATAATAATAAGAAATTCTTTTTAAAAAATTCAAACGTGTCATAGTTCCATATCTGTCCTTTAAAATCAGTTCCCGTACATACTACACATGTTTATCACGTTTATTGTTAGATCAGTGAAGCCTGTCTGTATCATTCACTTTAATGTATGTGGTTGTCTGATTTGGAACTATAGCGTCAACTAAATGATATATATGTTGATGTGAGCTTTCACAATTAAGGCCAAAAGCCCTGCCAAATGCCTGATGAATACTGCTCGTTCTAACAGAATTTATAGTATTGGCAGACCAGATTTCGGGCGGAACACTGAACTTCAATTCAAATTTTCGGTAATGGCGGCAAAATAGTCCTACTACCCGCATAAATATATTTTTGAAAGTCGGTAACATCTTGACTGGAAATATCGACTCGATTGTAGGCAACGACTTTGCGAATTAATTTCAAAGGTCCCTAACATTACTCAGTAACAGCCTTCCGTTTTACACGATTGGAAGTTATGTGTCTCTTTAATGGTTAAATCTGGCTTCATTAGTAAACAGAATATGGGCTGAAGAATCTTTTAAGTAAATATGTCACCTACAAGTTGTTACTGTGCGCCTCTACGCAATGTCTTTCAGAAATTTATTTCTTCCAACAACGATCAGCTTATGGTCTCTTTCACTTTTCAAATGCTCCACAGTAACGTTACAACTGCTTTCTAACTTACTAGTCACATACGATGAGTTGGAACTGGCATACACAACACAGCACTCGAGAAATTAACTAATGGTAACAGCGCTACAAACCGTTTAGAGCAGACATTACAAAGCGGCAAATAAAACACTCGCATACAGTCGACTTTTTCGTTGAGATAATGCTGAACCAACTCTTACGCAGTTAGGCAAATAGTAAACTTTTCACGCGCAGTTGATAACCACTCGGCGTTTTTATTACCACTTGCCGACGGCTAAAGTGGCCCTTATCAGAGAGTCCGGTTCTTTACAGGGGTCATTTTCCAACCCTGGTTTCCATGACAGTGTGTGCAACTGATAGCGTGTTTTTCTAGTCCTAGTAATCGACAGACTGACTAGCCACCACGAACAAAGGTATTTTTCACTATAGTTTGCTAAGTTTTAGGTACAATTCCAGACAAACCAAGACCCGCACTAAAAATGAAAATTGTATGAAAGTATGTCGTCCGAACCGCAAACAGTTTGAAATTCTGTTGAACGGCGAGGCTTTTAGATTTTTTTTGCTGGAGGAGAAATCTTCCATGATCATCCTTTGCAACTGTCGAAGTCGTGTGAGCTATTGTTTCAGATAACGTCAGACCATTTGTCATGCAATGACATTTAATCTCTTAATGACCTCGGAAAGACCGGCCGGAGTGGCTGTGCGGTTCTAGACGCTGCAGTCTGGAACCGAGCGACCGCTACGGTCGCAGGTTCGAATCCTGCCTCGGGCATGGATGTGTGTGATGTCCTTAGGTTAGTTAGGTTTAATTAGTTCTAAGTTCTAGGCGACTGATGACCTCAGAAGTTAAGTCGCATAGTGCTCAGAGCCATTTGAACCATTTGACCTCGGAAATTACTTTGGGTTAACAAATATTCAACGAGTTTTTCAGTTATCTCTCTTTAGTGCATCAACATGTAGAGAATTGCAGTTATTCTTGTTCGCAACAGTGAGCTTTTGTACGAAAGAAAACTCTATTGTGGCTTAAGTATTAATTTTATACTGAAACACATTTACCTGTTAGAGAATCATGTCCACAACATTATTTCCTATCGATATTTGGGCAGCTGTTGTACACTACATTGTTGGGAGCTGTTTCTAAATGGTGCACACCACGCTCCCAGACGTGCTCAGTACATTACACTAAGTTCAGATGTTATGAGGAACCACACATTCACCTTCGTGTAAGTCAACTGTTCCTGAAATCACCGTGACATAATTCAAGAGCGATGCTGTTTTGTGGAGGTATATATCGTCCGGGGGCTCTATAGGCGAACAAACGGATCCACGTCAGCTTCCCATGTCGCTCGCCAAGAAGAAACGACGCAAGTATTTCATACTATCCCGCCTAAACATCCCCTGCAAGATAATATCTCCAGCACCAGCCTGAACGGGGCGCCGAGCATTGTGTTCAGCTACCTTGCCACTGACCTGTACTAACGTTTATTGTACCAAGCTCCATGCTACGCACGCATGCTAATCTTTGTTCCCTGTGACGTGCGGTGCGGCGTCTAAGCCATGTCGGAGGTGGCTTCTGTGCGCCATAGGACAGAGTCGGTGCTACATGACTGAACTGTTAACCGGCTGTTCTTGTGCAACACTGCCTGAAGTGATTGGTTTGTTACCCTGTGGTTAGTCCATCCGCTGTTGCAACTCGCCATATTCGACAGGGATACCTGCCATAAATACGTTCTCGCGTAGTAGATGACTCTAACGGCTGAGATTTTCAGCGAATCGAGCACTCGCTGTAAGTCCTTCACAATGTGCCACGTGAAAAGCCCAGAACCTGCAGATCTGGTAATGTACTAGCAATATGGGCGCGATCAAATTCCCTGATAAACCGTTTCTCGTCCATCATGCACTCGACTGTCACACCAACAGCCAGTACGATGTATCACGTCTTCTCCGTCATCTTATAGAACACACTAGTCCATTCGTCGTGACGCCAGGTAACGCACAATTTCACATGAGCGTAGAAAAGTGCGCTGTACGCAGATTTCTTCAGAGATATTGTTAGTAACAAGAGAGCTTGTTGTCATTAAGCGTAAACGATTTTCGTCTGCGATTTATCCCAAATTATTCAATGAATAACCTTCAGTGTATATCTTGTGAGTGCACAGTAATATAAAGATGCTATAACTTTCTAGCACTGTAGTATTTTCCGTGCCTGATTAGGCACAACTTTGTTCATTTGTAGTGAAAACGTTTATGTAATTTTTTCCACCGTTAATCAAACGGTTCACCCACTGATGTCTCAAATAGCTTTATCATCTAGTTCCGTTTCTGAATACTGTCTGAAAATTTTGTCGCGAACACAGTCAGTAGTAAAGAAACAATAAATTTAAACGTCATCCTTCACACCGTAGTTTTCTGCATCAACAGAGAAAATATAGTAAGCGGTAAATTTTTCTCCTTTCACCATTTTTCGGAGGTTGTCAGCAGGAAAAGTTTCATAAACGTTTTGAAACTATGCATAATCTTTGTTGCGACTCACTAAGAGCCCTCGTTCTCAAATACTGGATGACCAAAGTAAGGGTACTAACTGTTCGCGGGCTAAGCTGCTTATACTCACACCCCCACCCCCTCCCTTTGGTAGGTATGTGACTGTTTACCCCCATTGCGTACCAAATCTGATTGAAGTCGGTCCAGTGGCTTATGAGGATATGTGGAATATACGTACATACTTGCATATATACACTGGTCAGCCAGAACATTATGACCGCCTACCTAATAGCCAGTATGTCCCCCTTTGACACGAACAACAGCGGTGAGGCCTCGTGGCGTAGAAGCAATGAGGCCTTGGTTAGTTGCTGGGGGGAGATGGCTCCACATCTGCACACTCAAGTCACCTAATACCCGGAAATTCCGGTGAGGGGGCGATGAGCTCTGACGCCACATTCAATTACATCCCACGCGTGTTCGATCAGGTTCAGGTCTGGCAAGTTGGGGGGACACCGCCTCTGTTCCTCGGACCACTCCATCACACTCCTGGCCTTGTGACATGGCTCATTATCTTGTTGAAAAATGCCGCTGCCATCGGGAAACACAACAGTCATGAAGGGGTGTACGTGGTCTGTAACCAATATACGATACTCCTTGGCCGTTATTGTGCCTTGCTCGAGCTCCACTGGACCCATGGTTGCTCACGTGAATGTTCTCCAGAGCATCGAAGCCGCCGCCAGCTTATCTCCGTCCCGCAGTACGGGTGTCAAGGAGCTGTTCCCCCTCGAAGACGACGGATACGCGCCCTCCCAGCGGCATGATGAAGAAGGTATCGGGGTTTATTGGACCATGCAACGATCTGTCTCTGGACCAACGTCCAGTGACGATGGTGACATGCTCATTTCAGTTATAGTTGGCGATTTTGTGGTGTTAACACTGGCACATGCATGGGTTGTCGGCAGCAGAGGCCCATCGTTAACTATGTTCGGTGTATTGTGTGTTCAGACGCACTTGTACTCTGCTCAGCACTAAAGTCTGACGTTAATTCCTCCACAATTTGTTGCCTGTCTTGTTTTACTAGTCTGCCCCGCCTGCATCTGTAATGACGGGTGGCCTCCCAACCCTCCTACGTCTGGACGTGGTTTCACCTTAGTTTCGACACGTGTTGAAGACACTCGCCACATCACTCCTCGAAACCCGACAAGTCGCGCGGTTTCCGAAACGCTCGTGCCGAGCCTCCGGGCCATCACAATCCGTTCTCAGTCAAACTTAAATAGATCGCGCGCCTTCCCTATTCGACGCACGGACAGCACGCTCACTTATACTGCATGGGTGGTGCGTGCGTCCGACTAGCAGTCATTCCTCGCCAGGTGGTGACACTATGGCCTGAACGCGTTTATATCGGTAGCAGGGTGGTGGTCATAAGGTTACTGCTGATCAGAGTACATACATCCAGCTTCATAATACTCCCCTTTTAGAGATATCCAGTTCACTCAAGATATATTGTTGTAACACTATAAATGGAATACATGAAATGATTACATTTGCAGATCAACAACATAAACGGTTCTGAGGTACCATGTACCGATCCAGCTGAAACACCCATACTAGTACGTGGAATAGTCTCCACGGGCAGAAATAAAGGCGCTGGCTCTGGCAGACAGTCAATAGCACAGATGGCGAATACTGTCCTGGAATAAATTATGCTACGCCTTCTCGATGTGTTTACGAAGTTCTGTTAGAGTTGTTGGCTGATGAACCACATGATTCACTTCTCAACCGTGAGGTTAGAGGCACCATGTCACGAATCGCGTGGCCCCTCCCACCGGAGGTTCGAGTCCTCCCTCGGGCATGAGTGTGTGTGTTGTCCTTAGAGTAAATTAGTTTAAGTTGGTTTAAGTAGTGTGAAAGTCTAGGGACCGATGACCTCAGCAGTTTGGTCCCTTAGGAATTCACACACATTTGAACATTTGTCTCACTTCTCGTGCCGTCATATCCAACACGTGCTCGACTGGAGACAAGTCCGAAAATGGTGCTGGCCAGGGAAGTTGCTGCACATCTCGTAGAGCACGTTGTGTTTTACGGGCAGTGTGTGGACGAGCATTATTCTGCTGGAACAACACGTCACCTTCCTGTTGCAAGAACGGCAAAGGAATGGGTCTAACAACGTTCCTCACGTACCGAGGGCTAGGTAACGTTCCTCTCAGAAACATCGTAGGTGATCGAGAGCTGTAGCTTATTGCAACCCAGACCATGAGGGCTGGGATGGGACCGGTCTGTCTTTGACGAATGCATTCGAAGATTCGGTGCTCACTAGGTCTCCGTCGCACGTGCAAACGACCATCACTTGTGCGTAGGCAGAATCTGCTTTCAACGCTAAAAGTTCACGCTGCATCATTCTGTCTTCCAAGTGGTCCTCTGACGACATCAATCGATACATGTCCGTCGGCGCTGTGACGTGAGTGGAAGACGGGCTAGAGATATGCTTGTCCGTAGTCCCAGAGGTAATAACCCTTTTCGCAACAGTTCGTATTAACAAGTATGGCCTTACCAGCCGCTTTATCTGTGCTGTGGTAGCTGTGCGATCTGCCTTTGCAATACGACGATCCTGGCGGGCGTCTGTGCTGCGGGGACGTCCAAAACCTCGTCTATGGGTGTGAGAATGTTCACGTGGCCATTCATACGATCACCGTTGCACAACTGACACAACACGTTCAACTTGTGTGGCAGTCCTCCGAAAGGACCATCCCGCCAATCGGAAAGCCATAATATGACCCCTTTCAAACTCGCTCAGTTGGTTGTAAGAAGAACGAGTACGTGTCCGTGGCATGGTTGCCTGCTTGCTTCACACGTCTGCAACACACTGAGAGTTCTGGCTGTGAGCATTCCCTATTGAAGGATACTCACAGAATGCGCTCTGGTAGCTATGCCGCAACCCATCCTATCTGTTGGTAGACGATGCTGAAACCATTATCAGTACATCTGCTGTCTCCGAGGTGATATATGCCTTGATCGGATGAAAATCGGCACCGTCTCTCGAAGTGTACTATTTTTTCCAGAAGCGTATGTAAGGATTGACTATTGTGTGCATTTGTCGACGTTATTATTCCATAGAGTGTGGAAATTCACAACGGTCTTCTAGTTACCTCCTTTATATTATTGTTCAAAATCTAATTTGCAGATTTTGTGTCACACCACCATTCTAAATTATTCGAACATTTCTGTTGTGTGTGTTGTATGGTGAACTATGATCGGGTTTGGTACTTACGATCACCTAATCGTATCATGTGACACACCACAAATCGTATATACAGGGTGTCCCAATTTTCTTGACCACCCTAAATAACTGTTTGTCCAGATGAAAAATTACAAAACGTTCTTTAGGCGTCAGGAGGACATCAATCAGCACCATTGCCTTCGTTGTAGCTTTGTTTTTTGCAAAGATATGAACAGCGATATGACTTTTTAAAATGGCACCCTACATTTTTTATTCGGTAATTCATTTCCTCTCCAAAAGACCTATTCAAAAATGTATCACAGTGCACAATTTACTGAAACACAACGTTATTAATTACATAACATAACACTGACTTTGAGCCCGGTATCACAAACTCGTGCACTTGCTAGAGTTGTCAGAAAACAAATGAAAGTAAGTAAACACATAACACACAATTGACTTTGACTCTCATGTACCATTGCCCAGGAGTAGAGCATTCAAGATGCTCAAGTGGTGACCCTGGACACCGATACACTGTGCACTCGTTCAATGAAAGAATTATTTACTGCTTCCATCGTTGCCTGCTGAAGAGAATTACAAGCAAGCACGAGACGTTCCTGCATGTCCTCTGGAATAGTTGGAATACCGCGATAGACCATGTCTTTAATGCATCTCCAAAGAAAAAAGTGGAGAAGATTTAAATCAGGAAACGTAGCAGGCCAAGCAACTGTTCCGCTTCCACCATTCCATCTGGCAGTATACCTTCGGTCCAGAACACGATGTTCACGCAAGGCATGTGCTAGACATCCATCGTGTTGATACAACATAAGCAGTCTGGTTGTTAGCGGTACTTCATCCAGAAGAGGAGGAAGAATTCGTCTGAGGAAGACTGCATACGCTGTGTCGTTCAGACTTTCATCGATGAAACAAGGGCCAATAATTTTAGTACCAAGCATCCCACACCAGACGTTAACTCTCCACTGACGCTGATGTTCCACCTGTCTAAGCCATCGTGGGTTGTCGCTGGACCAACAATGCATGTTCCTTGTATTTACCTGTCCTTAGTTTGAGAAGCAATATTCATCGGTAAATAGAACATTGGAGAAGAAGTTCGGGCTGCCGAGGATTTGCTGCTGTGCCCACTGCGTGAACTGTACACGATTCTGGAAATTATTCTCATGCAATTTTTGATGTAGGTATACATGGTAAAGATGGAACCGATGATGTGTAAGAATATGACGTACACTGGTTTTAGGAATGCCGGTCTCGCGTTAAAGCTGTCGTGTGCTCACATGTGGATTCATAGCAACGGAAGCGAGAACAGTAACTACGGCAGTTTCGTCTGTGCGAGTGCTACGACGATTGCGTTTCCTGAAGCGTCGCAACAAGACGATAAAACATCTGTCAGGAAGGTGGGTTCTTGTCAGGATATCGCTCTCTGTACTGTTCCGCTGCCTGCGTAGCATTTCGCCTACCTTCAACAACAACAACAACAACAACAACAACGATAAAAGAAACGTTATGTCGGTGCAGTTTACAGGAAGAACAGCCTTCACTGTATACCTGCTCTACACAACAGTATTTAAAAGGACTAAATTACTGCACTAAATATACCCGTACAGAAGAAAACAGTATTTGCCATTACTGTTCTGCTAACTTACATTCCCCATAGATGAGTAGAATTTCTACCTACTTTCGTTGGTGTACACTCTACTCATACAACTCTTCAACTGAGGGTGGCTGACTGAATGACGGGTGTGCATTCTACTTATGGTTACGTTTGTCCTCTGTCAACGTCAACCCGTCGATATGTTCCATTACCCCGAGTACCTGCACTAAGCGCTGGGAGCGTCAACGTCAGTGTTGTGTTATGTAATTAATAACGTTGGGTTTCAGTGAATGGTACACTGTGATTCATTTTTGAATAAATCTTTAGGAGAGGAAATGAATTACCGAATAAAAATTACAGGGTGCCATTTAAAAACGTCATACCACATTTCATATCTTTGTAAACAACAAAGCTACAACGAAGACAATGATACTGGTTGATGTCCCCCTGGTGGTTAAAGAACATTTGCTTAAAACATTTTGTAATTTGGATCTGGACAAACAGTTATTTGAGGTGGTCAAGATAAATGAGACACCCTCTATACTCACTCATCTTACGTAAGGGCATTACGTTAATCACGACAGTTTCGGCCGTTTCAGATGCACAGCGATTCAAAGATCCTTTGATGAGCTACAGTCATGTTTGGTCAGTATTTCCAGTCCCAGTGAATACATTATTATTATGCATACCTTTCGGGTCGTAGGTGGCATTAGAGAGATCAATTCTACGTGAAAAATGTCGCAGTTTTCTTAAGTTAGTTAACGTTCATAGCGTTAAATTTAAGTAGAAGCAACAGCATTAATGAAACTGTGTATCGGAAAGAACTGCTAAAATTTTCATCGAGACAGTAACGTACAATAGTAACATTAATTCTGGGCCGTTTATTGAAATGTTATTTGCTTTAACACCACGAGATGTTCGTATGTCGTTGCAAATAAACCAATGAATTGTGCATCTATTTTAAAGTATGTATACTAAATATTTAGCATTTTCAGAGTATGACATGTTACATACTTTCACTAAAAATAAATGACTACACTTAACTGACAGCGATATTAAAGTTTCACTATTTTACATACTTGTGCAACGGCAAAGCAAGTTTAACATTTGCTATGTTCCAACAAATCAAAACATTAATGGGTATTTTTATTGCTTTATCCAGTGAGAAAAAGCATTCAGATCAATTTTGTAACTTCAGTAGCAATACATTGTTGTTAAGAGTAAGATTTATTTTATTTCTGCGTAGTTGAGACAGAAAACAACATTGAAAACAATGTCTCTAGTAACGAAGTGTGCTGCTTGTTTGCTGAGTAAAAGGAGTACGGCAATAACACTCTGTGAAGAAGGTCATACATATGTAGAAATAGTAAAAATATTGGGCGGAGGTGCAACAGATTCGACTATGAGGAAAGCCTGCTGGTGGTATGAAGAATCTGGGTCAACCAAAGCTGCTCCAAAAGCTGACAGAAAATCAATACTGACCGATCAAGACTTTCCCAAAATCTGACGTCTTTCTCTGTAAGAACGTCGGCTTACGGTAAAAGATGTAAATGCTATGCTGAAGACTTCATGGGTTGAAGTATCTGATAAAACAGTCAGAGAAAAACTTAGTGGAAATGGTTTGCGAGTGAGGACTCCGAGAAGGAACCTCTCTGAAATTGTCGGGTTGTAAATATGTTGTCTGATTTTTAATGAAATTTAATTTTATCTTTGTATTTTCAAAAAAAATTTTAAACAGCGAAGAATAAGGCTTGTTTATCGAATATTTTCAATAAACAATAAGGTATATACAAATAAAAATTAACTCCTGACTGCAGTATTCAGTTGAACCTTACAAAGTGTCCAGAGTAAATGCTCCTCCTGTATAGTGTCGTACCTATGACTAAAAGTCTCCACGAGTTACACATTACAACACAAACGAGAAATATATTCAAATCGCAAACCTTTTTACCCAGCAGTCTCCTGATTACTCGAACAATTACGGCAAATGAAAATACCACAGGAAACGAGAACTGTTTGTCCAACTTTTGAGGTCCTTCCGATAACGTATCGTAACAATGAAGAAACGAGAGGTCGCATCTTCTGAAGAAAGCGCTGCGGCTACTGGAGAAGCCCTGGATGCCGTGGAGTTATGCTAATAGCGCAACGTGAGCACATATTGACAGTGCCTAAACACGGGCATTAATAATGGTTACAATATTATCCATGTAAATGAGACCTGAATAAACATCTGGCACATAATGCGTCACTGATAAGGTGCCTAATGGCGGCATCTTCACGCTCCGTCGACTGCAGCTGTTCTGCGCTCGCTCCGAGAGCGCTCCACTTCCGGTTCCAATTGCTGTCGAATGCATTAAACTCGTGAATCACGCAGGTCCCGTATGTTCAATGCAAATCAGGTTCTCCCGCGCCGCAACTGTTGCCTCTGACGCGTGTTTTCATCTGCGCTGGGAGAGGGCGAGAAATTTATGAGTTTATCCGCAGCTCAAAACTGCTGTCCCTCTGGCATTCGTTCCCACGGCCACCGGGAGCTTCCTGATGAGCTCGACGTGTAGCTTCCATGAATATAAGTGGCGAAGGAGGGCTAGAGCTTATTATGAGGAATAATTAAGCATTTTTAAGACACTTATCAGAATGAATTTTCGTTCTGGAGTGAAATGTACGCTGGTTTGAACTTTCTGACAGATTAAAACTGTGTACCGAAGGGGTGCTCGAACACGAAACCTTCGCCTTTCCCGAGCAGTTCGTTTACCAATTCACTTACTCAGGTACGACTGACCACCCTCACAGTCTTACTCCTGCCAGTATCTCTCTCCTACTTCCCATTAATCACAGATATTTCTGTGTCAAATCTACAAAAGCAGTGGGTAAACTTCTCTGCCTGACAATGAAGCACACTTCAGTTTCAATGTATTCTGCTTATAGGACAATAGAACAATGTTCTGCTTACAAAGTTTATCAGTGACTGAGTTCTAGGCTAAAAATCCAAATGTCTCGTGTTGGATCCCTGGTCAGTCCTAGGATTTTTATGTAAATTATCACTTCGTTAATTTTTTGTAATGTTTGTTAATGTGAAGAACGCGAGTGGTTCGGAGTCCACGTCAAACTGCAAGTCCCCCACTAAGTGGATAGGTAAGTCAGTTCCAAGGTCGGAGGAAAATTACCTCCAATAGGACCACACTTAGTAAAGTATTTTCGTGTCCAAATCAACCTTCTGGTTGTGACAGCCTTACGTTAGAATACATCTCCGCAGAAAAGTGTTCAAAATACTCATACTGTTATAGGCTCTTTATTAAACTCGAGACATTTTCAAACCACTGATTTCTTTTGGCATGATTGTAAGTGAATGTCACACGGTCCCAAACCTTTTGAACAGGGTGGCTATTCTGACAACTCCTACCTCAAACACCTCACTTTTTCCCGTTATCGAAACACTCTCACGAGCAAATGCCTTATCCTGGTGCAGTATGATATCATTCTTTTCCCATCTATGCACCATCTCAGACATGAAATCCACAAGATATCCGTCTTACTCGACAGTTAATGTTTTACTTCCTATACCATAGTCAATCAGAAGATTTCCTTTTGCATCCTAGTAAAATCTAGCCACAAAATACCTGGTGGATGAAATCAAATTCATCTGTTAGGGAGCAGATCCACCGGCTTCTACCCGTTGCTTTGATTGTTATTTCGTTTCTGGGGCGAAATGGTTGAATGATACTTTTAATATTTTCTCGTTATGGCGTGGATTTAGAGCCCTTAACATACAGGTCATCAGCGCCTCTTGTTTCTTCTGTAGCTACTGCTTCTTCTTGACATTTGTCAGCGAATAAACAATTAACGTCGGATCCAGGGTATGGCGACGATAATCCAATGTCTATATCTGTGCACAAGCCAGTGCGTGCAACTTACTGTCCTAGTACAAAATGCAGGCTAAAGTATGTAATGCGTATCTGAAACTGTCACACGGTCTCCATTCTTGATTCTCAGTGGCGACGGTATGTTCCAACACTCAGAATGTGTACTTCGTTCTTTACAGTCGACAAAGTGTGTGAGATCTGCGAGCTCCACGTTCTTTTCTCGGGGCTACCATTGGGATCGGCTACTCAGCACGCAATACTTCTGGGAAGCCGCGAACTACTCCATGTATGTTGTGCTGACCGCAGTTCCTTCCTCCTGCAATCCTGGCCGTTCCATAGCTTTTCTGCTCTGAACCAGTATCTAGCCGATGGTCTCTGATGGCTGTAAAGCTCTATTAACGCTATGATAACGTTATAGGACATGTGCGAGTCATACAGACTTTTAAAATCTCCATCTTTTCATCTGCGATTGCAGTTTTCAGTCGTCCTTTACATATATCATCTTCAAGAAGAGTAAAGCCACTTTTGAAGTCAGTCAACCATTTCAAACTAGTTAAAATTTAAGGAAATGACGGCTTTTAGACCATCGTCAACGGGTTATGATGTTCCACTGGTTTAAACTGCCCGTCACAAAAAATCTTGTGATGTTGTATTATAATTCATCCACTTGAAATAAACACGGCTACATTAAATGTCATTGTTGTTGTGCAGATGAAAGTGACGCTTGACTAAATTTATTATAGTGGAACATTTAGCAACATAATGAAAAAAAATGGTGTACACATGAACTTTCCTGACTTCTAAATTCATTTTTTTTAATTTTTGAAACACTGATACGTAGTACCTCAAAATTTTTGTTAAAACATTGCACATGTGTGGAAGGTTGTTGCTTCAGAGAAATCATTTCCTGGATAGTTGAGGTTTTGCCTTATCGAGTCCAACATCTCAATGGCAAATTTGTGGCTAAGTCTCAATTCATATCACTGCTCAAGTGTAGCACATGATCTCAAATACAAAGATAGTTAACGAATTTAATTCGATATCACCCGTTATTTAAATCGTCATCTTCACTTGTAGCCAGAAAATCATTTACATTGTCACACAATGCTAGGTTACACATTTAGAGGAGCGCATTAAAAGTCGTATCTGGACTAACATGATTTCCGAATACATGCCTTAAATTACATTCGTCTTGTTTGAAAAGTGTAGTTACATTAGCAATGGCTTAATTAATAGTTTCGGAATTTTACTATATACACTCCTGGAAATTGAAATAAGAACACCGTGAATTCATTGTCCCAGGAAGGGGAATCTTTATTGACACATTCCTGGGGTCAGATACATCACATGATCACACTGACAGAACCACAGGCACATAGACACAGGCAACAGAGCATGCACAATGTCGGCACTAGTACAGTGTATATCAACCTTTCGCAGCAATGCAGGCTGCTATTCTCCCATGAAGACGATCGTAGAGATGCTGGATGTAGTCCTGTGGAACGGTTTGCCATGCCATTTCCACCTGGCGCCTCAGTTGGACCAGCCTTCGTGCTGGACGTGCAGACCGCGTGAGACGACGCTTCATCCAGTCCCAAACATGCTCAATGGGGGACAGATCCGGAGATCTTGCTGGCCAGGGTAGTTGACTTACACCTTCTAGAGTACGTTGGGTGGCACGGGATACATGTGGACGTGCATTGCCCTGTTGGAACAGCAAGTTCCCTTGCCGGTCTAGGAATGGTAGAACGATGGGTTCGATGACGGTTTGGATGTACCGTGCACTATTCAGTGTCCCCTCGACGATCACCAGTGGTGTACGGCCAGTGTAGGAGATCGCTCCCCACACCATGATGCCGGGTGTTGGCCCTGTGTGCCTCGGTCGTATGAATCCTGATTGTGGCGCTCACCTGCACGGCGCCAAACACGCATACGACCATCATTGGCACCAAGGCAGAAGCGACTCTCATCGCTGAAGACGACACGTCTCCATTCGTCCCTCCATTCACGCCTGTCGCGACACCACTGGAGGCGGGCTGCACGATGTTGGGGCGTGAGCGGAAGACGGCCTAACGGTGTGCGGGACCGTAGCCCAGCTTCATGGAGACAGTTGCGAATGGTCCTCGCCGATACCCCAGGAGCAACAGTGTCCCTAATTTGCTGGGAAGTGGCGGTGCGGTCCCCTACGGCACTGCGTAGGATCCTACGGTCTTGGCGTGCATCCGTGCGTCGCTGCGGTCCGGTCTCAGGTCGACGGGCACGTGTACCTTCCGCCAACCACTGGCGACAACATCGATGTACTGTGGAGACCTCACGCCCCACGTGTTGAGCAATTCGGCGGTACGTCCACCCGGCCTCCCGCATGCCCACTATACGCCCTCGCTCAAAGTCCGTCAACTGCACATACGGTTCACGTCCACGCTGTCGCGGCATGCTACCAGTGTTAAAGACTGCGATGGAGCTCCGTATGCCACGGCAAACTGGCTGACACTGACGGCGGCGGTGCACAAATGCTGCGCAGCTAGCGCCATTCGACGGCCAACACCGCGGTTCCTGGTGTGTCCGCTGTGCCGTGCGTGTGATCATTGCTTGTACAGTCCTCTCGCAGTGTCCGGACCAAGTATGGTGGGTCTGACACACCGGTGTCAATGTGTTCTTTTTTCCATTTCCAGGAGCGTATTTAGCGTAAATCAAAGTTATCTATTAATAGTGACCACCCATGGAAGGTAGTGTCTTTATGTGGTCTAGGCTATTACAAGCAATATCGTTGAAAACAAAAATCGAAAACATCAGCGCTTCATCAGAGAGTATTTCATCAAGAAAACATGAAACATCCAAAATTATTCAAGTTTTCAAACACATTTGCTAGCAAATTCTACTCATGCAAGGTGACTCAGGAGGAATGATCAATATTCAGGGATATGACAGGATCGATCATTCGAAGCACAAAATGTCTAGTAAACATAGTCACTAAAGTGCATACCATAAGGGATATGAGCATTTGTTCATCTTCGCTACTATGAAACACCTCTCTTCTACCGAATAGTGGTCATAGCTCTTGCGGTATGTGTTCTGGACCCCATGTTCACTATCCAATTTTTTCTCATTTTGGTCTATACTGTCTACTCCTAAAATATGAAACTCAAAGGGCTGGCAGTAGAAGAGCTTTCTTTCACAGTATCAAGGATTATGAATTGCCCATAGCTCTTAAGGTATGAATTTTAGAGCCCAAGTTTACTAGACTACTTTGTCATATCCCTGAATATTGACCACTCCTCCTGAAATAACCCGTATTGGTGAAAGAGAAGGCTAATGACATTGCTATTTCCACAGTTCCAAGCACCGATAGAATACATCTAATTTTACATGGAAATGGATCGCCATGTTTGCGATTTTGTGGTTGCAGCCCACTTTTGTCAGTAATAGGACTGCCTGGAAGTTGTAGTGCATGATTCTTGAATCGCATCTTGAAACACAGGATTTTTCTGCCTTGCAACATGTTTTTGCATAGATCATAGATTCCAGTACGTCAGATGTCAGGTGGAATTCGAGCAAACGCACAAGAAGAAGAAGAAACTTGGTGGACCTTTCTTCAATCGTGTTATTAAAAACTTGCCTGGATAACTTCAAAGCCGGCCGTTGTGGACGAGCGGATCTATGTGCTTCAATCTTGAAGCGCGCGACAGCTACGGTCACAGGTTCGAATCATGCCTCGGGCATGGATGTGTGTGATGTCCTTAGGTTACTTAGGCTTAATTAGTTCTGAGTTCTAGGGGACTGATGACCTCAGATGTAAAGTCCCATACTGCTCGGAGCCATTTGAATTTTTGATATCTTCAAATGTCTCGCAACTCAAGCTGAGAGCCAGAAGCATGGCTGATGGAACGGATAAAGAGAGCTGATGTTGTAGTGAATGCATTACATACGGCGTGAAAGGAAGATGACATTGCTTATGTAATGCAACCACACAGTTTGCCAGACAGACATCGTGTCGATCAGATTCTGGCAGAACGAGCGTAGCAAGGACGTTAAACTCAGTGAGAAATTATCTGCTTTAGCAGTGACTGGTGGAATGAAATCTGAAGTTAAAATGGGTATGGGTAGCAAAAATATTAAGAAAATTAATAGGAATGCATGGGAATGTGACGAACAGAATAACGAAAACGGTCCAAAACAGTCTAAAGTGTTTCAAGCCAGGCAGCAGTCCCATAACGCATGTGATATTAGCTTTTAAAATTGCTTCACAAGTTGCTCAAAAACCGCAATCACTTTGCCGAGAGCGTATAATACTCATTCCCAAAACAACTGGATTGTTAACTCTCGTTCCAGTATTTGCTGCATTGTCACCTTTGGAGGATTAGCTGGTGGAGCAGACATTGCTAAGCTCGTTAATGATGCCAAGGTCGTTAATAAACAATTGGCTGAGGTGTGAAGATATAATAGTACAATGGAAGCAGTAGCAGTGCACAGATGGAATGACTTGTATTTAGCATGATATAGGGGAAATGGACTTGATGTACACCTGAAAAGAAAAATTCTGCTTAAACAGTCTTCCATCAAGAGCACCTACTAATATTACACTAGTAAATTGGAAAAACCACGTTTTCTAGGTATTTTTATGAGAGAATCTTTACCATAACCGCCTGGAAGAAATGAGACCGGGACTGTTAACTTCCAGACGGAAAGAGAATCTGGTTCACACTGGGTGTCTTACAAGAAGATAGGTAATATCATATACTACTTTGATAGCTTCGGCAGTTTACTATCTCCTCCAAAAATAGTGAGGTATTTCAAATACTATATAATAAAGTATAACTAAAATACGTTTAAATCGCCTAAAAGTCAGTAATACGGTCACTTTTGCTTGAAGTTTCTGAACTCTTGATAAATTAACAAGTCTCTTAGCAAATACTGATAATATGACAATGGGTGTCTTCGAACATGTTCTAACACGCCAGATAAAAACTCAACTGTAGCTGCCGTCATTAACCCGCCGTCAAATTTATCTCGCACTAAATTGGCTTACTCAACTTATTTACCAAAACCGCCGTGCACACTGAGACCATCGTCCCACCGACGCACTAGGTTGAAGATATCCATTTGGTAAAACATCGTGTCCTTTTGCATGAACAAGTCCGTAGCTATTTGCTGCTCATCCTTATCCGATAGGCTTTGTCCACCATTCAAGGCCGTTTTTAAGGGACCGAAGGCATGTGGAGAAATAAGGCCTGTACGGCTGGTGCTCGACCGTCTCCCACTTGTGCTAGCATCTGGAGGAGGCTGGCCTCGCAGATCGACTGGCGTCATGTGTCGAATCGCTACCAGCTTTAAAACGGTGCGCACCATTCTAAGACAACGGTGTTGGACAAGAGAGCTGACCCTTACCCATTCTTCATTCTCCGATGGATATCTACCGGTGTATGTCCTTCGGCAGGCAAGAAAAGAATAACAGCTCGCTGATCCTCTTTGGCAGCATTTAATAATAAAAGTCGTCGTAGTTCACGTTTCTGCTTTTACTGCACACGCGCCACAAAGACACGAACACCACACTAATCTCTTGTCTACATGTCGATGCTTATGTATCGGCATTGGAATTTAATAATGATGCATATAAGCATAACCAATTCCCTCAAAAGGAAACGTTTCATCTTCCCTTATGCATCGAAAAACAATAACTTCTACTTTCATAATCAGAAAGATGTGGAGATTCTGGAGAGAATTACATTAAAGCATGGAACTTATAAACTCTATGAGGTTTTAGAGTCGTCTATATACGGCAGGAAGATTTGTCAATGAAACAAGACTGCAGAAACTTGGTGACATCGACTAAAATAAAAATGGGAATTATGACACAAATGAAAGACTGGGCATCTTTTACGCTAAATGACGAAATCGTATTTAAAATGCTCGTTGGGGAACGAGAAATGAGCTAAAGGAATTTGTTGCTGGTGATGAACGTTTCAGTGTCTGAATCCCGCTCAGTACGGTACTTGGGTTAGCAGAGGATTAAGTATTTGGAAACGCAAGCCACGAACGTGCACTGATACGCCGCAGAGAAGGCACTAAATCTATTATCTCATATGAAGCACTCACCAAGTCGAACATCGCGATCAAAAAAATTTACAGTAAAATGCCAGAAAGGCGAGTGCCTGAGAAAGGGCAATACCATTATGGAACTTCCTAAAAATGACCTTAGCCTGACACTAGCAAAGTGTCATCGGTATGTAAGTGAATGTGTCGAACCAGAAATTATCGCATGGACGTTGCAAGTTAAATTCACTATTGCGCTCCAAACAGATACGTTGATTTTAGCTTTTCAGACAAAAAGGGATTCGATTTCCAGTGAGTTAGCATATTCGACGAAACAAATATAACAGAGTTGAAAGTGTATCTCAATTCATATAAATACCTCTAAGAATACTATTCATTCGATTTTTGGCGGAGAGAATACTGCACACGCTTATGAAATGTATTGTAATTTTCAGCCTATCTGTTATATAGAGAGAAGGCTAAGGCTGGTCCCGGTGGAGGTTCGAGTCCTCCCTCGGGCATGGGTGTGTGTGTGTCCTTAGGATAATTTAGGTTAAGTAGTGTTAAAGTTTAGGGACTGATGACCTTAGCAGTTAAGTCCCATAAGATTTCACACATAACTGAACATTTTTTTGAAGGCTAAGGAGATATACGCTCATGTGTCGTACAAATTTCCAGAAGTGCCCTATACCTTTCATAGATTGATCGCATTAAGATGAGGAAACAGTGAAACAGTGAAATTTTCTGTTATTTATATGAGAAATTAAATTCAATGAAAAATACCGTTCTAAAAAAAAATACGATAGCGTATAGCCAGGTTTTTCACAGATCTGTATAGATATGGTGCCCTCAACCAATTAGGTAAGAAGGCCTACTCATATATGGGAGATTTAATGCTGTACGTATGAAATGAGTCTCTCAGTTTTCTCGACGGAAAGGACGTCATGATCACGAGATCGCAAGTGCCACCATCTTGGATCTTTAGAATATATAAGAAGCGTTGACAGTTACAACAGTTCGGTACTATGTTACTCATCTTAGTGCGCAATTATCTTACTCAAGGTAAGAGGAAAAGCACTACTCTCATGTTTAGGAACAGATTTTGATTTTGCGTGATGTTACTCACTGTTAGGTTTTTTTCCAGAAACCTCTTTTATGGCCGAGGAGTATGCGGATAACACACTTATCGGTTGTGGACTCATTTGGAAGCTGCGTATAAGCTGCGAATTAGTCGGCGGTTGCGTGTGCTGGAGGCAGACACCTAACTGAAGGTAAGGGCTAAACCAATTGTCTCGTGTTTAGGAAGAGAGAAGGGTTTTGTGTGAGGTTGCTATTTGCTCTGTTTTCTTTCTTTCCAGAAGCCTGTTCGAAGTCGTCTTTGATTGCCAAAGATTTCGCACTACACTCAAATAATTTCCTCCGATGGAACTTGCATTTCAGGTGCTGGACGATGCTTGCACGTGGTTGCTTCTGGCTATTTTATGCCAGAGTGGACACCGGCCTCCTAAGAGTCAGATGTAACTTCTACAAAACGGTTCTTCTTGAATGTTTGGGATCCACACATAGTCGGATTAAAGGAAGACATCGAAGTAAGTCAGAGGCGTTCTGCTATATTTGTTACCAGTAGGTTGGAATAGCACGCAAGTATTACAGAGTTACTTCGTGAACTCAAACGGGAATCCTTGGAAGGAAGACGACCCTTTTTTCACGAGCCATTATTTTGGAAATCTAGAGAACCGACATTTCCAGCTGATTGCAGATCGATTCTACTGTCACCAACATACATTTCGCATAAGGACCACGAAGACAAGATGAGAGAAATCAGGGCTAATACGGAGGCTTGTAGACAATCGTTTTTCCCTCGCTCAGTTTGCGAGTAGAACAAGAAAGGAAATGACTGGCGGTACGTGGTGCCCTGCGCCTGAACCGTATTGTGGTTTGTGGGGTATGTATGTGGATGTAGATGTAGATGATGGTATTAAAGGTTTATTGATGGAAAATGATGTGAATAATGCTGGTTGCCCCTTGCATCATACGCTGCAACCACAAATGAGTGTCGACAAACACGAACCGGTGAATGAAATGTGAAATTGTTGGAACAGTCTTGGTATGACTGTCACTAGTGAGATTTTCCAAGTGACGCCAATGAGCGGAATGGGCGTGGTTGTTGAACAATGAAACATTTTATAGTACAATTTATGTCTTGTTATTGAACATATAACGTTATATGAACAATGAAAGGTATGTTTTTTATAATACAGTTTATATCTAGAATATTTTTTATTTGTCCCATTCTCCTCCTGTGACAGAAAATATTAAAAAATAATTCGTTGTTCATATCTTATTTTGACGTGATCTTGAACTGGTTACAGACTTAATTGTAATTAGCATGAAAGCCGGAATAGCTGAGGAATTGCATCGCTCAGCACGCAGAGTATATTCGAGGAGAGTGGTGATAACGGAAGGAATTAACGTTTTTTATCAAATCGATTTGGTTGATCTGACTGCATATTCCAAATACGAGGGCAGTTCAATAAGTAATGCAACATTTTTTTTTTCTGAAACAGGGGTTGTTTAATTCAGCATTGAAATACACCAGGTTATTCCCCAATCTTTTAGCTACACAACACTATTTTTCAACGTAATCTCCATTCAATGCTACGGCCTTACGCCACCTTGAAATGAGGGTCTGTATGCCTGCACGGTACCATTCCACTGGTCGATGTCGGAGCCAACGTCGTACTGCATCAACAACTTCTTCATCATCCGCGTAGTGCCTCCCACGGATTGCGTCCTTCATTGGGCCAAACATATGGAAATCCGACGGTGCGAGATCGGGGCTGTAGGGTGCATGAGGAAGAACAGTCCACTGAAGTTTTGTGAGCTCCTCTCGGGTGCGAAGACTTGTGTGAGGTCTTGCGTTGTCATGAATAAGGAGAAGTTCGTTCAGATTTTTGTGCCTACGAACACGCTGAAGTCGTTTCTTCAATTTCTGAAGAGTAGCACAATACACTTCAGAGTTGATCGTTTGACCATGGGGAAGGACATCGAACAGAATAACCCCTTCAGCGTCCCAGAAGACTAACCATGACTTTACCAGCTGAGGGTATGGCTTTAAACTTTTTCTTGGTAGGGGAGTGGGTGTGGCGCCACTCCATTGATTGCCGTTTTGTTTTGGTTCGAAGTGATGAACCCATGTTTCATCGCCTGTAACAATCTTTGACAAGAAATTGTCACCCTCAGCCACATGACGAGCAAGTAATTCCGCACAGATGGTTCTCCTTTGCTCTTTATGGTGTTCGGTTAGACAACGAGGGGCCCAGCGGGAACAAACCTTTGAAAATCCCAACTGGTGAACAATTGTGACAGCACTACCAACAGAGATGTCAAGTTGAGCACTGAGTTGTTTGATGGTGATCCGTCGATCATCTCGAACGAGTGTGTTCGCACGCTCCGCCATTGCAGGAGTCACAGCTGTGCGCGGCCGGCTCGCACGCGGGAGATCAGACAGTCTTGCTTGACCTTGCGGCGATGATGACACACGCTTTGCCCAACGACTCACCGTGCTTTTGTCCACTGCCAGATCACTGTAGACATTCTGCAAGGGCCTATGAATATCTGAGAAGCCCTGGTTTTCCGCCAAAAGAAACTCGATCACTGCTCGTTGTTTGCAACGCACATCCGTTACAGACACCATTTTAACAGCTCCGTACAGCGCTGCCACCTGTCGGAAGTCAATGAAACTATACGAGACGAAGCGGGAATGTTTGAAAATATTCCACAAGAAATTTCCGGTTTTTTCAACCGAAATTGGCCAAGAAAAAAAATGTGTTGCATTACTTATTGAACTGCCCTCGTACAATTCAGTTTATAAATGTTTGTTAATAATAATTGATTTCTACTCCAAAATGTGCATAGGTCGGTGTTCTAAAGACTAAAACTGATGCTGAGATTGCGGATGCATTTAGTAAAAGTTTACAGGGGGAGTAATAGGATTCCAAATCATTTACAATTAGACTTAGGTAAGAACTTTTTCAATACACATTTATAGAAGCAAGTGGAAAAACGTGAGATTAATCACCACTCATCGTTTTCCAAATTGAAAGCTGCCATTGTGAAACGGCTGAACAGAATTCTTAAAGGGAAAGTTTTTAAATGTTTCGCTGCTTTTTGCATGAATTTCGTTTTACTTGTAAACATTTCTTTCATTCAAATCTTAATCTGTGTTATTTAGTCCATAGTGCAGCAGGTATCTAGGTTCTGTTTTAAATGTTTGTAAAACGATTACCATGAAAAATACTGCATATCTGGTAATTAGAAATAATTTTTTTACACAATTGCACAATCAATATAAATAGATTATTTCTTATTTTGTTTTTTAACTGATTGATTGGAATTTTTCAAATGATTGAATACTATAATAGATAATTATAATTTAATTCAAATTCACAAAAATTCCGACTGGAAAAAGAACGATGCAAGGAAAAAATGAAAGAAATGAAAAAGTTCATACAGTGAACAAACTGATATGACAAAGGAACAGATTTTAAAAACTACACTACTGGCCATTAAAATTGCTACACCACGAAGATGACGTGCTACAAACGCGAAATTTAACCGACACTAAGATGATGCTGTGATATGCAAATGATTAGCTTTTCAGAGCACTCACACAAGTTTGGCGCCAGTGGTGACACCTACAACTTGGTTACATGAAGAAAGTTTACAACCGATTTCTCATACACATACAGCAGTTGACCGGCGTTACCTGGTGAAACGTTGTTGTGATGCCTCGTGTAAGGAGGAGATGTGCGTACCATCACGTTTCCGACTTTGATAAAGGTCGGATTGTAGCCTATCGCGATTGCGGTTTATCTTATAGCGACATTGGGCCGGCCGAAGTGGCCGTGCGGTTAAAGGCGCTGCAGTCTGGAACCGCGAGACCATTACGGTCGCAGGTTCGAGTCCTGCCTCGGGCATGGATGTTTGTGATGTCCTTAGGTTAGTTAGGTTTAACTAGTTCTAAGTTCTAGGGGACTAATGACCTCAGCAGTTGAGTCCCATAGTGCTCAGAGCCATTTGAACCATTTTTTTTATAGCGACATTGCTACTCGCGTTGGTCGAGATCCAATGACTGTTAGCAACATATTGAATCAGTGGGTCCTGGAGGGTAATACGGAACGCAGTGCTGGATCCCAACGGCCTCGTATAACTAGCAGTCGAGTAGACAGGCATCTTGCCCGCATGGCTGTAAAGGATCGTGCAGCCACGTCTCTATCCCTGAGTCAACAGATGGGGACGTTTGCAAGACAACAACCATCTGCACGAACAGTTCGACGACGTTTGCAGCGGCATGGACTATCACGGAGACCATGGCCGCGGTTACTCTTCACGCTGGATCACAGACAGGAGCGCCTGCGATGGTGTACTCAACGACGAACCTGGGTGCACGAAAGGCAAAACGTCATTTTTTCGGATGAATTTAGGTTCTGTTTACAGCATCATGATGGTCGCATCCGTGTTTGGCGACGTCGCGGTGAACGCACATCGGAAGCGTGTATTCGTCATCGCCATACTGGCGAATCACCCGGCGTGATGGTATGGGGTGCCATTGGTTACACGTCTCGGTCACCTCTTGTTCGCATTGACGGCACTTTGAACAGTGGACGCTACATTTCAGGTGTGTTACGACCCGTGGCTCTACCCTTCATTCGCTCACTGCGAAACCCTACATTTCAGCAGGATAATGCACGACCGAAGTTGCAGGTCCTGTTCGGGCCTTTCTGCATACAGAAAATGTTCTGAGTGCTACCCTGGCCAGCACATTCTCCAGATCTCTCACCAACCGAAAACGTCTGGTCAATGGTGGCCGAGCAACAGGCTCGTCACAATACGCCAGTCACTACTCTTGATGAACTGTGGTATCGTGTTGAAGCTGCATGGGCAGCTGTACCTGTACACGCCATCCGAGATCTGTTTGACTCAATGCCCAGGAGTATCGTGGCCGTTATTACGTCCAGAGGTGGTTGTTGTGGGTACCGATTTCTCAGGATCTATGCACCCAAATTGCGTGAAAATGTAATCACATGTCAGTTCTAGTATAATATATTTGTCCAAGGAATACCCGTTTATCACCTACATTTCTTCTCGGTGTAACAATTTTAATGGCCAGTAGTATATGTTTCACCCAATCAGTTGAATGAAATTAATGAACAATGTCATTTCTGCAATGATTTAAAAACAAAACAAACTACTACATCTGAATAAAATCGAACCCACAACTTCTAGCGTATGACGCTGGTATCCTACACACTTCACCACGCAACCAGTCTACGTGTTCCGACTTTTTTTAATGGTGTTGCCGATTACGCAAAATTCCGAAATTCTTTTCTCATCAATTACTCGCAAACGGAGGCAGACCAGGGTGAATGGCTGCAGGAAGTGATACTTCGAATCTTAACCTACATCATCGTATATTTGGTTTCAAAAGGTCGATCGTACCGCTGGGGAACTCTCCTTGTTAGAATAGTTAATACTGTGTGTAACAATAATAAGTTGATAGATCGACGAGAAGCTAAATTCTGAGTCAATTAATTAATCTGAATTAGTAAACACAAGCCAGGTTTTAAGAAAGTCTACACCAAATCCTGTCGGGAAAGAAAACCAAGATTTCGTAAAATGCTAGTTTTTAGAGAGAATATATATATATATATATATATATATATATATATATATATATGTGTGTGTGTGTGTGTGTGTGTATGTGTGGACACGTGCGCGTAATTTTTATGCCTTTTAATGTACATGTACAAGTTACATGTGTTAGGGATATATGTGCATATATTTTTATGGTGGCAGAGAACAGTGTACTGATCAGCATTACATCAGTATTTACTTCATTTCTAGGCTAATAATTATTGCTGTTATGAGTTGTATGTCTCTCAGTTGGGTAATACCTCCTAGTAAATGTGGCAAGAGTAGGCCATCAATGATTACTTTCCTCTGAGTAGTAGGTAAGGTGTTGAAGTGTGGACGCAGAATGGTTAGTCCATATTGACATGCATAGCACACACAGTGGTGCAGTTACGACTGTGCAAAAAGCACCAGGTAGTAAATTATGTAGCGTGTTTGCCGGATGACTGTTAGGTGCAGATAAAAACAAGCAAGAGACTGAAGTGGGTACATAGCAAGGTGCCAATGATAACAATATCTGAGCTTACACCCCTAACACCCTGTATAATGGATATACTTAACTTTTAAGTAATTTTAATATTTCTCCAGAGGTGCGTATTTGTACACGGTTTTTACATAAAGAAACCACGTCGCTGAATTTGACATCACTTAGTTTTTACGTCGGAGGTTTATATGTGCATGCACATAGCGTAGCTTGGGACAATTTTTATGCATCATTTTAATCTTGCACCATAGGTACATAAATATATTTCGGAAATAATGAAAGTGACGTCATTTTTACATATCATTTTAATGTTACACCAGAGTCATGTAAATATCTTTGACTTTCACGGAAATAATACATATATTGACTTTCAAGTGGAGGTTACATAATCTTAACTGCATATTTGACGCCATTTTTATGCATCATTTTAATACAAATCTCTGAGTGGTGGGTGAGGTGACTAAGAGGGGGAAGGGGGATTTCAGTACTTTGATGCAACTGGCTGGAGAGGAACGGTGTAGGAAGCGCAACTGAACTAGATGCACAGGTGTATACATGTACGTAATTATTGTTGATATTCACAGACACTGTAGCTTGACACCACTTTTACACATCATTTGAATACTTCGCTGTGATTGACTGGAAAGAAGGTAGTTCCACCATTTTGGATTTTTTGATTGGTTGTTTCATTTTTAATAATTTGCTGTGACTTTTTGAAGACAGATTGAGGGTGGGAGATGAGGGGCATGGTTTCCTCATGAGTCCAAGTTCAAGGTCAAAGGTCAAGGGTCATGACCCCTACACCTGAATTTAGGCTATTCAAATTTGAAAGGTCAATTTCTATCCAGAACATACATAGCATTCCTGCTATGCTACCTGAGATAGACCCAAACTGACCTGCAATACTGAAGTACCATACCAGTCAAATGAATATTTTGTATTCCAGTTACATCTTGTTAGAATCTTTCCAATGAATCGTCGCGTGGCACCTGCTTTTTCTACAAGTACAATGCTGGGCGTTAAAATTATAAAAGTGGAGGGATACCAAATAACGAAGTTTTTCTAACTGTGCTCGGTGGTTCAGATACAGAGTGCCAGGACTTGGGCTCGATCTTACGTCGGTTCCCGGATCTTTATCTGTCAGTTAATGTTTCTTTCTCCCATGGTATAGCTTATTAACGTGAAATGTGCTGACATTCTGCGTGGCTTGGAGTCCACGTTAAAGTATCGATCCCAATAGCTGGATGAGTCAGTTAGCAATGTCAGATGAAGGCAACGGTTTACCATCTCCAATAGAAACATCCCTAGTATAGCTCTGTAGGTTGATATCATCTTTACATTTGCAGTGCAGGAGTAAGAACACATGGTTAAATTTGTAAGTGATTTGGGGATCTAAAGCGTGCGAAGTTTAGCGCAAAGGATTTTCATCTCTGACACCAACGATGACCCAACACCACTGGGTATAGAGTCGACCTCAGCCTGGGCGACAGAAACATGTACATCGTAACACGTTGCCTTAATTATATACCACAGTTCATTAGTCAAAGTAGCCAGTGAATGATGAGGACGAGTCTCTTGGCAACTCATGACCAGATGTATTTAATGACTGAGATATCGGGTGAATCTGCTGGATAGCTCAACAACTGAGGTAGGGTAAAGCCAGCCGGCCGGAGTGGCCGTGCGGTTCTAGGCGCTACAGTCTGGAACTGCGTGACCGCTCCGGTCGCAGGTTCGAATCCGACCTCGGGCATGGATGTGTGTGCTGTCCTTAGGTTAGTTAGGTTTAAGTAGTTCTGAGTTCTAGGGGATTGATGACCTCAGATGTTAAGTCCCATAGTGCTCAGAGCCATTTGAACCATTTTAGTAGGGTACAGCCACTGACGTAACACTTCACAAACGTAGCACTTACTGTCTAAATTATTAGCTTTGTGAGTAATTAGGTGTTTTGTATCCAACGCCACTGCATACCGGGGCAGAGATGTACGAAGCTGATAAATGGTGTCTGAAAACGTTCGTTCACTTAGGGCCCCCATACGTAAATTGGTCCATCGTGATGTCATATACGGGACTGGGGTTCGCCTGAAAAGTCGAAGTGATGCCACTCTTGTGTCCATGATATCTTCAGGTGCATTAATTTCAGTGTGGCTCTTTCTGTTGTCGTGTTGAGGGAAGCTGCAAAACGACTAGCCATGCTGGAAGTTTTTGCTGTTTCTGATGTCGTTGCATTGTCCGCGTAGGTACTTGTCCTGCTGCAAACGAGCCCATTTCCTGATTCAAGGTATGTGCTACAGTTCTACGATACTGCACAGCCGAGCGAAAAATGTCTACCCTCTCGCACGCAAGCCACGTGGGACCGTTGAGATCCTGAATGGCGTTGGGTTTGGTCGTCCTGAACCCATCTACTCCAGTTCTGCATGAAAGACGTAGGGTCCCAATCAATGTGAACAACAATACTGCAAAACGGTAAACCACAGTCTCAATAGGCCACAGTCCTGCTGCTGTCAGATTCCGGCATGTGTTACTGGACGTTTCTCTTCCTTATATCTTCTCACAAACACTCAGCACTCAAATCTCAAATGCTGTTTCTTAATGGGAAACCTACTGTGTGATCTTTCTTTACAGTCGGTGTGTAGGTGGCGTTACTTCCACTTACTTTGTGAGGTTGGTCTCAAAAGCTAATAATGTTTACACTAATGAGGCAACACATTATGACCACTGACCACTCGAGGTTGCATGCTGCCTGGTGGCGCTGAGGGAACGTGGCGAGGTGATAAAAGTACATGAGCGGAGCAGAGACGAATGGGGAATCATCCTAGCTACAATAAGTGGCGGAAATGTGGAAATACGGCCACTTAAGGAACTTTGACAAAAGCCGGATTGTTGTGCCGAAGTGCTTGGGAGCGAAAATATCGAGAGCGGCGAAGCTGATAGCCTGTTCGCTCGCTACTGTCGCGAGCAAACTTGGGAAGTGGTTGAAGAATGCTGATACCACGAGTGGGCAACAGGAAGTTTCTTCCCGCGAACCATACGCGACTGGAACAGGAAAGAGAGGTAATGACAGTGGCACGTAAAGTGCCCTCCGCCACACACCGTTGGGTGGCTTGCGGAGTATAAATGTAGATGTAGATGTAGAAGTTTTGCGTCCTCATCACAGAACATAGGGATCAGAAGCTTGCCCGCCATCTAAAGCCAGATAGGCGTTTATCTGTGGCAGATCTGACGATAAGGTACAGTGCTGCCGCAGGCACAAGTTCAAATGTTCAAATGTGTGGGAAATCTTATGGGACTTAACTGCTAAGGTCATCAGTCCCTAAGCTTACACACTACTTAACTTAAATTATCCTAAGGACAAACACGCACACCCATGCCCGAGGGAGGACTCGAACCTCCGCCGGGACCAGCCGCACAGTCCATGACTGCAGCGCCTTAGACCGCTCGGCTAATCCCACGCGGCCAGGCACAAGTGTTTCGGAGCGCAGTGTTAAGCGAACAGTGTTGAACGTTTTGTAACGTAACAGAGGTCTCCTACGTGTTTCCATCTTGACCCAACAATATCGTCAGTTATGATTACAGTGGGCACGGAATCATCGAGATTGGACCCCGGATCAATGTAATCGTGTTGCCTGGTCGGATGAATCCCGTTCATTGTTAAACTAGGTCGATGGTCTTTTCCAGATACGCCGTCATCCAGGCGGACAGCTGCTCGTCTTCCATGAGCCTACGGTAGTAATCGAAGTTGCCATGACAGCTGTGTACCACGTGAATATTATTAGGCACCACCTATGACCCCTTGTGCTTGTCTTCCTCAACGGCGATGGCTTCTTCTCGCAGGATAACTGGCCGTGTCACTAGGACAGAATCGTGCTGCAATGGTTTGAGGAGTGTGATTGTGAAGTCCCTTGATGTTCAAATGGTTCAAATGCCTCTAAGCACTATGAGACTTAACATCTGGGGTCATCATTCCCCTAGACTTAGAACTACTTAAACCTAACTAACCTAAGGATATCACACACATCCATGCCCGAGGCAGAATTCGAACCTGCGAGCGTAGCATCAGCGCGGTTCCGGACTGAAGCGCCTAGAAACACTAGGCCACAGCGGCCGGCCGCCTTGATGTCTTGGGCATCAAATTCGCTTGTATGAATCCGATGAAACCCAACAGGGATGCTATAGGGAGCCAGCTCTGCGCCCACAAACCAACCGCCGGTAAATTATGCGAAGTGTGTGACCGGCGCGTAGGCATCAGAAGCTACAAACGTCTAGAAACCTATAAAATAACTTGATGAATCCATGGCACACAGAATCACCTGCGAATTGCGTTCCAGAAGTGGACCAATACGCTTTTAAGTAGGTGGTCATAATACTTTGGCTCGTCAGTGCATGTAGCTCATTTCATGCCAGTTTGGCGTTTCCTGTGTGACGTGTTCATGGCATCGCAGTTTTCATGGGCAGAAGTTTATTAATGATAGCAAAAATACAGCAGGTGCCCATACTGGGTACTGGTCCTAATTTTATTTAGTATAGTAGATTACGGTGCCTCGGCGAGTAGCACGCCAGTAAACTATCATATTGCGAGTGTTAAGTGAGTTCCACACATCTGGACGACAATTTCAGGGCTACGTGTTGGCAAAACAAAGAAATGAGAAGATACGGAGAAGGAAAGAAGGGAGAGCGGCGTAGGAACGGCAGCGGTGCGGGAGCCGCAGCAATACGAGAGATGATTCCCGGCCGCGAGTGATAAAAGCGTCGACGGCGTCGCTTCCCCGGCTTCGGCAGCGACAATTTGTGTCGGCGGGCGGCTTTATGAAGACGTTGATCGTTGGCGATGGACTCAAATTGTTGCCATAACGGCAGCCGCTTTATTGCCGCAGACGGGAGGAGTCGCAGGCAGGTGATGGCTCGCCACAACGTTACGTCTGCGCTGCAATGGCCGCCTTTCACCTACGCAGCTTTCACGTGAAGCAGCAGCCTCAAACGACCAACACCTTTGTAAACAGGCTCTCGCGATACCTAAAGGAATACCGATTTGAAATGCACGAATAGACCATACGTTATATTAAAACTCTGTATAAGTCTTGGAAGTTTTGAGAAGGTCATGAACAACAGAATCCGAAAACACACAATGCAGGTAATATTTTCAGCGACAACAAATTTGGATTTCGAAAGCGAAGATCATATATTACAACCATTAAATTAGAAAACCTTACCACAGGAAATATTTTGTGGCTCAGCTTCGGCTTTTGGCTGAGTCGTGCTTTTTACTATGGAAGCGACTACACAGTATATGGAGTGGGCTGTATAGTATACTTCCTACACTCTCATATAATATATACTGTAAATATCACAAGCTGCTAATCATATTACGCGCAGTATCGCAATTAGTGGTGATAACACTCGTTCTGATGTTACTTATCTTATGCCATTTTGACATTACGTACATTTATATTCTAACATACTCTTGGTTTGACCATAAATGCGCTGTAACGCTAACTAATTTGACTTTGGATACGTCAGTTTTAAATTTTTTTCTTTCCCTTATTTAAGAAAATCAGTCGATGTGATTCATGGATAACTGTCTGCAACATATTTTCCATTACAACACAGTGATCTTAGATTTACGTTCGCATTCAACATTGTAAGACGTTGATCACTCTCCAGTTTATTGACCAAGAGACACAAAACGATTTGATGCTGGACACTGCGCGTTCGTCATAGACTTTGCATTTGAGCGACTAGTTCAAAGTGTGGAAAATTAGGCTGCCTTCTCGAATATTTTAATATACAATCTAAATGCATTCATAAAATCAGCAGGAATGTCTGGATGAGCAACAATCTCTTACTGAAGAATAAATGTAACCAGTGCTCCATTATCGTATTCATGTAACCTCATGGCTGGCCTGTTCCTTACGCCTTCAGTTATACCAGTTGCAACCATAGGTAAAATCTACACTTATTGCTTCGTTGTAATTAGTCTTTAAGGAAATTATTTTCACCTAATTGCTGTAGTGTAAGTTAAATTTTCCAGTCACACATACAGGGTGTTCAAAAAGAAGTGTCGATTACTTTGATTCCGGCGGAGGTTTGAGTCCTCCCTCGGGCATGGGTGTGTGTGTTTGTCCTTAGGATAATTTAGGGTAAGTAGTGTGTAAGCTTAGGGACTGATGACCTTAGCAGTTAAGTTCTATAAGATTTCACGCACATTTGAGCTTTTTTTTTATTACTTTGAGAGGTGTTAGTACTCATGGAAACAAGAAAAATAATTCCAATAAACATGCATCCGGAAATAAACACTTTCTGAGACAAGTCCAACAAACATGAATCCGGAAATCTATACTTTCTGCTATAAACACGAGTTTGCAGGACGTTGTGGTGTCACCGCCAGACACCACACTTGCTAGGTGGTAGCCTTTAAATCGGCCGCGGCCCGGTAGTATACGTCGGACCCGCGTGTCGCCACTATCAGTGATTGCAGACCGAGCGCCGCCACACGGCAGGTCTAGAGAGACTTCCTAGCACTCGCCCCAGTTAGACAGCCGACTTTGCTAGCGATGGTTCACTGACAAATTACGCTCTCATTTGCCGAGACGATAGTTAGCATAGCCTTCAGCTACGTCATTTGCTGCGACCTAGCAAGGCGCCATTACCAGTTACTATTGATGCTGTAAAACATGTACCGTCAAGAGCGATGTTCACCAATTATGAATTAAAGTTAAGTATTCCAGTAGTTACGTACGTTCTTTGCTACTATAAATTCCTTGTCCTGTTCCAGACCTCACGCCAGCCTGCGTGAGCTTAAACGCGTGCCTTTCGGCTTCCTGTCATAGTGGATTGGCTGTCTTGCCAGTCCACAACAGACGTGTTCAGCGTAGCGTCCATTCATGACAAGCTACTCCTCTTTCCTCCGCCGTAAGGAATGACGCACCCTTTGATGTATACCCTATTGTTGTTGAACCTGCTGGGACGCATTGAAGACGCTACCCTGTAGCGTCCGAACATCGTTGATTGGCGTGGCGTAGACCAATTACTTTACGTGACCCCATAGCCAAAAGTGTAGGGGATGAGGTCTGGGAAACAGACAGGCCCAAAATGTGGGGCCCCCCGACCAATCCAGCGATCCTGAAATGTCTGCGTCAGATGTTCACGCACATTGTGACGAAAGTTTTCTGGTGCGCCATCACGCATGAACCACATTTGTATTCGTTGCTCCAATGCCACAATCTCCAGTGAGGTAAGTAATGAGGAAGTCCAGATAATGCGCCCCTGTTAATCTTTGTGGTAGCACGTATGGTCCTACTAATCTATTACCACGTACGTTTACCTATGCATTAATTGAGAATCGGTGTTGATGCCCTCTTTCCCCAACTGCTGGTTATGAAAATTCACAACACCATCTCTTGCGAACCATACCTCATCGGTAACTAAGATTTTGGATGTGAACAGTGGATCTGCGGCACACTTCTGCAACAGCTATTAACACAGACGCTTTCTGCCAAGGTGATGGTGTGATCTCAGGGCGTGAACGCGCAGTTGATGATATGGGTACAGCAACTGTTCGTGAAGTAACCACCAGATAAGAGAGTGAGACACGCCTCTTGTTGCTGCTAATCGTCGCACTCTGGTCCAGGGGTTTCTTCCACGAAATGTTGAGCACGTTCCTCCGGACTGTGCGGGACCTTCCACTGTCGGTCTTCTGAGGTGCAAGGGTACCTGTGTCCCTCAGACGCTGGAGAAGTCTGTCGAACAACTTATCAGAGGACACTGCGCTGCGGATATTTATCACCGTAGGGGGCATGGGCTCGCAGGCTACATCCATTTTCTAAACCATAGCAGAATATCGTATCAGCCATTTCACTTGTCGAGTAGTAGGCTTCCATTCCTAACAAGTCGTGGAAGAGAAAAAACGTAAATGTACTACGCCATTTGTACGTACAAACAGCGGAATAACAGGAAACACATAAGTGAAACCGTGTTTGGAAGAAGCTAAAGCACCATGATACGTTCCATGGGCTGACAGTATTGTACAATAAGGCACACAAACACGACGAAAACCAATATAGCCTACAACATGACTCGAAATGATTACAGACCACCTAATGGTAGGTAGAGTACTGTGAGTAAGACATCATAATACCATACCGACACATTTGACGGAGTGCGAATGCAACGACTGTGCTAATATCCTCAACCAAGCATGGGGCAGCCCATCCTATAAACGCGTGCTTATGTCAGAAAGTACGTGTTTCCAGAGCCATGTATATTGGAGCTATTTTCCTTTTCCGGTGAGTACTACCACCTCTCAAAGTATACGACACTTTTTTTAACATCCAGTACAATAACGTAAAAATACATAATTACATTATTTACATAAATAAGTTGATAAATCTAAATGCTCTGTCAGTTACACAGAGTTATTACGAAAGCAGTAACAAACATTAAAAGGACATGGCTATTTAAACACAATACTATATGCCCTTACAAAGTTTTCGTACTGTTGCATTGTAACAAATAATATCCAGTTCGACAAATTCTAAGTGTCATGAGCTTCGGGGTAATCCTTGTGCGAGTTTCCTTGAGCGGCGTTGTAGGGTGCATTTCTGAAAACGTTTTGTTGGTGATGTTCCTGCTTGAGATGACTGGCCTGAATTCAACACTACGTACCTCTCATCGTTGCTTTATTTGAATCCTCAAATTTGCATTTCTTTGTTCGTCTGGACTACAGCATGAGATTGGGAGATACCTGACAATTTTTAGTTTGGAAGTTGTTGATATGTTACGTTGACGATTTGTGTATAGCTGATGAGGTATTCAGCTAGGGTGAGAAACTTGGAGACGGAAATAATCTGGTCAATTATTTCTAGTGCAACACTGAGTCTTTTACATTTGTCCCTTTGAGGTCAGGAGAGGTTCAAATGGCTCTGAGCACTATGGGACTTAACATCTGAGGTCATCAGGCCCCTAGAACTTACAACTACTTAAAACTAAGTAACCTAAGGACATTACACACATCCATGCCCGAGGCAGGATTCGAACCTGCGACCGGAGTGGTCGCGCGGTTCCAGACTGAAGCGGTTAGAACCGCTCGGCCGAGGTCTCATATTGAGAGGATCCCACTCAGAATCATCAGTGTGAAAGTTTTCGATTATTTCACAGTTCCATATTAACATGCGACTGGCTATCGCGCTGTAGAATTCCTCATACAGATTTTCGTCAATATTTTGTTTTTACCATTACAGACATTCCTAAACAAAATAACACTGTCAATCGAATTCCTCTAAACGAATTAATGATAATTTAGATTGCAAAGAGTGCAAATTAGTTAAGCGTTTACACCTACCTGGTAACCTTAACTGATCATCTAGCGCTAAAATGAAATAAAATATATTTTAATATACTGCGCACATAACATTTTTTGTGCATTAACATTGTTGTTACTACCATTCTCTATGTTATTATTGCCGGCCGGTGCGACGGAGCGGTTCTAGGCGCAGGTTCGAATCCTGCCTCGGGCATGGATGTGTGTGATGCCCTTAGGTTAGTTAGGTTTAAGTAGTTCTAAGTTCTAGGGGACTGATGACCTCAGATGCTAAGTCTCATAGTGCTCAGAGCCATTTGAACCATTTTATGTTATTATTACTACCTGTATTTTCACAATTGTCGCTACTGGTCTTTTCGTTGTATATACTGCGCTGTAATTATTGTACTCTGTGTACGTTCGCGTCAGTATCTAAGTGAGCAGCACAAATAATTACCATGCGGAGGACCTGGGTTCGTTTCTCGGTGCTAATATCGATTATTGTTTCGGTGGGAGAACTGGTACGGGGTGCACTCAGCCTCGTGAGGCCAACTGATGAGCTAATCGACGTTTAGTAGCGGTTCCACGGTAAAGAAACCCGACAACGACGTGGAGAACAGTATGCTGACGGCGTGCCACTCCCTACTGCATCCAAAGACGCTTCGTGCAGAGGATGACACGGCGGTGGGACGGGCCCGAATGAGAATTGGATTTAATCTCACCATTAGAATAAAATAATGCAGATTGAAATAAAATATAGATCGAGAACCAGTTCCTCTCGTCAGGTAGTCGATTAAGTGACGGTTTTTTTTTCATATTTTCCTGCACTGGGCACAGACAGAGAAATTTCCGTATATTCTCATGTTTGACAGACAAAAGGATGTAGACTTTGATACAGATGGAACGCTGGAAATTTATAGGTATAGAAGAAAGTATTCAAGTATTCAACATTTCGGTTCCATAACTGCGTGGCTCAGTGGTAAGACGGGCGTATGAGATTTTGACTGCAAATAGCGACAGTAGAGCTCAACGTTTTCACCGTCTTTTACAGCCGCAGAATATGGAGCCACCGCTTAATCTTGGCTCCAATACTCCACACTTCACTTATATTGATTTGTATTAATTCGAGAAAAGCTATATTGAGGATGTTCTTAATAGAATCAATGATGCACGTTTACAAAGCGCTGCTGCAACATCCGCACCACCCATTAATCAACAAGCCTCCGTCTCAAGACTAGTGGACGATTTGGGGCAACGTGCGTAACAGGACGCTTAGACCTTCTCTGCACTCGCTGTGGTACGATCCAGCTGTGAAAACCACCTGCACAAAGGAGGAAAGACTCAGGATCAGAGTCGCACCAAGGCGCCTTGCGATGACTGTCACGTTATTGAGTCAACATCACACATTGGTCTGTGTAAACGGCAAATCATCACACGAAACTAGTGGAGGAAGAAACTGATCCTCATGAACGGCACGGCGTCACATATGATTGATTAATCTACGTTTTAATGATCGATTGAATACGCTGTTGCTAAACAGTTGCACACGGTTTGCCTGAAGCTTTGTATCAATTCAAACATACAAGATTATTTCATACAGCTATCAACAAAACATTTTGAAGTCATGTATCGACTCCAACGGAAGTGTCAATACACCTGCCAGAAATATCTGCGAAGTGCTTTATCCTACCCATAGATGTGAGAGTTTACAGAAACATTACTTACAAGACTAATGAAAAGGAAGAAGATGGTAAAGAATTATCAGTTGACTGTCATTTAAATAAATATCTATGATTTTTCACTCTTGAAAGACGAATTCAGTTTCTTACATTTCAGTGCCTCTTTATGTATTCAAGTATAATGAGATAGAAGAAAATAATGAGTAGAGTTCCATTTAAATTATAGTCTTTATTCGTTTTGTCCGTTTTTCAAATCCACAAGGAAAAATTCAATTAAGAAAATAAGATACCTTTCACTTCAGTTTAAACGGATGAATTTTGTATTACTTCGAATTTTGCGATGCGGAAGTGACAATGAAGCTAGGTCGAGAAGGCATATGATTTGATGTTGTTGTTGTGGTCTTCAGTCCTGAGACTGGTTTGATGCAGCTCTCCATGCTACTCTAAGCAAATACCATATTAGCTAGGGCTCCTTGTGCTTGCCAAACACATGGTACACAAAGGAAGCGTGTACCCCCCTGAGGATTAATGAATAATACCCTCAGGTGTTACAGATTACAGCAATGGAATGAAATGTGTCACAGAAAACCTTTGTATCATTGTACTTCAAATATCTTTAAAAATAAATGTTTTAAGTACAAAATTAATCACTCAAATACGTGTCCTGTAGCGCTAAATGTGGGTCTTGCTGTAATATAATCTCTGTGGAAGTGTCGTATTTATCGTCCTCCGAAAGCTAAGTTCTGCAAAAGGCAATGTACTTACCTCATGATAAACAAAAGTGAAATGCTTTGCGTATAGATATCTTAGTTATTACGCTTATTGCCGTGATGAAGAAAGTACTGTGCTGTAATGTATTGTTGTGCTACGGAAAAGGCTGTCTCCTTGTAGCTATACCACAAAAGTTACTACTAAAACGTGTTTTACTTTCCAGAAGAATTCAGAAAAACTGTGCAGATATAAAACAGAAACACCGCAATAGCGACGTTGTAAATTGTCCCTTATTAGTAGCGTCGTGATATAATCGTGTAGCTGGCAAAGAAACCAAATGCTAAGTCATCTTTAATCCCACAGAAAGTACTTCAAATAAAGGATGTATTTTCAAGCAAACCAAAATGTTGCATTAAAATCTCATTAGCAACACCAGTATATGTTCTAAGTATGTTAGCCTTATAGTAGCTACGTAACCGTGCAACTAACAAGCAAGAATGTACACACACAATAACACTGTTTCGTCTGTTCGCAATAACAATGCATTCGTAATTTCTGTTTAAAAATGTTCCCTAGGTTCTAGACTGGATATTTAACTTCAAACATTGTTGCATGTTAACAGTTTCTTAAGTCTGACAAAGCATACTAGAAGTGTGAAGTGAAAAGTTTTATGGCAAAGACAAAGTTAAAAAGCAGATTATCTTCCAATAAACGGTTTTACATGTGAAATGTGGTGTAAACCTTTACTCTTCCTAGTACGCAGACTTTCAACTGAAAAGCAATTGTCATGTTTTATACGTCGGTAAGGAATGCTAAAATTTTTCTCAAGGTTAACGTCTATGTTATTTTTCTCTGAGCCAGCCGGCGCACGCGGCTGCCTGTGGTGCGAGTCATTGTCTGTTCCTTTGTTGGCGCGCGTTGTTATTGTGATTTGGAGACCTAACTTCTAGAAATTCACGTTGTCGAAAGTACCCTGCTCTGTTTGAATCCCGCCAGTTCTGATGAAATTTAGGTCTGTCGTTATGATTATCTCGTCTGTCGTCATGTCGGTAGTTCCTGTAGTTTCTTGTCTGTCGGTCATGTGGTGGAGAATTTCTCCCGGAATCGTAACTGCGCGCTGAACTGTTGCGTCTGAAGTTATTCTTTCTCCCTTGATAATAATTGTTTTTGTTCCCATATTGTCTGTTTCTATGGTAATCTCTGTCACATTCATTACTACGGAAGTGCGATCTCTCTCTGTAACCAGTATTACTCTGCCAGTGGTTGTCATATGGGTGGTGTCTGTTTTGGTCACGATTTGCGTTGTAAGAATAGACTTGTCGTGTCCAGTTATTGTTTCTGTCGTCACGGAATTGTGACGGATGTGATCTGTAGTGATTGTTTTCCTGTTTTCGCATCCGGCGACTGTCTGTGTCAATTTCTAATTCTTGTAGGAGTCCCTGAAAAGGTCCAATGTCGTCTTTGCAACGTCCTGGCAAAATAATATTTCTTAAATGTTCAGGCAATTTCATTAAGCAAATGTGGATGAGTTCTGAGGGGCTGTATGGGTTTGAAAGATACTGATTCTTATGCAACATGTCTTCAAAATATTTAACAAGACTGGAAAATTCAGATTGTTCAAAGTGTTTCATCATCATGATGCTATGTTTTACTCTGTCTTGTGTAGCTTGAGACCAATAAGCTGAGAGGAAGGCATGATAAAATTCTCCTTCACTGTGGCAATCGTAAATGACCGATCGCATTCTTACAGCTGGTTCATTCTCTAAATAGCCACACATAAATTCTAATCTGTGCTCCAATGACCAGTTGGGAGGAAAACAATGAGAGAATTGATGGAGCCACGCTTGTGGATGAATGTCGTTGCCAGAATTCTTAAACGTTTTGAATTTACGTGTAGTAATGAACAGCTTATAGTCAAAATCATCATGTCGGCGAGTCGCATGTCAGTCATTGTTACGTCGTGTCGGCGGTTCCATCTCAAAATTCGATGTGCCTTGCCAATTTCTTTCACAATTTCCGAAGTGTCCTGTGTTATTATTTTGTGGTTGTTCCGTATTTCTATGTCCCTCTTCCCGTATTGGGGCGCGAGTGTCCTCTGAAATACGTAATTCTTGTGTTACCTGCGTCAACTGATCTTGTACTTCAAGGATTTCTCTTTTGTACTGTGTATTGATTTGATGTTGATTTTGTTTGAATTTTCTAATTTGTTCATACTCTTCTGTGTCAGTGAAGGCTACAGGTATTGTGTCATTCAGATCATCATCTACCTTTGTAGATAAGTTAGTGACCTGATCCGAAAGTTCGGCTACTTTCTCTGATAGTGAACACATTTCCTCAGTGTGTTTTTCTGAACCAATTTTCAGAGTGTCCATTTGTGTTGAAATCGAATCTACTGTGTCCTTCAAAATTTCGTGAGTTTTTGCAAGTTGCGTAACCGAATCGGTAGATGCAACTGAGTCAATTTTAGCTTGCAAGGTGATTTTCATGAACAATAGTTTGCAGTTCTTTTATGGCTGCTTCGTGATTCTGTGATGCATTTTCATGACGCGAAAAAATAGGTTGGAAATGGTCACAAAATTGTGTTTTTACGTCATTACAGACTTTTTGACATTTCGATTCGATTTTATGTAACTCAAGTGTGATGTCTAACTTTTGAAGATTCTGTTCCATTGTGTCTAACTTTTGAAGATTTTGTTCCATTGTGTCTAACTTTCGAAGCTTTTGCTGTGTTTGTCTCTGATTTTGTTCCATTGTGTCTAACTTTTGAAGCTTTTGCTGTGTTTGTCTCTGATTTTTTCCATTTGTTGCATTAGCTGTAATAACAATGCATTAGTGTCTGGAATCTGTTCCTCTACGCTTTTCGGCAGTGCATTTGCACCGGCTTTTGATAAGCAGAAAATGCGTCTTGACTTATTTGAGAAAACGGTGAGGACGCAAAACCTGAATCTACAGTATTTGCAAAATTGTGTCCTGTCAATTCGGATTCCTGAGGCGAGCTGTTGCCGAGCGATCGATCGGTAATGCTTCCCTGTTCACTAATTGTTTCACTGCCTACGCCATTGTTTGACGCCCGCTCCATTTCCCTATGCACAGTTACCAAATTACTATGTTGAACATTAGTTAATTCATTGCACGGTGGCGCTAACACACTGCTTTCGTCTTCACTGTCATTTCTCAGTTTACTTTGGAGCCTAGTATTACGTTTTTCACACGCCATTATTGTCACAATATTTCACACGACAACACAGAAAAGCACAATTTGAAGAGCAAAATAAGAGAACACATTAACATAACACTGAAAATAATATCTAGTTAATTGCAAGCGCAACTGCGAAATACTTGGTGCAAATCTACCTGCATGCCACAACTGTTTTACTGTACAAGAATGAAAGACTGCAACTACAAAGGAAATTCTCTCTATAATTACGCGCTAGCAATAAACAATAGCTACACTAATTACACAAACTACAAGAAAAAAATCAGAAGATTCCAGTGAGGTATCCTCGGCTAAGGGTTGACATATGAAACGTCCCCTTTGAACAATAATACAAGACTGAGCTTAAACTGACACACAATATTTTTAGCGCAACGCAATCTGACTTTCAAAAATCCCTACAAAAGAATGGCCCTGACTAACATTAACCTATACGTTTCACAAATCGCTTACCTCACAAAAATCTTGGTTACTCGAACTACTGCAATACAGCGAGCGCCACTACTGCCAGCTAAATAAAAGATTCAAAGTACTGAAGGCACTAACTACTGATAGGCATAGTTAGCAAATGAAAGATTTTGATAGAGAACAAACAATGTATTTACCTCAATAGCCATAATATATATAGCAGTTCATGACAAATTACGAAACTCCGCCATCTCTCTCCCCACATCCACCACTGCTGGCGGCTCACCTCCGACTGCGCAACGCTACGCGCTGTTCACAGCCAGCTGCTTAACACTACAATGGCGAGTATTACAACAATGCAAAGCAGCCACAGACTGCACAGAGCACAGCCAGTGATTTTCATACAGAGGTGGCGATACCAATAAAAAAACCTAAACAGCCTACTTACACTCTGACAGAATTACAATGTCATCGGTAAGCCTCAAAGTTTTTATTTCTTCTCCATGGATTTTAATACCGACTCCGAACTTTTCTTTTGTTTCCTTTACTGCTTGCTCAATATACAGATTGAATAGCATCGGGGAGAGGCTGCAACCCTGTCTCACTCCCTTCCCAACCACTGCTTCCTTTTCATGGCCCTCGACCCTTGTAAATTCCATCTGCTTTCTGTACAAATTGTAAATAGCTTTTCGCTCCCTGTATTTTACCCCTGCCACCTTCAGAATTTGAAAGAGAGTATTCCAGTCAACATTGTCAAAAGCTTTCTCTAAGTCTACAAATGCTAGAAACGTAGGTTTGCCTTTCCTTGATCATTCTTCTAAGATAAGTCGTAGGGTCAGTATTACCTCACGTGTTCCAACATTTCTACAGAATCCAAACTGATCTTCCCCGAGGTCGGCTTCTACCAGTTTTTCCATTCGTCTGTAAAGAATTCGCGTTAGTATTTTGCAGCTGTGACTTATTAAACTGATAATTCGGTAATTTTCACTTCTGTCAACACCTGCTTTCTTTGGGATTGGAATTATTATATTCTTCTTGAAGTCTGAGGGAATTTCGCCTGTCTCATACATCTCGCTCACCAGACGGTAGAGTTTTGTCACGACTGGCTCTCCCAAGGCTGTCAGTAGTTCTAGTGGAATGTTGTCTACTCCCGGGGCCTTGTTTCGACTTAGGTCTTCCAGTGCTCTGTCAAACTCTTCACGCAGTATCATATCTCCCATTTCATCTTCATCTACCTCCTCTTCCATTTCCATAATATTGTCCTCAAGAACATCGCCCCTGTATAGACCCTCTATATACTCCTTCCACCTTTCTGATTTCCCTTCTTTGCTTAGAACTGAGTTTCCATCTGAGCTCTTGATATTCATGCAAGTGGTTCTCTTTTCTCCATAGGTCTCTTTAATTTTCCTGTAGGCAGTATCTATCTTACCCCTCATGAGATGAGATAAGCCTCTACATCCTTACATTTGTCCTCTAGCCATGCCTGCTTAGCGATTTTGCACTTCGCATCGATCTCATTTTTTAGACGTTTGTATTCCTTTTTGCCTGCTTCACTTACTGCATTTTTGTATTTTCTCCTTTCATCAACTAAATTCAGTATCTCTTCTGTTACCCAAGGATTTCTACTAGCTCTCGTCTTTTTACCTATTTGATCCTCTGCTGCCTTCACTATTTCATTCCTCAAAGCTACCCATTCTTCTTCTACTGTATTTCTTCCCCCCATTCCTGTCAATTGCTCCCTTATGCGCTCCCTGAAACTCTGCACAACCTCTGGTTCTTTCAGTTTATCCAGGTCCCATATCCCTAAATTCCCACCTTTTTGCAGTTTCTTCAGTTTTAATCCACATTTCATAACCAATAGATGTGGTCATAGTCCACATCTGCCCCTGGAAATGTCTTACAATTTAAAATCTGGTTCCTAAATCTCTGTCTTACCATTATATAATCTATCTGAAAACCTTCTAGTATCTCCAGGGTTCTTCCATGTATACAACCTTCTTTCATGAGTCTTGAACCAATGAATTAGCGAACGAAAAGAGAAACTGACGGGTTAGAAGGAGGTAAGAAAAAGAGAAAAGCTATTTAAAATCTAAAGACAAAGTGGTAAAATAGCGCGCTACGGATGCATATGCCTCTGGTTCAATCCCCGGTCAATCCAAAGATTCTTATCTGTATCTTATCACTTTTTCGCCTTTGTCATTGTTTGTTAATCCCGGGCTGCACCGTGACTGAGAGTCGGCATTAAACTTTTGGTGCCCCCATAAGTAACTGGGTGCGTCAGTTCAAAAGTCGGAGGAAGGCAACGGCATACCAGTTCCATTAGAATCAAGAGTAGCAAAGCACTTTGATGCTCAAACCAACTTTCGGGTTGATAACAGAGTTTCCTATAACTTTATTTACTGGACTCTGTTATTTATCTCATGCCGTAGCAGTCTGAGGATTTAACTTTTACAGCCTACAATAATGAGGGTTAAATTCGTTTTTCAAGGTCTATTCAAAGATGAAACTGTAGTGATAAAGTACATGGACACAAAAGATAACTTTTCCTTGAAAGTTCCGACGCCAGAGTACTTGGTCAAGAACAGGAGTCTATTATGGTGCTTGCTTCATTTTAGGAAGGTATGACTGTGTCGCCTCTAATAAAATAAAGACACAGATAATGGTAGTGAAAGATGAAAATGAAGTGTACTGCTATGGTCGTGCAAATATCAGATTCTTCCAATGTCCTGTAAGAAACAAAATTAGCAACGTGTTTTGAAAGTACTAAATTTCCTACAACAATGTTTAGCCCTTGAAGGTAAACTCCAAAATGGTGAAATTCAACTTTAATTTAATGGAAAATGAAGCCGTCATGTACATAAACAGTCACAGCGGTAGCCGGCCGCGGTGGTCTAGCGGTTCTAGGCGCTCAGTCCGGAACCGCGCGACTGCTACGGTCGCAGTTTCGAATCCTCGGGCATGGATGTGTGTGATGTCCTTAGGTTAGTTAGGTTTAAGTAGTTTTAAGTTCTAGGGGACTGATGACCACAGATGTTAAGTCCCATAGTGCTCATAGCCAAGTCACAGCGGTATCCTCAATAATACCTTGTACAGGTTTTTGAAACTTGTCATAAATCTTACTCAAGTGTCTTCGTAGGAATGGAGGCGAAATTTTCTACACACGAATAACTTACGCACTTCCGTAACTCATTCTGCTTTAGCCATTCTTCGACTGACAAAGCCAAAGTGCAAAGCTACATAAGTGTGAAATTAATGATGGCTTCTCTACTGCAGTTGTAGCCGAAATGTGCTTAGTCGCATCTCCTAAACTGCATCCACACCGGACATGTAGCAACGCTCAAGTGACAGTCTCCATTCCGATCGGAAATGCTAGCAAATAGCATCTGTCGTATGTCTGCTATTAAAAGTGCTTCTCAAGCCGAGAAAGTTCCGAAAGTCAGCACATTCAGTAAAACGAACATCATTTAGCTTTTAGGTAAAACGTTTCCCACTGGGAACTATTATGACAGTGCATGCTCAGTTTCTGAGCTAGTGCAAGTCTTATTATAATTTACCAATAGTTTAAAATATGTGTGATGTTCTGATAAGTGTCTGCATCGGAATGAAAGAATCAAGAAGGAAGTTATTATGCCATTTTAAGGTTTTGCGAATTGCTTTATTTCCACTCTCATGTATTGTATTTTCCAAATCTGCATGAACATTCAGACTGCATTTGTCTTTTTCTGCAGTACGTTCTTCAGCGCAGTCTGCATGTAGTTTTGAACGCGTGTGCTACTTTGCTCTGTTATATTGATTAATTGGCTTCTGTCTCGGGCTCTTCGACCGACGTTTGTTTGATGATTTTTCTGACGTTTCACCATCGCGAGTGTCTGGCATTGTCAGAGCTTCACCCTCCAGTGCAGGTGGTGGACTGGAGTCGATTTCGTGGTCGCAGATTATATATACCTTGCGCGACTACGTCCAAGGGCTTTTCGTGGGTGTTTCCGGTGCGGTTCTCTCCTTGCTAACTGCCATAGTCGTTCGCTGCAGTGCGGAAACCTAGGACCCGTTCATCTTGAGGCTTTCTCTTTTGTTGTATAAGTTATTCCCATGATTATGTATAGCTTATCTGAACAAGTGGGTGCGATAGCTCTTCTTTACAGCAAGAAGTTCCCGGTTGACGAATTTTACTTTGTGGTCGGTCTTGCACAGCGCGTGTTCCGCCACGCCAATTTCTACTCCTGCTCCTAACTGCAGTGCCGCTCATGTTCTGTAATCCGTGATCAAGGTGTTGATTGATCGTCCAGTAATTCCAACATCGTTTCTTTTCCGCATGTAGATGGTGTGCGGTATAATCCCGACATTTCAGGTAGATCCCTTTTCTCCTTGGCTGTTCTGAGACACTCTTTGATCGTCTTTGTCGGTTTATATGTAGTTTTTACGCCGTGTCTGCACAGTATATGGCCGATTCTGTCGGTCATTGGAGGAATGTGTGACAGAAAAACCGTAATCGACATTTCTTTTCCGATTTGCCACCTCGCCGAGTATTTGATTCTGTGACACTTCTTATGTAACTGGTGGAGTACCCATTGATCCTCGGAACACTTTCCATGTATTGCATCTTGCGTCTGAGGTGCTGCGACTCACATATTTGTTTTGCTCGCTTTACGAGAGCATTAATTATGTCTCTTTTCTGGCTTGGGTGGTGATTAGGCAGACTGTGTAGGTGTCGGTCCGAGTGTGTCGTCTTTCGATACACGCTGTGTCTCAGGTTTTCGCTAACCATCGTGACCAGCACATCTAGAAAGGGTAGCTCTTGGTCCTTTTCAACCTCCATGGTAAATTCTGCTACGACGTGGAAGCTATTCAGGTGTCTTATGAAGTCACCAAGGTTTTCCTCACCATGGCTCCTCTCGATAAAGGTGTCGTCGACGTATGTGTACCACACCTTAGGTTTGCAAGGTGCCGATTCCAGTGCCTGCCCCTGGAAATGTTCCATGAAGAAGATGGCCACCACTGGACTAAGAGGACTAACCAGGGTGACGCCTTGCAGCTGTTCGTAGAAGTTGGCGTTCCACATGAAATTGCTCGGGATGAGACATTCATGAAAGAGCATGGTGACGTCTTGCCGGAAAATGGGACCGATATATCCCAGAGAGTCACTGAGTGGCACTGGAGTAAACAAAGAAACTACATCAAAGCTGACCATGACCAGGATTTCGTTTGGTCCAAGTTTAATTTCTTCAACTTCTCAATGAAATGTCCTGAGTCCTTTATGGTATGTTTCAGTACTTTCTACGTGCGGATGGATGAGAGACGCCAAGTGTTTTGCCAGTGTATACGTCGGTGAGCGATGAGTACTGACAATCGTCTTAATGGAACATTATTCTTATGGGTCTTTGATAATCCACTGAGTCGAAGTGGTAGGGCTTCCGTGAAGCGCGGGTTCCGATGTACGTCGACTGAAAGAGAAAATGCCTTGATTAACCGATTCGTGTCCGTGTGATCCATGCGTCTGATCTGCGCTACATAACCTTCGATCTTCATTACGACGGTCGCATTTCCCTTATTGGCAGACGGTACCAATACGCTCTTGGCTGCGTTAAGACTCTTGATAGCTTGTAACTCTTCTTTCTTCATGCTGCAAGCTATCAACAACCTTAATGCCGATAAAAGCAAAGCTGCAACTTCAAATACAAATTCTGGAACAGCAACAACAGCGACAACTTATACCACAGCAGTTCATCAAGCCAGAACAGCATCCAAGCTCATCACCACCACCACCGCCGCCACCATCACCAATCGCGTCATTTCATCCAGAAGACGAGGATTCCGATTCATACCACAGACGTCTGCAGCTATACATCCAATAGCACAATGGACATTGTTAAACAGATTGATTTTCTGCTATTCACCAAACATCAAACACAGCGTCTTGTGGAAAAATTACGACCTGTCGATAAAGCTGAGTGTTTGGATTTGTCTCAAACCAATAGTTAGCTCTCGAAGTATTACGAGCAGCAAAAACATGTTGTACGATGTTGTTACAAGAAGTTACAGTATCGTTAATGTCGATTTTTGTCTGAAAATCAAAACTGGTAACAATCCTATGCTGAATCATTGGTGGGTGATGTAATAATTATGAATGCTTCTTATAAAAAAAAGTTTGTGCACAGCTACTGACATTAACAAATCGTACACGGTGCCCCACTGCAGACTGTTAACGTAGGTACGAGAATGTGTAGTAGGTTCCCAGATATGTGAAGTGCTCGAGGGCTTTGTAACGTCATCCACATATAGGCGACCGATTTGGCGTCTGGAAGTAAAAATGCGCCCCGTGGCACATCCGGCTAAGAGACCGGTAAAGGCGAGTCCAGGTACAAAGATGGACAGCTTAAATCCCAAAACTGGGAATTCTGACGGCAGCTGCTTGCGTGGCCTTTGCGCGAGAGATGCACCAAAACTGGTGGAGTGTCAGTCAAGCTGAAGGATGGTTTATTACAGCTCTTTGAGAATCTACACCGTTCAAACAAGTTTTGCATCACCCCGTTTCCCAGAACTCCTTAAGATAGGCGTTGAATGTGGACATTGTATCACAGACATAGTCCCTTTGACTGTTCAGAGATGTCACTAAACCCACCCAAAGATGTAAACAACGATACATGAACAGCGCCTATTAGACGGAGGGGGTCCGACAGCCGATCAGTTCCACACCAGGAAGGACGTACAAGGCTCATGTTGTCTGTGGTTCAATCATACCTAGACGGCCAATACCGCGGTTCGATCGCGTCCGCATTGTTACTTTGTGCCAGGAAGGACTCCCAACAAAGGAGGTGTCCAGGCATCTCAGAGTGAACCAAAGCAATGTTGTTCGGACATTGAGGAGATACTGGGAGACAGGAACTGTTGATGATTTGCCTCGCTCAGGCCGCCCAAGGACTACTACTGCAGTGGATGACCGCTACCTACGGATTATGGCTCGGATGAACCTTGACTGCAACGTCACCGTGATGAATAATTCTTTTCGTGTAGTTACAGGACTCAAACTGTGCACAATAGGCTGCATGATGCGCAACTTCAGTCCCTGCGTCCATGGCGAGGTCCATATTTGCAACCACGACACCATGCAGCACGGTACAGATGGGTCCAATAACACGCCGAATGGACTGCTCAGAGCTGACATCACGTTCTCTTCGCCGATGAGTGTCGCATATGCTTTCAACCAGACTATCGTCGGAGACGTATTTGGAGGCAACCCGGTAAGGATGAACGCCGTAGACACACTGTCAAGCGAGTGCAGCAAGGTGGAGGTTCCCTGCTATTTTCGGGTGGCATTATGTGCGGCCGCCGTATGCCGCTGGTAGTCATGGAAGGTGCCGTAACGGCTGTACGATATATGAATACCATCCTGTGACCGTTAGTGCAACCATATTGGCAGCATATTGGCGTGGCATTCGTCTTCATGCACGACAACTCACGCCCCCATCGTGCACATCTTGTGAATGACTTCCTCCAGGATAACGACGTCGCTCGACTAGAGTGGCTAGTATGTTCTCCAGACATGAACGCTATCTAACATGCCTGAGATAGATTGAAAAGGGCTGGTTATCGACGACGTGACCCACAGACCACTCTGAGTGATCTACGCCGAATCGCCGTTGAGGGGTGGGACAATGTGGACCAACAGTGCTTTGATAAACTTCTGGGTAGTAAGCCACGACGAATATAGGTATGCATCAATGCGAGAGGACGTGCTACTGGGTATCAGAGGTACCGGTGTGTACGGCAATTTGGACCACCACTTCTGAAGGTCATGCTGTATGGTGGTACAACATGCACAGTGTGGTTTTCATGAGCAATAAAAAGTGTGGAAATTTTCTGTACAGGTTCCGGAACTCTCGGAACCGAGGTGATGCAAAATTTTTTTTGATGTGTGTATAAAATTCACAGAATTAAAGCAAATTGAATTTATTAAAACTACAGAAATTAACACATCAAACTGATAAACGTTTTCACAATGAACCTCTAAATCAACAACATTTAAACACTTAATGCGATTTCAACAAACGATATCACAGATGGTAGAATTACACTATATCTATTGTGTATGTAAGCCACATATTTATATCCGTTTTATTTCGTCATTTATTACGTTTTTTATATCTTTTCATTATGCAAATGTTGATCACAAAATTGTATCCTCCACAATTACACAATAAATGAATGCAACAAGAATATCTTACATTTTGACATACTTGTGTATTTATGTAATGAACATTTTACAATTTCGCCAGTAACTTTTTTTAAATGTTAATTACAATTGATGGTACGAAATCATAGTAATTTAAGAAGTGGTCAGACACATTTGTTAGCTGACACCACTAAGAGTATCAACTGACGTTTCTGACAAGCAGTTCTAAACAACTTTTCAAACACTGTTTAACGACAATCTGTTGCATTTTATCATGAGCACACTTGCACAAGAATATTGGCGTATTTATTTATGGAAAAACCTATATTTATATTTATTGTGTTTAATCAGAGTGTGACAATGTTTATAACGTTCTTTACTTAAATATTGTTCTAACATATTTGTCTAGTCCTGGAACTGACCAAGTTAAGTCTGTTGAACTTGAGAACAACATATTTTTTATGCGAATGGCCATAAGCAAGTGGCGCTTCAGTCTGGAACCGCGCGACCGCTACGGTCGCAGGTTCGAATCCTGCCTCGGGCATGGATGTGTGTGATGTCCTTAGGTTAGTTAGGTTTAAGTAGTTCTAAGTTCTACGGGACTGGTGACCTCCGATGTTAGGTCTCACAGTGCTCAGAGCCATAAGCAAGTGGAAAAGCAGACAGTAGTGAAACACTACGGGAGCCAAGTGGGGACAGGGTCTTTTTCGAGTGAAGAGCTCAATGGAGCGATTCTGGGCACTTTTACGTGTAGGTGACTGATTCTGGGCGGTGAATGGCCCTTACCGTACTTCAACTTCTGAATGGACTTTATATTTCGAGATGTCTTAATGTGCTCCAGTTTAGGACTCTGCCGTTTTCCGCTTTTTCTAAGGAACTGAAGACAGATAGAACATAAATTACTATTCTTCGGATAGTGTGTGTTAATTTTTAAATCGTCATAGTGAATTCTGAGCTGTTTCGAGCTGGCGAATATTTCTTGTATTGTGATTACGATATGAACTAGTTTTCGCGTATGTTTGTTGACTGTTTAGTTTGGGGATTTTGCTACAATTCTCATAACACTCTCAACATAACCTTGCAGCATTTGATAATGGTATTTTCTGTCTGTATTTCAACTGAATATCGTAGGACCACATCCCGTTCATTTGAGATGTGATTTCTTGAATCGCTGGCCGGAGTGGCCGTGCGGTTCTAGGCGCTACAGTCTGGAACCGAGCTACCGCTAAGGTCGCAGGTTCGAATCCTGCTTCGGGCATGGGTGTGTGTGATGTCCTTAGGTTAGTTAGGTTGAATTAGTTCTATATTTTTACAATAATAATTTATACATACATACAATGCTTACAAGATATGTTCTTGTTTCTAGGCATGCTCGATAATGATATGGTGATGGTAGTCACTGGTTCCCATCCTGAGCTGGCCAGTACATTGGGAAACACTGAACCTAGTGATGATGAGATGAACTCCTAATGGACTGATACCATCATGGATTATTTACATATGCGTATGATTTTTGCTTTGGAAACGTCACACAAGATATTTATCTGTCTCATTGCTTTTTCGCACGGAACTGTTGTAAGTCTGGATTCAGTCTTGCAGTGTCAAGAACAACAACAACAACACTGTACTTGGACCATCGACGTCGTCTCAGATCTCCCCGTCGTCACATTCACCAGGGACCAGCCCTCATCACGTTTGGCTTGGGCCATATCATTGGCTACTACTGGTAATGATCCACCGAGTATTATCAGTTTTCTTGCCCGTGTTAAATTAGTTGGTAATTAGACGAGCATTTTAGCTCCACTTTGATAGCCCTTCCTCAGGCTACAGTGACCGAGTCCATTTCCTGAACACGTGTCTATTCTCATGAGCTGCGACATGGTCGTGAATCGAACAGTGACCCGAAAGTAGAATAAATTTCCTTTACTTCTCGTTTGCGGTCACAAATTTTTTATGTCATAAGACTACCGGTTTCAGTCTATAATGACCATCTTCATATCTCCAGCAAAATGTGGGAAAAAACACAAGTACAAGTAGTAGACTGTCTACAGCTTAAAACAATAAAACAGACCATGATGAAAAGTGTTACTGACATACATGTGCATTTATGCGCTCTACATACGATGAGTTATACCTGTTTTATAAAAACATATCCTAATGTATTAGAGCTATAGTTGCAGCGTCAAATGCTAAACACAAATCAGCGCCAGCATCGTCAATCTTATATAAATAATAGTATATACAAGAGTCATCTTGTCAGCGAACTACGGTTCGAACCATACTGCCGTACAGTGGCCACAAAATGTTTGTGTTGCAAGTTCGCCAGATGTCGCTACTGTAGGCGTACATATATTCTTCAATGATAATTGTACGTCTTGAAATAAATGGGGATACAATCAGTAACGTCGGTAATGGGTTTATACGGTGGCATCACAATAATAAAAAGCATTTCAGTAACAAACAGCAATGAAATAAAACACGACAAAAGTTACGTTGTTAAAAAGGAAAAAGTTAAGAGATAGCAATTGACATACGCTCAAGTGGCGATGTTATAGATAATTACATAAATAATAAATTAATTAGTTAATGAAATATATTATATAAAAATTATTATGATTTATAAATTATTCTGTGTGCATGTGTTCAGTGGGACCAGGTCTGGTTTGGTATTTTTTTTTTTTTTTTGGAATAGTTGAGGTAGTTACGTCTTCGGTTTGCGGGTGTAAATCACATCGGGGTATGACCATGCGGTGCATTTGACCCGCGGGCGTCGCACGGTGGCGCTGGCAGCAGTCCACATACGCAGAGGTGTGCTGGTGCATGTCAGAGTACGGTGCAGCGAGTAAGTGTGCAGACGTTTTCAGACCTGCTAATGGTGACTGTGTGTTGAAAATGGCTCAAAGAACACATATTGATTACGTTATGAGGGGTAGAATACTAGGGCGACTGGAGGCTGGTCAAACACAGCAGATCGTAGCACGGGCCCTCCCTGAACCACAAAGTGTGATCTCAAGATTATGGCAGCGATTCCAGCAGACAGAAAATGTGTCCAGCCGCTACAGTATGGGACGTCCACAGGGTATAACACCGCAAGAAGACCGATATTTCGCCATCAGGCCCGCAGACGGCAGGTAGCCTTGCTCGGGACCTTATCTCAGACACTGGAACAGTTGTCTCCTGACACACAGTCTACAGACGACTGCACAGACGTGGTTTATTCGCCCGGAGACCTGCAAGGTGCATTCCACTGACCCCTGGTCACAGGAGAGCCCGTAAATCCTGTTGTCAAGAACACGGTACATGGTCATTGGAACTGTGGTCCCAGTTTAGGTTCACGGACGAGTCCAGGTATAGTCTGAACAGTGATTCTCGTCGGGTTTTCATCTGGCGTGAACCAGGAACCAGACATCAACCCCTTAATGTCCTTTAAATCGACCTGTATGGAGGTCATGGTTTGATGGTGTGGGGTGGGATTATGTTTGGTGCACGTACACCCCGGCATGTCTTTGACAGAGGAACTGTAAAAGGTCGAGTGTATCGGGACGTCATTTTGCACCAGTACGTCCGCCTTTTCAGTGGTGCAGTGGGTCCCACCTTCTCCTAATGGATGGTAACACACGGCCCCACCGAGCTGCCATCGTGGAGGAGTACCTTGAAACAGAAGATATTAGGCGAATGGAGTGGCCTGCCTGTACTCCAGACCTGAATGCCATCGAGCACGTCTGAGATGCTCTCGGTCGACGTATCGCTGCACGTCTTCAAACCCCTAGGACACTTCAGGTGCTCCGACAGGCACTGGTCTAAGAATGGGAGGATATACCCCAGCAGCTGCTCGACCAACTGATCCAGAGTATGCCAACACGTTGTGCGGCCATTGTACGTGTGCATGGTGATCATATCCCGTATTGACATCGGGGTACATGCCCAGGAAACAGCGGAATTTTGTAGCACATGTGTTTCGGGACGGTTTTCTCAACTTATCACCAATACCGTGGACTTATAGATCTGTGTCGTATGTGTTCCCTATGTGCCTCTGCTATTATCGCCGGTTTTTTGTAGTGCCACGTTGTGTGGCACCACAATCTGCAATTATCCATAATTTATGAGCATGAGTGTAGTACGGGGCTGAGGTTGGGGACTTAGAAATGGTGGCATACGTCGTGGTGCTGGTCCTTCCATTTGGCTCGAGTTGGAGCAGCAGTTTGTTGATTGGCTGATGGTACGGGAACATCTGGCGTTTCCGTGGGAGCGCAGCAAGATGTTATCTTTGCTGGTGGTGAAGAAGGGGAAGTGCTTAAGTGTGGGATAAGTCAAAAGTGAGGGATTGGCCAAGTCGGAGGAAGTGGTTGCATACGAGAATGAGATTTTATGAAGGGGAGGGCGGATATAAGATGGTGGATTGGAGGTATTGCTTCACATAGTGACACTTGGAGCGGCGGTGGGGCAGTAAAAAAAATTCAAATTGCTCTGAGCACTATGGGACTTAACATCTGAGGTCATCAGTCCCCTAGAACACTATTTTGCTCATCTGAAGCTATCTATTTTCAATTAAAAAAATAGAATCAGTGCAGTGACACTGGTCGACGGGGAGTCGTGACCAGATACTGTCGTGCTAGGAATTGCCTGTGACAACACCATGAATGCGAGATTTTTGGTGTGTCAAAGCAGACTGTCCACCGTGTCTGTTTGGAGTGGTAAACCATTAGCAGCCACGTAACACGGCATCAGAACAGTGGTTGTAAAAATATCCAAACCGACAGAGACTGGAGACGATTTTCACGACTTGTCAATGACAATGCCATGAATATGAGATTTTTGGTGTATCAAAGCAGACTGTCAAACTTGTCTGTTTGGAGTGGTATACCACTAGCAGTAATGTAACACGGCGTCAGAGCAACGACAGAGACTGGAGACAATTGTCACTGCTTGTCACGCCTTGTCTGAGTCCGAATATAATAAATGTACTAGAGACTGAAGAGCTCATAAGCTCATATCCATGAATCAGCACTGCATTAGAAAGCATAGCTCGTGTGAAACCCAGCTTGCTCTGTTCTCACACGATATACTGTGAACTATGGATGAAGGGCAACAGGCAGATTTCATATTTCTATATTTCCCAAAAGCATTCGCACGGTACTCCGCTGCAGACTCTTAACGGTGATAGGTGCTCAAGGAATATCCTTCTAGATATGTGACTGGCTCGAAAACTGCTTAAGTAATAGAACCCAGTATGTTGTCCTTGACGGCGAGTGTTCATCGGATGTTCAAATGTGTGTGAATTCCTACGGGACCAAACTGCTGAGGTCATCGGTCTCTAGACTTACACACTACGTAAACTAACTTATGCTAACAACAACAAACATACCTATGCCCGAGGGAGGCTTTGAACCTCTGGCGGGGGGAGGGGGGTGGCGCCATCAGTGACACGGTGCTTGTAACCGCACGGCAACTCCGCGCAGCCTATTCATCGGAGGCAGGAGTAACATCGGAAGTGCACTGGGGAAGTGCGATAGGACTGTTGCTATTTGCTGTGTACACAGATGATCTGGCAGAAGGGGTAGAGCGCAATCTGCCATGTTAGCTTATGATACTCAGGTATACAAGAAGGCTTCGAAGATAAATGACTATAGCTTGATACAAGATGACCTAGATATGATTTCTAGTTGGTGTTATGACTGTCAGCTCGCACTTGATGAAGAAATATAGAAGTTAAAGCGAATGAGTAGGAAAAACAATTTCGTTATGTTCGGATACAACAGTAGTAGTGTTCTTCTTGACCCAGTCTGGGCTTCACTTTGCGAGGCTACGTGAAATGATACGAGAATGTGAGGATTGTGGTAGGCGAGGCGAATGGTCGACTTCGATTTGTTGAGAGACTTTTAAGGTTCAAATGGCTCTAAGCTCTATGGGACTTAACATTTGAGGTCATCAGTCCCTTCAACTAGCCCTGAACTTTCTGACGACTAATGAAGCTACTAGATGTGAATATATTCAGAGTCCCTTACAGCTATAAGACTCCGGACTAATTAATGGCTTCCAGAATGCTTTAATGATGAAATATTTGGAACTGATAAACGAGCTAAAAGATCTAATGAAACTAACGTAATCGAAGTTTTAAAATCAGGCAAAGAAAGGACTGATGTGGCTAACGGTGAACCTATCTCTTCACTCAGCATGACTTATAATTTATTGAGCGCATATCTTCAACCGCATACGGGATGTTACTGATGAAATAACGTTAGTCGAGCGAGGTCACTTTAGAAGAAAACAGAGTTTCCGGAATCCAGTGCTGACGCTTACAGCTTTAGCTGAATAGGATTTCAGGGACTTTTCAGATCGGCTACAGCTTTCGTGGACGTGGCAGCAGGCTACAATACAGTAAGGAGAAATGGTTCAAATGGTTCAAATGGCTCTAAGCACTATGGGACTTAACATCTGAGGTCATCAGTCCCCTAGACTTAGAACTACTTAAACCTAACTAACCTAAGGACATCACACACATCCACGCCCGAGGCAGGATTCGAACCTGCGACCGTAGCAACAGCGCGGTTCCGCACTGAAGCGCCTAGAACCGCTCGGCCACAAGGGCGGCAGAATTTTGGGGAAGTGTAGTTAATCTGTAAAGGTGACCTCACATAGGATGCTACTGCGACCTATTCTTGAGTACTGCGCGGGTGTTTGGGGTCCGCACCAGGTCTGGTTGAAAGAAGATGTCGGTGCACTTCAAAGACGAGCTGCTAGATTTGTTGCCGGTAGGTTCGATCAGCATGTAAGTTCTACGGATATGCTTTAGGAGCTCAGGGAATCCCTGGAGGGGAACACTACTGAGAAAGTTTACAGAAATGGCATTTGAAGTTGACTGCAGAAGTTCCTATTGCCGCTAACGTACAAATCGCGTAGGGACCACGAATATGAGATATAGTAATTAACGCTGACAGTCGTTTTTCCCTCGCTCAGTCCGCGAGTGGAACGGGAGAGGAAACGACTAGTTGAGTAGAGGGTACCCTCCGCCACGCACCGTTCGGTGGCTTGCGGCGCATGTATGTAGATATAGACAATCGGTTCCAAACTTGAAGAAATTGCTGCTTTCAATGAATGCAGATCCACTTCAAGCAATTTCCAAGCGAGTGAATATAGGAAAAAGACCTGCATGCAGTGGATATTTGAAGTTGGGTACAGCAACTGGAGCCGTATGGAGTACTCTGACGTGTCGTGATTTTTTCCTTTTCAAATAACACAAGTCATCGAGTCTACCGACGGGAAGACCAGGTGAGGCGTGACCGCAGTGTGGCCGGCGAGTGTAACCGCAGATTTTTTTTTTTTAAGGGGTGTTTTTCGTACCACATCTGGGGCCTACTCACTTAGGTCATAGTTTAAGTGAACCAGAATGTTTATTTCAACGTTCTTTGGGAGTATATGTTTTCCTTTCTTCTAAATGTGAGTATGCTATAGGCACTCCCGTCTTCCAAGACGACAACATCCCCCTTCACAAGGGCCGGCCGTGGTGGTCTAGCGGTTCTAGGCGCTCAGTCCGGAGCCGCGCGACTGCTACGGTCGCAGGTTCGAATCCTGCCTCGGGCATGGATGTGTGTGACGTCCTTAGGTTAGTTAGGTTTAAATGGTTCTAAGTTCTAGGAGACTGATGACCATAGATGTAAGTCCCATAGTGCTCAGAGCCATTTGAACCATTTTGAACCTTCACAAGGCTGCACCCTTACGTTCCTGGTTTGAGGAATGCAGTAGCATCCTACGGCACCTCGACTGGCCCGCCAAATCATTCGACCTTAATCCCAGTGAAAATGTCTAGTACTATACGAAATAGCAGTGATCATCATTCCCACAATATGATTGGTCTACACGATTTAATCATCGTTGAATGGCTGATCTGGATGTCAAATAGCTGAAGACACTCGTGGACTCTTTCCCTTGCCGGATTGTGACCAGTATAAAGTTATATGTTATACAGCAGTGGCGCTATGTCTGCTAGGGTTGAACAATTTTTCGTCCAGTTTTCTTTCCCTGAGACTATGTTGGCATTTACGTGTACGAGTATAATCGTAACCAGAAGTTAAGGAATCTTCCAGATCAACGAAAAGCAATGTGTCATAGTAAAAATTGGGCACTGAACTGTGGCCGCAACGGCCTTGCTGCAGTGGCTACACCGGTTCCCGTGAGATCACCGAAGTTAAACGCTGTCGGGCGTGGTCGGCACTTGGATGGGTGACCATCCAGCCCGCCATGCGCTGTTGCCATTTTTCGGGGTGCACTGAGCCTCGTGAAGCCAATTGAGGAGCTACTCGACTGAATAGTAGCGGCTTCGGTCAAGAATACCATCATAAAGACCGGGAGAGCGGTGTGCTGACCCCACGCCCCTCCTATCCGCATCCTCCACTGAGGATGACACAGCGGTTGGATGGTCCCGGTAGGCCACTCGTGGCCTGAAGACGTAGTGCTAAACTGTGGCCGGTCCTTCAATGGTTCAAAATGGTTCAAATGGCTCTGAACACTATGGGACTTAACATCTGAGATCATCAGTCCCCTAGAACTAAGAACTACTTGAACCTAACTAACCTAAGATCATCACACACATCCATGTCCGAGGCAGGATTCGAACTTGCGACCGTAGCAGTCACGCGGTTCCAGACCGAAGCGCCTAGAACCTCTCGGCCACACCTACTATTTAGACACTACTTTAAAATTCAGTAGTGTATCACATACTTTTCTTGCTCTATAATGTATTACTGTGCTTCTTTGGAACTCCCAGCTTGTTGGTACCAGGGGACAGTACAGTTTTCTCTGAGTGTAATGGCAGATCAGAGTGAAGTTCACAAAATTTTCCGGGTACTCAAAACTTACTCTGAATCCTTAAGGAAGTACATTTCTAACCATCTGGTGTACAAATAAACCTTTATTCTCTAAGACTATCAACCTTCGGTTGAAAAAATGTGGTGTTAATATTATGTGCAACAAATAACGCCGCGCGGAGTAGCCGCGCGGTTAGAGGCGCTATGTCACAGACTGCATGTCCCCTCACGCCGGAGGTTTGGGTCCTCTCTCGGGCACGGGTGTGTCTGTTATTCTCAGCATAAGTTAGTTTAAGTAGTGTATAAGTCTAGGTACCGATGACCTCAGCTGTTTGGTCCCTTAGGAATTCACACACATTTGAACCTTTTTTTTTTTTTTTTTTTTGAGCAAATAACTTTAATCTGAGCTTACAGGGCTGGCTTTGGAAAATAACCTTATGTGATGGGTTAGGCATAGTAGTTAACACTTTAGTGAGATGACTTCCTACAGCCATCAGGTACTTAAGGAATTTTATTTTTTACCGTCAGCTATACAAATGTACTCTTATTCAAGATTTATTTGTACGACTGATGATTAACAATGCGGTTCTTTAAATATTTGACAAATGTAGAATGTCACCTCGATAAAATATGATCTCTGAATCACCTGGTATGTTTATTTCTTCAATACCTTAGACAAACATCCGTGCAGATTCCGTGAGTGGTAACATATTGCAACATGGCCCAGTTGCAAAGACCGCTAACGTCGAGGTGTGTCCCTATTTTCATCACAATCAGCATTGAACTTATTGTTTGCAACTGTATGTATATAGCCGCAGTGAACAATACTATCACTGACACAATGCTCAACAAATTGTAATTGTTCTATGCCGGTAATAAGTTACAATTTTATGCTGGTAGTTTTCAGCTGCATGTTCCATGTCAACACACATGAAGTTACATAATGAGCTTGATCTATTTCGTATGTTTCACGACAGAGTGCTTGGAAGTTTTCAAACACGCCGGCCAAAAGCAGTACATCAGCTTTCATATATAAGTCGGAGAAAATCTCCAGTGTCTTGCTTTCAAATAAACTCTAGACTTTACATGCCCTTTGAAAATCCATTTCTTTGATTTCTGTTTCATCTCTCAGCAACCTTTGAATGCTTCGGTTGGCGGTAACTGTTCCTCTAACAAAATGGGTTCTTTAGTGATATGCCAGTAAGAAAAGACACTTTTCTCTTTGATCAAATTAAAGGTCTCGCTGTTGGGGAAATACTTTGGTGTTATTTTCATCTCCTTAGGCTTTAAATACGAGTACAAGACACATTTTTGCAGACAGCACGCTAGAAATTTGAAGGACTCTACAAACCGAAATTTTATGTCACTACAGTATCCCACTGCGATAGATTTAGTGAATGTTTTATAATTTTTCACATTCGTCGCAGTAAGAGACCATGGCCTAGCTATGTTTTATCTGTTTATTCCATTTCTTCACAGTGGTTGGAGGTTATGAAATTTGCATCATAATTCGCTAGGTTACGGTAAAAATTAAGTCTGTAATTTAAAATACAGCTGTAATGTACAGCTCCACGAAACATACCTGCAAAATGACTGTGATCTCTGTATTTCACATCTGTTTTCCTGAAGCGTCCCTTACAGGCCTGACAAATTTCTGTCGTTCGAAATGCTTCTTCCTCTTCCAGTCTCTGCCTCGGTACAGTGGAAAATATTTTCGTCAAGCAATATAAGCAAAATGCGTTGCTATTACTAACACATATCTTCAGCAACCTTCCGATCTCTCCATAAATGACATATGATAACTTTCATTGTTTGTCATACAAGTCAAACTTAGGAATCCTTTGTCTGCTTTGGGCATGGTACTGCTTTGGGCTTACACTGTGCGCAGTCAACGACGCGCTTTTTAAAGCAATGAAAATGCCATGGAACTGTATTAGTGGTTTACAACATCGGTAGATTCGCGTTCCTTGTCTGGTATTTTGTGGTATGTAGAGGTATATCAGGAAATTCTTTCTCATCTTTCTTGTATTTCACATTCAGCCATCCATAATATGAATATTGGATGCCTAGATGTTTACAGAACTGTTACGTTCTGTTTTCTGAAAACGTGAAAATGCTTCATCTCTGCAGGAAATAGTATCTTAGCACTGTTTAATTTGTGTTCATGTTGTATTTGCTTCTTTAGAGAATAAAATCGAGCAAAGAATGAACACTTGAAGCAGGGATTGTCTTTTTACTTAACGTTTATTACTGCATGTTTATCTGCTCTCACTTAAGGCAGTTTTGTGAGTAGTACCACATAAAATGCGTATTTTCATAACATTACCATGCAGATCGATTGTTTCTGACAACGTCAAACTGGAATCTCTCTCTTGAAAAGTCTCAGGTTTCTTTCACAGCTTATCAATAACATTTGTCGACTACTAGTCACCATTAACTTTGGATGGCTTGAAACTCACACTCTTCTCATCGAGGTGCATTTGTTTCACTTCACCTGACTGAGCCAAGAGGAAGTTGCCGACTAGTCAAAACATAATTTTAAGAGGTTGGTTAAATTACGAACTCTGTTCTCAGAAATCCTAAACAGGCATCCAAGAAACGTCTACGCTCCATAAATCCAAACCTGTTAGCTATCATAATTGTACATATTCGACTTCTAAGTGCAGAGTCAATAGCAATCCCTTCAAAAATACCTAATTTAATGCGATTTTCTGCCAGTACTCCCTAAAACAATAATACAGCTTGATTAGTGTCAGAGCCACCAACGACGATATTACCGATCTTCTGCTTACTGAGAGAGTTCTCTGTCAACGGTCTTCTTCTTCTTTTCTCGTTGACTGCGTAAGAGCATCAGCAGTCTTGCAGTTGCTGCAGATTCTCCGCTGCCCGACATGTTATTTTGACAGTTCCTTTTCTCTCCAGCTGCTTGCAGGTTCTGCAGTATTGAATGTGTAAAATCGTGAATTATTACAGACAACGTAGTTGCCTGAGAAGTCAGAAATATATACAATAAATCCCTGCAATACAAAAGAAAACATTAGAAGAGGCTTTAGGGACGATATGCATAAGCAGTAACATTTGAAGCATAACCAGCAGGTAGAAGATGAAATATGTATGTCGTATTTAAATGTGTTTGAAGATTTGCAGCATGTGTCGAATTTTTCTCACAAACGGGTATTTTGATGACAGCCACAGCAGTTCATCAACAGCTATTCCAATCGGGAACTACAGACAACAGCTGGTGCAGATGCTGAGACAATGAACAGACAAAAAAGCATTCCTGAGTTAAAGCAAGTAATCAGTAGGTGAAACGATATTACAGGACGCATTTTTATCTTCAAAAAATTGTCTCTAAAATTCAGGTCCGTCATATACTCGAAATTAATATAAAAATGTCCAGTGTTTGATTTAAAATTCCCCCCAGTCTTAAAATTCGATGCTGCAAGAAACCTGTCTCTATTTGGCTACATTGGATTCAAATGACAGCAACAGTGCGCCAATAGGACGAACGCGAGTTCCGAGAATTCACAAGCTTGCTAACACTGTTTCCCTCCCTTCCCGTCATCATAAAACCAGAACAGTGTCTAGCCTATGATGCATCATTGCAGTCTACGGTGTCAGTCAACTTGAACTGAAAGTGATTTGTGTTATTGGTAACAGAACAAAATTTTTGTTAGTAGCTATTTTCATAACGTAAAAAGATGAAAAGTATTCTTATGATGCAGACTATAAATTGGAAGTAACAGTACATGCAGAAGAACATGGAAACAGAGCAGCTGATCGGCACCTCGGCTCTCCCCCAACAGACAAAAAAAATTCGCCCTTGGCGCGCTAGAAAAAGAAGAACTGAAAAAAATGAGGAGAATTAAATGTGCGCACAGAGTACTAAATGCAAAATAGCCAAAACCAGAAGATGACGTACTGAAATTGATTCAAGGACACCGTCGAAATGGTCTTGGAATTAATAAATAAATGATTTAAGTCATGCTCGTAGGATAGCGCTACAGCGGAACTTAACAGACTTGGAGGGTGATCGGTGCTACAGGTTTATGGAGCGTCATGGACTAGCGTGCAAACCGAAACCAAAATGTCTCAGAAAATGCCACAATAGTACGAAGATAAAATATTGCCTTTCCATCGCTTAATTATTCAACATCTGTAGAAAACCAGTGCGTAACTAAGCCTAACAGCGAATATGGACGAAAGTCCTCTGACATCTGATGTGCCGAGTAACAGAAATGTTGCCATGAAAGGTGCTAAACTGTACCTACAAAAACAAGTGTACATGAAAAAATGCACTACACTGTTGTCCTTTCATTGTGCTGACGGTACTAAACTTAATCCAACGATGACTTCAAGCGCAAAACACTGCTAAAACCTTCTGAAATACCGCCAGCTGTTGTTGTTCAGGCACATGACAAAGGTTGTATGGACGAGGCTAGTATGAAATTATGGATTAACAAAGTGTGGAAGAAAAGGAAAGGTGCTTTATTGAAGAAGAATTCTCTTCTTGTTGCTAATTCAGTTTAGTAGTCATCTGACAAATTCTGTGAAAGAGAAATTGAGACAGGAAAATCTAGAGCATGTTGTTATTCCGGGAAGACTTACTTCACAACTGCAGCCTCTTGATGTCTCGATAAATAAACCATTTAAAGTGTATATGGGAGAGGAATGTAACAAATGGACGATGGATGAAACCCAATATTAATTCGCGCTGAAGGGAGCCTTAAAACGATCTACACTAGAATCAAACAAGTGTGTCAGTGGATAAAACAGTCGTGGTCTAGAAAGAATCAATTTTAAATCTTTGAAGAATTCCTCTCGATGACAGTTAATATCACCTTATATATGAAAGAGACAACGATGACCACCAAGAGGAAGAAGAAAAAGAAGAAGAAGAAGAAAGTTCAGATGACGATTTTCGGGGATTTTAAAGTTCATTTCTTTTTTATAAACCAAGAATTTTTTTTTTAGTCTGGCTTTGCAATCTAATAATAAAAATGGAAAAATGTTGTTTTTTGAGAAAGCTGCTTAAAATCTGAGGAGCTTCTTATAGTCCGTAGCGTCGTATTGTGTGTCTGTGTATGTGTGTGTGTGTGTGTGTGTGTGTGTGTGTGTGTGTGTGTGCATGTGTGTTTTAGACTTACAGTTTATGGAGTGTTGTGGCCATGTTTAAAAAATGTTGAACGACAGTTATCATTCCAGAATGAAATTTTCACTCTGCAGCATATTGTGCACTGATATGAAACTTAATGGCAGATTGAAACTGCGTGACGGATCGACACTCGAAATCGAGATCTTAGCCTTTCGCGGGAAAGTACTCTACCGTCGGTACTTCAGGTGCCCTACCATCGGTAGAGCACCCACCCGCGAAAGGAAAAGGTCTCGAGTTCGAATCTCGGTCCGGCACACATTTTAATCTATCATGAAATTTCACGACAGCTATGATGTTTCAACATCAATAATTCGCCAGGAGTGACTGCATCCACTTGTATAACCCCCCTTCCAGCTGAATAAGTAGTTGCTGATGTGTATGCATGAACACTGATGCATTTCATACTTCATCTACTCGAAAAGTAAGGACAAGTTGAGTGCATATTCCAATAAGAAAAAAAGCTTTGTCAACGAGTTCAGGCTTGTCGATGCCTAACTGGTATGTGTGTTATATTACATCGATTGGATGTCAGCAAAACAAGAGTTTTTGGAACAAGAAAATCGCTCTGTCAGTGAGTCCAGACCTGCTGATGCCTACTGGCATGCGTGTGTCATATTATGCCAAGCGATGGCGAAAAAAAGCATCAGCTGCCCAGTATTATCCAAAATGGTCTACGCTTTATTTTATTAAGCGTTAGTTGTATAATTAACATACACCCATAGTATAATTGTGTATTATCATAAATACTAGGTCATAATTAAAACATCCAACAAATTGATTGAAAAACTTTTGAACATAACGTAAACTTACTCAAAATTCAGATTGTATGGATACTTTTAAACATGACGCAAAATTCAGTTTTTTTTTTCCATCTGGGAAACTGCTTCTTTGCATACGCGTGTTCACTGGATATGTTATTCGCAATTAATTCTGATACTGTCTGTGTGTGTACGTAAGACGTAATCACCGTTTAGAAACATGGATACCGACACATAACACTAGGATGCAAACTGCAGTCTTTGATTGTGCAACATCTACTGCATTTGCGCCTTATATGTGTATAGCGTTGCTACGAGATATGTCGATTTTCTCTCTTTCAGAATTTCGCAGCAAATTATCGTCCCTACCACTTACAGGAGCTACAAGTGACACTATGCTTCACAAACAGCCTCAGAGACGGAAAATTACAATGCAGTGAATGTGGTATGCAGGAAGCTACAACGTTACAAATAGTTACAAGGCCTCAAATACTTAAAAGCAACGTATTGAGTTTTCGCAATTTCTCTCGGAAGATCTTGGAAAAGTGTAGTATTTCCTGTTCAGAATTTGTTTGTAGAGCACCAGGCTCACTATGCGACTCTTCATCTATTGTCTTTGGAGCAATATCAAAGAATAATTTTTTTCTTCACGATAATTTTCTGCTGTTTGTAAAAACTGTTTGGTCAAAATTCATACATACTTAGCTTTTTTAGTAATTTCGTCAACAGTTATTCCCATATTCTCTTTGTTTGCATTTCTGAAATACGTTAGAAAGTTCACAAATAACCCGGATTATGAGATACGATGCAAAGTATTAATAATTTGTTCAAACTTTAACTTTACTTACGTAACTTACAAAAAAAACCGGTTGATGTTGTACGCAAGATGTATTATGAGCTTTGTTATTAGAGACTGAACAACAGCTATTGCTCAGTGAATAAGCGAATTATACAAGGTGTGAAAAACTGAACATTGGCTATTGTTTTAATACATATGTTTTGTATATTCATGCCGGGAAAAATATGCTGCCTGCTTTGAAAATGATTCTGCTTAGTTTTGTCAATGAATGATTGTGGAATAATTTTCATTACACTGGTAGGGAGTCACAAAATATTAGTGTCTCTGAAAGAGAATCGCTGGCAATGGGATACTTATGGGTTGTTGAGCTTCAGGTCAGATTTGATAATTCTGAAGTGAGAATTTACTGACCGTAAGTGATATTAAACTGGCACTGACAGAAGACAGTACACGTTATCTGCAGTGAATGCTTGGTCCAGAAAGATTGTTAATAAATTTAAAACTAGAAGTCGGCATGGAATGGTCAATGAAAACATGGACCAAGTCGTTTAGGGTTAATACCTCGATTTTGTTCCAGATACTTCGAGAGAATAGCGGCGCAAAGAGGGGTTGTATTGAATTTTTGGAAATAACTGAAACCTCTCTTGATGAAGCACAATTTCGTGCTCCAGAGGATGTCCATCATGCAAAGTAGATGGCAAAAACTATCTATTGCTGATAAATGTGTATATTTTGTGATGTATTAAAACTGCCACCACAACCATCTAATAGAAACTGTGGTATTCGTATTTCTCTAGTTTTCAGGGTAAATTGAAACAGTTTTGTGTGGGCGAGTAGATACACTTTCAGGGGGCGAGCTGCCACATTTTCAGAGCAAGTTGATATATTTTTGGGAGTAAGAAGATACATGTTTGGTGGGGACGTTTATGTATTTTTGAGCCAACTGGATGCTTTTCTAGGGCATGCTGATACATTTTCAAGGCAAGCTGATACATTGTCAGGGCAAAGTGATACAGTTTTGGGACAAGCTGATGCATTTTTGGGAAAGTTTGTATATCTTCGTTTCTTCTGCTTTGAAATTCACAGTTGTGGAGCCGTTTCATAGAACTCTTAAGAGGAAACATGCTTAAATATTTAAATGCACAAAGTTCTTTTGAACGACTGACATGATCCACGATCTAGTGACTCTAGAGACTTAAGAAAAAATCATGGAGTTTTTATAGATCTCCGTTGCCTTGCCTGTAATTGTCTTGTTCATTCGTGTGTGTGTGTGTGTGTGTGTGTGTGTGTGTGTGTGTGTGTATGGGTGTATGTGTGTATGTGTGTGCACTCTTATCCGCCATCCTTGATTTTAAATTTTCCTGCCATTCAACATTTTCATGATGGCATTGAAAAAGGGGCGTGGTCTGTGGCGTCAAAACGATGATGTCATAGATAAAGGTTTGGCTTGCGACGTCAAAAATGGAAAGAAATTTAAAGTTTTTGATTAGGTGCATCAGAACACACGCAGTCTTCCTGTTTCTGCAGTCATCAACATGCACAACACCAATAACAAAGGTTAACCCAACAACCAACAAATTCGGTAGTACAGTCATGTGTTTGCAGTCACTGTGGGAACAGCTCGGCATAGCGTCATTGTGGCATTCTCCCATTACATTCAGTGAACACGAGGCGCATGTCGGGTAACTTTTCATCAGTAAGCCTAACCTACTGCTGTATACCTTTGATAGCGCATGGTTTACACAGCAGAAAAAGCAAACCTGAGACAGAACCAAGAAGTACTGAATGCATGCTTGAGGGAGAAGCGTAAATTAGACGTTACTTTTGTCAACTGGAAGTATCACGATTGAATGTAACAAGATTATTTCAAAATAATACACACAACATTGAGATTTGCAGTATTGCTGAAGTATTTTCAGTGCAACACAGATTCAAAAATAAACTGGAGTAAGAAATCAAACGAAATGCAATTACTCTGTAAAGGAATACAAGAGAGCATCGGTTCCTTACATCAAAATTATCAGGAAGTATCCCTAAACAATCTTTGAAAGTTGGTCATTCGAGCTGGGTTCTGCCTCTATACTCCGCAAGCCACCTTCTGGTGTGTGGCAGGAGGTATTTTTGCAACAAGGTTTTTTACCTCCTCTACTAAGGACTGGCGTGGAAGTAACAGCTGTTGATTAACCTTCGTGTCACCTGTTGATTCTAGCGTTCTAACTAAGTGCTGTTAGAATTTGGCATACATTGCTGAAATTTTAGGGTTGGAGGGTGGCACAGTGAACACAATCAGGTGATATTACTTGTGACCAGATGTTTTGCAGATCAGAATCTAGTCACAGCGACAGTGAGATTTGCCACGAGTTGAATGTGACCTGTATTGCTATTTTACTTAATGTGAAGAAATTTCCAGGAGACAGGAAACATCGCAAAGGTTTTACGGGCGAGGTTCTCCACGTGATAGGCCCCTTTTGCAGGCTCGATATCTTGCGTTAAGTCCCTTAGGACATCCTGAAACGACGGCACCTGCTCTAGCTAAGGTGGATATAGCAGCCCTGTCTGTTTGGTATTCGACAGTGATTCGGATTATCCAGCCTGCCCGGGTATCGATAGAGACAATGGGCCAGAGGTACTTGGACTACGTACTGCGATCGCAACTTTCGGCTGGGCGAAGCGTTCACAGCAGCAAGTATGTCTCGCGGAAACAATCGCTGACACGAATATGCTGGTAAATTCCGTGACCTGGCTCTTGCTGGCCAGTCGCTCGCTAGTCTTTGAAGCCTTTAGCTATGCACCAATGAACAATAGAGTTTTAACCGTACCTGTACTGTGTTTATGATCTGCATTGTTCCCTGGACTGTTGTATATGCTTGAGACGACTTGGTCACGCTCTGGAGTTGTTTTTATTTAACAGTTCCCTTTGAGAACTCCGCCGTCATCGACCTCCGGAGCTGCCTTTGTTCCACAAGTCTCTGCGTTACAGCCAGTGTGAGTGATCATGAACTGTGTTATACATATGCAGAGTGGGATAGGAAAGAGGCGACTAGTACTTTCTTACTATGTAACTATCCGAGTGAGGAACGGATCCCAAGTTTCCAAAGTTGTGGTAACAGCAGTTGCAGCTGCAACAACTGCAGCGCAGTAAGAGTAAGAAAAACAGTGGGAATTCCAAAAGCAACAGCAGAAACTGCAACTACTGCAAAGCCAACAATAGTCTGCAGTTGCAGTTTCCGTACCTCCCCCTCCGCTATTTGCGTGCTTCGCAGAGGCAAACGAGAGTTGGGAGGACTATTTACCTCGCTTTTTCTGCACTGCAACACAAGTCAAAAGCATGAACAGAACATCAGAGTGCACTTTGTGTTCTTGTAATAAACTCTGAGTGGCACAAATAGTCCGCCCACTCTAGGACCCTTATAGTTCTGGCTTTTCTGATGTTTGTGGTTTCCTAGCTTAGTATTACGGTCATCAAACTCACGTAGTTGCAACTAGCCTCAAAGTATTTATTTATTTATTTTATTTAATCGTATGTCGAGGGCCCCCCGTCGGGCAGACCGTTCGCCGGGTGCCTGTCTTTCAATTTGACGCCACTGCGGCGACCTGCAGTCGATGAGGATGATAGGATGATGATGAGGACAGCACAACACCCAGTCCCCGGGCGGAGAAAATTCCCCGACCCAGCCGGAAATCGTACCCGGGCCCAGAGGATTGACAATCCGTCACGCTGACCTTTCAGCTACCGGGCGCAGACCGTCTCAAGGTTATCAGTTGCGTTAAGCAACGCAAGCAAATATGCGCAGCAGCTGAATTCCGAGGCTTAGCACGTAAGTGTGACTGTTCCTGTAAACAATTTGGTACATTGCATGTAAATGCATTAATCTGTGATGTTATTGAATGTCTTTCTCCTGGTAGACAAGTTAGTGCGAAGACTTCAGAGTCGTCTGAACCAACACCGAGTGATGTGCGAAAACTTGCCAAAGCTCACGTAGCAACTGCGCCAGTGTAAGCTATGTTTCACGATTCTTCTGCTGTAGATGTTGTTAGTAGTACCAGTCGCCATTGTGCTATACACTCGACTGATGATGAGCACCCACGCGTAAGGTAGTCCAGTGACATGGGATTCAGTAGTTAGTGCAGCATTTAGCAATCCACACCGTTGTCAAAGAGTCCCAGAAAAGTTTACACCATCAAATCGTGTCCAAATCGCGGTCCACGTCGTCGACGGCAACACTGTCCTCACCCTGAGGCCACCCGTTTTGCATGCTACAAACTGGGGCGAGAGTCTACCTCGACCTGCATGCGTCAGCAACATCGGCTGTCAGCACGTTGGGCGCTATCCGGCCGGGGCAAATGGCGGCAGCCGATGGGATGCAGAGGTTCATGTTGTTAGTGATAGCAGATTTCCAGCTGTACACAGACATGGCCGTGTCTCTTATTAGTGAGGATACATGCTAGTACATCGGCCCCCCACAGCTGAGATCCCCTCAATGCACAGTGGTGACGTGCAATACCCAGTCGATGTCATTGTGAGGTCACATCATAATCCATGCTAAATATAAAAATCTAGCTCCATAACTAACCCTGCTGGTGGTCAACTCTTCGACGACAAACTCATAGTTATAGCTTAGACGTTTTTTGTCGTTTATGATTTTCAAATTGAGGACCAGGTGAGTCTATTTTCAACTGTGATACCATTTACAGAACTTGATATGTTATTTAAACAATTACTGTACAGTCGTGCTCAAAAGTATCCGAACGAACTGAATTGCATTTCGCCTGATTCGCATGCAACCGGCATAACGCAACTGTCTAGAAGATCCTCTAATCGCTCCTTGGTACAGTCGTTTGACTATTGAAAGTGGTTCCAACAAGCCACCACTAGAAAACTCTGCTCTGTATCGCAACAACTCAAGATGTAAAGTAATACCACGATACTACAAATATCAGGCAACACCTTATCATAGATAAGACCGTCCTTAAGGCTTGTAATCTCACATTTATTTCAATAAATGACATACCTGAAATGTTACCACTCTCATTATTACGTCAGATAGGTAGTGCACGCGGTGAGTTCGTCGTATTCATGACTTACTCTTGGAAGTAACATACCGTTCTTATTATTTAACACAAAGAGACATTAAAATTTTAAGTTATTCACGAGCAGCTAGTTGAGATTATGTATGAACTTGAAATGACACCACGAACCGTCTCGTTCTGAATATGGATTCAAACCCAGGTCATGCAAACTAAGCAAAGATTTCGTGACTGACGGAAACTGTCATTTCTGATTAGGCATACATTTTAGACAGTATCAGTTAACAAATATCAACTTTAAATTGCATAACGCAGACATTTTTAACGGACGCGAATTCCTACCCAGCATCTACTGTCCCTGTTAACGAACTACGAGAGATGTTAAATATTGCTTCTTCACATGTAACTTACTTGAAATGCCGTGAGGTAAAGCTTTGTGTTGGACAGAGATTCGAACCCAGAACCTAATCGGATTGATATCGAAGCACAATCAACTGTGACTTATCGGATTTTCTCGGCAGTAGCTAGATGTTTTACCTGAAATGACGAGAGGAAACATTAATTTTTTCCTTCCCAGGACTCCAACCCGGCACCTATCGCTGTTATATTCTAGAGAAAAAGAACGTTAAATATGGGTTTGTTGCAACAGCAGCGACATGTGAGCATGTTTGAACTAGAAATAATATGACGAAGAGTTCAGTGCTGACTGGGAATAGAGCCCCACACATATCGTTGTTGACTACACACAAAGAGACGTCAGCTACCGAATTTTTCTCCACCAGCAGCTGACAGTGATCTCGTAAATAGTTCTGTGTCTCACTGGGAGTCAAAAACGTCAGATATCGTTAGTGTTGACAACGAATGAAAATACATTAAACATCAAAATTATTATCCACCAGCAGATAGGTATTCTCATGCTAGAGCTTGATAATACATAATGAAATCTTTAGTGCCGGACCAGGATTCGAACCCATTCACGCGCAACATGTGGAGATGTTGAGGATTCTGGAGTTTTCAACAAACAACAAATTGTAGCTGAGTTGTATTGTCACGAAGGGATCAAATTCCGCGTTAAGGGCGGTCTGAGTTGCATTCCCAGTTCAGAACCAATTATATCGACATACAGAAGCTCAAATAAAAGATGGAATAAGTGTCCTGTGACCCTACATAACGTTTATTTCGTCACTAGAAATAAATAACTAGTGTAAGGAAGGTTACTGGTGATAGAGTTTCTACATCTCGCCACTCCAGACTTTATTGTGGTTCAAACTAACGTCTACTTGGTAGAGAAGGAATATCATTTTTAATGTGAAATTCAGACCACAGTGCCATTATATCTTCTTCACTTGGTGTAGCCAGAAGAGAATGGAATCTGTCTCTCCCTATATAAAATCACTGACAGAAGTTGGAATCGAACCCAAACCGTAGGTATATGAACCTATCATCAGTCCAACAGACCACCAAATCCAGTCTCGCTAACTGTAACGTTTTTATCCCTTCTGTGGAAGAGCTACAAGCAGTCAGATCAAACATCGATAAGGAAACCACATTCCGTTGCGCAACAGGATTCGAGGTCCATGTTCCCTTACAGCAGTCGGTACTGCCTAAGTTTGTGTAGACCTCATCCACCGGGTTTCCCCATGCACGAGAGATCTAAAACTGAGGTAGACTGTTTGTTAAGTATGGGAGTCATATTACCAGCGTTTTCGAGTCAGTGTGTTATGCCCGTGGGTGTAGTTAACTGTTGGCAAAACTGCCTGGGACCATTATTTTTCAAACATAAATTTTGGTGACAGCTACTTTCAGTTGCCTGTAGGTCATCAGACGAAAGAGTTTTTAGTGATTAATACGGCATTCGGCAAGTACCGTTATAACAGTTTTCCATCTGAAATAGAAGCACTCTCGCGATATTTCAGTGACATCTTGAGAAGCTCATCTAAAGTATCCACTACTGACTTACATCTTTATATGAATTGCTCATTACTGGAGCCACTTGGGAACAGCACCTGTGCACCCTAAATATTTTGTTTGAGTGGTTCCAAGCCCATGGTCTCCATTGTTTCTTTGACCCAAGAGTTAAGTCCTTGTGACGTGTCTTAAAGTAACTAAGGGCTCATGCCCACGCACTTACCACTAACTTGCCGGCTCTGAAGAACCTCGAAGAAATACTGTAGTTTCTGCGCAAAGTCAGTTATTATGTGACATTTATTGCCAATCCGGCTCTGATTTCCCAAACGCGTCATCATTTGCAGAAAATAGGTGTTAAATTGGTGTTCAAAAAATGGTTCAAATGGCTCCGAGCACTATGCGACTTAACTTCTGAGGTCATCAGTCGCCTAGAACTTAGAACTAATTAAACCTAACTAACCTAAGGACATCACACACATCCATGCCCGAGGCAGGATTCGAACCTGCGACCGTAGCGGTCGCTCGGTTCCAGACTGTAGCGCCCAGAACCGCACGGCCACTCCGGCCGGCAAATTGGTATTGTCAGAGGCGTGACACAAAGCTTTTCTGCAACTTAAAAGTGCCTTACGTCAGCGAGTTGTTTAGTAACATTTCATCCCGACTACAATTTCATACTTTGAACTGATGAATCGAGTTGTGGTAGTGGTGCAATGCTGCCCCACAAATATGTCGACGTCATGGAACTGCCCATTGCATTTGCATCCAAAACATTAAATTCGGCAGAGAGGAATTATTCGAAAATTGAGTAAAAGGCCCTGGCTATCTTATACGGTATCAGGAAGTTTCACATGGTACTACATTTCACTTGATCACTGGTAAAAAAAAAAAGAACTTATTGCTCTATTCAGCCCCCATTCGAAACTTCCTGGTAAGGCAGCGCAGATACTGCAATGGTGGCAGTTTCTCGTAAGTACCTGTAGATGAGCCACTGTTAGTCCACTAGGCAGCACTGAAATGTCGCCATACTTTCTCACTTGCTGTGAGGCCCAGATGCAGAGTTTGCAGACACGAAGTGCTGTGTTCAGCCATAGCGAACAATCAGCGACACTCCATCGACGAATTCCCGATTACAGTGAGGGAAGTTGTAGAGAAACAGGTTTGTCTTCTACTCTGCAGGATGTCGTCAGCCATATGATGGGCTTCGTCAGAGCACCTATCTAAGGCCATAGACCTGGCATGGGGCAAGCTTAATGTCGCTGACGGTGTCACGTTGTTGGCTATGGACGATTCTGAATGCCAGGTGTTAGTTTTCCCAAAGCTCTGCCTGCTGATACTGAAACTCCTCCATGCTGCACATTAAGGAATGTGCAGAACGAAGGCAAGAGTGTGGCATCATGTTTACTGGCCGGATGTTGACAGCGCAATAGAGTACACTGTGCCGTGCGGGATTAGCCGAGCGGTCTGGGCGCTGCAGTCATGGACTGTGCGGCTGGTCCCGGCGGAGGTTCGAGTCCTCCCTCGGGCATGGGTGCGTATTTGTCCTTAGGATGATTTAGGTTAAGTAGTGTGTAAGCTTAGGGACTGATGACCTTAGCAGTTAAGTCCCATGAGATTAAAAAAAAAAAGTACACTGTCCACAATCACCAGACCTGCCCCCACACTCAATCAGCCCCACCACAGCATTTCAAGCCTTGGTCGCTCCATGACCACCCATGGCAAAGTGTGTATGTCGATTTGTTATTGGACTATTCCAAAGAACAATACGATTGCTAGTTTTCGAACCCCTTTCTACTCTTCCCTGTGTGTCACCACCACAACAGCTACAATCTATGCTCTGTCCATCATACACTCCTGGAAATGGAAAAAAGAACACATTGACACCGGTGTGTCAGACCCACCATACTTGCTCCGGGCACTGCGAGAGGGCTGGACAAGCAATGATCACACGCACGGCACAGCGGACACACCAGGAACCGCGGTGTTGGCCGTCGAATGGCGCTAGCTGCGCAGCATTTGTGCACCGCCGCCGTCAGTGTCAGCCAGTTTGCCGTGGCATACGGAGCTCCATCGCAGTCTTTAACACTGGTAGCATGCCGCGACAGCGTGGACGTGAACCGTATGTGCAGTTGACGGACTTTGAGCGAGGGCGTATAGTGGGCATGCGGGAGGCCGGGTGGACGTACCGCCGAATTGCTCAACACGTGGGGCGTGAGGTCTCCACAGTACATCGATGTTGTCGCCAGTGGTCGGCGGAAGGTGCACGTGCCCGTCGACCTGGGACCGGACCGCAGCGACGCACGGATGCACGCCAAGACCGTAGGATCCTACGCAGTGCCGTAGGGGACCGCACCGCCACTTCCCAGCAAATTAGGGACACTGTTGCTCCTGGGGTATCGGCGAGGACCATTCGCAACCGTCTCCATGAAGCTGGGCTACGGTCCCGCACACCGTTAGGCCGTCTTCCGCTCACGCCCCAACATCGTGCAGCCCGCCTCCAGTGGTGTCGCGACAGGCGTGAATGGAGGGACGAATGGAGACGTGTCGTCTTCAGCGATGAGAGTCGCTTCTGCCTTGGTGCCAATGATGGTCGTATGCGTGTTTGGCGCCGTGCAGGTGAGCGCCACAATCAGGACTGCATACGACCGAGGCACACAGGGCCAACACCCGGCATCATGGTGTGGGGATCGATCTCCTACACTGGCCGTACACCACTGGTGATCGTCGAGGGTACACTGAATAGTGCACGGTACATCCAAACCGTCATCGAACCCATCGTTCTACCATTCCTAGACCGGCAAGGGAACTTGCTGTTCCAACAGGACAATGCACGTCCGCATGTATCCCGTGCCACCCAACGTGCTCTAGAAGGTGTAAGTCAACTACCCTGGCCAGCAAGATCTCCGGATCTGTCCCCCATTGAGCATGTTTGGGACTGGATGAAGCGTCGTCTCACGCGGTCTGCACGTCCAGCACGAACGCTGGTCCAACTGAGGCGCCAGGTGGAAATGGCATGGCAAGCCGTTCCACAGGACTACATCCAGCATCTCTACGATCGTCTCCATGGGATAATAGCAGCCTGCATTGCTGCGAAATGTGGATATACACTGTACTAGTGCCGACATAATGCATGCTCTGCTGCCTGTGTCTATGTGCTTGTGGTTCTGTCAGTGTGATCATGTGATGTATCTGACCCCAGGAATGTGTCAATAAAGTTTCCCCTTCCTGGGACAATGAATTCACGGTGTTCTTATGTCAATTTCCAGGAGTGTATATTCTGTAGAGGGGCACCTTTCAACCTGGTCCTCAACTCACATCATCCGAATTTCAGGATATTTGTCACCGCAGTGACACTGAGCACATGAATCTATCCATTTCCATTCTACATGCAAATCGAATGCCGAACAGATCGTCAGGACTTCCAAAACACAGACGTTCAAAATAATGACCACAGCTGACTCTGGGGAAGTACTCACTACCTTCCTCTCCACCTATAAGTCGACCCATGTAAATTTTACGTGGGCACACACCCCGCACCCATTTCGACCTGCCTCATCTGACTCAGCAGGCTCACCGCCTATGCGCACAGCTGTCTTACCATGTGAGATCCCAAGACTGGGCTGCTACTTCTGGGCAGAATCCTGGGTGGACCTGAGGCGTTGTCGTCAGTAATATTTTTTGTTTTGGCTTTGGGGCGCAAAACTGCTATCGTCAGTAACAGTGGCTAGCAAATACCTGTGGTTGAGGCTGTCCATGAGCAGGGATTCCCACAACCTTTGAACTTAGAGTTATTCTAGGTCGTGTGGCGTACAGGGTCAGAACACCACAGGAACTGGCTCTGAGTGATGTATAAAAGCGAAGTCTCATTTCGCTAGAGCAAAACCTGTTGATGTAGGCGTCATCTGTGTCTGGAAAGACATGGCCACTCGTTAGAAACCATCTGTCGTTATATGTTACCCTTATAGACATGACAGCAGTTGTCATACACGTCAGTAGAATGGCAGCTTGAGTGGTGGTGATGTTTGGTTTGTGGGGCGCTCAACTGCACGGTCATCAGCGCCTGTACAAAGTCCCAGTTTTTTCGCAGGCTAATTTTTACACAGTCCAATAGAGCCACTGTCACGAATGATGGTGATGAAATGATGAGGACAACACAAACACCCAGTCCCCAGACAGAGAAAATCACCAACCCGATTGGGAATCGAACCCGGGACCTCGTGATCCAGAGGCAGCAAAGCTAGCCACTAGACCACGAGGTGTGAACGGTAAAATGTGTGGGTAAACCTAACACGAGGATGAAAAAATTTAATTGTGTGGTATGAAATATCAAAATCGTGTCGTCCTCTTGAGTGCAGCGAGCAGAATGAACTGGAGGCCTTAAAAAGCCATCCTAATTGAAACATGTAAAGTCTTTAGTCGAGTTATATTTAGCTAACAGAACTGAATGCGTAGTACTCAATGTCAAATGTCCAACATCTCAGTACACAAAAGTGATTTACCAGATAGGGTCCGCAGTACTATAAGACTGTTCAGTGACAATGCTGTTTTGTAGAGGAAAGTACCATCATTAGACGACGTAAGATGAGGACCCTACCCCCATGAACCATGGACCTTGCCGTTGGTGGGGAGGCTTGCGTGCCTCAGCGATACAGATAGCCGTACCGTAGGTGCAACCACAACGGAGGGGTATCTGTTGAGAGGCCAGACAAACGTGTGGTTCCTGAAGAGGGGCAGCCTTTTCAGTAGCTGCAGGGGCAACAGTCTGGATGATTGACTGATCTGGCCTTGTAACACTAACTGAAACGGCCTTACTGTGCTGGTACTGCGAACGGCTGAAAGCAAGGGGAAACTACGGCCGTAATTTTTCCCAAGGGCATGCAGCTTTACTGTATGGTTAAATGATGATAGCGTCCTCTTGGGTAAAACATTCCGGAGGTAAAATAGTCCCCCATTCGGATCTCCGGGCGGGGACTACACGAGAGGATGCCGTTATCAGGACAAAGAAAACTGGCGTTCTACGGATCGGAGCGTGGAATGTCAGATCCCTTAATCGGGCAGGTAGGTTACAAAATTTAAAAAGGGAAATGGGTAGGTTAAAGTTAGATGTAGTGGGAATTAGTGAAGTTCGGTGGCAGGAGGAACAAGACTTCTGGTCAGGTGACTACAGGGTTATAAACACAAAATCAAATAGGGGTAATGCAGGAGTAGGTTTAATAATGAATAGGAAAATAGGAATGCGGGTAAGCTACTACAAACAGCATAGTGCACGCATTATTGTGGCCAAGATGGATACGAATCCCACGCCTACCACAGTAGTACAAATTTATATGCCAACTAGCTCTGCAGATGACGGAGAAATTGAAGAAATGTATGACGAAATAAAAGAAATTATTCAGATAGTGAAGGGAGATGAAAATTTAATAGTCATGGGCGACTGGAATTCGTCAGTAGGAAAAGGGAGAGAAGGAAACGTAGTGGGTGAATATGGATTGGGGGTAAGAAACGAAAGAGGAAACCGCCTGGTAGAATTTTGCACAGAGCACAACCTAATCATAGCTAACATTTGGTTCAAGAATCATAAAAGAAGATTGTATACATGGAAGAAGCCTGGAGATACTGACAGATTTCAGATAGATTATACAATGGTAAGACAGAGATTTAGGAACCAGGTGTTAAATTGTAAGATATTTCCAGGGGCAGATGTGGACTCTGACCACAATCTATTGGTTATGAACTGTAGATTAAAACTGAAGAAACTGCAAAAAGGTGGGAATTTAAGGAGATGGGACCTGGATAAACTGACTAAACCGGAGGTTGTACAGAGTTTCAGGGAGAGCATAAGGGAACAATTGACAAGAATGGGGGAAAGGAATACAGTAGAAGAAGAATGGGTAGCTTTGAGGGATGAAGTGGTGAAGGCAGCAGAGGATCAAGTAGGTAAAAAGACGAGGGCTAATAGAAATCCTTGGGTAACAGAAGAAATATTGAATTTAATTGATGAAAGGAGAAAATATAAAAATACAGTAAATGAAGCTGGCAAAAAGGAATACAAACGTCTCAAAAATGAGATCGACAGGAAGTGCAAGATGGCTAAGCAGGGATGGCTAGAGGACAAATGTAAGGATGTAGAGGCTTATCTCACTAGGGGTAAGATAGATACTGCCTACAGGAAAATTAAAGAGACCTTTGGAGAAAAGAGAGCCACTTGTATGAATATCAAGAGCTCAGATGGAAACCCAGTTATAAGCACAAAGATGGAAGGAGTATATAGAGGGTCTATACGAGGTCGATGTTCTTGAGGACAATATTATGGAAGTGGAAGAGGATGTAGATGAAGATGAAATGGGAGATACGATACTGCTTGAAGAGTTTGACAGAGCACTGAAAGACCTGAGTTGCAACAAAGCTCCGGGAGTAGACAAAATTCCATTAGAACTACTGACAGCCTGGGGAGAGCCAGTCCTGACAAAACTCTACCATCTGGTGAGCAAGATGTATGAGACAGTCGAAATACCCTCAGACTTCAAGAAGAATATAATAATTCCAATCCCAAAGAAAGCAGGTGTTGACAGATGTGAAAATTACGGAACTACCAGTTTAATAAGTCACAGCTGCAAAATACTAACGCGAATTCTTTACAGACGAATGGAAAAACTAGTAGAAGCCGACCTCGGGGAAGATCACTTTGGATTCCGTAGAAACACTGGAACACGTGAGGCAATACTGACCCTACGACTTATCTTAGAAGCTAGATTAAGGAAAGGCAAACCTGCGTTCCTAGCATTTGTAGACTTAGAGAAAGCTTTTGACAACGTTGACTGGAATACTCTCTTTCAAATTCTGAAGGTGGTAGGGGTAAAATACAGGGAGCGAAAAGCTATTTACAATTTGTACAGAAACCAGATGGCAGTTATAAGAGTCGAGAGGCATGAAAGGGAAGGAGCGGTTGGGAAGGGAGTGAGACAGGGTTGTAGCCTGTCCCCGATGTTATTCAATCTGTATATTGAGCAAGCAGTAATGGAAACAAAAGAAAAATTCGGAGTAGGTATTAAAATCCATGGAGAAGAAATAAAAACTTTAAGGTTCGCCAATGACATTGTAATTCTGTCAGAGACAGCAAAGTACTTGGAAGAGCAGTTGAACGGAATGGATAGTGTCTTGAAAGGAGGATATAAGATGAACATCAACAAAAGCAAAATAAGGATAATGGAATGTAGTCGAATTAAGTCGGGTGATGCTGAGGCAATTATTTTAGGAAATGAAACACTTAAAGTAGTAAAGGAGTTCTGCTATTTGGGGATCAAAATAACTGATGATGGTCGAAGTAGAGAGGATATAAAATGTAGACTGGCAATGGCTAGGAAAGCATTTCTGAAGAAGAGAAATTTGTCAACATCGAGTATAGGTTTAAGTGTCAAGAAGTCGTTTCTGAAAGTATTTGTATGGAGTGTAGCCGTGTATGGAAGTGAAACATGGACGATAAATAGTTTGGACAAGAAGAAAATAGAAGCTTTCGAAATGTGGTGCTACAGAAGAATGCTGAAGATTAGATTGGTAGATCACATAACTAATGAGGAGGTATTAAATAGGATTGGGGAGAAGAGAAGTTTGTGGCACAACTTAACTAGAAGAAGGGATCGGTTGGTAGGACATGTTCTGAGGCATCAAGGGATTACCAGTTTAGTATTGGAGGGCAGCGTGGAGGGTAAAAATCGTAGAGGGAGACCAAGAGATGAATACACTAAGCAGATTCAGAAGGATGTAGGTTGCAGTAGGTGCTGGGAGATGAAGAAGCTTGCACGGGACAGGGTAGCATGGAGAGCTGCATCAAACCAGTCTCAGGACTGAAGACAACAACAAGATGAGGACAAAATTTCCTCTGGTTATAATGAAACAGTCTACTTTTAAATATATTATAATTGCTGTAACATAAAGAAAGGTCCTGACAGTATCTAATTAAAAGATAAGCGGTGAACTTTGTGGAAGTATTTAGAGATGATTTATGAAATGGGAGGATCACATAAAATCAATATTAGGAAATGAGAATGGAACAATTCCAGGAAAATGCAATTCACTAGTAAACGAAATTCCATACAAGACGCCAGTGACAACAATTCTCGAGTATTCTCCTAATGTTTCGAGCCCTTGAGACGATGTTCGGAAGTGTTCTGGGAGAATTCAATGCATCTGTTAAGGAAATCACATGCAAGGTGATGGGAGAGCCAATTCTGGAGTACTTTTCAAGCGTAAAGTCATCGAATTCAGAGATGCACTGCTAGGATTTTAGTAGGTCTATATAGCCTGCTTATGAAAGAGAAACAAAAATGTTGAGGTAGTTAAATGGGAAGAATGGCAACGTAGTGCTCATGCAACCATTGTGAGCAAAGGATTATTAACATCAGATAGACGAAAGATATCACCCACAGAATTGAATATCTCACTTAACGACGTGATGAAAGTGAGTTCATTGGCAGCAATGGATGTAGGCAGGCAGTGACGTGTGAGATCTAAACTTCATCGTATGCTGCAGATATTGTACTAATATCACAAATAAGAACTTTTTCATCGTGATTTATCGAAGAAAATGTCAAGCATATGGCTACAGAAGTGTGCACATAATGCTGACTGAATCTCATTATTTATGTCAAGGACTCAGAATCGCTACAACTTGGAAGCTGAAAGTTCCACACACAATTTTATAGTCTGGGTAAAGTAAGAGGTGATATGTACAATATCTCTTCTCTGGAGTGTAATTTCTGATTACATGTCACATACTGACATGGTCATGTAGATATTAGTGCTTTTGATTAAAATTTTGTTATAATTTTTGCTGTAACCTGGTGCTATTTTTTACTAACTCACTGTATCTGAGACAGTTTGTTTGATTTTGCTGCAGAATGAGGTATTTTGTTACAATTTCATTGTAATAGAAGGGTAATTTGTCACAGTTTCACAGTTTATTTAAAATTTTGCTGTAATATAATTTTGTTACAATTTTGTTGCTAACATGTCTATGTATGGGACCACGTGTCATGTAGTCGTCACAGTGTGGTTATGTAAGACAGTATTACCAGCAGAAGATGAGAAACGTTTTGTACTGCAAGACAAAGTTAATAACTTAATATGGAGACACTGCAATTTTTAGGTGTCTTTAAAAAGCAGTTGCATCTGAGAAGTTGAGAGCATGACAGCCCTCATTTTCTACATACACAAATGTGTACTACTAGTGTACAGTATGGCATTTAATTGAAGTGTTACATAGTTTCCTCTGTATGACAGCCTAAGTAAGTCATCAACAAGTACACTTTAACTTTTATGTTAGAACAGTACTAGTGCCATGTGTGTCTTATAATGTTATATAACAAATCTTTAACTATTATGACAATTAATACCCAATACCATTGCAGTATTATATGAGCATGAAACGAAAGGTCTAATAGGAATCTGTGACACATTTGGCTGTCAGAAGGCTAGGATTTCCGAGGGAATTCTTAGAAAAACGAGCACAGGCTGAAGAGAAAGATTGGTAATAAGCAACATGTAAGAGAATGTACAGCGGGTCATCAGAATGTAAGTCCAATGAAAAGAAGTGCTCATATTAAAAACGGATAAGACATGAATGCAGTCGTACTCCTCCACAGTTAAACCTGAGGATCAGAGAACTGTGGTATTACAAGCAGTTGTTCCAGCAGAATACCAAGTTTAGGGTCAACCCATTCTACTTCACATGCTATAGCAACATAGTTTTTGGACACTACCCTGTGAGTTTTACCCAGTGTTCCTGTTGCTATCACATTGTCATTCCCATTTACTAGAATCTGTATTTCTGTCTGCACACCATCTATCAAAGAGATGTATTTGGAGAATTTACCACACAGAAAACTGTTAAATGCTCCATACACATTTCCTTTTTAAAATGAAAGATTATCCCTTCACTAATTTTTCGTGACAGTCCATTTGATCAGACTTTTTAACTATCATAATATTGCCACAAAATGGTTCTGTAATGGATGTATGCACATTGAAATGTTTCTACTTGCTAAGGAAGATTTCATTTTTTGTGTGATTTATGCAGCCAAAGTCAGTAAAAAGTTTAGCCACGTTCTCCAATAATAACCATAAACCAAAGAACTCATCATTAAGACTCAAATTCATCCCAAGATCTTGAGGCTGTCAAACACTTTATGACAGGACATGTTGACACTTTGAACCACTTCAGAGTTAAAACTGCCCCTGAGCTCTGCAAGCAGAATCTGCCTGCACTCAACTGCAAGAACACGACTACTCAGAAATTGATATTTGTGTATGTGAGCCGCATATCTTTACAAGGTAGATTAACCTCTTCTCTTGCAGGAAATACGAGTTATTGTCTTGTGCTGATTGTGCTAACTTAATGAAAGCACAGTGGCGACTACGGGACACTTGGCGCCATGAATCTATATGTAAGAGAAAAAATGTAACAAAATACCTATGTTACATCCAAACTGTAATACATTTACCACGTTACAGTGAAATTGTAACAAATTACCCTCTAGAATGGAGTGTGTGTACTGTGACACCTACAGATGCACGATTATGAAATGTGGAACATGGTGCTAAGGGGCTGTCAAGCGTTCTGAGCTAGTAAGACAGCATTAGCGGTTTAGACATTTATTAGTTTCGATTTTGTAACTCAACCATCTCCTCCATAGCAGCAGTGAGGGAAGCGGAGGTGGCACACAAGACTGAAACATGCTGATGCATCCATCTCAGCAGTCTCGAGTCCATCAGTGAGATCACATCCACTAACTTAGCAGAAGCAGTGCCATGGAAGACAGCTAGCCCAAATGGTGGAATGCATTGCTTGTCTGGCGGTGATGCCCAACAGCTCGACGACACGTTTCACTGGGATGCACTCTTGGACATCTAAGGAGCACCTCAGTAATATTTCAGCAGCTCTGTGCGGGACAGTGGTGGCTGTGCAAAGTTATTTCATAGCCTGTCCATTATAATTATCCGGGCTGTTATGCCGTGGTCGGTTGATGAATTCTGTGGTGATTCCCAACGTTTCGTCTCCGACTGCGGGAGATATCTTCAAGGGGGTCCGTAGCTTGATGGAAGGTCCAACACATACACTGGCTCGCTACTGACTGCCGCTAAATTCCGTGTCCGCGCGCCCCCGCGCCGCGGCGTGACGTCACGTGTTTTGAAAACGTCAGTGCAATTGGCCGCTGTCCGTCGCCGTCGATCGCCGTTGCCATCACCCAGTAGTGGACGAGTGGTACACATCTTCTTTAACACCGGCATCTATATACCGTTTAATTTGACGCCCTCCACCTTTCGGTTGAAATTATTTGGGTGTTTAGCGATTTCGATTGCCTCCCTGGCTCCGAGGCTTTATGGATTGCCCAAAATTCATAAAGAAAATGTTCCGTTAAGACCGATACTAAGTGCCATTGGTTCGCCCACCTACTCGTTAGCCAAATTTTTGACTACGCTGTTAAAACCACATGTGGGCCGTTCGGACTCATATAAAGAATTCGACACATTTCATCAGCAGATTGAATGGCATAGTGGTCCAGCCGGAGGACATATTGGTCAGCTTCGATTTGGTATCGCTGTTTACCATGGTTCCACTTAATGATGTATTGGAACAGCTGGATCGAATTTTTCCTGCCGATATTTTAGAGCTGTTTAAGTGTTGTTTGACGACCACATACTTCAAGTGGAATGAACAGTGTTATGAGCAAACGGATGGCGTGGCTATGGGAAGCCCCCTAAGTCCCGTAATTGCAAACTTCTTTATGGAGAAATTCGAAGAACAGGCCTTAGGTACTGCCAGCAAGAAACCAAATGTATGGTTCCGATACGTGGATGACACGTTTGTGTTGTGGAGACATGGTATGGAGGAACTAAGCCGGTTCCACGAACATCTGAACAGTATAAACTCAAGAATTCAGTTTACAATGGAGGAGGAGGTAGACGGCAAACTACATTTCCTCGATGTGCTTGTGTTTAGAAACGAAAATGGTAGTTTGGGCCACTCAGTGTACCGCAAACCCACGCACACGGACCGTTATTTGCACCGGGTTTCGAACCACCACCCACAACAGAAGCGGGGTGTTATCAAGACGTTAGCGGACAGAGCTAGAAATATTTGTGAACGTGAGTTGCTCGACGCTGAGATGGAACATCTCCACAATGCACTAACGAAGAACGGATATTCGTCCGCCGAAATAAAACGTGCGTTGAGGCAGCCACGCAGAAATCATACTGACGTACAGGCTACTGCAAAATCTAAGGTTTTCCTGCCGTTTGTTAAAAATGTAACGGAAAGAATAGGGAGGATCTTGACGAAGCTTAATATTACCGTAATTTACAAGCCCACCAGGAAGATACAGGAATACCTTAGGCCTGCCAAGGACGCTCGCAAACCATTGGAAAAATCTGGAGTGTATAGGATCCCATGCAGCTGTGGTGATGTTTATGTGGGTACCACCAAAAGAACTGTTTCTAAACGTTTGGAAGAGCACAAGGAAAAATTGTAGAAGAGGAGAAACGGAACGATCAGCTGTTGCGGAGCATGTTTTCCAGCCAGGGAACCACAATATTCGTTTCGAGGAGACGCAAGTACTAGCGGCCACGAGCGGATACTACGAAAGGCTCTACAGGGAGGCAATCGAAATCGCTAAACACCCAAATAATTTCAACCGAAAGGAGGAGGGCGTCAAATTAAACGGTATATGGATGCCGGTGTTAAAGAAGATGTGTACCACTCGTCCACTACTGGGTGATGGCAACGGCGATCGACGGCGACGGACAGCGGCCAATTGCACTGACTTTTTCAAAACACGCGACGTCACGCCGCGGCGCGGGGGCGCGCGGACACGGAATTTAGCGGCAGTCAGTAGCGAGCCAGTGTGTGTGTTGGACCTTCCATCAAGATACGGACCCCCTTGAAGATGTCTCCCGCCGTCGGAGACGAAACGTTGTGAATCACCACAGAATTCATCAACCGACCACGGCATAACAGCCCGGATAATTATAATGGACATAATGTTTCCGGCCGTGAAAGTTTACATTTTAGTATTTCATAGCCTACCTACCAGAGGAATGTCACAGGTGACAGTATCCACTCACAGATGTAAGTTAGGGACCAACAGCTAGCATGCCACCACAGTATAGCAACAGTTTGACAATGCACCAAGCACCATCAGTGTTTCTCTCACAGAGAGAAAGTAGTAGGAGATACATCAAAGCCAGTTCATTAAAATTCCAATAGAGAAGGGGTTGGATCTGTCATCAGAAGCAATTATATTATGGCTTGGTGAGGACTACCGAATGTGGCCTGGTTTTCTGTTCTTCTCCGCATTCTCCACTGCTCCTTAGTGTCTCAGCTGTAGCTTTCAACTCTTCAGGTTGACACTTTCTGCAATGTCGGTACGAAGAAACGCATTCTTGTGTAAGATTTTTGTGTTATTATAACATTTTCAGTTCTGTCAGATGACGTTATGTTTCCTTCACTGTGAGGTGACATTGTTGAACAGTCAGTTTGGCCATTTTGCTCGACTGATATGTGGCAATCGCCTCGGCTGAGTGCCACGATATAATATTAGCTCTCCTGTCCCTTTGACATTGTGTTTGCAACAGTTCGCTCGAGCCTGTACTCGCTTAGCTCGGCACTGACTGGGAAAACATCAAAATGTTTTCATTCAGCCTGTATGTATTTCTGTGATGCAACACTCACCTTCCATTTACAAAATTCGCCACAAATTACTTCCCTTTGGATTCTGAAACAATCTAATTAAACACATGTTACATCTAGAATTAAATTTGATTGTTTAGATGTTCATGATAGTTCATTCACAAAGTCCAAATTTTGTTTCTTAATTCCATATTGTCTCTGTTGATTCCTTATGTACTGTTACAAATCCATAATTTTATAAGTTTACCCATTTTGTTCTTTATTTATAACAGTAAGCCACTCGATAGGTATCTGATATTCTGTTAACTCAGAGGGATGAGCAGTTATACTTTGAAATCAAAAGTAGAGTTTGCAAATTGCTGTTGGTATCATTGCGGCACTAGTGGTTGTAATACTTACAGACGTCATGTCATATCATCGTTTTCTGAATATTGCTGGATATGCTGCGACATATTTACCATAGAAATTCGTCTCTCAGCGATGTTGTAAGCTTTTTCCAGTGAGTTTAGTAGGTCGGGGTTCAAGATGCCGTATAGGAAAGTCAGGTTTGGAGCTGGTAAACTTACAATGGTTTTTCCGATCAGTGGTAGAGTGACTGTAGCTGGAAGGCGATACTGTGTTCCTGCTATATCTCATGCTGTACCATTTATCCACAACCTGCTGTTCCGTATTTCTACTTTTGTCAAGCCCTTGGGATTTCCGTTCACACAACAGTTCAAGATTACGACTTCCGGTGAGAAAACTAGCAAAACCAGTACACTCCCTCTCTGTATAAACGAAGTTGTGGGGCCAGCACGTCTCTGTAGAAGTTAGTCGCTTGTGTTTCCCTCAGAACGACTGTAATTCACATGCCTGTGCATTAGTCTGTATTCCTCTGACTGAACAAATCATAACGGTTTCAAACTTTCTCGCAAGTCTTCCAGTGACATGAGAATGCAAGATTCCGTATGTTCCGAGATTATTTTTCTTTCTGAGTTTTCTCTTGTGTCCACTTTCCCATAGTTCCCATATTACTGGATATGGGCGAATCGTTCATGCCAGTTGCTGAAATAAGATTTATGCGTCTAGTTTTAGTCTGTCGATACTGACCTCGACGGTCGCTATATGATAGAACAGCGCTACCTACGTTATTCTCAGTTAATTTCTTTTGCACCTAGTATAAGTCTGCCAAGTATTGTTGCATAGGCAACTGTGCAGAGCTAAGTTGGCCATTTCTTGCGTGGTAAGCCGCTTCGTGCAGCGTTGCTACCTCTATTTTTGCGTCACTCACACATTTGTGCTACAGCTCGTAACAGCCTAGCTACGGTACTTTTCCGTCCAGTGAACTTAAACGAATCTGTACTCTCGCCAGTTTGTTATTTATTGTCTGTACAGTATTTCTTTTGTATTGCGCTAATTCCGTAGACAGCTCTCGTACCATCTTGGTATTATTTAACGCAGGCTTGTTCAGGAGGCAGCTAAGCGAGTACAGGCACTCATGCTCGTTCGCTGCCTGAATATGAGCGCTCACTGTAAAATGGGCCGGGGAAGTACAGGGGAAGTGCAAACTGTACGTTGTCTTCGGAGGAAAGACGATGTGTTCAGTTCACAGCACCCTTAGACGCAAGCTTACGTACATAATAACACAGTGCTCAAAGTAGAGATTATTTCTTTTAAACCTGATACAAAAGCAACATTATGGCTGGGTTATGAATTTCAAAGCGCACTTCAGAAACAGCAATATCAATTTACAAGATATCAATTTAGGATAGCTACCTACAGTTAGAACTTAGAGGCCTACAGAGGACAGTTATTGATAAGTCGTTTAGCCTCGTGTAAAACTTTTCGTCAGCATAAATTTCCACGATTCCAGAAGTTTGCAGCTACGATTGTGTCGATGTTTGGAACTACATACTAGAGCGAGCAACTCTTTTACAATGCAAAGAGAATGAAATCTACCCATAGGTGCTCACTCAAACTTTTCAGCTTAAAAGCTTATCTTCGAATTAGCAGTAATCAGAACGTAGTACCAAGACGTTGATGCTTTTATGAAAAGCAATATAAGTAGAATTCATCGACGGCGTTTCTATGTTGACTTGTGAATAACTAATCACGAAATACATGTTGGCGTAAGATTAAAACCTCACACATCATTAGGCTTAATCTTTCGTAAGAAATACTGTTTTTCGTACTTGCCTGCCCCACTTTCTTCGCCGCATCTATTAAAAGAAATGTAAATTTCATTTCATTATCGTTTATCATCAGTGCAACAGTCTAAGAAATAAATAAAGTTACTACTTGGCCACCGCAAAGTGATACATGTTCGGGGAATTAACATAAACTGTCGAAGAATACGCTCGTTGACAATAGTTTCTCGTGTCGAGCTGCCTTATCCCGGTTCCTCGTCCCCTCGCTTCCTCTTCCCCTCACCATTACTCGCCACGAGCTGGTGAGTTCCTCACAGTTGAGACGTTGGAGAAAGCTAGCTTGCACAAGCAGATTGGTGAACGAGAGTCAATACAGTTTCTGTTTTAGGTTTGACAGTTCAGTGATGCCTGCTATTACCTATGTTCTTCCGACCGCTTTATTCAAATTTTGTAACGTCTTTGCTGTCCACTGTGCCAATATTGTTTTCAGTAACTTTTCTCCTGCATTCAGCCATCCTTTTTGTCTTCTCACTAGTGTCTGTAGCCGACCTCTGTTTATTAATTCATCTGTCCTCCCAGTTTCCCATATGACAGTTTCAACTCTTGACCGAGCGGTTCTAGGCGCTTTAGTCTGGAACGGAGCGACCGCTACGGTCGCAGGTTCGAATCCTGCCTCGGGCATGGATGTATGTGATGTCCTTAGGTTAGTCAGGTTTAATTAGTTCTAAGTTTTAGGGGACTGATGACCTCAGATGTTAAGTCCCATAGTGCTCAGAGCCATTTGAACCATTTGATAGTCGTCCTGCATTTCCTCTAGAACTTCCTCTTTCTGCACGTCCTCATGTAATTCTGAGAATACAGCCTGTAGCCTGTGAACCACATTTCTTACTTTTCACGTATCGAAAGTTAATTTCAGTGTCCAATGATGGCTTGTTAGTAGCACATTTGGCTGTCTGCAGTACAATATTCCAGAATTTAGAGGCTGGTTCTGAACAGTATTCAGTACTCCTCCCCTGCGAAGGCCGGTGATATTAGGAGTACGATAATCCTCCTGGTCTCCATTTTAGCGCGCCACCGAAGAGAAAGGAACCTCTATCAATTCCCATGTTTCTAAAAACGAATACACACGGGAAAGAAAACTTTTATCCTAATTATAGAAAATGGACAGAATGAACTTCCCAACCCTGTGATAAAATAATAAAACCAAACTTCCTCTGAACAGAGCTCGGGAGTCCCAACGGTACCGTCAGACCGTCGTGTCATTCTCAGCCAAAACGCGTCTCTTGATGCGAATATGGAGGGTCAAGTGGTCAGCACACCATTCTGGCAGCCGTTCTCAGCTTCCATGAGTGGAGCTACTACTTCTGAATCAAGTAGCTCCTCGACTGACTTCACAAGAGCTGACCACACCCCACTTGCCAACACCACTCGGTAGACCCAGGCGGTCACGCATCCAACTCCTAGCTAATCCTGACAGTGCTTAACTTCGACGATCTGATGGGAACCGGAGTTACCACTATGGCAAGGATGTTAGTTTTGATACATAATACAGCAGTAAATTATAGCAACACGTAACCAAGTAAAGGCTTCGAAAACACATAATAAATCTAGAAACAACATAAAAATCAGATCAAAAGCTGCTTACCCTGTAACCTGAGTGTAATGAACGGTGTGTGCAAACTTACTGCATTAGATAATCATTTCTTAACTTTCGTAGATGTTTTCTTTGTTATTGGCGCAGTTGATGGGACTTTCGGCAAAGCATCCACAGCTCGCTTCAATTGCTTGATCCTACTCACCTCAAAAACAGATGCTTTTTCCGGCAGTTTTAACTTAATATTTACTAGCAAAGTCATTTCAGTGGCTTCGTATGGACGACGGTACTTGGTCAGCAGCTTCTTTGTTTTACCTTTAGGAGTATACGGGTTTGTTAGCAGTACCCACTGACCAAGTCTATACTGTAATAGCTTTTTTACATGTTGCCCCGTCTGTTTCTAATGTTGTAAGACATTTGTGTTGGCTCGATTCATACTTCATGTATATGTTTTGCTAATTTTTTTACTGACTCACTACCAGCTTCAAATTTTGGTTTTATCATGTCGAAGGGAGATGGCATCTTTATATCATAAACCACTTCATATAGCAAAAATGTTGGTACTTGTATGGACTTTGGAATGGTGCACCAAGACTATGAACTTAAGATATTCATCTTAATCGTTGCGTTGCCTATTAATGTGCGTCATAATATTTTAGAAAAGCTTTTATGCACACTCTCTGTTCGTCCACTTTTGTGGGTAGAAAGAACTTTTTCAGAATATACGAATGCCAAGCAAACGCCACAACTCTTTTATTAAATCCAATATGAAAATTTGACCTGATTAGTAACTATGATATCTGGTCCACCAGAATTAAGTACCTAACTGTTTACCATTGCTTGTGTTATTTTGTTAGCTTGTTGATGTCGAATTGCTATCATTGCTATGTATCACGATAAATGGTCTCCTATGGTTAGTATATACCTCTTCGCTGTTGGCGTTCTATTAAGCAATCCAAAAAAAAACCTAGTACGACCATTTCAAAAGGTTTAAGTGCCTTTAATAATCTTTGTAAAGGAATTTTTTGATGACTGAAGACAGCTCTCTCTGCACAAAGGTACCTTGTCTTCCACATACAATTCCCCATTACATGTGCTAGTTTTCCACCAGAGTTTCTCTGTGACTCATGTATCATTTGTTCTTCGACCAACATGATCTGCTAACATGTGACTTCATCCACGAACACTGCCTAAAGCACATTGTCTACACTTAGTCGATCTGCAGAGTAAGCCATCATGTGTCACGAACTGTGACCTGAATGCCTGACAGTCTGAAACGTCCCCTTAGAAAAATTTATACATGACTGTGCTTAAACTGACACACAATATTTTTAGTGCAACGCAGTCTGACTTTCAAAAATCCCTACAAAAGAATGGCCCTGACTAACATTAACCCATACCTTTCACAAATCACTTACCTCACCAAAAATCTTCGTTACTCGAACTACTGCAATACAGCGAGCGCCACTACTGCCGGCTAAATAAAAGATTCAAACTACTGAAGGCACTAACTACTAATAGGCATAGTTAGCAAATGAAAGATTTTGATAGAGAACAAACAATGTATTTACCTTACTAGTCTTCAAAAGTCATAATATATATAGCAGTTCATGACATCCAGTCTTACAAATTTCAAAACTCCGCCATCTCTCTCCCCACATCCACCACTGCTGGCGGCTCACCTCCAACTGCTCAACGCTACGCGCTGTTCACATCCATCTGCTCAACACTACAATGGCAGACAACAATGCAAACTAGCCACAGACTGCACACAGCACAGCCAGTGATTTTTCATACAGAGCGCTACGTGGCGTCACCAATAATATAACCTAAACAGCCTACTTACAAGTCTACATCAGATATTTGCGTCTTCTGCCATTCAGTTATGATTTTGTCTGTCATTTACCCCACTACGATTTTTCTACTGAAAGCATCGCCATTTGTATGCTTCTTATCCAGTTTATGAACAACTTCACAGTCAAATTCATTCACTTTTAGTGCCCATTACACCAGTCTACGACAGGGATGTTCTAGCACCAAGAACCATTTTATCAATATGTAATCTGTACCACCTTAAATGTCAGACCTAGCAGCGAAAATGGGTGATTCCATAAATAACTGCTAACATCTTCTCTTCTGTAGTGGAGTAGTTCTTTTGTGACCTGTTTAGCTGTCTAGACACACAGGCTGCTGGGTGGTCTTTAACATCTACATTTTCAAAATGCAACCAGCCATTCTATTGCTAGCATCACATGAGAGAATGAACTCTTTCTCGAAATCAAGAAATATCAATACTGGAGTTGATATCAACACTTTTTTATTTAACAGTAATGTGCGCCTCAAAATCTTTGACCATCCCTAATCCTAGTTGAAAAATTCACAGTACGTAATATCTTCTTCATCTTGGACAGTTTCCAGCCACTGGCTGGGTCTGTCGGGAACACAAGCCTCTCTATCGTGTTCTGTCTTTCCACCATTCCCCCTCTCCCACCTTCGTTCAGTTCTCTCCTCTTCTCGTCACACATTCCTTCACTCCCTTCACCCATCTATCTCTTGGTCTTCCTCTGGGCCTCTTCCCCTCCAGTTGCAGATCAAACATCCTCTTTGGAATTCTTCCCTCATCCATTCTCTTCATGTGTCCATACCACTGCAGTCTTGATTTTTCTATCCTGTCCTGTACTGGTTCCTCCTTTAGTCTTTCCCTCACATACACATTTCGCAATTTGTCTCGTCTTGTTACACTCACCCTGCTCCTCTGGAGCTTCATTTCACTAGCCTGTATTCTACTTTTGTGGCTTTTGTGCATTACCCATGTCTCACTTCCGTACGTCAATATGGGGACAAAGTAAGTTCGGTATATAATTCCCTTGGATTTCTGTGGCACCTCCTTGCTCCAAATAAGCCCCCTAATGCATTTGTAGAACTGCCCTGCTTTTCTGCACCTTTCATTTATTTCCATTGCGTTTCCCCCCTTACTTTCAATCATGCTTCCCAGGTACTTCAAGTTCTCTACCACTTGTAGTTTTTCCCCTCCACAAGTTATATCCACATTTGGCCTATTCTTCTTCCTTGTTGTGACAATTATTTCACTTTTCTTTGCAGAGAAATGCATTCCATATTGCGTAATAGTACATAATATACAAGTCAGAAACATTAGTTTGAGGCAGTGAAACACAGATTGGTACGCAAAGGTTTAGCAGATCAAATAAGTCTAAATCAAAACTGGTTGCACTGTCCCTAGAACATAGTACATGAAATTGAACAGTCTCTGCAATGTCACGAAAATTTACTGGCAAACTGTACACACCACGTATTGCTATTTTGTGTCCGTTGTATGCCGATAAAACAGAAGCAGGCTTCTGCAGCGGTGGGCTACCTATTACGCCATAGGTGTCTTTATTGATTAGGGAAACAGCGGCACTTGTGTGTAAATGAAATGTAATAGTCTTTTGAGTCACTTTTAATTGGAAAAAAGTTTGTTCTTCTGCTGTGGACTACTGCAGAAGGATTCCGCAGCACGGAAATGTGAGCCTTCATTCGTGCTGGCTCTAATCGCAGTCCTGATACGACACACATTTCGTGAAAGCTGCACTGTAGCCTCAGTCAAGTGTGGTGCTTGCTCTGGCTGTCTGCTGTTTGGACACGACCTTGCTTATCACACTCGAAACATTTTACATCACGACAGCCTTTTCAACGGTGGTCTGAAAAACGCTTACGATAAGACTACCTCATCTTATGCTGAAGCACACCTTGTGTACAATGTCACTAGAAAGTTTTTCCGTTGCGTTTATGGTTTACCTGGGTCATTTTTCTGTCTACTGTAACATTTGCGTGAACTGTAGACTGAGTGCCTTGTGCACAGAAAAAAAACATAGACAGAGCCTTTAGAGCAACTTCACTAGGGTCCACAGAACTTGGTGACTCTACATTTGACAAAACTGCTTTCAGATATGGCTCTGGAAATTTTAGAAAAGCAGTGCGAATGCGTGCATCTGACACGTTTTGCGTGATTGCAGGATGTAACGTAACATCACTGTAACTCATTCCACAAAAACACACTTGCACCTGTAACGTCTTGCGAGCCCTCTAGGGTCAGCAGTCCACTGTCTCCGTGACTGTTCAGGACGCTTCTGTAAAGGAAAAATTAAATTTCTCCTCTCCGACATGAATCTGTGATTCTTAATGTTCGTTGAGTTTGCGAACGATTTCCACATTCACAGTATCTTCTGTACTAGAGTTAGGGCACAATTTAAGGTACAGTCTGTACTCGTCGGCTCCGACAGCTGACAAAAAGTAAGCAATGTGCGCCATCGCTAAAATGGCTCTGAGCACTATGGGACTTAACATCTGAGGTCATCAGTCCCCTAGAACTTAAAACTACTTAAACCTGACTAACCAGAGCACATCACACACATCAATTCCCGAAGCAGGATTCGAACCTGTGACCGTAGCGGCCACGCGGTTCCAGACTGTAGCACCAGGAACCGCTCGGTCTCTCCGGCCGGCTGTGCTGATGTTTGCTTTGAAGTTAACTCTTAGTTGCGAATAATATTTCGACCAGTCTTCTTCTTTACTGTTAAAATGGTGAAATCTGAGAGGAGCAACCGATTGTGAAGCTGCTTGTTGCGACAGTAAGATTGTCAACTGTTGAACGGTGGTCAGCAGTGGTTCAATCTGCTGCACCGGAACCTGAACAACTTCGTTTAGAGACATTTCTCGTGGGGGCTCAGACATGGTTAAACACTTTATGTGGTGACTGGGTATTGTGTGATGTCCTTAGGTTAGTTAGGTTTAAGTAGTTCTAAGTCCTAGGGGACTGATGACCATAGATGTTAAGTCCCATAGTGCTCAGAGCCACTTGAACCATTTTGAACACTTTGTGTAGAGAAGTGAAATAATACACTGTAGGACAAAAAAAAAGACACACCACGAAGGACTTATCCGAACGGGACGGAAATCGATGTACACACATTGACATAAAACTCGACCGGCGGCCGGCCGCTTCAGAGGCTAAGTCCGCGCCGATCGCGACATGGGACAAAAAATCTGGCCAACTCGCTAATTCTCTTAGTCTGGTTATCTGCACAATCTGGCAACACTGTAGACTGCGGCAGTTCCTGGAGGCAAACTTGTCTCATGATAGAGAAACCCTAGGCTGATTACGCCTGTGGTCTAGCGGTAGCTTGCGTTGTTTCTGTTCATAATGTCAGTGGATCGAAAGCAGCTGGCATGAAATATTTTTATAGCCTCTTCTGTCTGAATACTGGAGTCGTGAATGTAATGGTAGCGCAGATTCAATTTATTTCAATTTCTGACACACCGATATCAAAATTTTTTCCAGTAACGATTTTGCGGCAGATTTCCTGCAGACTGTCCTCCACTGGTCGCCGTATGCGGCAAAGCTCCGGGATCCACTGGCTGGCTACCGGCAGCGGCCGTGGGGACAGCAGCGGCGCTGCACTCCCCCGTTCTTTATCGAAAACGCCTGCTACCGCTCATCGCTTTTGATGATTTAAAACGCTTTATTATTAAATGTTGCTCCACAGAAAATTTCTACAATTTCCATTCACGCTCAAAAGCAACGGAGACAGACGCCCTGATTAGTAGGCGGGTATTATATTACATTAATCGGCAAGAGCTGAGCTTCGCCCGAAATTAATTTTATAGACTGGGACGAAATTAAACCACCTCACTACATTCGATGAATTTATAAATGCTTCATACCTCGTTTCTTTTCCTTTCAAACTCAATTATTTGTGCAACTTTTGGTAAATGTTCGGATGTTTTCGTCAAGCCAGAGTGAGCGTCTGTGCTGTAAAGTGTATTACAGTTCTTGTTTCATTCCTTATCGTAAGTCTATGCAATAAACTGTGTGAATACCTTGCAATGCATGCTCTGTAGCAGTGCAGGAACTCTGCACATTTGGAGTTCCATGTATGGGTTCATGAATTATTTAATGTTGATCGGAAGTGATAGTTAAGGTCATCAGATTTAAACCAGAAAAATTTGTCGTTTTGGAGGTTTCAGAGAACGGAAAGGAATTGCTAACGCCGGTGTTAGAAAACGCCTACAGTTAAATGCTATTGCAAAAATTTAGAAGAAGGGAACTATATTAATCAACATGTGCACTTCGTAAACAACCTCCTGACATGTTAGATCTATATGCCGAACAAAGCTCAAATTTATATCGTTGACAGTCGGTTTGAATCTTTTCAGGATCTATTTTACAGTGAAGCACCTTGGCATTTGCAAAGCAGACATCCATGATATTAACTTAATTTACTAAGTCGAAATCGGACGAAGATTGATGTTTAAAGGCATTCTTCAGATTTGGTATAAGGAATTTTTACTAGCAGTTAGCAACTCCATTAATTAAAATGGAAAATAAACGGTTGTAGTCAGCGGCTTCCACCGAGATTGGAACTGCTATGTCATATAGTACGAGCACCGCAGCGCACAAGGGAACCTCTTTTTTTTCAATTTTGCTTCTTTTCTTTTACTTTTTTTTGACGATTACCCCTTTTTTCTCTCTTATTTTAAAGCCCCTTAGGAAAATGGCACTAAAAATAGAAACTAAGTGCCACCGCCACTTTTCATCCTATAACAAAAAAAAATCTGGTCCACTTCAGGCGTTGGCTCCTGACTAAACCTACCCCAGAGAGCTGCCTATATACCAGGGGAAATATGGGAATTCAAGGTTAGGGCTATCCTCACAAACAAAACAAAATCTTCCTTTTTCTGAATTTTATTTTTATTTTCATACTTTTTGTTTATATTTGTTGTGTAATTGATCAGACGCCTTCTGCGCCCCGCAGGTAATATGTTGAGTCACGTCTTCTCGAAATTGATGTGTTCCGTTCAATAGTTCAGAAATGTTCATTGGTTCAAACAGGAAACCTTCTTCATTCTTGGCTTAACACATTACAGCTGCGAGGCGGGTCGTGGAAAGCACTCCCAAGGAAGTTCGAGAAAAATTGTCTGTATTTTGGGTGACGGACAACGACATAATGACGGTCGTTGAGGTAGGTCCAAAAATCGAGTACAGAGTCTACAGTTTGTCCAAATAGGTAGTGAATGGCATGTCCGCGAATCCAATTCACAGCATTGGTCTTTGTCCGAGGAACATAGTCACGTCCCGGAACTAATAATGAAAGGGGAGTATTCCGATCCAGAATGTCCCGCGTTAGAAAAGTCACTATACGACGAATAACCTCTGAGCTAACGACACTCTGGCAACAACAGACGGACTATAGTCACTGCGAATTTGCCTCAGCCTCAAACCGCAACCTTAATACACACAAACAGGTGTTACTTATGTGAAGAACGCCGTTCTTGGAGTCCAGAAATTAAATATACTTTCTAAGTGTATCATCTTACAGTGGATTGTATCGTACGAGTCTTCGATGTGGAAAACGAATGTCAAGTGAATTTAGCGAGGTAATGCCGGCCTACACCCGGAAGTAAATGCACTATCAGAGTGTTGACAAATACTTGCTACGACGCTGCTATTTCTTAGCGCTCTTACGAGGCAGCTCTTCAGCGAAATGCTTGCCGTGATTCTCCGATACGGTTCTTCAGAGTGGAGAAGCGCGCGCACGTTTGGTTTTAATCCAGAATGATACAAGTTTCAGCTTCCGGCGTGGAAGAAGGCTGTTGACGCCGACATTATATCATTTCAACGTAGGGAAAGCAAAACGGGCCATTCTATGTTTCTCATTCAACATAAAGCATGTGAGATAATTTTCCGTAAAGTTCATAATCATCTAAATATACAAACGAAGTAAAAATACATCGGAAGCTTATTCGAATTCAATATAATGTAAGATACCAAACGCTTTGCACTTCGATGTCGAATTTGTCCAGGTGCAATCTTTTGCAGCATACACATAGAATATCATGATTACCACGGGAATGAAGTAATATGTTGGTAAGGATGGAAGCAAGAAGAGACGCAGTCAACAAATATTCGATTCCCCAAGGCATTCATTTCATTGGAGACGTAAGAAGAGGTAAAGCGGCACGAAAGAAATGCCGCACATATTGATACCGAGGAAGTCTGCGTGTTCATACGTCTCCTCCTTGAAATATGTATGCTCTATTATATACTAAGTAGCCTGATCAATGTTTCAAAAAAAAAAAAATGTCCATATGTGTGTGAAATCTTATGGGACTTAACTGCTAAGGTCATCAGTCCCTAAGCTTACACACTACTTAACCTAAATTATCCTAAGGACAAACACACACACCCATGTCCGAGGGAGACCTCGAACCTCCGCCGGGATCAGCCGCACAGTCCATGACTGCAGCGCCCTAGACCGCTCGGCTAATCCTGCACGGCTGGTCAATGTTTCAGTGATATTACCCTCTTGTTTGACCCCGTAACGATGAACAGATTCCAAATGCATGTCTCTGCATGAAAGTAGCTGTTTGAACCCTTCCTGGGTTGTTTTTTGTGTTTCATTGTTTGGAATTCCTGAAGCAGACCACTGTGCCTTCCCACATCGTGGGTTAGGTCTCAAAACTAAACCGCTTTTTATCCAATGGCATAGCTTATTCAGACAGCATCAGCACAAGACTATCAAACAAAGCCTTCCATTTACAGTTGCAACACTCTAACCAGCACTGACCGAAGTGTAATCCACGGTCATCGTCCGAAATTAGCAGCTGTCTGCTACTGTGGCAAAATCCGTACTACACTTTCGATTCCGCAGCACCATTTTATCTGGTAACACTGTGTAGTTGCAGAGTTGTGCCAGCATGTCTGTCCTCACACTGTCAACTTTATGTATCTCACTTCTCCTGTAGCGTTGATCACGAGGAGCCGAAGTAAATGAGTGTATTCTGCATGACGTAACATTCAGTATTCAATTCTTTCATAGCTACTCTTCATGTGCACCGATTCTAAATAGGGATGTGAAAACTCTTGAAACTGAGAGAATGACAATAATAATCGTAACAAGAACAAGCAAATAATGAATGATGTTTATTCCAACGCAGAACGAGAATGGCTTTAAATATAAAAATCTATATCTATATCTATATCCATATCTATTGATCTTTGAGTTGGCACAATGCAAATATATTCTTAGCATTTAGTTATTGAATTTAGTTCTGGATGTTTGCAGAGAAAAGGAAAAGTCGGTACTCCTCGCTAGTGTAATATAATGTGAACCAGCAGCTACTCTTTCCTTAGAACACGACTCAAGCAGGTCCCCAAGTAGGTACAAAAGCACTGCTGCATTCTGTTCCCTGACATTGCTCTGATGACGGTTAATGCAGATACTTCCGATTATGAAATACAAAACGTATTGCAGGTTAGTTCCTAGGACAGTAACATTAAATTTGCGTTGTAGACGGCACATGAACGTGACGACTATCCGTATTACTCATCAATGTAAAAAGACAATATTATGGGAATTTAGCAGGATTACCCAACATGAATTCTGAAATTGGGTGACTGACCGCACAGGTGCTAAACGTCGTCAAGAGTATACGATGTCCTAATCGCATTAGGAATGTGAAGATCGTCTTCGACAGCTCGCAACTCACATTGCTATCTCCACCCTACTCCAGACAGCCCTCGGTGGAGTTGCACTACGTTGCCGATGTAATGGAAGGCCTTCAAACCGACAACAGACCACATATTGAAAAATACAAGCGAATTCTCTTGCAGCGTATGCTTATTGTAACTAATCTAAAAATTATTGGAGAGGAACATTGTCCTATTCAAAAAAAGTAAAATGTTACACACTGGCCGGCCGCGGTGGCCATGCGGTTCTAGGCGCTGCAGTCCGGAACCGCGGGACTGGGACTTCTACGGTCGCAGGTTCGAATCCTGCCTCGGGCATGGATGTGTGTGATGTCCTTAGGTTAATTAGGTTTAATTAGTTCTAAGTTCTAGGCGACTGATGACCTCAGATGTTAAGTCGCATAGTGCTCAGAGCCATTCTAATCGCTCCTTGGTACAGTCGTTTGACTATTGAAAATGGTTCCAACAAGTCACCACTAGAAAACATTGCACTGTATCGCGATAACTCAAGATGTAAAGTAACACCACGATACTACAAATACCAGGGAACACCTTATCACAGATAAGACTGTCCTTAAGGCTTGTAAGCTCACATTTATTACAATAAATGACATACCTGAAATGTTACCACTCTCATTATTACGTCAGATTGGTAATGCACGTGGTGAGTTCGTCGTATTGATGATTTCCTCTTCAAAGTAACATACCGTACTTATTATTTAACACAAAATGACATTAAAAATTTAAGTTATTCACGAGCAGCTAGTTGAGGATATGTATGAACTTCAAATGACACGACGAACCGTCTTGTCCCGTATATTTATTCAAACCCAGCTTATGCAGACTAAGCAAACATTTCGTGACTGACGGAAAATAACAGTCATTCCTGATTAGGCATACAGAGAGTGATATACCTTGATTTCAGACAGTATCAGTTAGCAAATATCAACTTTAAATTGCATATCGCAAACATTTTTAACAGACGCGAATTCCTAGCCAGCATCTATTGTCCCTGTTAACGAACAACGAGAGATGCTAAATATTGCTTCTTCACAAGTAACTTACTTTAAATGCCGTGATTTAAAGCTTTGTGTTGGACTCGGATTCGAACCCACAACCTAATCGGATTGCTATCGAAGCACAGTCAAATGTGACATATCGGAGTTTTGCGGCAGTAGCTAGATGTTTTAACTGAAATGACGAGACGAAACATTAATCTTTTCCTTCCCAGGCACCAACCCGGCACCTATCGCTGTTATATTCTAGGGAAAACGAACGTTAAATATGGGTTTGTTGCACCAGCAGTGACATGTGAGCATGTTTGAACTAGAAATAATATGACGAAGAGTTCAGCGCTCACTGGGAATAGAGCCCCACACATATCGTTGTTGACTACACACAAAGAGACGTCAGCTACCGAATTTTTCTCCACCAGCTGCTCAGAATAACATCTTGAACTTACAGTCATCTCGCAAATAGTTCTGTGTCTCACTGGAAGTTAAAAACGTCAGATATCGTTAGTGTTGACAACGAATGAAAATACATTAAAAATCAAAATAATTATCCACCAGCAGATAGGTGTTCTCATGCTAGAGCTTGATAATACATAATGAAATCTTTAGTGCCGGGCCAGGATTCGATCCCATTGTGGAGATGGTGAGGAATCTGCAGTTTTGAACAAACAACAAATTGTAGTCGAGCTGTATTGTCACGAAGGGATCAAATTAAGCGTTAAGGGCGGTCTGAGTTGCATTCCCAGTTCAGAAACAATTTTATCGACATACAGAAGCTCAGATAAAAGATGGAATAAGTGTCCTGTGACCATGCATAGCGTTTGTTTCGTCACTTGAAATAAATAACTTGTATAAGAAAGGTTATTGGTGATAGAGTTTCTACATGTCGCCACTCCAGACTTTATTGTGGTTCAACCTAACGTCTACTTGATAGAGAAGGAATATCATCTTTAATGTGAATTTTCCGACCACACTGCCTTTATATCTTCTTCACTTGGTGTATCCAGGAGAGAATGGAATCTGTCTCTCCCTATCTAAAATCATTGACAAAGTGGGAATCGAACCCAGACCATAGGTATAACAACCTACCATCCGTCCAACAGACCACGAAATCCTCTTCTCTGCATCTAATTTTTCTATCGTAACGCCGTTGCTCCACACTGGATGAGAATTCTGACACAGGCTCCCTGTAGTAATTTCCAGCATGTTCAGTAAATTCATTTACTTGGTTGACCGAGTCACCATGAACTAGCTGCCTCGGCTACCCAGTGCATACGTTCGACTCTATTTTGTAATCGAACCTGCGACCGTAGAAGTCCCAGTCCAGCGGTTCCGGACTGCAGCGCCTAGAACCGCATGGCCACCGCGGCCGGCCAGTGTGTAACATTTTACTTTTTTTGAATAGGACAATGTTCCTCTCCAATAATTTTTAGATTAGTTACAATAAGCTTACGCTGCAAGAGAATTCGCTTGTGTTTTTCAATATGTGGTCTGTTGTCGGTTTGAAGGCCTTCCATTACATCGGCAACGTAGTGCAACTCCACCGAGGGCTGTCTGAAGTAGGGTGGAGATAGCAATGTGAGTTGCGAGCTGTCGAAGACGATCTTCACATTCCTAATGCGATTAGGACAGCGTATACTCTTGACGACGTTTAGCACCTGTGCGGTCAGTCACCCAATTTCAGAATTCATGTTGGGTAATCCTGCTAAATTCCCATAATATTGTCTTTTTACATTGATGAGTAATACGGATAGACGTCACGTTCATGTGCCGTCTACAACGCAAATTTAATGTTACTATCCTAGGAACTAACCTGCAATACGTTTTGTATTTCATAATCGGAAGTATCTGCATTAACCGTCATCAGAGCAATGTCAGGGAACAGAATGCAGCAGTGCTTCTGTACCTACTTGGGGACCTGCTTGAGTCGTGTTCTAAGGAAAGAGTAGCTGCTGGTTCACATTATATTACACTAGCGAGGAGTACCGACTTTTCCTTTTCTCTGCAAACATCCAGAACTAAATTCAATAACTAAATGCTAAGAATATATTTGCATTGTGCCAACTCAAAGATCAATAGATATGTATATAGATATAGATATAGATTTTTATATTTAAAGCCATTCTCGTTCTGCGTTGGAATAAACATCATTCATTATTTGCTTGTTCTTGTTACGATTATTATTGTCATTCTCTCAGTTTCAAGAGTTTTCACATCCCTATTTAGAATCGGTGCACATGAAGAGTAGCTATGAAAGAATTGAATACTGAATGTTACGTCATGCAGAATACACTCATTTACTTCGGCTCCTCGTGATCTACGCTACAGGAGAAGTGAGATACATAAAGTTGACAGTGTGAGGACAGACATGCTGGCACAACTCTGCAACTACACAGTGTTACCAGATAAAATGGTGCTGCGGAATCGAAAGTGTAGTACGGATTTTGCCACAGTAGCAGACAGCTGCTAATTTCGGACGATGACCGTGGATTACACTTTGGTCAGTGCTGGTTAGAGTGTTGCAACTGTAAATGGAAGGCTTTGTTTGATAGTCTTGTGCTGCTGCTGTCTGGATAAGCTATGCCATTGGATAAAAAGCGGTTTAGTTTTGAGACCTAACCCACGAGGTGGGAAGGCACAGTGGTCTGCTTCAGGAATTCCAAACAATGAAACACAAAAAACAACCCAGGAAGGGTTCAAACAGCTACTTTCATGCAGAGACATGCATTTGGAATCTGTTTATCGTTACGGGGTCAAACAAGAGGGTAACTTCACTGAAACATTGATCAGCCGTGCAGGATTAGCCGAGCGGTCTAGGGCGCTGCAGTCATGGACTGTGCGGCTGATTCCGGCGGAGGTTCGAGGTCTCCCTCGGACATGGGTGTGTGTGTTTGTCCTTAGGATAATTTAGGTTAAGTAGTGTGTAAGCTTAGGGACTGATGACCTTAGCAGTTAAGTCCCATAAGATTTCACACACATATGGACATATTTTTTTTTTTTGAAACATTGATCAGGCTACTTAGTATATAATAGAGCATACATATTTCAAGGAGGAGACGTATGAACACGCAGACTTCCTCGGTATCAATATGTGCGGCATTTCTTTCGTGCCGCTTTACCTCTTCTTACGTCTCCAATGAAATGAATGCCTTGGGGAATCGAATATTTGTTGACTGCGTCTCTTCTTGCTTCCATCCTTACCAACATATTACTTCATTCCCGTGGTAATCATGATATTCTATGTGTATGCTGCAAAAGATTGCACCTGGACAAATTCGACATCGAAGTGCAAAGCGTTTGGTATCTTACATTATATTGAATTCGAATAAGCTTCCGATGTATTTTTACTTCGTTTGTATATTTAGATGATTATGAACTTTACGGAAAATTATCTCACATGCTTTATGTTGAATGAGAAACATAGAATGGCCCGTTTTGCTTTCCCTACGTTGAAATGATATAATGTCGGCGTCAACAGCCTTCTTCCACGCCGGAAGCTGAAACTTGTATCATTCTGGATTAATGATAATTGAATGTCTCAGATATATACATAGCCCACAAGGCGACGTCAGAAACCATCAGGGGAGAACGCCGCATAAAAACCAAACGTGCGCGCGCTTCTCCACTCTGAAGAACCGTATCGGAGAATCACGGCAAGCATTTCGCTGAAGAGCTGCCTCGTAAGAGCGCTGAGAAATAGCAGCGTCGTAGCAAGTATTTGTCAACACTCTGATAGTGCATTTACTTCCGGGTGTAGGCCGGCATTACCTCGCTAAATTCACTTGACATTCGTTTTCCACATCGAAGACTCGTACGATAAAATCCACTGTAAGATGATACACTTAGAAAGTATATTTAATTTCTGGACTCCAAGAACGGCGTTCTTCACATAAGTAACACCTGTTTGTGTGTATTAAGGTTGCGTTTTGAGGCTGAGGCAAATTCGCAGTGACTATAGTCCGTCTGTTGTTGCCAGTGTGTCGTTAGCTCAGAGGTTATTCGTCGTATAGTGACTTTTCTAACGCGGGACATTCTGAATCGGAATACTCCCTTTTCATTATTAGTTCCGGGACGTGACTATTTTCCTCGGACAAAGACCAATGCTGTGAATTGGATTCGCGGACATGCCATTCACTACCTATTTGGACAAACTGTAGACTCTGTACTCGATTTTTGGACCTACCTCAACGACCGTCATTATGTCGTTGTCCGTCACCCAAAATACAGACAATTTTTCTCGAACTTCCTTGGGAGTGCTTTCCACGACCCGCCTCGCAGCTGCAATGTGTTAAGCCAAGAGTGAAGAAGGTTTCCTGTTTGAACCAATGAACATTTCTGAACTATTGAACGGAACACATCAATTTCGAGAAGACGTGACTCAACATATTACCTGCGGGGCGCAGAAGGCGTCTGATCAATTACACAACAAATATAAACAAAAAGTATGAAAATAAAAATAAAATTCAGAAAAAGGAAGATTTTGTTTTGTTTGTGAGGATAGCCCTAACCTTGAATTCCCATATTTCCCCTGGTATATAGGCAGCTCTCTGGGGTAGGTTTAGTCAGGAGCCAACGCCTGAAGTGGACCAGATTTTTTTTTTGTTATAGGATGAAAAGTGGCGGTGGCATTTAGTTTCTATTTTTAGTGCCATTTTCCTAAGGGGCTTTAAAATAAGAGAGAAAAAAGGGGTAATAGTCAAAAAAAAGTAAAAGAAAAGAAGCAAAATTGAAAAAAAAGAGGTTCCCTTGTGCGCTGCGGTGCTCGTACTATATGACATAGCAGTTCCAATCTCGGTGGAAGCCGCTGACTACAACCTTTTATTTTCCATTTTAATTAATGGAGTTGCTAACTGCTAGTAAAAATTCCTTATACCAAATCTGAAGAATGCCTTTAAACATCAATCTTCGTCCGATTTCGACTTAGTAAATTAAGTTAATATCATGGATGTCTGCTTTGCAAATGCCAAGGTGCTTCACTGTAAAATAGATCCTGAAAAGATTCAAACCGACTGTCAACGATATAAATTTGAGCTTTGTTCGGCATATAGATCTAACATGTCAGGAGGTTGTTTATGAAGTGCACATGTTGATTAATATACACTCCTGGAAATGGAAAAAAGAACACATTGACACCGGTGTGTCACACCCACCATACTTGCTCCGGACACTGCAAGAGGGCTGTACAAGCAATGATCACACGCACGGCACAGCGGACACACCAGGAACCGCGGTGTTGGCCGTCGAATGGCGCTAGCTGCGCAGCATTTGTGCACCGCCGCCGTCAGTGTCAGCCAGTTTGCCGTGGCATACGGAGCTCCATCGCAGTCTTTAACACTGGTAGCATGCCGCGACAGCGTGGACGTGAACCGTATGGGCAGTTGACGGACTTTGAGCGAGGGCATATAGTGGGCATACGGGAGGCCGGGTGGACGTACCGCAGAATTGCTCAACACGTGGGGCGTGAGGTCTCCACAGTACATCGATGTTGTCGCCAGTGGTTGGCGGAAGGTACACGTGCCCGTCGACCTGAGACCGGACCGCAGCGACGCACGGATGCACGCCAAGACCGTAGGATCCTACGCAGTGCCGTAGGGGACCGCACCGCCACTTCCCAGCAAATTAGGGACACTGTTGCTCCTGGGGTATCGGCGAGGACCATTCGCAACCGTCTCCATGAAGCTGGGCTACGGTCCCGCACACCGTTAGGCCGTCTTCCGCTCACGCCCCAACATCGTGCAGCCCGCCTCCTGGCCAGCAAGATCTCCGGATCTGTCCCCCATTGAGCATGTTTGGGACTGGATGAAGCGTCGTCTCACGTGGTCTGCACGTCCAGCACGAACGCTGGTCCTACTGAGGCGCCAGGTGGAAATGGCATGGCAAGCCGTTCCACAGGACTACATCCAGCATCTCTACGATCGTCTCCATGGGAGAATAGCAGCCTGCATTGCTGCGAAAGGTGGATATACACTGTACTAGTGCCGACATTGTGCATGCTCTGTTGCCTGTGTCTATGTGACTGTGGTTCTGTCAGTGTGATCATGTGATGTATCTGACCCCAGGAATGTGTCAATAAAGTTTCCCCTTCCTGGGACAACGAATTCACGGTGTTCTTATTTCAGTTTCCAGGAGTGTAGTTCCCTTCTTCTAAATTTTTGCAATAGCATTTAACTGTAGGCGTTTTCTAACACCGGCGTTAGCAATTCCTTTCCGTTCTCTGAAACCTCCAAAACGACAAATTTTTCTGGTTTAAATCTGATGACCTTAACTATCACTTCCGATCAACATTAAATACTTCATGAACCCATACATGGAACACCAAATGTGCGGTGTTCTGCACTGCTACAGAGCATGCATTGCAAGGTATTCACACAGTTTATCTCATATGTAATACACTTTACACCACAGACGCTGACTCTGGCTTGACGAAAACATCCAAACATTGACCAAAAGTTGCACAAATAATTGAGTTTGAAAGGAAAAGAAACGAGGTATGAAGCATTTATAAATTCATCGAATGTAGTGAGGTGGTTTAATTTCGTCCCAGTCTATAAAATTAATTTCGGGCCATACTCTGCTCTTGCCGATTAATGTAATATAATACCCGCCTACTAATCAGGGCGTCTGTCTCCGTTGCTTTTGAGCGTGAATGGAAATTGTAAAAATTTTCTGTGGAGCAACATTTAATAATAAAGCGTTTTAAATCATCAAAAGCGATGAGCGGTAGCAGGCGCTTTCGATAAAGAACGGGGGAGTGCAGCGCCGCTGCTGTCGCCACGGCCGCTGCCAGTAGCCAGCAAATGGATCCCGGAGCTTTGCCGCATACGGCGTCCAGAGGAGGACAGTCTGCAGGAAATCTGCCGCAAAATAGTTACTGGATAAAATTTTGATATCGGTGTGTCAGAAAGCGAAATAGATTGAATCTGCGCTACCATTACATTCACGTCTTCAGCATTCAGACAGCAGAGGCAATAAAAATATTTTATACCAGCTGCTCTCGATCCACTGACATAATGAACAGAAACAACGCACGCTACCGCTAGACCACAGGCGTAATCAGCCTAGAGTTTCTCTATCATGGGACAAGTTTTCCTCCAGGAAGTGCCGCAGTCTACAGTGTTGCCAGATTGTGCAGATAACCGGACTAAGAGAATTAGCGAGTTGGCCAGATTTTTTGTCCCATGTCGCGATCGGCGCGGACTTAGCCTCTGAAGCGGCCGGCCGCCGGTCGAGTTTTATGTCAAAGAGTGTACATGTACAGGCAAACAAATGATTACAGTTTCAGAAAAATTGATATTGAGAAAAAGCTTGACAAATTGATTAAGTCAATGCCGCGTTGGTTCACTACTGGCCCTTATGCAAGCAGTTTTTCGTGTTGGCACTGATTGATAGAGATGATGGATGTCATGCTGTGGGATATGTGTCCACGTCAGATCGTCAAAATCCCGAGCTGGCTGGAGGGCCCTGCCCATAACGCTACAAACATTTTCAATTCGGGAGGAATTCGGAGACCTTGGTGACAAGGTAGGGTTCGGCAAGCACGATGGTATACAGCAGAAACTCTCGCCGTGTGCTGAAATGTAAGCCGAGAATTATTTGCCTTGAAGGGCAACAAAAGGGACGTAGAATGTCGCCGACATACCACGGTACTGTAAGGGTGCTGCGGATGAAAAAAAAAGGGAAAATGATTTTCATCCCTGACCGCCACACCTGGTTGTCGGGCTGTATGGCGGGCAACAAAAAAAAAAAAAATGGTTCAAATGGCTCTGAGCACTATGGGACTTAACATCTGAGGTCATCAGTCCCCTAGACTTAGAACTACTTCAACCTAACTAACCTAAGGGCATCACACACATCCATACCCGAGGCGGGATTCGAACCTGCGACCGCAGCAGCAGCGCGGTTCCAGACTGAAGCGCCTAGAACCGCTCTGCCACAATGGCCGGCTAGCGGGTAACAGCCAGGTTGGTGACCCACCACAGTCCAGGGCGTTTCCAGACACGTCTTCACTTGTCATCGGTGTACATTTCGAAGTGTGATTCATCACTGAAGACACTACTACTCCAGTAAATGAGATTACAGGTCGAAGACGTGTTACGATACGCCGTGGTCAGTGGTGGGCTTCTAACCTTACCGTCGCCCGCCCTATGGCCCTACATCCAGGATTGATGGTCTGTGGTGCCATCTCTTTTTATTGCATGATCCTTTTGGTTGTCATCGACGGCACGGCAGTGGTATGTCGACGATATTCTATGCCCCATTTTATTGCCCTTCAAGGCAAGCTATCCTGGGCTTTCATATCAGCAAGATAATGCCCACCTGCATGCGGTGAGAGTTTCAACAGCTCGTCTTTGTGCTTCCAAACAGTACCTCGGCCAGCAAGGTCACCGCATATCTCCCCCATTGAGAACACTTGGGGCGTCATGGGCACTCTGATCATCTCGGGATTTAGAAGATCTAAAGTGCAAGATGGACTGAACTTGGTACGATATACTTCAGGAGGACATCCAACAACTCTGTCAGTCAATGCCAAGCTGAATAACTGCTTGCGTAAGGGCGAGAGGTGGACCAACGCTTTACTGACTTACTCAATTTGTGAAGCTCTTTCTCTTAAATAAATCATAAATTTTTTTTGAAAGTTTTTCATAGAGTGTATTTAGGCTGCTGAGACTAGTGGGTCAGTTATGAGACCAGGGTGCAACGCAATGAACTGAATTGCACCAATAACGCCATTGTAGCGCCAGACGACATAACACTTGAGAATTTGCGACGACATTGTAGTGGGTCCTAGCAAGCATAGAGTTATTTCTGGTGGAGGACGAGCAGATATTACAATACACACAACAGTGGATCAGTTCACTAAAACTCTAACAATCTGAAATATTTAACTTGGAAAAAAATCAGTGTTCACAGGAATGTCTAAGTATTTGTTGCTGTCATTCAACACTATAACTTTTATCACGTGGTACTATAGAGAATAGTAGTCTCGTCTCTCAGTGTTCAACCAAATATAAACTTCTATACAGTTGTGGCATCTAATACAATCGCGCTGCTATATCCGAAGTAAGACTATGCTGTCGTTGTAAATGATGTTGGCACTGTGCTCCTGAAGTAAAGTACCCTTGCAGCAACGGTGGCGTATGGAATCATTTGAGAGCACATCCATGCCGAAGTCTCTCTTCCACTGCTGCGTCAGGCAGTGATTGTTCTTACTTGTGGTTCCACCGTGAGGTACCACCGTTGACGTGGAACATCGTTCTTCGGATGACGCTTCGACGTCAGCTGGGATACCCCATAAAAAGAGAACGAGAGCCCTGTTCCAACCTGCAGGCAGGGCGACTGTCAGTCTCCACGCTCTGCACCGTCTCATATACTAGCACACTGAACTTCCGAGTTTTGCTGGATAAGGACTCCACTCATTCATTGTGCTTCTTTGCCAGACTTCTAAGACTTTCTCTGAAGAATCTCATGCTGTACTGTACCGATAGCACTGACACAGGCCATTAGTTAACTTTTGGGACGTTTCTGCCTCAGTGAGGGTACCACGATACGTCACCCATGTTTCAACCTCACCCATTAAATTAGGCATAAATAGACATGTCTCATCTGTCCAATTACTTGATTTGGTGGTAGCTCAAGCGTCATTAATACACACATTAATACCCAACGTCGTTTCCCCCGAAGAAGGCGTCATCAAGTTGGCTGCTAACAGATCCGTGAGAGGAGGATGTAACCTCAACACTGCTTTTATTTCCCCAGATCCCGGTTGTGTCTGCTGTAGAATGGCTTACAATAATTCTACCTGCCTACGTACTTCCTCACTGTATTCCTTCTGCTGAGCATTAACTACCAATACCTTAGTTATTTTTTCCAACAATGTGGCAACAGACCCACCCGTAGTAGCTGCACATTATCTGGCATTTTCTGTGTTCTATATTTGCCGTTACCATATCAGAAAAAATGGGAAAATCTGCACTTACAATACACATGAAAACTTAACTAAACCAGTTTTTACGCCGAATCATAGCCCAATAGCCACGTACCTAATGACCAGATATCTACAAATGTCACATGTATCTGGTACTGACTCAGTGGATGTCAACTAGCGCAGTCCATAATTTTCTAGAGCACTTCTGACTGACGTTAAACATTTTTCTTTGCAATTTGCTCTACATTGCAACAAGTCTGCAGACTCCTGCAGGATAACAAATGACACTTTCGAAGTACTATTGATGTCTCTATGACTCTGCACACAAAAATGAATGAAATAAAACAAAAATGTTGACTCGCCACACTGTATTGTGTCCCACTGCAAGTCCAAACATGCAATGATGGTTTATGCTGCAGATGTGGTTCCACTCTCCCCAAGGTACTGAGATGAGAGACAATTCTGAGACAAATATGTGAAGATCGGTAAGCTTTGACCTTCACAGATGCAACATGGTGAAATGTGGAGCACGGTGGCGAGTGCCTGTCATGCAGCTTGGGTGCTAATGAAACAGCATTAGTGGTTAAGATATTTGTTAGTTCCGGTTTTACAACTGATTCATCTTCTTTATGGCAGCAGTGAGGACAGTGGAGGTAGCATGCAGTATTGGAACACACTGATGACTCCATCTGTGCAGTCTCCAGACCCTTGGTGAGGTCACTTCCACTAACGCAGAAGAAACGGCTCCGTGCAAGGCAGCTGGCAGCAGGCGTTTCTTGTCTGGTGGTGACACCCCGTAGCTTGACGACGTTTTTTAATAGGGTGCACTCTTGGACATCTAAGAAACACCCCAACTGCTCTGAACAGCTGCTCTGCACAGGAATGCGATGGTGATGCAGAGTTGTCATGACGTATCTACTAGAGGAATGCCATGGACGCCAGTGTTAGGGGAACTCCAACAGTTTGACAATGCACCAGACGCCATCAGTGTGGCCTCCTGTGAGCTCAGCAGCTCACAGTGTCTAAGTCCTGCGGACAAGGTCGGCTGCAGTCGCGAAGGTAACAGTCAGAAGGCGAATATTAGTCAGTGTATCACAGGCCTTGCCTCGAGGAGGGTGCACTGAAACTGGAACAGAGAAGGGCTTGGGAGCCAGAATATTTTCAGCTGTCTGTTGTAGGCAGGGATGTCCAAATGTGGCCTGGTTTTCTGGGCTCATCAGCATTCTTCTCCACTCCTCAATGCCTCAGCAGTGGCTTTCAGCTCTTCAGCTTGGCACTTTCTACATTGTCATTCGGTAGAAAGGTGATCTGTAAAATTTAAGTTTTGCTATGGCATCTTGCAGCACTGTCAGAATGACATTATGTTCCCTTCACAATAAGCTCATATTGCTGAATCAGTGACTCACACACTTCACTTGAGTGTTGTGTGACAATGGCCTCAGGTATGTGCAACGATATTTGCAGTATTGACTGTCCTGCCTGTCAGACATTCCAATTACAACACTATTCACAAGCCTGTCTTGGTTTAGCTTGGCACTAGAAGAAGAAAATAACAAAAGTGTTACATTTGCCAAGTATATCATTCCAGAGCGTAACACAATGTTGAAGTTAAATTATAATAAAATACTACAACATAAAAGAAATTTGTAAGAAACTGCCTTTGGTACTGTAAATTTGTAACAACTTACCCAGTTTTACAGCAAAATTGAAACAAACTAACCCTGGTTAGGATAAAATTGTAACAAATTACCCCTACACTCTCATGTTACAGAAAAATTGTAACGAAGTGCTCCAAATAGTGTCATTTGGTTTTTGCAGATCGTGTCCCCCAGGTTTCGTTGCATGTAGCACATGAAGTTTCCCCATGAACTATATATGCTGCCCTAACACGAGGAAGAATATCTCTATACACCTCTAATAGATATGCTATGACTGTCTCCTATTTCCATCACTCAATGTCCAGTATTGTAGGTTATTAACACCATCGTAACTATAGCATATGCACTCAAAGCTACATGACCAAGTCTTTCCTTTACAGATAATCAGAAATTACTCTCCAGAGAAGAGGTAGTGTTCTAATCACTTCGTACTTCACCCAGCCTATAAGATTATGTGTGAAGTTTCAGCTTCTTAGTAATAGTGCCTTTTAATTCCTGACGTAAATGGTGAGAACCTCTCAGCACTGGGTACACAATTTCTTTGAATACTTATCTGCATAAGCGATTCCAGGGTCAGCCCAGCGTTTACCATGGTAAAAATACGTTAAACATGATGCTGTTTGAGTCGTGACATAACTGACTTGTCTGACCGATTTGGGCGTTTCAACATTTTTGAAGAATGTCCTTAGGACACATCCAACATTTGTTAATGTGATGTAAACAATATCCTTAAATAAAAACTACCCACATTTGTCTTGCAGTCCCACGTACCTACAATGATGTTAGCACTCTGAGATGTCATCGTGAAAAGCCTTGCATGTAAAGCAACATCCTACAGTACATTTATACAAGTCCGTGCACAATCCCATTGAGCAGGGAACAATAATTGATCACTGAGTCATATTGCAATAATGTGTATGCTGTGGTGCCTGGAGAGAGGGGGAAATTATCTGTTGATTCGTATGCTATGGGAAATCTTACAGTCCCTATATATATATATATATATATATACTATGTGAAGTCTTACAGCCCACGTAACAGTCTGTCATGATGATGTATACTAATTCTTTAAACTGCCATGGCCTGAGCACGCATCGAAATCCTTCACCCTCATAGTAAGAAAAGCAATACCTTGCACGCATGTCATACAGTAGTCCGAAAGTGTTGTTACCCCAATAAAGCTGTAAACTATATTCGTAAAATTTATGTACACTTAATTTGCAATTGTTGAATATGCTGCAATCTTTTTTTCAGATTTCCTTTCCTGTCAGTCTGCAGCACCGTTATAATGTTTTAATGGATCGTTTACTATGAATGGAAGGTTAATGGCGATTGCATATGTGAATGCGATACACACAAATATTTCAAACACTCTTCATCTGTTAAGGAAATATGAGGCACTTTCCATACTAATTTCTCCAACAAAATTTTACTCACCTCAGAATCACCTTCTGGCTGTCCTCCAATGTACGAGTTCTTATTAGTAGGATTTTGTACCATAATCAGATACTGCTTAACATTAATTGTGACATGTTTCATGTCCACAAAGTAGCCTATAGACATTTTGAGTGGCATACACACATTAAAGTCATCACTTATTAAAACATTGTGAACCATCCAGCATTTTGTGGACCATTCAAGTTAAATGTTAATGTGGCTTTGTATGTTTTGAGAGGTGATGTGATTCCAATATTTCTGATATGGTCGATCTCAACACCATTCATTTCACATCTTTATTTCTTGAAACAGAAAGGCAAAAACATTACGTGTACGACATGATGATGGTTTAGGGCTTCCACCATACTTCATAATTTTTCTTTCCAATTACTGGAAAGTGTCACTCAGAATTGATTGTTAACTCATGTTGGTGTTGTGTGAGAATCATTATCTCATCATTATTATTAAATGTCGCTGAAGCGAAAGGTCTGTGGGAAAACTATTTGTGGCTAATGTTTCGCTCACCATCCAGTCAATTCAAGTAATTTGTAATTCTCCCATGTTATCAAGTCGTGCTTCCGCTGCAATAAGGTGTACTGATGCCTGTGTGCATTGGTCTTATTCTGTTTCATGTGTAGATGTACCACGACCCCCTCACATGGAAAATTGACTAGATTCCTGTACTGGTCCACAATATTCGGCTCGAGGCGGTGTAATGTCTCAATAGTCAATGCAAGGTGTATAGGTTTGACGGCACCACAAGGAGTTTATATCTTGGTTCCATTATCGTCAGCAGCCTATTGATTGTGCGAATTATTCTGTTGGCGAGATAGAAATTTGTTTCAATATTACACTCGACATCAATCATGCTAAGCGATAGTATATCCACTGAATCAGCGAATTTGTAGATTATGTCATAATTCATCTCCAGATCTTGACTCCTTCAGAAACCTAATAGTGGTCCTATTGCACCTTCCTGGGAAAGTCTGTTGTCTGCTTTGTCGTTTTTTATTTCCATTCTAAAAGTATTAACATTTGCTTGTAACGCAAACCCTTTTAGGGGTCATTTTATAAATTCATGTAAATCGTCAGTTTTATATGAGCCAGGAGGTATTCCCACAACCGTATCACTTCCTAGATGTATTCATTTGCTTTCCTCAGTGATAGAAATAATGCTGTTGAATGTCTCCAATCCAGTCGTTGAAATACTCCGTTCCCGCTTTCTTAGATCTACTGGTTGAAAATAGCTCACACCTAGAACAGATGATCATTCTTTTAAAGTTAGAATGTATGTTATCACATATAAAGCTCAACTGATGCAGTGGTGTGCATGCTGCTCATTTTTATGTAGTCTTGAGGAGCAAAAATGGCTGCAAAGGTTTGTATGGCAGTCTTGGCAGCGCCAAAAATCATAGAAAACATGGTTGTTGGAGAAGTAGCAGAACAGTTGTACAGGCAGACATAAATTCATGAAAAAGTCAAAGTAATATAAGTACGTAATTCTATTTATTTTAACATTTGAATTGCACATCCTCCCGCAAAATCTAAATTTACAATCACACATTCTTCAGATTTTCAAATCATGTATGGGTCACAGCAATATACTTGACTCCACTTTTTATAACATTTGCTCCAAAATCCTCGTGCAAGATCTGAATTTACAATCCCACATTATTTAGAGTGCCACATCGTCTGCGGCATCGTATTCCTCATAATAACTCCATGAAATCTTGAGCTGTTAAATTTTTTGACTAATTTAAGCAGATCTGTTTTCGTAAGCAGTCTGTCCATTGGTATAACTAGCAGTTTTTAATGAACTGTCCAAGTTCTTTCATGTGTGGTTTTCCTAATAGTGACTGATTCGTTCATCCTATTATACCTTTGTCCAATGAAGCAGCTCTTCTGCACTTCGTCATTCTTCATTGTTCAGGCTATCGCTGCTGCCCCTCTAGCTAACGATACGGTAGCTGACAGTCCCGCTAGTGCAGGAATTGGGGATGGGATAACTGTACCGGACGTCTTAGGTATTGGTAGAAACCTAGGCATTTTAACCCATCTACCTCTTACTAGTTTCCTCTTCGGAACACTTTTTACCGCTGACACCGCTGATCAGATGGAACTTTTACTCGTTCCAGAGTTTTTTTCTGCTTCTTTAATATATGACGAGCTGCATTCATAACTTCTCATAAATATAGCTCAGCACCAAATTTAAGTTTGGCAAAAATTCCTTTATCAATTGTGATATATTGAGCTATTTCTATGTGACTTTTTCGACGTATTTTCTTGGTTTCATCAGCTAAACCTTGATAGGCAATATGACAATCTGTCAAACTGTTATTTGCCATGTATACTAAACTGTGTTCTTTGCAGTCTTGGTCCAGCAGATTAAATCCCTTACGGCCACATGCTAGACAGTTTTTCTGCTTTGTCCCATGTCAACAGCACTAACATCTGGGGAAGTGCAATTCCCTTATCCTCTGGAAGGTCCACTGTGTGAGGATTATCTCGTAGATTGCATAGAGCGGCCCTTCCCATCGAAGAAATGTTACTCTTCTGATGTGGAGCTCTCGTAAGTGCGTGACAGATTTCACGTCTGGTTTCTTCTGCAGCGTCCCTGGAAAGATGTCTAGCAGCTTCTTCAGCAACACTAATAAAATCAGTTAAAGACAAAGTTGTAAGCGCAGGCGCGAAGTTCAAGCCTTTCCCAAACACTGACAGTGTCACGTTGTCCAAAACGTATCCGTCTAAATTGACCACGGTGCGTCGAAAAGCACCTTCTAGTGGTAAAGTTGCCGACAGGCAGGTAGCCGTTGAAGAATGTTTTGAAGTAGACTCCTTATGGGCAAAATCAGACTTTGCCGAGATGTTGTTGACCCATTCCCAAGAGAACTGGAACCATCTCAGAACAGCTATGTTATCTGCACATGGAGATTTCTTCCAATCTCCCATGGCCAGCACTCGGTCCGATCTACTAGCAGTCACACTGTTAAGTGTTCATCAAGAGCAGTATTCTGGAACCACTTTACAGCAGCTTGTTGGACTGAGGAATCTTCGATGGCTCTTTCGACCTCCAATCTCTGTGCTGCAGCTGCTGCTTGGCTGCATATGCCGGTTGAGTCCTTGTCAAACCTGTCTGCTGGTGCTGATTTCCGATCCAAATCATCAGGGAGCGTAGTGCTGTTGAGAAAAAAGAAAATCGTAAGTGAAATAACATAGAAGACATTAATAAATGAATAATATTAAGAGAGATGGGTGGACTAATACCTACACTATGATGTAAAATTAGGGGAGGGGTAAATAGGAGGGGCGAGGGGGTACCTTGTCTTCCCGTAATTTCAGATCATGCTATTGCCCTTGATTAATGGGGGGAATATGACCTTGACTTTTGGGCCGGAACTGGCACAGTGGATAGGAGACCTTCATTTTCCAGCCGTTTTCTAGTCACACTCGTGCCCGACAGGCGTTGGCGGTCGAATGGGTCCTCATCTTGACACGTGACAAGCTACATCCTGACCTTGGATATATAAAACACAATTGCCCGTGAGGCGAGAGTAGTGACGTCAAGATTAGATGTTATCTGGGATCATAATTATCCTTCTTTACGAGAACTACTTCCGGAACGTCACACATTGATACAACCAGAACTTTTTTATGATGTAATCACAAAATGAAAGACGCTAGTTAACGCATAATACCAAATTATATGAAGATAAGTGAGGAGTATGTGAGGTAATTAGTCTAAAAGTTACGTTATGCTGAATGCACCATTGCAATGAGGCACAATATATTAATATAAAATCTAAAATATGTATATAATGAAGAAAAGAATGTGGAATAATTAAAGAACTTTTACAAAACCAATGAAATGGCAAATGGATTTGGCAACAAAGCTACTCTTGGATATAAGAGGTAATCTAAGAAAGAAGTTCTTTCTTCAAATATTGTACAATGTCCTTTCGAGATCACCCTCCTGCATTTTGCCTCAAACGATTTTGAGAAACCACAGAAAGCCCAAATGTCTGGAAAGAGATACGAATCCCGTTGTAAGAGCAACGCCGATCTCTTGGGAACTTCAGTCTCCAGAGCTTTTTCTACATTCACACGTTCCATAGCTGCACTGATAAAAGGTGGAGAGATACATGTATCAGTCGGACAATACGTAATTATCCCTTTGAGGACGTAAAATACTAGGCAGAGATTTTCAACAAGACACATTTATGTGTGATCCACTATAGCCCTTCCAACGTTCGTAAAAGTGAAGATAAAGAATGAATGTACGTAGACGATTGGGATAAACAATAAGGTGGGAAGATGGTTAGTCTGATACGCTAGTAACACAGAAAAAATGGCTCTGAGCGCTATGGGACTTAACATCTATGGTCATCAGTCCCCTAGAACTTAGAACTACTTAAACCTAACTAACCTAAGGACATCACACAACACCCAGTCATCACGAGGCAGAGAAAATCCCTGACCCAGCCGGGAATCGAACCCGGGAACCCGGGAGTAACACAGAAGCTAGATGCTTTTGTTCTCCGAAATGTGAGGTCACTAGCGTATCTCTTTGATGAAATACGTCACAGACCAAGGTCCCTTTCTTGGCATTTATGACTGACACTAAAAAATTAGTTTTATACACGTCACTGGGAAAACAGCATGCTATGTTCGACATATGGCGCGTAGGAATGAGTTGTTCAGTTAAGCGCCGCTCAAATAGTAGCCAGTCACAAAGTGTTTGTTTGCCGTCATGAGTGAGCTGTCGATGCGCGTGGGCACGGTCTATGATTTACGACAGGCGGCAGTGCGCGAGTTAATGCGCTGCTTATCTGCGGGGCCCATTCAGCGCTCCCTCCAGCCTTCCCGCCGTAATAAGGAAATCACTCTCAATGTGCACTTACAGCTACAAAGAATGTGCCTCCTTCTGACGCTCACCAACTAAACGACGCCTGCCGCGATAAAATTTCCTACCGTGCTGAAGACGTCTAGCCATAGTACAACGGCTGATTGGATGTTCCACCTTCCCCCACAAAGTAGAAGCGTGACTACTACGAAACGCTCTTTCTAATCAAGTTCGTCATCGGACGTAAAATAAGTATACTGTCACAGTTTAATATTTATCCACTGGTATGACAATATGTTTGTAATGTTACCTGCATACTTATAAGAAAACCATCACATTTATACGAGTTTACTTGTGCTATTCCTCTACTTATATCAACCACTAACAATAATTATATAGTAAAGACATTTTTAAAAAATCTAAATAAAGAAAACGTACTTCGCTCTCTCCCACGATAAATAACTTTTCTGTGCCAAAATCAAGATGTAGACTTTTATCAATAAAAATTATTCTTCAAGCATTGTATATTATATAGGACAACACAGAGTCCTTTAACATTTGAAAATTCAGTACATCCGGAAAAGTGTAGGCAGACAGACAAAAATTGACACACATGCTTGAAATGGCGTGGGGTTTTATTGAAACCGAAAAAGGTGCTCAAAATGACCAACAGATCGCGCTTCATATGATACAAAAGCAACAATTAGCGTAACAACTGATTTTTAAGCAAAGACGACGTTCTCTGTAACAAATGCGCAGTATGTCGGACGCCACTGATCGAAAATACCTATAGTCGAGGGACAATGTTGTGAATAGCGTTGTACAGCATATCATCAGTTTTGGTGAGAAATTACCGTAGGATATTGTCTTTTAGCATCCCTACTTAGGTCGCACTATCGCAGTAGACTTGTGGCTTAGGTAACCCGACAACCAATAATCGTACGCATTGACGTCTGGGGACTGGGGAGGCGAAGTTTGACGGAAGTGGCATCTCAGAACGCGATCCTCACCAAATGATACGCTCTAGAGATTTTTCAGAGCTGTTGCAAAAGAGGATGAAGCGCCATCCTGTATAAAACTCGTGCCTTCCAGCATGTGTTTATCAGCCAGGCTAGGGATGATGCATTCTGTAACATATTGAGGCTCCGACCACGATTGATGTGGTAAATCCACACCATAAGACTTTCTCGTCATACAGCGGTGTTTCCACGATAGTTCTATGATTTTAGGTAATCCACATTCTGCAGCTGTGTGTGTTGATGGACTCTCGGAGTGTAAAATGGGCTTCGTCGGTCCACTGCACGTTAGACAACGAATTGTCATCTTTCGTCATTTTTTGAAGCGCCCATGTCGCAAATAGTCTCCAAGTCACAAAATCGATGGCTAACAGTTCGTGACGACATTGGATTTTGTACCGATAGCATTGGAGGGTACGTCTTAGTGCTCTCCAAGCAGCAGTGCGTGGAAAGTTGATGTAATGAGCAACTTCACGAACGTAGACTTCACCATGCGGAGATGACTCCGCTAAAGCCTCCATTTCTTGCTGAACAGTCCGGGCAGTAGTATCACTGGTGTCTGGTCCCCCACTTATCGCGAAACCTTTACCCATTCGAATACCTTTCTTATGGTGATAGGATCTTAAAGCTGCAGTATCATTCCGATAGAAAAGCTTCAATAACAGTGCCATTCCTGGGAAAGTCAACATGTCTCGGTTGCTTGTTTATCTGCCTCCCTACCACTATTCTCATGTGGTGTCACTGACGTATTGCTGTCCAGCGCCATCTGTTGGCAGGCTTTTACGCTAGTTTCACGTTTCAGTAATGCCTCATTTCAATTCAGGCACGTGTGTCAAATTTTACCTCTCTACCTACATTACACCGTGAATTTTGAAATATTAACGAACTTTTCCATCACCATTTAGTATTAAATATATTGCTTGTTTTAAAGGTTCCTGCATATTTCCACTAATAATTTTACTATTAGGCCTGGATAATATCCTTCTTTCGGCGAGGAAGAGAGTCCACAAATTTCTTTAGGTGTGCGATATCCAGCTGACTCCATTCATTGATAATTAAATATTGTAGAGTTACCAATTTACGGCCACGTTGACTGCTAGGTTTAACCCGCTGCTCCAAACATTACAAGATATTTTCTGTGAGATTAAAACCGGGCGACTTAACAAAATGGCTCTGAGCACTATGGGACTCAACTGCTGTGGTCATCAGTCCCCTAGAACGTAGAACTACTTAAACCTAACTAACCTAAGGACATCACACACACCCATGCCCGAGGCAGGATTCGAACCTGCGACCGTAGCAGCAGCGCGGCTCCGGACTGGAGCGCCTAGAACCGCACGGCCACCGCGGCCGGCGTGACTTAACAGGATAGTCGGGTTACAACAGTGTGCCTGAGAGTTCGTCGAACCAGGAACGTTAGCGTGTAACCCTATGAACGCGGCTCCTGTCATCTAAGAAGATGAGTGCGTCCACAACAAATTCAGTATGAAGATGTAGAATAAAAGGCAATTTTGATCATCGATAATGTTGCAATAACCATACTGACTTATGTTCAAGGTAACCTGAGTTAGTGACTCCAAGTAATGGTACGAAACACACCAATAAACCTTCACATAACCACTTCTGACTTGAACTGCTTTCTCCACACAAATTGGGGTGGCACCATACATACGCAATGAGTCTCTTTCAGCTTTGAAGGACCATCACTTATTGTTAAACACGGCCACAAAACGTACGTGTTAGTGTGGGATCAGGACACATGCATTTGAATAGAAGCCTCCAGAACTCACGGCACAGAGTTGTACAAGTTTCGGAAGAAGTCCTGAGATCCACCATCCCATTCCGCTCGCACTTGGGCTCCTCCTTCCTACAGCTTGATGGGTGAAGTTCGAGCATACACCATGACAGCCCACACATTAGCGATTGGGGAGAGATCGGTCGATGCAGCTAGCCATGACTCTCTCCACAGCCACATGGCACGCTCGGGAGGTGGCAGTAGCATGAGGACGACCGATGTCCTTTCGAGATAGGGCATGGACGTGAGCGAGCCACATGTTGAAGGATCTCCTCCAAGCACAGTGCAGTTGTCACGGATCCTGTTAGGAACACTAACGGCGAGCGGGCTGCATTGGATATCGCTGCCCACACCATCACACTAGTGTGGCGGGACGTTTGATGGGAGACCACAAACCACTTTTCGTGTCACTCTGCACTGCGCCTCTAGAATGATCCCGGAGATCGTCGCCTTCAACACAGAAGTAGCAATTGTCGGAAAGATGAGCCGCTGCAATGTTACAGCTCGGGTGCGACGCTGCGTGTTTGTGGGTGTCAGATGCCGTGCTGCGAGCTCTGCGTCATGCAACAGTCTGCCAATGGTACTAGAACTTTTAGGATATAGCATAGAAGGCAGGAGAGCCCCACGAATTGCCCCTATTGTTGCCACTGGATCCATTCGCTAAAGACGGACAATCCGTCGGTATTCCATCCTTGCAGTGCGTGTCGGACGTGCATATCCTACATGTCGTTCATGTATGCCTTCCTGTATCGATTGACGCCAATAATGTGCAATGTTGGTGTCCATACGACCCTTGTGGCAAGTAATACGACGATAGGACCAGCCAGCCTACCGCAGTCACGCGATGCAGTCCCTCACGAACACTTCTAGCTGGGCAGCCTGTTGTCGAATGTGTAATCGGGGCATAGCGAATATTCAGGTGATGCTCTAGTGAGTCTACCGGCCGTGGTGCTGATCGGGACGACCGTTTGTGGTCCTCTTAGATCAACCGATGGGTACCGCACGGCCGACCGGAGTGGCCGAGCGGTTCTAGGCGCTACAGTCTGGAGCCGCGCGACCGCTACGGTCGCAGGTTCGAATCCTGCCTCGGGCATGGATGTGTGTGATGTCCTCAGGGTAGTTAGGTTTAAGTAGTTCTAACAAGGGAACCTCCCCATCGCACCCCCCTCAGATTTAGTTATAAGTTGGCACAGTGGATAGGCTTTGAAAAACTGAACACAGATCAGTCGAGAAAACAGGAAGAAGTTGTGTGGAACTATGAAAAAAATGAGCAAGATATACAAACTGAGTAGTCCATGTGCAAGATATGCAACATCGAGGATAATGTAAGCGCAGGAGCGCCGTCGTCCCGTGGTTAGCGTGAGCAGCTGCGGAACGAGAGGTCCTTGGTTCAAGTCTTCCCTCGCGTGAGAAGTCTACATTCTTTGTTTTCTCAAAGTTATGATCTGTCCGTTCGTTCACTGACGTCTCTGTTCACTGTAATAAGTTTAGTGTCTGTTTTGCGACCGCACCGCAAAACCGTGCGATTAGTAGACGAAAGGACGTGCCTCTCCAATGGGAACCGAAAACATTTGATCGCAAGGTCATAGGTCAATCGATTCCTCCACAGAAAAACACGTCTGATATATTCTATACGACACTGGTGACGGCATGTGCGTCACATGACAGGAATATGTTGTCGACCCACCTAACTTGTGCCCTTGGCGAATGGGTAAAAAGATTCTTCTACCTAGCCCGATTTAGGTTTTCTTGTGGATGCGATAATCACTCTCAAAAAAGTGATGAAAACATAAGAGTTTGTCACATAAACTGCCACAAATGAATGCAACAGTTTCGCAGTCGCACAGTTTTCCGTGTGCTCTGTCAAAACATATGTTTTTAACGTTTTCAAATTTTTCTGTGTGTAGACCGTCAAATCCTGCATATGTCCAAGCAAATCTGAACATGTCCTGGAATTTTGTAGAGCGAAGTTGATTATGTGTGAGTGCCTGAACTTTGATAATTGACACGCGATCACGTAAACAATACTGCTCGGTGTACCTGTGCAGCTTCGCAAAATCATAGAATCTTTTCACAAAGTATTTCACTTGCCGAAAACCAAACACATCTAACGGTTGCACAAGAGAGGAGTTGTAATCACGTCTACTCCCACACTAAAATTGTCTGAAAATAAAAATGTAACTTTTCACTCGAGGGAAAACTTGAACCAAGGAACTCCTGCTCCGCAGCTGCTCACGCTAACCACGGGACCATGACGCTGCTGGGCTCACATTATCTTTGATGTTGCCTATCTTGCGCATGGACTACTCAGTTTGTATATTTTGCTTATTTTTTTCATAGTTCCACACAACTTCTTCCTGTTATCTCGATTGATCTGTGCCAACTTATAACTAAATCTGAGCGGGGTGCGATGGGGAGGTTTCCTTGTAAGTTCTAGGGGACTGATGACCTCAAAAGTTAAGTCCCATAGTGCTCAGAGCCATTTGAACCATTTTTGCTACCGCATGCTGCCCTACCCCACGCTACCCGCGTGCGCGGTCAACCGCGCAGATTGAAGTTATGGCAGTGGCAGATGCTATGCAACACAGGCATCTAGTTTGCAGTGGACTGGTCAGATCCTTCTGGGTGCTGTTCTTTTCATGACGATCAGCGCAAAATGTCCATTGTATGTATATCCTTTCTCAATACTCATATGGAAATTGGTTGAGATGAGTCTCCATTCACTTATACCAGCAGCTTCTGTCGGGTTTGAAACCGAATGTCACTGACAAGACGTGACACACGTCTCCGGTCTCTGTCAGTTAGAATCTTGTTACGATCACTGTTTTCGTTACGTCGCTGCACGTGGAACACCACTCGTAGTAGAGAAGTTGGACAGTCTGGATTGATACACTAACAAATCGGGCAGCTGAATTCACGATGTGGTCGTAGGCATGTTCCAACAAGATAGCCGAGTTCGCGTCTCGGTCCGGCACACAGTTTCAATCTGCCAGGAAGTTTCAAGATAGCTCGTTTCTGGCATTGCGTCACGACACCTCGTCAACCCATCTTACTGACTTGATTCACTACAACTGAGTGGAACATACACATCACTGGTATTCCTAAACCATTTGCGGAGCTCCAGAAATACCAGTGTGTTCTTTCGAGGGGGAGACTAACATTTTCTCTGGTGTGCTTTACGGTAATGTGAGATATTTTCTTATGTAGTCCTTAATTGGTACTTAACCATACACGAGCTTTAGCATCTGTTAAGAAACATTTCATTTACTTTCAATTACAAATACATGTTCCCAACACTCTGGGTTGTTATTGAGGCAGTTTTGGTTGCAAAGTTCAAGTTTTTCGTATGTTCAACCTCCTTGACAGAGGATTTCTTTTTTTTTCTTTTCATACGACTCATTAGTTGTAGACTCGACTACATAGCCTTCTGGTTAATGTCTCTTAGCTACTTGTTCCCTCACCTTTCTCAAAAAGTTTAACTGCTACTTTACACATTGTTTTCAAGCTAGCCGTCTGCTTTACGACTCGTTCCATTGGCACATTAAAACAACGCTACTATGTCATATATGAAACAGGCACGCCCATAAACCATTATGTATGATGCTGAAGTGCTTTGTGTAGCCCTCGGGACTAGCAAGCTGCTGGATGCATGGCATGTCTTGTGGTGTCACCGCGAGACACCACACTTGCTATGTGGTAGCCTTTAAATCGGCCGCGGTCCGTTAGTATACGTCGGACCCGCGTGTCGCCACTATCAGTGATTGCAGACCGAGCGCCGCCACACGGCAGGTCTAGTCTAGACTCCCTAGCACTCGCCCCAGTTGTACAGCCGACTTTGCTAGAGATGGTTCACTGTGTACATACGCTCTCATTTGCAGAGACGACAGTTTAGCATAGCCTTGAGCTACGTCATTTGCTACGACCTAGTAAGGCGCCATATTCAGTTACTATGAAGGTATTCTGAACAGATAATATTGTGAATCATGTACCGTCAAGAGCGACGTTCATCATTAATGAATTAAAGTTAAGTATCAAACTAATTACGTCCGCTTTCTGAATTCTAATTCCTTGTCATGTTCCAGTCCTCACGTCAGTATAGTCCTTCCCTCCTCACGCCAGCCTGCGTGAGCTAAAACGCGTGCACTTCGGCCTCCACTCGTAACACGGTGTTGGCTCTTCTGCCAACACAGCATGTCTCATGGGAGGCTCCTTGGTTGTGATGGCCAGTTATATGCTTTGCCACGAGAGTTCGTTTTTACCGCAGCTGAGCTTCGATGGTTTGTGATTCAAACTCTGTTATTTATGTCTTGGTTCTGTTCGTCCATCGGGTTATCAGTTGTCTGTGGCTGTGCTGTGTTCACTTAATGCTCCTAAATGTTGGTAAGGCCTCATTACAAATACAGTCTGCTGCATTCCCTTTGGACGAATTTATTTTTCCAAGGTCGCGATTACATATAATAAATATTTCAGATTCTTTGGCATCCCGATTGGAAATGGAACATGGATGGTGTGGGAGGGTTTGAGTAATGTGTCCACATGTGTCGGGATACCCATGCATTCTGTGGTCATACATAAGCATACTAGATACTAAACCCCTCCTCCCGTTCGGTAACAAGTCAGTCCGACTATGACACCATTATTTTATGTATCATGTAAAGTGACCCATCTTTTGTACATAGATTTCAGTGTTGATCAAAGATCGTCACTGCATATTTGCTTAATCTATGAAAGGAGCGGCTTTCTAATTTTTACAAGTTATTAACAGATCTGGTATCCATATCTGCTTTCCAAAATTTGCTTCGTATTCGACACAACTATTTGCTTATACGATGCTTATGATCTGCAACAGGCCATACTGTTACCCACGTCCTGTTTAGCTGTACCACCATTCAAAAATCCTTTGCACATTCTTCAGTGTTGCAAGTGTTGTGTTATATGCTTCAGCATTTTCCGGTAATAGTCATACGGAAGACTGATGGTAAATGCAGCAGCACAACAAGCGCTCGCTACAGATCGGCTCTCATCAGATCCATGCATATTATAAAAGTAGATTTATGTATGTATATTCGACATCTCCTCCTAAACATGTGGATCGACATTAACCAAACGTGGTACACATATCACTCAGTGTCCGGAAAGAACCATTGTGGTGGTAAGGACTAACTACCTCTCAAAGGGGTAGGAGGCTAAAATGAAGCTTATCTCACGACACGCCAATAGCCAGAATATTTTCATCCAGTATTCGAGAACGCAACTAAATCTGCATAAAATTTCAAAACTTTGCGAGATTTTTCCTCCTCGCTGACATCCACCCACAAAATAATGAGAGGGAAAAAGTGTATCGCTTACTATATTTTCGCTGTTCATCCAACGATACTCCCGCATCAGACCTTTTATTTATTGCTACTTTACTACTAAATTTATTTGCAACAGATTTTTCAGACAGAATTCTCACATAATACTAAATGTTCTTGCAAAAATAAACCATTGTACGACACATATGTCAGGACATACGACTTCATAAACAATTAGATGCGTCAAAACTTCCACATCATTCATGATCTTTTATTTATTACTTCTTTACTTCTAAGTCTGTTCGCAACACCTTTTGCAGACAGTATTTGCGTATACCACTGGATGTAACTACAAAATTCCATCGTTGTACGACACAAGTTAAGGAGATACGAAGTCATTAACATTCCGCTGCATGTAAACTACACTACAGGACGAAATTAGCCGTAGTACATGTGAAATAAGTGTATAAATATGTGTGAAATACGTTAAATATATGCGCAATGTATGTGACATGTGCGTACGTGGGCAGAGCCACGAGTAAAAAGTTTCTAGTAAATCCCTGGATAGATTTAATCCAAACATTGTCCACAAATTACTTACTATCTGAAGGAAATACTGTGGGGAAAAGAACCAGCAACTTCCTATTGGGGTGGAGGATAACGTGGAGAGAGACTGGGGAGGAGGGGATGGACGGAGAGGGAGGGGAGGTGCAGACAAAGAAAGGAGGGAACAGGAGATGGACAGATAGAGGTTGGAGGAGGAGATGGACAGAGAGAGGACTGAGGAGGAGATGGATTTAGATGGGAGAAGAGCAGATGGATAGAGGGGAAGGAGCAGATGGACAGAGTAAGGAAAGAGAGGTAATAGACAGAGACAGGGCGGAGAAAGAACTGAACAATTGTCAGAGATAAGGGAGAGGAGGAAGTAGACAGAGATAGAAAAGAGTAGGTGGGGGACAGAGATGTGAGGGAGGAGGAGATGGACAGTGAGTGGGGGGAAGAGAGGGGGAGTAGGATGTGGATAGAGAGAGAGGAAAGGAGGAGATCGACAGAGAGAGGGAGCAGGAGGAGATGGACAAAGAGAGGGGGCGGAGGAGATGAACTTAGAAGATGTGAAGAAGAGACTTAGGGGAGGTGGAGGAGAGTATGGATAGTGGGGAGAGGACCAGAAGGGCAGAGAGAGAGAGAGAGGGAATGAGGAGATTTACTAACAGAAGTCTGGAATAAAGCCGTACCCGGGAAACACCAGGTACTCGGGTAGTGTTAATATAAAAGTTCACATTGCGTTCAGAGATTATCGTTTGAGTATTCTTCAGAGTTGTTACAGATTATACAAACTGCACAAAGATGTTCATGGCACGTGCGATCTCAGTTCCACTAACACTTCATAATCTGGCACTTCCAGTTCACTTATTTTGTTATGGGACTAGGCAAACATTATCACGACCCACCGTTTCCTTATGATACTATAGAGTCTGTTTTCCGCTGTTGTTGACTGTTGTTGCCACACAAATAATAGTGAGATGTGTATTTAGACGATCTTGCCGAATAAACGGCTGTAAACAACTTGCAAATAGTATTTATTTAGGATGAATTATTAAATTTTGAAGACATGGTTCCCTTTCAATCTTACGATGTTTTTTTTCATTACCATACACAAATGTGTCGGGTTTCTGCATCAGTGAACCGCTGAATCTGTATATTTTGTATCGATTCGAGATGTTATCAATACTGGTATATTGTCTAAACGCGCTATTTTACTGTTAGAATCTCCATTAAAATCACTACAGTTCACATCTGACATTAGCAAAGTATTGGGGACCTTTCACTAATTTTCACGTCTAACAACGCTATAGATGTGAAAGACAGCATTAGATCACAGAGAAGGAAATGTGGTCTACACGTGACATATCTAGCTGTATCCACCATGGCTGAATATTAAAACAAAGTGGCGTTTAATGCACAAGAAAAGGAATATTATCTGTAACTGTGAATTTCAAACACTGGAAGCAGTGAGGCGATAAACTAATCTGAAAAAATTGTTAACAAAAGTGAAATGACTCTCCTCGGAGACGCCGCATTAGGGAACATTTATCACAAGTTGAATTTTTGTTTCGGACCGGGACACAATTTTATCTTATCACAAATCGTCATCGCTGCGTATAACATGCCAAGAACGCACACGTTGTCTTCACAGCTTCATGAAACGTTAACAACTTCGTTAAAAAATTTGGTCTGTGTAGAGTACTCTAAAACTGCGGATTAAAAGGCCCAGAATGAGCAGAAAGCACTAGAAAAATAATCATTTTAATGGAATACAATTTCAGGAAGTGTGCTCCAAAGAGGGAAACGTTTCAAATAACGTCTCTTACTCACATGGCCTCCGGTCCGTTATCAAGACATACGTGTTCCACACATCCTACATACAGAGTGACAATTATTAAACTATATGGAAAAAAAACATAAATTAGTTCGAAACTGCAGCGTGCACACACGTTACTCAACATGAAAACATCACTACAGATATTCAGATTTAGGTCATGAGATGTTCTATATACGTGCCGTCATTGGCGATGATGTGTCGCAGACGAATAGTGAAATTCTGCATGACCCGCTGAAGTGTCGGAACATCGATGCTGTCGATGAGCTCCTGAATGGCTGTTTTCAGCTCAGCAGTGGTTTTGGGATTATTGCTGTACGCCTTGGTTTCAATATAGCCCCACGAAAAGGAGTCGCATATGTTTAAATCCGGAGAATATGGCGGCGATCGAGACCCATGCCACTGGGCTCTGGGTACCAAGTAGCCAGAATGCGGTCCCCAAAGTGCTCCTCTAGGACATCAAACACTCTCCTGCTTCGATGGGTTCGAGCTCCGTCGTGAATGAACCACATCTTGTTGAAGTCAGGATCACTTTGGATAATGGGGATGAAATCATCTTCCAAAAGCTTCATGTACCGTTCAGTGGTTACCGTGCCGTCAAGGAATATCGCACCGATTATTTTGCAACTGGACACTGCACACACCACACAGTCACCCTAAAGGCTGAAGAGACTTCTCTAACGCGAAATGCGGGGTCTCAGTCCACCAAATCCGAGAGTTTTGCTTATTGACGAACCCATACGAATGAAAATGGGCTTCGTCATTAAACCAAACAGTACAGTGCATACTATTTCCCATCATGCCGTGCAGCCAAACAGGCAGTTTCAACATCCTAATGCAAAACGTTCAAAAGTTATGACGATTTTCTTTCATATAGTTCAATAACTGTCATCCTGTATCTTGGCGTAAATATATTTAATAATTTCCTGTTACTGTATTTCATCCCTCGCTATGGTAATATTCAGCTCAGAAGTCGATCCTGATAACGCACGGGAGGGTGGTGATACTCGATTAGGAAGCAGCCACTTCGAATCCTGTGGATAAACGAAATTTCCATCGGTACCATTTTGACGTTATCGGCAAGACTAATGATGGCACGAAATTCCTAATGACTACACTGTGTGGATATGTCTTGGGTTAACTCCAAACCTTTGCTCAGTCTCTAATCGAGATTAAACAAGTGACGGTTTCCATCGGTTGGGGACCTTGAGTTCAATGTCTCCAGTTGTGCTACGTGCTACGTAAGTGCTGACAGCAAATTTCTGCTTCTCTTAATTTCATATGTTCCCACAAAATCACAAAAACAACGAATATCTTTAGAAGCACTCCTTAAGCATCCACGGACTCGTATACACATTGTCACTCCATCACTATATAGCTCTCTGTCCGAACCAATAATGAAATGTATGTTGTTAGCGACGCATTTGTAAAATTCTCATTTTGATTTCCGTTAGCGTCTGTCGCACCCAGATTCAAAAATTCCAACGGATTTGCAATTTGAAAAACGTGAAATAGATAGTACGGTCTTTTAATTCTGACTTTCGACTGGCTGCATGTCTATCAGATCGGACGACTTATAAGTGTTTAGTCTCCATCACTCTCATAAGCCACGTTAACGTTTTGCAGGTGCTGCAGAGGCTCAGACAATGATACTGGATGAAATAATGTCATACAGAATCAAATTTTGAACGAAAAGATAATGTAAATTGCTTGACGACCAAAGATGGCTATCAGTTCTCAATTACCACTCCATGTATTTTTATTTCGTCGTGGTACAGAGACTGTTCTTCACGACAAATCCCTGAAGTATATCTCTTTTCGAGAAACCTACTTTCATAACTGAAGTAGACGATTCAGGACTTCTCAGTTAGTTCAGTTGTTATCGAATACAGCAGCTAGTTTTATGGGGAGCTTCACTCGCTTATTGAAATGTTGTGATCATGAAGATAACTTTGCCATGTTGACTACTTCCGGCGGTGGTAGCTAGCAGGCCTTTTAATGGATCCCAGGTTCTTTGTACACGGCTAATGTTCAGACAGTGAATGACTACAAACATAAATTTTTGGGCCTATAGGCACATCTCAACCTCCTTCATCATAGAGAGTGAGGCAACACTGGGTTGAAATCAAAGATCGTCCGCTGGTATAAGTCTGTAACAAATAGTGATGGTGTAAAACGTTTCATTTAGCGAGAAATCTGTTTATTCTACAAGAACGGAACGGTATCAGATGGGCCTGCAATAATCTATAACTGAGAAACTGAGTCCTAGAGAGGTTGTGAACACTTCATTTCGAACCAGACAGGTTACGAATTGTACGTGAAGTGCTCTAGGTCACAAGGCCACGTCATGTTATTGTTCAAACTACTCCTTCAACATTCGACATTTCGACTCCTCTACTGGGAACTTATTTAGGAATCTTCTGATCTTCTCGGTTCGGTTCAACCAGCCGTGGACACCAAACAATTCCAGAAGAAGATCCCAACAGAGGTCTCAAAAAGTTGTAAGATTGTTTGTCAAAATTTGTAATAATAATTATTATTGGCATGTTGAAAGACGTATGGAAATGTGTAAAGCTCAATCTCTGACAACATTATCGTTGTCTATAGTTTCCTCTAAAAATTGCAAGACAATCTGGTGAAACTTTTATCATCGTGACCACAAAATCTGATATGTAGCCGTACAACTTGTATTATGGAAACCCTTATTCCGCCATGACAGTACTCAAACATTTTCTGGAACCTCCTATTATTGGACATGTCAGTATTCTGATAGAGAACAAAAAACAAAAATTACTCTTCACACTAATAATGAAAAATCAGTTCTTTAGTTTCTGAGTTCGAATTTTAAAATATTGCTTAACATCTCGTAACAGCTATACTGAAATGCTCCTGTACGCAACAGACAACTTACCTCGTCTTGCCACTGCAACTTCATGACCAGCAACATGTTAAAATAATTCAAAAGAAATAATAGGTTCCTTACAGATTGCAATGTAGAGCTACAACTACTGACCCAACTACTCCTATGGTTCTTTTATATACCGGGTGATCAAAAAGTCAGTATAAATTTGAAAACTGAATAAATCACGGAATAATGTAGATAGAGAGGTACAAATTGACACACATGCTTGGAATGACATGGGGTTTTATTAGAACTGAAAAAAATAAAAACGTTCAAAAAATGTCCGACAGATGGCGCTTCATCTGATCAGAATAGCAATAATTAGCATAACAAAGTAAGACAAAGCAAAGCAAAGATGATGTTCTTTACAGGAAATGCTCAATATGTCCACCGTCATTCCTCAACAATAGCTGTATTCGAAGAATAATGTTGTGAACAGCACTGTAAAGCATGTCCGGAGTTACGGTGAGGCATTGGCGTCGGATGTTGTCTTTCAGCATCCCTCGAGATGTCGGTCGATCACGATACACTTGCGACTTCAGGTAACCCCTGGGAGGCCAAGCAAGACGAAAGTGGCGGCTGAGCACACGATCATCATCAAACGACGCGCGCAAGAGATCTTTCACGCGTCTAGCAATACTTTTTTTTGTTCTAATAAAACCCCATGTCATTCCAAGCATGTGTCTCAATTTTTACCTCTCTATCTACATTATTCCGTGGTTTATTAAGTTTTCAAACTTATTCTGACTTTTGGATCACCTGGTATATAGAAATAAAATGATCACAAGGGGACTGGCCAACAATCCTTAAACGGTGTAAAAATGAAAAGAACCAATAAAAACTTTTAATTTACTATATTCTTAAATGAAGATGTTAATAATCAATAATAACGTATCTGGTCACAACATAGATACGAATATTGTTCTCAAAGTAGTTAAACACAAATATGATGAAATTCCTCCAGTGTGCAAGCAAGTTACAACTACGTATAGCAAAAAGGCAAATTACCAAAATTCCTCAAAGGCAAATTACCAAAAATCCTCGATTAATACCAAAACCTCCTGTGGCGCTACTAGCACGGTGAGAGCGGGCTGCGACCTCACCTGACGCGCGGCTTCTCTCCACGGCTGGCTGTGTCCGACTACTCTCAACAACTATTCGCTCGCTACCACTCCCGTAATATCTCAGACCCAGAGTTTGTGTATGCACACAACAGCAGACTCGGTTACCAGCTTTCCAAAAAATAAGAACGTTCAACTTTCAAGACTGCTACGGTCGCAGATTCGAATCCTGCCTGGGCCATGGATGTGTGTGATGTCCTTAGGTTAGCTAGGTTTAAGTAGTTCTAAGTTCTAGGGGACTGATGACCTCAGATGTAAAGTCTCATAGATCTCAGAGCCATTTGAACCATTTTGCCAGCTTCCCACTTTTAATACTGAGAAAGCAGTTTAAGAAGAACATGACACGGCCTTATAACATAGAAAGTTTTACCTTCAGTGATATTGGCAATGAAAGCCGGCGCACTTACATATAGTAAGAATACGTTTGTTGCGAGAAGCAAAATTTTGGCTGATGTGTGTCGAAGCGTTTTTGGAAGCGCCCTGTGTACATTCATTCCGAAATATTGGTACAGTGGACCCGATGATGGTCTGATCCTAGACTGAAATCGATCGTCTCTAATAAAGTATACTGTTTCAGCTGTGTATTGGATAACACAATTCTTAAGATTCATTCCGAAATATTGCCCTCGAATAATTGTGTGTCAGCTGAGAACCAGTCCACCTTGTATCCAATATACCTTGTCTTTCCTCTCAACACGTCGCAAGTATCAGTCTTTGTCTGAACCGTGTTCTGTGTAGTTTTGAGTGCATTATGTCACAGCTCAGCGAATTCGAAGGTGGGGGCATTATTGGTGCTCGGTGCGAGCTTCCGTAACCAAGAGAGTCCAAGTGCTTGCCGTTTCTTGAAAAGAATTTTGATGAAAAGTAAAGACAGCTGCAAAGTCACTACAGAACAGGACGTTGCACTCGCTAAACCATTCAACACAAAATCTATGCGAAGAGAGCTGCAGAAGCAGCGAGTTGGAAGGCGAGCTGGAATTCCAAAACCGCTCATCAATGTGCAAATGCCCACAACAGGTAAACGTGCGATCACGAAACTTGCTGTTGGTGCAAGTCCTTCTATACGAGGTGTCCCATTTATCTTGAGCACCCTAAATAACTGTTTATCCAGATGCAAATTACAAAATGTTTCAAGCAAATGTTCTTTAGCTGCAGGGGGACATCAATCAGCATGATTGCCTTCGTTGTAGCTTTGTTTTTTATAGAGACATGAACAGCAGTATGACTTTTTTAAATGGCACCCGCAGTTTTTTATTCGGTAATTCATTTCCTGTCCTAAAGACCTATTCAGAAATGTATCACAGTGTACCATTCACTGAAACACAACGTTATTAATTACATAACACTACATTGACTTTCAGCCCGGGATCACAAACTCGTCCACTTGCTGGAGCTGTCAGGAAACAAATGAAAACCAAGTAAAAACATAACACAAAATTGACTTTGACTTTCCTGTACCATTGCCCATGAGTAGAACATTCAGAGGTGCTTAAGTTGTGACCCTGGACACCGATACACTGGTGCACTCGTTGAATGAAAGAATTATTTAGTGCTTCCAGTGTTGCCTGCTGAAGAGAATTACAAACAAGCACGATACATTCCTGCATGTCCTCTGGAGTAGTTGCAATCGCGATAGACAACGTCTTTAACGCATCTCCAAAGAAAAAAGTCCTGAGGAATTAAATCAGGAGACCTAGCAGGCCAAGTAACTGTTCCGCCTCGACCAATCCATCTGGCAGGATACCTTCGGTTCAGCACACGACGTGCACGCAAGGCATTATGCGCTGGACATCCATCGTGTTGATACCGCATACGCATTCTGGTTCTTAGCGGCACTTCATGCAGAAGAGGAAGAGGAATTCGTCTGAGGAAGTCGGCATACACTCTGCCGTTTAGACTACCATTGATGAAATAAGGGACAATAATTGTAGTAACAAGAATCCCACACCAGACGTTAACTCTCCATTGACGCTGATGTTCCACCTGTCTAAGCCATCGTGGATTGTCGCTGGACCAGTAATGCATGTTCCTTGTATTTACCTGCCCACTGTTTGAGAAGGAACATTCATCGGTAAATAGAACATTGTAGAAGAAGTTCGGGTTGCTGCTGTGCCCACTGACAGAACTGTACACGATTCTGGAAATCATTCCCATACAATTCCCGATTTAGGTGTACATGGTACGGATGGAGCCGGTGACGTGTAAGAATACGATGTGCACTGGTTTTAGGAATGCCAATCTCGAGTTCAAGCTGTCGTGTGCTCACATGTGGATTCATAGCAACGGAAGCGAGGACAGTAACTTCGGCAGCTTCGTCTGTGCGAGTGCTACGATGATTGCATTGTCGTAGGTTGAAATTTCCCGTTTCCTGAAGCGTCGCAACAAGACGAGAAAACATCCATCGGGAAGGTGGGTCCTCGTCAGGATATCGCTCTCTGTACAGTTCCGCTGCCTGCGTAGCATTCCACCTACCTTCATCAATAACAATTAAAGAAAAGTTATGTCGATGCAGTTTGTAGGAAGGGCAGCCTTTACTGTATGCCTACTCTACACAACAGTATCTAAAAAGACTAAACTACTGTACTAAATGTAAACGTACATAAGAAAACAGTATTGCAGTTACTGTTCTGCTAACTTACATTCGCCATAGATATGTAGCATTTCTACCTTCTCTTCGTTGGTGTGGGTTTGACTCACACAACTCTTCAACTGACAATGGTTGATGGATTGATTCGTGTGCAGTCTACTCATGTCTATGTTTGTCCTCTGTCAACGTCAGCACGTTGATGTGTTCCATTACCCCGAGTACCTGCACTAAGCGCTGCGAGCATCAACGTCAATGTCGTGTTATGTAATTAATAACGTTGTGTTTCAGTGAATGGTACACTGTGATACATTTCTGAATAGGTCTTTAGGAGATAAAATGAATTACTGAATAAAAAAAAATGGTGGCAATTTAAGAAAGTCATACCGTTGTTCATACCTTTGTAAAAAACAAAGCTACAACGAAGGCAATCATGCAGATTGACATTCCCCTGACGGCTAAAGAACATTTGCTTGAAACATTTTGTATTTTGCATCGGACAAACAGTTATTTAGGATGGTCAATATAAACTGGACACCCCGAATATACGAGTCGTACAATGTGACACATATTTCCCAACTTTGTATGGCTTGGTAGCGACACACGCTGTCGAAGTCTGTACTTTGACTGCTTCTTCTAAAATCACCTCGTCGTCACTTTGAGAATGCCTGCCACGCAATATCAAAAGAGACAGCATCTTGGCTGCGTCCTACGCAGAATGAGGAGGGACACTGACGTGGAGCAAAAACACCCAATTCGACAACGTCCCACGATGTTTCGTCTTCATAGCCTTGCGTGACCTTTTCAGGAGATTTAAATTCACCCCCAACATGGCAGCCCCATACAACTTACAGCATCACCATGCCCACTGATGGTTAGATCTGAATCTTGTTCAGCGATGGTTCCTGTTCTATGACTGACGTCCACTTTTTCACTATCGCCTCAAGTGCAGTATGCCGGTTCTCGAGGACAAGGATATCCGATTACGTTGCAATGTCATGTCATTCACAGAAAGATGACGTCCACTTCTTACACGCCATTCAGATTTGTCTGATCATACTGGAAGCGTGTGCGCCACATAATTACTACCCTCCCGCCGGAGGTTCGAGTCCTCCATCGGGCATGGGAGTACGTGTTGTTCTTAGCATACCTTAGTTTAAGTAGTGTGTAAAACTAGGGACCGATGACCTCAGCAGTTTGGTCCCATAGGACTTTACACACATTTGAACATAATTACTATGTTTTATGATAATCAATTCCTGCCGTACTCTTCCAACAGCTGTGTATGGAGTGTTGCGGCGTCGTTCTCTTTCAAATGCAGAAAATCAACTAGTACACGGTAGCCCACTTTTTCAATGAGCTATGTATTTTGTTGTGGCTCCTCAAGTGACGTACCACGTTACTATGACGCGAAGATTTCAGCGTGTACCAGGACTGCAGAGAGTCCTACAACAGAAACAAAAAATTAACCAAAACATTTTACATTTCCTAGATGATTATTAAAACATTATGAGTATTCTTCGTATAAAACACAGGAAGATGGGTGTTAGGCTGGTAGTTTCGAAAAAGCCTCGTCGCCAGTTTTGTAAAGGCCTCCGCGCTACTACTGTGGAGGCTGAGTTCCCATTATTGTTATGGTAGTCCGAGTTTGTGAAACGACTTCTGGTGCAGTACACCGCTAAGACAGTTTCTCCCTGCCACTGAATGAAATGATCGTATGGCATTGTTGGCCGGGAGGCCCCATGCGGAGGGTTCAGACGCCGTATTGCAAGTCCTTTTTAGTTGACGCCACTTCGGCGATTTGCCAGTCAATGATGATGAAGGACACACAACACCCAGTCATTTCGAGGCAGAGAAAATCCCTGTCTACACAGGGAGTCGAACCCTGCACCCCGTGCGCGGGAAGCGAGAACGCTATTGCAAAACCACGAGCTGCGGACTCCGTGTCACTGTTACACACTTATGTGCTAAGATGAGGTAAGAGGATAGGAGAACGAAGATTCTACAACACTCCAACAAATTAGAAACAAATTCACACAAATAAGTTAAAATGTTTACTTATCTTTGTGACTAGTGGAATAAGGAAGTACACAACACTGCTTGTAATATAACGCAAGAAAGGCCCTCAATGGCTAACAAGGGGACCCTCGATACTGTAAATCAGGAATTTTGATGCGCTTCAAACATGTTGTAGAGGCACTTACCCTGAGTAGCTGGCTATCCGATTTTTTAGCGACGGACCTTGGTTTTTGAGAAAATCGATTTTGAAGTTCATTGCTCGATTTGTAAATCCGTGATATTACACACATTTGGAGCAAGTCAGCGTAGCGCAGCGGTAAAGCTCCACGCCTATCGCGCTGGAGGTACCGTGTTCGAATCTTCCTCGTGTACTTCTTTTTCAAAAACGACCGAATTTTTCAATTTTATTTCACAGAATATTAACAAACAGTGTAAGATGTGAGAAATTATTAAGATATGTTCACTTATTAATTTTTTCAAGTATTCATTCCGTTTGTGGTTCGCATCATATTCTCCCAATTCATCTTCGTCGTTGAAATCTATCGATTCATCATCAATAATGATCTGTCTTTCGGCCAAGAGATCCTGCATTGCGATACATATCTCATCGCCAATTGCAACGGAACTGGCAGAGATCACGCTAGGTCGTGTATTCGTTACGAGATTCAAATCGCGGAGTAGATTTTCGGCGTATTTAATGTCATTTGTGACTTCGCCTTTTGATTCTTCGTTCAGCCCCTCTATTTGTGGATCTTCTTCTGCTGCACTACTGCAGAAACACTTGGTTCTTCCATTTCACAGAATTTTTCTAACACATAGCACTAGAGACGCTTTGCTAGCAACTGAAGCTGTAGTTAGATGCGAACGTAAAGGAATGCAACTCGCATCCTCATTGGCCTAGGGGCTGGGATCTCGTTAAGGCTAACGGTATTCACGGGAGAGGGGACTATAATGGGAGGAGATCGATTTCAGGTAATATAAGAAGTGACCGTTGTACGAACATTTGGAACTCCAACTGCGAACCGCAAACGGAATGGATATCTGAAAAAATTAATAACTGAATACATCCTTATGATTTCGCGGACCTTACACTTATTATTGATATTTTTTGAAATATAACGTTTGGAAGATAGGAGACGAGGTACTGGCAGAAGTAAAGCTGTGAGGACGGGCCGTGAGTCGTGCTTGGGTAGCTCAGTTGGTAGTCGGCTTTTGGCGGCCGTGGTGTGCGGACCTCCGGCGTGTGCTGTGCGCTGCGGTCTGCTGCGCTCCGCTCGGTAAGTCAAGCGCTTGCTGCAGTAGTCAGCTGCGTTATTTGAGACACTTGATGGATTCATATTAGAAGGAGAGATGGATCAGCCTAATAGAAGAGACACGCTGAAATTTGTTTTTGACCAGAAAGGGCTGAGATCGAATTCGTTCGAAATTGAGACATGGCTAGAGGAAGTTGTGAAAATTTCGTTTGAGGATATTATAGGTATTCACCTTTCAATTGTGAGTAGCATTGTGTGTGCCAAGCTTAAAAACACGGAATTGTGTGACAAAATTGTTGAATCTAGTGGCGGAACATTTAGGTTCAAACATCACGATGGCAATATTAATGAAGTTCGTGTTACGCATGCTGCCTTTGGATTAAGGACTGTCCGTGTCTTTGAGCTACCATTTGAAATCATCGCTGACCAGATAATTTCGGTGGTAGCTCCTTATGGGAGAATAATTATCAATTTTGCAGAAAAGTGGTCTCTTGCTCACAAGTTCCCCGTCTTGAATGGTATCAGGCAACTGCGAGTTGATTTACACAAGCACATACCCTCGTATATAAATGTTTGTGGTTATCGGGCTATAGTAATATATGATGGGCAGCCTAGAACCTGCGCGTCTTGCGGCGGTACAGGCCATGTCCGCTCGCAGTGTATACAACGCCGAGTGGCTCAGCTACCTGCGGGCGAAGCAGTGAGACCCCCAGCCGTGTCAACATTGCCTTTAACTTATGTAGCGGCAGCCGCTGGACAACTCCATACGCGTCAGGCTCCTGACGCTAGACGGGACGCTACTCAGGATGATGCAGCTCGCGACAATGAAGTGATAATGGAAGTTAGCGACTCGACGGAGACAACACAACCAAAGAGTCAAGAAAAAGAACCAAATATCTCTGATCAAATAGAACAAACCCCTGAACCAATTATAGTCCTTCAGAATGGGCAGCCTCCAGAAAACCTCAAGGAAACCAACCCATCACTTGCCATCGAACAGGGCCGAGCGCAAGATACCCAAGAGGCATCGGAAAATGTTGAAACCTCCCCAAGAGTCAGTCCTCCAAGGAAACATAAAAAGAGGAGACTAGCTCATAAGGGCGCTGAACAACTGGCACCGCCTTTGCGAGAAAAAGCAAAGCAGATCAGCAACAAACTGCATGAAGAACAGCATAGTAATCCGGTTCTGAGTATGCAGGCACCTGACCCCTTGCAAGCCAAATCAAATACACCATGCCCCATGTCAACGGACCATTCGTCACACGAGAGATTGAAGCTGCTAGCAAATTTCTATGCACACAAGGTTTTCCCTGAGACTAGAAATGCAGAAAAAGAGACATCGAAAGCTAATCAACACAAAACCTGGGCTGATTAATCGAATGAAATGCATCAAGATGAAGAATTGAATGAAACTGGAGGAACGGAACAGTCTCCTGCCCCAAGAGATCAACTGAACACGATGGATACATCATTGCCGGAACATACATGTGAAAAAGGATTTTCCTCCGACAGCAATGTTGTGGACTGGCAAGAGAGCCAACCCACTATGAGAGGAAGCCGAAAGGCACGCGTTTTAGCTCACGCGGGCTGGCGTGAGGTCTGGAACAGGTCAAGGAAATTAGACTAGCAAAAAAGGACGTAGCTGTGGAATACTTAACTTTAATCCATAAATGGTGAACATCGCTCTTGACGGTACATGTTTTACAGCATCAATAGTAACTGGTAATGGCGCCTTGCTAGGTCGTAGCAGATGACGTAGCTGAAGGCTATACTAACTATCGTCTCGGCAAATGAGAGCGTATTTTGTCAGTGAACCATCACTAGCAAAGTCGGTTGTACAACTGGGACGAGTGCTAGGAAGTCTCTCTAGACCTGCCGTGTGGCGGCGCTCGGTCTGCAATCACTGATAGTGGCGACACGCGGGTCCGACGTATACTAACGGACCGCGGCCGATTTAAAGGCTACCACCCAGCAAGTGTGGTGTCTGGCGGTGACACCACAAGCACTTCGTATGACGAATATTGACTTCGCTAATGAATAGGACAATATGAACGCAGCACAAGCCTACAAATTCGCCACGTTGAACATTAATAAGATACGCTCCTCCCTGCATTTACAACATCTGTAAGACTTTCTATACGCAGCTGACGTTGATGTACTACTGTTACAGGAAGTAACAGATATTAAATTAGAAAAGATATGTGGGTACAACGCCATAATAAACCCTGGTATCGGTGCAGAGCTGGGAACCGCAATTCTCACGAAAGAAGGCATCCGTGTCACACAAATAGCAAAACTTGAAAACAGTAGAGGAGTTGCAGTGACTGTTAATAACGCCCGTATCATCAACGTTTATGCACCATCAGGCAACAATAACAGACGTGCTAGAGCGGATTTTTTTAAAAGTGAAATCGTTCATCTCTTCGGTACACGTCAAGATTATATAATCCTAGCCGGCGATTTTAATTCTGTACTTAGTCCGAAAGACCAGACACCGAATTTCAACAAGTCCTTAGAACTGGAAAGAATAGTCCACCAAATGCAGTTAACGATACCTGGGAACATACCCATGGCGCACGGCCCGGTTTCACATATTTTACCAGTCGCTCAGCAAGCAGGCTAGACAGAATTAACGTCTCGTCCAACCTTAAGAACCATGTACTCCAGTCTGATGTCTGGCCCACTATGTTTTCTGACCACGCCGCGTACATCACCACAGTAAATTTGGAAAAACAAGAGACTTAGCGAGCGAGGGGCATATGGAAACTCAACATTACACATCTACAAGATGAGGAATGTCGCGTAGCATTTACTAATGTCTGGCAAGAGTGAGAGAAACGATTCCCGCTATACAATTCTGCCATAGTTTGGTGGTTACAATGTGCTAAGCCTAAAATAAGAAGAATGCTGATCGATTACTCACGACAGAAAAGTTTCTGGATTAAAAAGACGACTGAATTTTATTTTAGCTGCCTTAGAGACCTGTACACCCTGGACACACGGTTAATGGAGAATTTTAGCCGGATTCAGAAAGTTAAAGCAAATCTTTTAGCACTGAAGCGGCGCAAGTCAGAAGGTTTTAACGTCAGAGCGAGAATACAAAACATTGTAGAAGGAGAAGAAACAGCTATGTACCATGTGATGCGTGAGAATAAGAGAGGAAACAGAAAAAATACTGACAGAAGTTAAATTACATGATGGGACCAGTCACACAAAACAGAATGAAATTCGAAACGCTGTTCATAAATATATCTCAGATATGATGTCCACCAAACCTACCGTCGACGAGGCGCGGCGAGATCTTGTTACAAACGTATCAGAACGAATTAGTACAGAGCAAGCAGAAAATCTCACTGCTAAAATAGAAGAGGACGAATTGAAAGACGCAACAGCACAGTGTCCTAAAAATAAGTCTCCAGGACCTGATGGTATCCCCGTGGAATTCTACCAAGTATTCTGGCCACAAATGAAAAGCAAGTTGCTATGCATGTACAACGAACTCAAGAATGGAAATGTTGACGCTCCCAAGGAATTTCCTGAAGGGATTATAGTTCTAATTCCTAAAAACTCACTTAGCAAAGCAATTGAAAACCTTCGCCCAGTAACATTACTCAACAGTGATTACAAAATTATGGCCCGCTTATTAGCAAGAAGAATAAAAATGGTTATTAACTCTGTAACTGGCCCGTAGTAAACATGTGTAGGCAAAGACAGAAACATCTATCAGATTATATGCGAATGTACGGATATAATATCAACCGCTAATGTATGCCGAATGAAATGTGCTTTAGTGTCTTTAGAATTCGAGAAGGCGTTTGACAGAGTAGATCATGAGTATCTCCTCGGAATCATGGAAGTAATGGGATTCCCACCACGATTAGTGAGGATTATTCAACAAATTTTGAAGAACAGTGTAGCACGAATAATTATAAACGGACAACTAAGTAGAGAGATTGAACTGACTGGATCCGTACGTCAAGGTTTCCCAATGTCAATGACCCTTTTCGCAATAGCAATAGAACCTCTCCTCGCGACACTCACGCATCACCTGCAAGGATTGTGTATAAACGGCTAGAAAATAGTGTGTAACGCCTACGCAGATGATGTGGGCGTCCTGGTTATAAATGAAGATGAAGTGGCGAAAGCTCTTCAGATTGTTCACACATAAGAACTTGCTTCTGGCGCCAAACTAAATAGGAGGATGAAGTGGCGAAAGCTCTTCAGATTGTTCACACATAAGAACTTGCTTCTGGCGCCAAACTAAATAAAAGGAAGTCAGACATCATGAAGCTAGGCAGAGGAATATGCATGCAAAATCGGGGACAACTGACGGAAGTATCCACATTGGAATGTTTGGGTATTGAATTTAGGAGCAACATCCAACACACTATTGCCGTCAATTATAAAAAAAACTACTTGCAAGCATACGAGCATCTGTGCAAGGAAACAGTATGAGGCAACTGGACGAGATACAGAAAACCACACTAGTCAATGTGTATATAACATCCAAACTTAACTATGTCGTCCAAGCTTTCCCGATGCCATTAGAAACAGCCAGAAGAATTTTGTCCGCGATAGGAAGCTTCGTAAGCCACGGAAACATTTTCAAAGTGAAGTTCAATACACTAACACTCCCAACAAGGAAAGGCGGTTTAAACCTCGTTGATGTCAGTTACAGGTCACTAGCGTTGTATGTGTGTCGAATGTGCAAGCAATGGGAAACAGATGCCCGACAGCTTAACGGCCCACTTGCTGAATGAAATTGCTCCTGCGAGCATGCAGCCGCCAGTAGATGTGCAGCATATACCAGTTGGTCTTTGTCACCTAAAAACTTTTTTCGTTGAGTACAGTTATATCTCATCGAGGCTCTCAGAACAGCAGTTGACGAAAGTAAAGGACATCCATACATACACTCCTGGAAATTGAAATAAGAACACCGTGAATTCATTGTCCCAGGAAGGGGAAACTTTATTGACACATTCCTGGGGTCAGATACATCACATGATCACACTGACAGAACCACAGTCACATAGACACAGGCAACAGAGCATGCACAATGTCGGCACTAGTACAGTGTATATCCACCTTTCGCAGCAATGCAGGCTGCTGTTCTCCCATGGAGACGATCGTAGAGATGCTGGATGTAGTCCTGTGGAACGGCTTGCCATGCCATTTCCACCAGGCGCCTCAGTTGGACCAGCGTTCGTGCTGGACGTGCAGACCGCGTGAGACGACGCTTCATCCAGTCCCAAACATGCTCAATGGGGGACAGATCCGGAGATCTTGCTGGCCAGGGTAGTTGACTTACACCTTCTAGAGCACATTGGGTGGCACGGGATACATGCGGACGTGCATTGTCCTGTTGGAACAGCAAGTTCCCTTGCCGGTCTAGGAATGGTAGAACGATGGGTTCGATGACGGTTTGGATGTACCGTGCACTATTCAGTGTCCCCTCGACGATCACCAGTGGTGTACGGCCAGTGTAGGAGATCGCTCCCCACACCATGATGCCGGGTGTTGGCCCTGTGTGCCTCGGTCGTATGCAGTCCTGATTGTGGCGCTCACCTGCACGGCGCCAAACACGCATACGACCATCATTGGCACCAAGGCAGAAGCGACTCTCATCGCTGAAGACGACACGTCTCCATTCGTCCCTCCATTCACGCCTGTCGCGACACCACTGGAGGCGGGCTGCACGATGTTGGGGCGTGAGCGGAAGACGGCCTAACGGTGTGCGGGACCGTAGCCCAGCTTCATGGAGACGGTTGCGAATGGTCCTCGCCGATACCCCAGGAGCAACAGTGTCCCTAATTTGCTGGGAAGTGGCGGTGCGGTCCCCTACGGCACTGCGTAGGATCCTACGGTCTTGGCGTGCATCCATACGTCGCTGCGGCCCGGTCCCAGGTCGACGGGCACGTGCACCTTCCGCCGACCACTGGCGACAACATCGATGTACTGTGGAGACCTCACGCCCCACATGTTGAGCAATTCGGCGGTACGTCCACCCGGCCTCCCGCATGCCCACTATACGCCCTCGCTCATAGTCCGTCAACTGCACATACGGTTCACGTCCACGCTGCCGCGGCATGCTACCAGTGTTAAAGACTGCGATGGAGCTCCGTATGCCACGGCAAACTGGCTGACACTGACGGCGGCGGTGCACAAATGCTGCGCAGCTAGCGCCATTCGACGGCCAACACCGCGGTTCCTGGTGTGTCCGCTGTGCCGTGCGTGTGATCATTGCTTGTATAGCCCTCTCGCAGTGTCCGGAGCAAGTATGGTGGGTCTGACACACCGGTGTCAATGTGTTCTTTTTTCCATTTCCAGGAGTGTATTTGATGGAAGCTAAGGAAGGAAATATTATTGAAAGAAAATACCCCAACAACGAGTGGTCTGCAATTTGGAAAAATATCCACTATCAGAACTTACCCTCTAAGGTGAAAGCAACTTGGTATAATGCAGTCAACAGGAAAATATCAACTAATTCCAAACTGTATGCTATACAACTCACAAATTTGCCCTTGTGCGCGTCATGCAACCTTCTTGACACTGAAGAACACCGATTCATGTGTGAAAGAGTAAGAGACATATGGCATATAGCTAAGCAGAAATTAGCGACCGTTAACAGAACATCTCCAACCGTTTTCACCGCCGTAGATTTTCTGACTCCAGACGCAGTGCCATATCCTAATACGAAAAGAAATACTGTTAACTGGCTAAAAGGCCGCACGCTGCACTATATCTTGAAGGCAGAAAATGAAATCAAAGATGATTACTGGGTGCATCTAACGACTCAGCTCCATCATCTCATACGGACAAAAGACTACAAAAAAATACGCATGCTTCCTAAATAGAATCATGGAAAAAAATTATACAGAGAACAATAATAGATTAAGACTGGTACGGAATTCAGAGATGTCAACCTTGCACGATTACAGATAACTGGAACCAGAATGTCTTAGATTCTTTCACGAGACACAACAGAAAAGAAATCAAGTTCGTGGCAAGACGCACCAGTCTACATCCTCATGAAGAAATTAGACATCAAATTTTATGTATTTTATTTTTTAATTATCTTATGCCATACGCAGAGAAGCTTTAAGTTCTAGAAAACGTTTTTTAAGGGAATACAAGATTTTATGTTTTCCTGATGAAAATGAGAGACTTCAGTTTATTTCAACATACTTGTCGTTCCATTAGCAAGAGGAAGATTCATTTCCTTTAATTAATATTAAGACGAAATATTTATTCTCGTTTATGTTAGCAAAGGTAATTTAGGCATCCAGCTTAATGAAAAAAATTAGGAAGCCGACAAAAAAAAAAAAGAAAAAAAGTGGCCGAGCACTCGCAAAAAAAGTAAGAAACATGAGGATTTGGCATCAAAATACAAAAAAAGTACATAAAATAAAAAAGTAAAAAAGTTGGTAGAAGGTTGGACTCTTAATAATACTAATAATAATAAAAACGACAAAAGCATAGAAGCTAGCCGAAGAAGGCAAAACAAGGTGAACGTTTGGAAGGGCTGTGAGGGGAGAAGGGAGACCCTGAAAAAAAAAAAAGTTGGCAGAGCACTTGCACGCGAAAGGCAAAGGTCCCGAGTTCGAGTCTCGGCTCGGCACACAGTTTTAATCTGCCAGGAAGTTTCATTTCAGCGCACACTCCGCTGCAGAGTGAAAATCTCATTCTGGAAACGTAAATTTACTTAAAAGTGGACTATGCAGTAATACCTGTTATTTCTTCACCCATAAAGTCACAGTATTTTACAGACAGCCTCTCGCTATAGAATACTGGTTGTTCCAATCCAAACTTACGACTTTTTTTTGCATTCAGTAGCATTATTTCGAAGATGCTGAAGGCACTAGACGTCCGCTGTAAGAAGTGATACATAAAGCTTTAATCACCCACAGTTTGCGACGTCACATCCGAATTATGAATTGTAGGCGAATACAGCCTGGCAGGAGACAGTGCCGTGTCCGGCTGGAATGACCAACGTCATCCCCATAGGCCACACGATTCATCGCATCGTAATGTCAGGTCATGAAGTTATCGTTGCTCACCATAAATATTTCCTGACATTTGTGGTATCAAACATGAGTAGGAAGCATAGACGCTCCTCATACGGTAGCCGGTTTGTCATCACTCTTCCTGGTAGCCGCCAGCACTGTTTCGGATTGCACAAATCCAGACGGATACCCCTCGACCCTCGGGAATCCGCCGAAGTCTATTCCCTGCCGGGCTACATCTCACCCTTTCGACGCCAACTCCTGTGTCGTCCGAACAAGACACAGCCAGGGCAAAAGCACCACAGGCGCCAAGATGCAAACTAGTGCCAGTGCACAGAGACTCGACACTTGCGCGAGTTCCATCAGTGCCACTGGCGGCGCTCAGGTTGAAGAATCGATCTCCTCGGCGGTTTGCCGGCCGAGTACAATACGCCAATGACCAGACGACATTGATGATGAATTGATAGATTTCAATGGAGAAGATGAATTGGGAGAATATGATACGAACCACAAACGGAATGAATACTTGAAAAAATTAATAAGTGAACATATCTTAATAATTTTTCACATCTTACACTGTTTGTTAATATTCTGTGAAATAAAATTGAAAAATTCGGTCGTTTTTGAAAAAGAAGTACACGAGCAAGATTCGAACACGGTACCTCCAGCGCGATAGGCGTGAAGCTTTACCGCTGCGCTACGCTGACTTGCTCCAAATGTATGTAATATCACGGATTTACAAATCGAACAATGAACTTCAAATCGATTTTCTCAAAACCCGAGGTCCGTCGCTAAGAAAACGGATAGCCAGCAACTCAGGTTGGTTGGTTGGTTTTGAGGAAGAAGACCAGACAGCGAGGTCATCGGTCTCATCGGGTTAGGGAAGGACGGGGAAGGAAGTCGGCCGTGCCCTTTGAAAGGAACCATCCCGGCATTTGCCTGGAGCGATTTACGGAAATCACGGAAAACCTCAATCAGGATGGCCGGATGCGGGATTGAACCGCCGTCCTCCCGAATAGCTACTCAGGGTAAGTGCCTCTACAACATGTTTGAAGCGCATCAAAATTCGTGATTTACAGTATCGAGGGTCCCCTTGTTAGCCATTGAGGGCCTTTCTTGCGTTATATTACAAGCAGTGTTGCGTACTTCCTTATTCTACTAATCACAAAGATAAGTAAACATTTAACTTATTTGTATGAATTTGTTTCTATTTTGTTGGTATGTTGTAGAATCTTCGTTCTCCTATCCTCTTACCTCATCTTAGCACATAAGTGTGTAATAGTGACATGGAGTCCGCAGCTCGTGGTCTTGCAATAGCGTTCTCGCTTCCCGCGCACGGGGTCCCGGGTTCGACTCCCTGTGGAGACAGGGATTTTCTCTGCCTCGAAATGACTGGCTGTTTTGTGTCCTTCATCATCATTGACTGGCAAATCGTCGAAGTGGTGTCAAATAAGAAGGACTTGCAATACGGCGGCTGAACTCCCCCACATGCGGCCTCCCGGCCAACGACGCCATACGATCATTTCATTTCAGTGGCAGGGAGAAATTGTCGTAGCGGTGTACTGCACCAGAAGTCGTTTCACAAACTCGGACTACCATAACAATAATGGGAACTCGGCCTCCACAGTAGTAGCGAGGAGGCCTTTAAAAAACTGGTGACGAGGCATTACAAAACTAACAACCTAACACCGATCTTCCAGTGTTTTATACGAAGAATACTCATAATGTTTTAATAATCATCTAGGAAATGTAAAATGGTTTCATTAATTTTTTGTTTCTGTTGTAGGACTCTCTGCACTTCTGGTACACGCTGAAACCTTCGCGTCATAGTAACGTAGTACGCGACTTGAGGAGCCACAACAAAATACATAGCGCACTGATAAAGTGGGCTACCGTGTACTAGTTCATTTTCTGCATTTGAAAGAGAACGACGCCGCAACACTCCATACTCAGTTGTTGGACGAGTACGGCAAGCATTGATTATCATAAAACATAGTAATTATGTTCAAATGTGTGTGAAGTCCTATGGGACCAAACTGCTGAGGTCATCGGTCCCTAGTCTTCACACCACTTAAACTAACGTATGCTAAGAACAACACGTACACCCATGCCCGAGGGAGTACTCGAACCTCCCGCGGGAGGGTAGTAATTATGTGGCTCAGACGCTTCCAGTATGGTCCAACAAATATGAATGGCGGATAAGAAGTGGACGCCATCTTTTTGTGAATGACATGACACTGCAAAGCAAGTGGATGCCCTTGTCTTCCAGAACCGGCATACTGCACTCGAGGCGATAGTGAAAAAGTGGACGTCAGTCATGGAACAGCAACCATAGCTGAAAATGATTCAGGTCCAACCATTAGTGGGCAAGGTGATGCTGTAAGTTGTATGGGGCTGCCGTGTTGGGGGTGAAATTAAATCTCCTGAAATGGTCACGGAAGGCTATGAAGATGAAACGTCGTGGGACGGTGTCGAAGGGTGTGTTTTTGCTCCACGGCAGTGTCCCTCCTCATTCTGCGTAGGACGCAGTCAAGTCGCTGCCTCTTTTATTATTGTGTGGCATATATTCTCAGGGAGACTATCGGGACCACGGATTTTCACACTCAACAAAGACGACTGCTTGAGCTTATATTTGAGTATCAACCCGCCAGTTTATTACTTCTTCCAAACTAACTGTTCGGAAGCTTGGCCCTCACACTACCGAGATACAGTTAAAAAAACTGTCCGCAGTTTCGTTTAATAAACATTATTGAGACACAGTTTAAAACATTGCAGTTAGCTGTTTCATGCACCGAATAGTACCGATTAGTCCCAACTCGTAACGTCGTAGCACAATAAAATTCATTGTCTCTGTTTTGGCTCAAAAAGATATCGTAATCGCGGTGTTTTGTCCCAATAAGCGACGATGTAATACTTTTCTCGAAACCGATTGCTGCTGATTATAGGAAGTACAATGGCTCTATAGTTTCTTCCTTTTACTGTCATCTACACAGTGATTTTCTAAATCTTCTTGCTCGTAATTATTTGTTTTCAGCTCCTGTTGTCTTCTGCACTTGTATTTCCTCTTCAAAGCCTATACCAAAGTAAAGCGATCTTCTTAAAATTAGGCAAAACAGAGCAGAGGATTGCATCACTCTCCATCTATAATGTTACGCGTTTATTTAGTGTTCCTCGTAGATAACAATGTCAACCGTCTCAAAATTAATGCTGCTGATCACCCAGAAACTGGTCCTCCTTTCAGTAGTCCCAAAACTATTCTCTTTTCCAAAATTTAGTTAAACCATGCCACACTCACCTCTGATGCGTCTAAAAATTTCCAAGTCGTAGCTTGAACTGCTTACGGTTTCCAAGATGCACATTCACTTCTTCCAGACAACTCCTCCTACACGTGACTATGAAAAAAGAGTTCTCCCTACAAAATATACTAGCATTTCAACAATTATTCGACATGCCACAGTCGACCGTCTTTACGCTGACCAGTCCCACCATGAACTACTGAGTTGGTCTACTGCTTGTTAAAACGTTCGTGAAAATTTTACATAGATGATGTTTTCCATAGCGGGCCAAAACTTTCAGAAATGCAGTAGCAATGTACACATACACACTGAAAAAGCATTACAGACCTGGTAACAGTATCAATCAACATAACACTTTCCCGTTATTTGTTTGTACACATAAAAATCGGAAAATATGTTAAGCACTTTAGAGAAAATAAGTTAAAGAAAGTATTTACAATTCTATAGTGCTTCCTACTAGATACTGAATTGTGGAGAGGCTGTTATATAAACACCAATGTGGACCAAAATACTCCCGTCTCAACGCAACGAACATTGATAAGTGTTGCAGTCTGAAGGTAGGGTCGGCAGACACAGCCACCGAGCGCGATAAGAATCTATTACTTGTCCAGCAGCGGCTCACCGGAAAGCGCAAGGCTACGTAGCAGCAGAGCGCCAGAGACGCGCGCTTACGACACTGGCAAACCGGCTTCCGGAAAATGGCAAGGCCACGCAGTCGTGATCGCCGCTGCACGGGAACAGTTCCCCAGTAGCCACATCTAGGCCACAAGATCACTGCTTAACTTCGCTTCAGTCTCCCCCTTACTTTACACTACTACTCATTTCCGAATGACAGTAATTTTCCATTCACAGATGCCAGCTTTCCTTACGGTCGCCTCCTTTCGCTCTCTGCGAACTACAGTTTCTCGAAAAGGCAGGTGGCATTTTATCCGCTGTAGTTCTACATTAAGGTATCACACATATTCCCGATCTCTTTGTTTTTTCCAGCGTGATCCGTATCAGACGTATCTTCTACCACGTGCCTAGCTGAGTATCAAGCGCGAGAATGGAAGCTTCGACATGGCAGAATGCCAGAAAATATAGATTGTACATTATGTACACATGTCTCGAAGATACTCTCTGCGATCACTGCTAAAAGCTTGCATGATTCGCAGACAAATTTTGCGCTTAAATTCGAGGTAAAGCTGACAATGTGCGTACAGAAGAGCCAGTCGTAAGAAGACTTTAATCATTACGAATTTGAAAACATTTTTCTGACTTGACATTTAGAAAGCCTTGGTTCCATATAGTCATATGGAGGCAGTATTTCCTGACTTCTGCGTAACATTTGACTCGCTACTATGACAACATTTAATAACAAAAGTAGGATCGTATGGCGTATCAGACAAAATTAGTAACTGGTTTGAGGACTGCTTGGTTTGAAGACCGCAGCATGTTATCTTGGATGAAGAGCAAACGACGTAAGTAGAAATAACTTCAGTCGTGTCCCAGGGCAGTGTACAGGGGTCCATGCTGTTCACTACGCATTTTAATGACGTTGCAGACAGTATTACTTGTATTCTTACATATCTTCCAGATGATGTAGATATGTGTAAGGAAGTACTACCTGAAAACAGCTGCACCAACATTTTGCAGATCTTGCACAAAAATGTAAAACTGTGCGTTTCACAAAACACGTAAATGTAAAAGACACTACAATATCAGTGAGGGACAACTGGAATCATTCAGCTCATAAAAATACCTGCATGTAACAATCTGTATTGACATTAAATGGAATGATCACATAGGTTCAGTCGTACGTAAAACAGACGGCAGACTTCGTTTCACTAGTAGAATACAGGGATAATGCAATCAGTCTACAAAGGAAACAGGTTACAAAAACATCTGTATTGCATCTCAGAATACTGCTCATCTGTGAAGGATCCATAGCAAATTGGACAAACGGGGAATATACAAAGAAGGGCAGATCAGATGATCGGTTGTTTGCCTCATGGAACAGCGTCTCGTAAATGCTAGAAAATCTCAAAAGGCAGACGACAATTATCTCACCAGTTTCAACAATCATTATGAAGCGAATAATCTTGAGATATTCTTCAGCCCCCTAATCATAGCATCCGTAGCGATCGCGAAGGCAAGATTAAAATACTCGTAGCGCAATTGGAACGGGAGGAAATCTTAACATGGTGTAGAATGCTAAGTACACTCTGTCATGCACTTCAAGGTGGCTTGCAAAGTACGTATGCCGATATTAAACCCAACATGAGTAGCAGTAATAAGGCCATCCAAAAGAAGACAGTTGATTCAGTTAATGCTCTGTCGTCTAAATAATCGGCTCTGCTTTTACAGCTCTTTTCAGCGAATCAGTGTGAAATTTGTGAAAGACGTTACTTCTTGATGAGCCATATATTAAAATTTCCTTTCGCTCCATTCATAAATAGCGCGTGAGGAGAATGACAGCTTGAACGCTTCTGTGCGGGTTATTTACCTAGTTATATCCATGCGATCGCAATGGGGTATATGTGTAATGGGCTGAAAAATATTCGTTGCTTCTACCCTAACAAAAAATCCTTAACGTTGACTAACTAGTTTCTGGTGATATCAACGGAATGTGTCCTTGAACGTCTGGCAGTAAGATTTTTCAACATCTTTGTTAGACTCTCGTCAGTCAGACAAGCCTATCACAATCCGCACCGCCATCGTGTGCATGAATTCGATGCCTCTTTAATATGTAGCCGTTTGTCCTAACCCTACTGATCCCGTTTTATCAGTCACTAATGACTTTCTAGTGACCTACTATCTGTATGCCTTCGACTCCTGTCTTTGTAGATTATTTTATTTTCCGAGCTGATTTGAATCCCACACAAGCGTTTGGTATGCGAACTCTTTTGTACACAAACTGCAGATTTACAGTATTCTGTCGACGAATCCCAGTCTATTATTGGCTTTCACTACATCTGTGTCTAAGCGGTTCACTTCATACATTGGTACTCCCAAAGTTTGTATGGCATGAGTGACTATATTTGTGACTCACTAATGCAATTGTCAAAGAACACTGTGATTTTGCATTTGATGAAACTAGCAACTTTGCATTTCTTAACATTAAGAGTTAGTTTGGAGTCTTTGCACAAGGCTGATATTTTGTTGAGAGCCAAATGAGTGTTGCTACAGTTTTTTCTGGATATAGATTCGTCGTTGACTGTTCTATCATCTGTGTAAAGCCTGATATGGCAACTAAAATGCTGCGCTGTATATCGTGAACTGCAACGGTCCTGTTACACTTACGTGGGGGACACCAGATATAACTCTCATTCTCTGCAGATGTCTCCAGGATAATGTGCTCCATTCTCCTGACAGGGCCGGTCGGTGTGGCCGAGCGGTTCTAGGCGCTACAGTCGGGAACCGCGCGACCGCTACGGTCGCAGGTTCGAATCCTGCCTCGGGCATGGATGTGTGTGATGTCCTTAGGTTGGTTAGGTTTAATTAGTTCTAAGTTCTCGTCGACTGATGACCTCAGAAGTTAAGTCGCATAGTGCTCAGAGCCATTTGAACCATTTATCTCCTGACAGTAAAATTTCAATGCAGTCGTAAACCTGCGTAGATGAACCATAACACAGTCTTTTCTTCAGAGGCGTCTATGGGATAAAGAATCAGAAGCATTTCTGATGTCTGAAAAACCAAATCAACCGCGCTCCCTCAATCCAGCCCGCGGGTCCACTAGTCAGCGTTGATGTTCCTGGATCACGGGCCCCCGGACTCAATTCCCGACCGGGTGGGGGATTTTCTCCGGTCGGGGACTGGGTGTTTGTGTTGTCTGCATCGTTTCATCATCACTCGTGAATGTGGCGAGACTGGACTGTTTAAAGATTGGGAATTTGTACGGGCGCTGAAAACCGCGTAGTTGAGCGCCCCACAAACCAGATATCATCATCATCAATCCGCAATCCATGACAGTGGATATCATGTGTGAAGAGCGCGAATTGAGCTCAACATGCTGCGTGTTTTCGGAGACTAAGCTGTCTTCCAACTAGAATCTCCATCTACATACCTACTCCGGAAGCCACCGTGTGGTGCGCGGTGGAGGGGACCTTGTACCACTACTAGCCATTTTCTTTCCAGTTCCACTCCCAAACAGAAATGTTGAAAATCTGTGACTCGTACGAGCCTTAATTCCTTTGATCGTATCTCCATTATCCTTATGGAAAATGTATGTTAGCAGCAGTAGAATAATTTAGTACTCAGCTTCAAATGCCGGTTCTCTACATCGTCTCAATAATCTTTCCTGCAGGGATTCTCATCAGAGTTTACGAAGCATCCCTGTAACACTCGGGTGATTTTCGAATCTACCGGTAACAAATATAGCATCACGCTTCTGAATTTCTTCCATGTCTTCCTTTAATCCTTTTAGTGGGGATCCCAAACACTCGAGCGGTACTGAAGAATAGGTGGCACAAGTTTTCGATGTGCGGTCTGCTTTACAGATCATCCACATTATACCAAAATTCGACCAATAAACCGATGGCGAACATTCGCCATCACTTGTGCCATCCTTACGCTCTCGTTCAGTTCCATACTGCTTTGCAACGTTATGCACAGACATTTAATCGAAGTGAGTGTGTCAAGCAGCACACTTCTAACGCCGTATTGGCATTTTAAGGAATTATTTTTCCTGCTCATCCACGTCGACTCATATTTTAAAACATTAAGAGCAAGTTGCCAATCGTCACACCAGCTAGAAATTTTGTGTATGTCACTTTGTAGCGTTCTGCAGTCAGTCAGTGACAATGCCACCTCGTATACCGCAGCATCAGCAGCAAATAGACGCAGATTGCTGCTCACCTTATCTGTCAGATCATTATGTATATAGTGAATAAGAGCGTCCTATCACACTTCCCTAGGGCACTCCAGACGAATACTCGCCGTCTAGTACAACCTACTGGGTTCTGTTACTTGAGAAGTCTTCGAGCCACTCACGTACCTGGGAACCTAGTCCGTATGCTCGTACCTTCGTTAACAGTCTGCAGTGAGGCACCGTATCAAACGCATTTCGGATATCTAAGAATATTGAATGTTTTTTCTTTTTTTTAGTTAGATTACAAAGCTTGAACTCAGAACGTGTTCTTTGATTCTGCAACAAATACAAGATCGTTCACAAGTACCTTTGGAATTTCAGAAAACGACTACGTGAGACCTACACAGCATACGAAATAATGACACACATAAGTGGATATAGCGTCTCTCCGAATTTTGAACTCACTTTAAAGGTGTACGGTAAGGACACCGTTCGTTACGTTGCTAAAGTCGATACGGGCGGAAGAGCACGTGCATCCAATATATTCAATATGTATATGTGGTGTCTGTTCTGTACGACATAACCGGAAGAACAGACAATATTTTGATCCTGCAGCCACTATGAATCAAGACACAAAGGAAATGAAGACATTAGCGGCCAGTGGACTTTGATTTATATGAAAGAGGCAAGTTTGAAATTTATGCCTAACTGGGATTCGATCCTGCGTCTCCTGCTTATTACGCAGATGCACTGACCGCTATGCTATCCGAACACAGTGGTCGCCACAACCTCACGGACTAACCTAGTACGCCTCCTATCAGATCCACATTCTCAACTTATACCACCCGCTACCAGCAGTGCATGCCTGCCGCCAAGTCGTGCGCTCTGCGACTATGGCACGGGGCGTCTTACGCTTCGAAAGTTCGAGAGCTGCTCTGTCCAACGACATGTTTCATTCTCTGTATGTTTCATAGTTTTCGCGTAATCCTCAATCCGAGGAGGACCTTATGAATAAATGAATAACCCTGTAGATGTGAGTTATATAGAACAGTACTTACGTGGATCGATTCTACATCTTTCTCGTAGGCAGGTGTGACCTGTGGTATTTACTAAAATCTCTCTATAGCTTGGCAGGAATTCTATCGGACCATATGGGCTAATTGTGTTATAGTGACGTAAGCCGTTCTTCAACGTCACTACTGCAGCGGAACAGTTAGTGACAGACAGCAGTATTTCCCGATTTCCCTTTGTGAAGGAATGTCTGAAGACAGAATTCAACGTTTCTAATTTTGTTATATGTTTTTTTAGGTTCCTGTTTCGTCCAGAAGTCTCTAACCAACGGTTTTTGTGCCACTGACATCTTTAATATTGTTGTTGTCGTCGTCGTTTGATGCAGCTCTCCCTGCAAGTCTACTATGTGCAAGCCTCTTCATCTCAGAGTAACTACTGCGACCTCCATGCAATTGAACCTGTTTGCTCCATGCCTAGGTCTACCTCTACAATTTTACCACTTTCCCCTTTCACAAACTCTCTCTCTCTCTTTCTCTCTCTCTCTCTCTCTCTCTCTCTCTCTCTCTCTCTCTCTCTCTCTCTCTTTCATCCATTACCAAACGGACGTTTCCTCAGGCCTTAGGATGTGTCCTACCATCCGATCCCTTCTTTTAGGCAAGTAAAGCTAAACTAAACTCCTCGCGAACAGGCCAGGGAGGCCCAACGGTACCGACCGGCCACCGTGTCATCCCAGCCCGTAGGCGTGACTGGATGCAGATATGGACGGCCATGTGGTCAATACACCGCTGTCCCGGCCGTACGCCAGTTTTCGAGACCGGAGCCGTTACTTCTCACTCAAGTAGCTCCTCAGTTTGCCTCACAAGGGCTTGCCAACAGCTCTCGGCAGACCGGATGGTTATCCACCCAAGTGGTAGGCCAGCCCGACAGCGCTTAACTTCGGTGATCTGACGGGAATCGATGGCACCACTGCGGCAAGGCCGTTGGCTCTTTTAGGCAAGTCGTACCACAAATTTCTTTTCTTCCCAGTTCAAATCAGTATCGCATCATTACTCACTCAGTCTGCTCATCTAATGCTCAGCATTATTCTAGAGCTCCACATTTCGAAAGATTCTATTCTGTTCTTGTATGAACTGCTTATCGTTCACGTTTCACATCCACACGGGGCTACAGTTCAGGTAAATAATTTACCTTCAGAAAATACTTCTTAAAATTTAAACTGATTTTTTATGTTAAGAAATTACTTTTTTCGGGAATATTTTTCTTGGTGTTGCAAGTCTGTATTTTATATCCTCTGTATTTCGGCCGTCATCGATTATTTTGCTGTCCCAATAGCTAAACTCATCTACTACATATAGTGTGTTACTTCCTAATCTCTCAGTGTTCCATTACCCTTGTTTTACTTTTCTTGGTGTTCACCTAAAAATTTTTTCAACACAATATACGTTTCTTACAGCAGGTCTTCCCAATTCTTTGCTGTCTCTGACAGCTACAATGTCTTCAGCGTACCCGATTTGTTTTTATTTGTTGTCCTTGAACTTTCATTCCCAAACTTCTCCGTGGTTTACTTTACTGCTTACTCAACGTACAGATTGAATAACGTTGGGAATACGCTACAACCATGTCTGACTCCCGTCTCAACTACTGCTTCCCTTTCATGTCCTTCGACTGTTATAACTGGAGTCTGTTTCTGTTGAAGTTGTAAATAACCTATTGGACCCTGTATTTTATCCTAACTACCTTCAAAATTTGAAAGTACGTACTTCAGTCAACATCTAAAAACTTTCTCGAAACCCGCAAATTCAGTTTTTCTATTCCTCTATAAATAATTCTTGTCAGTATTCTGCAACGTTGATTTATTAACCTGATGGATCGGTGGTATTGACAGTTGTCAGCACCTGCTGTCTTTGGAACTGGATTTACTATATTCTTCCTGAACTTTCAGAATATGTATCCTGTCTTATATCTTGCACACCAGGTGGAATAGCTTTGTCATGGCTGGCACTAGCTAGGATCTCAGTAGTTCTCAGGGAATCTCGTCTACTACAGGGGCTTCGTTTACAGTTACGTCTTACAGTGTCCTGTCAAATTCCTCTCACAGTATCATATCTCCCATATCAATCTCTTCCTTTTCTATGATGCTGGCTTAAAGATCATTTCCCTTGCAGAATTCTTTTGTATATTCGTTCTGTTGTTCAGGTTTCCCCTCTTTGCTTAGTACTGGCTTGCCATTGGAGCCGTTGATATTCATACAGCTACTTCCAGTTCTCTAAGAGTTTCTTTAATTTTCCCCTTGTGTAATGTACGAGGTGTTAGCAGCCCTAACGCCGGCTACGAGCGCTTTTCGCTTGCTGTGTTGCGAGATAAGTAATTTAGCTAGTAATTAATGTTTTTGCTGTATATTCTATAGTATTTACGTGCATTAGTGTCAGATAGACTTGATAAATTTAAGGTTTCAGTTTTTATTTGCGTATGAATAGGAAAAGCGAAGCTTCTGTTTAGGACAGTTTCGCGTGTAAGCAAACGTTTGCTTACATTCTCAACTGACGTTAAGTACGCGGGATTATCAAGTAAGTCAGCGTACAGTACGAAGTATTTACGTTTATTAGTGTCATTTAGCAGTCTGAATACGTTTTATTAGGAAAAGTGATACTGACAGTGAATTCTAACCTCACTTGCATAGCCGGCCGGATTTGGCCGAGCGGTTCTAGGCGCTTGAGTCTGGAACCGCGTGACCGCTACGGTCACAGGTTCGAATCATGCCTCGGGCATGGATGTGTGTGGTGTCCTTAGGTTAGTTAGGTTTAAGTAGTTCTAAGTTCTAGGGGACTGATGATCTCAAATGTTAAGTCCCATAGTTCTCAGAGTCATTTGAGCCATTTTGAACCTCCCTTGTATACGTTTGACTAGCGCAACCTGCGAGTGTTAACAGTTAAACAAACGTAAAATACGTGGTAAATTAGTGTTACACTACAATATCTGAGTAAATCAGTGTTATAATACATCTTGTGAGCCCTTCTTACATACGATTTAGTTAGCAGCAAGCTAAAACTCACCTCGCCGTCTGCTTAAATTCCTTAGCTTGTTGTGGGCTTTAGTGGTCGTGTACTGTAAGCCCATCGGTTCCTATAAAATAGAGTTAGTATTTGTGCTTTACTTTCTGAATTCTTATTGTTAGCTAAAGGTTTTGTTTTGTACCTGCATCTGTCAGTGTACAGTACTCAATATTTACATTTATTAGTGTCATTTAGACTCGATACTTTGAAGGTAGCAGTTTTTATAGTTTCATTAGGTAATTTTCACGTGTATGTAAACGTTTGTTTACGTTATAAATACGATGGATAATCAGTAGATGTAGCTTACCGTAGGTTACTGTTTAATTCTTTAATAATATTCACTAGATGGGTCCTTGCAGTTTACTCTAGGTCACTGTTTCTTTCTTTAGTATTCACAAGATAGCCCATAACAGGAAACTAACATCACCTCTAGCTTCTATCATTCATTTTTATTGATTTTCATTGTTGAGTGTCCTTTCTGCCAGCTAGAGTGTAGCTGTTAACCTTGAGTGGCAGTAGGTTTCCTTAAGTTTCTTATAGTAAATCACATATTAGCTAGATGGATAGGGACTGTGTCTGTTGTGTGCGGATGCAGGAGGAGTTGTCCACAGTCCAAACGCAGCTGGTAGCTATGTTGGCCACAGTCAACAGGCTCCAGAGTGGCAACTTGAGGTGTGATGGGGATGGGATACCTGGGGCAGCCTCTGCCGTACTAGATGTCGGGGGGGGGGGGGGAGGGGGAGATGTCACAGCTCTGTCACTGAGCTGACGTCAGGTGCGCCTGGCCCGCTCTCACCTCAATGTGGGTGGCGGACTGAGTCGAGGTCTCGAGCTTCAAGGCGAAGGCTGAATGGGGGACGCAGGCTCCTGCCAAATACCACACACTTTGCTAATAGATCCAGTGTGCTATCTGGTGGTGGGGGGGAGGGGCTGAGCCAGATCATAATGCACCTTCTGCCGGGATAATTGCCGCTCCTTCAACAAGGTCCGGCTCGGAAGGTGCGGATAGGGGTTAGTTAGTTATTGGGAGCTCCAATGTTAGGCGCGTCATGGAGCTCCTCAGGAACATAACGGCTAAGGCGGGGAAGAAGCCCAGCGTTTACTCGGTGTGCTTGCTAGGGGGGCCTTGTCCAGGATGTGGCCAGCTGCAGATTGTTGCACATGTCGGCACCAACGATGCCAGTCGTTCGGGTTCCGAGGAAATCCTTGGGTCCTTTCGACGGCTAGCTAAACTGGCGAAGACGGCCTCCATCTCCCGTGGAGTGGAATCCAAGCTGACGATTTGCAGCATTGTACCCAGGGTGGACCGTGGTCCTCTGGTTTGGAGTGGAGTGGAGAATCTGAACCAGAGGCTACGTCGACTCTGTGACGAAAATGGTTGAAGATCCCTCGAACTACGCTTTGGGATGGAAGTTTGTAGGACGCCCCTCGATAGACCAGGAGTGTACTGCACACAGGAAGCAGATACATGAGTAGCACAGTACTTGTGGCGTGCACATGTCGGCACCAACGATGCCAGTCGTCCGGGTTCCGAGGAAATCCTTGGGTACTTTCGGCGGCTAGCTAAACTGGCGAAGACGGCCTCCATCTCCCGAGGAGTGGAAGCCAAGCGGTTCCAGACTGTTGCGACTAGAACCGCTGGGTTTTTCAGATTAGGTTCCTTCCCACGGGAAACAAACTGTTGGTCTGCAAAATTACCGGTTCATGACAATGATGTGGGTGTGCCGGCTGTAAAAATTGGTAGTTCGCCTAAACAGGTCATTCCAAAGGATTTAAATATGCTAAATATCATGTTAGTAAATTGTCGAAGTTTCTGTAGTTAGATCCCCGAGCTACTCTCCGAAATAAACGGTAGTAACGCCAATATTGTATTACGTACCGAAAGCTGGTTGAAACCAGACATAAATAACAGTGAAATTTTGAACTCGGATTGGACAATGTTTAGGAAGGATAGGGTTGATGCTATGAGAAGTGGTGTATTCATTGCAGCTAAAAGCTGTTTAAATGCAGTTGAGATCGATACTGGGTCGGACTGTGAAATAGTCTGGATAAAACTGTCAATCAGACAAGGAGTGACCATTGTATTAGGATGTGTTTATAGACCACCAGCATACGCAACACTCGTCGCAGAATGTTTCAAGGAAGGTCTTGAGTACATAGTAAATATATATCCAAATTATCCATTAATTATAGGTGGACAGTTTAATCTGGCGTCCATTGACTGAGAAAATTACACGTTTATCACAGAGGACAGAAGCAAAGATTCGTGTGAAGTTATTATAGGAGCGCTCTCATCATATATCCTTGAGAAATTGGTTAGAAAACTCGAGATGGGAACATATTAGGTATCTTGGTGACAAACAGACCTGAGGACAAACAGACCGGAGGAAGTTAATCTAGAAGAAGGTATTAAGGACCATAATGTCGTTGTTGCTTCTACGTCACTCGAAGTTGCAAGAAAACCAAAGGAACAGCGTAGAGGTTTCTTGTTTGGAAAAGCAAATAAAAGTGTCGTTAATGAATGTCTTCATAACCAACTCCAAACATTCACCGCGGGACACAAAGATATTGAGCATTTCGGTCGGAATTTAATGGAATTGTCCACCACGTACTAGAGGAATATGTGCCTAGCAGAAATAGACGGGAGGGAAAGGTTCCACCTTGGTTCAACAAACATATTAGGAAGTTGCTGAGAAAGCAGAGAATTTTGCACAGTCGTTTTAAACGTAGTCTTTGCCCCGGTGAAAAACAGAAATTATGCGAAATGAAATCAGCTTTCAAAAGGTCAACGAGAGATTCTTTTACCGAATTTGAAAGCAATATTTTATCTGCAGATTCTAAAAATGACTCCAAAAATTTGACTATGCTACAAATAAAGTACCATTCTTATCCATCATCTATCAGACATCATTGGAACAGCGGAAAGTTCCACAAGACTGGAAGAAGGTCCAGGTCATAGCAATCTATAAAAAGGGTAGAATATTGGATGCACATAATCACCGGCCAATTTCACTGACATCGGTTTGTTGTAGAATCATTGAAAACATTTTGTGTTCAGACATAATGACCTTCCTGTACTCGGAGAAGCTCATCTGCAAAAACCAGCTCGGTTTTAGCAAACAGTGGTAATGCGAGACAAAGCTGGCCCTCTTTGTGAATGATATACAACAGGCTCTAGATACCGGCTCTCAGGTTGATGCCATATTCCTCGATTTTCGAAAGGCGTTCGACTCAGTTCCGCACTGTCGCTCGCTCCAAAAAGTGAGACTATTTGCCGATGATGCTGTAGTCTACAGGAAAGTAGTATCACACGAAATTTGTGAACAAATCAGTGACGATTTGCAGAAAATAAATGCGTGGTGAAATGACTGGCAATTATCTCTCAATATTAGTAAGTGTAATCTACTGCGTATAGCAAAGCGATAATCTCCATTAATGTACGAGTACAAAATAAATAACCAGTCTTTTGAAGCGGTAACATCCGTCAAGCATGTGGGTGTGACCATTCGAAATGATCTCAAATGGAACGATCAGATTACGCAAGTAACGAGTAAGGCGATCTCTAGATTGCGGTTTATTGGTAGAATCCTGAAGCGATGCAGTCCTTCAACGAAGGAAATTGCTTATAATACTTTAGTTCGTCCAGTCTTAGAGTATTGTTCGTCTGTGTGGGACCCTTACCAGTTGGGTCTGATTCAAGAGATTGAGAAGGTCCACAGAAGAGCGGCGAGATTCGTGACGGGTACATTTACCCATCGTGAGAGCGTTATAAATCTCATAGGACGTGTGAAGTGGGACACACTTGCAGATAGACGACGCGCTAAACGGAAGGGGCTGCTCACTAAATTCCAAAATCCGATATTCGCCGAGAATGTAGAGCATATATTATTACCACCAACTTTCAAATCGCGCTATGGTCACCATTCAAAGATAAGGGAAATTAGGGCTCGTACTGAGGCGTTCACACAGTCGTTTTTCCCTCGCGCGATCCGCGAGTGGAACGGGAGGGAATATGACTTTGGCGCGAATAGTGCCCTCCGCCACACACCGCTTTGTGGATAGCGGAGTATATATGTAGATGTACGCTTCTACGTCCTTGCATTTTTCTTATAGTCATTCCTCCTTAGTAGTTTTGAAATTTCTGTCAATCTCATTTTTCAGACGTCTGTATTCTGCTTAATATGCTCCAACTTCCTATTTTTCACCTTTTATTCATTGAGTTAAATGCCTCTCGTGTCATCCAAGGATTTCTACTATACCCTGGATGTTTACCTATGTGATCCTCTGTAGTATTCACGATTTCATTTGTAAGCTAGCCATTCGTCTCCTACTGTACTCCTTTTCCCTGCTTCTTTACAACTTTGCCTTGTGCACCCTCTGAAATTTCGAACATACTCTGGTTCCTGGAATTAATACATGCCCTGTCTCCTTAATTTACTATCTTCATATCAAATTCTTGTCGGGTTTCCAGCCAGATCAAACTGTCATCTGAGCACAATATTTCATCTGTCCACCTAGCTGCCATCAACTGATGATGGCGGCCAGGTTGACTGCTGAAAATTGTGCTCAGATGACAATTTGATCCGGCTGGAAAACCGACAAGAATTTCATATACGCCAGGAAAGTCTACATAGTTACTATCTTTATACGTCTTTTTCAGTTTTAATCTAGAATTCATAACCAATAAATTATGGTCAGAATTCACAACTGTCCCTGTAAAGGCCTTACACTTTAAATCCTGATTGCTAACTGTCGGTCTTACCATTATATAATCAATCTCAAACGTTCCAGGTCACTTCCAAATAGAAAGTCTTCTTTTTCCATTCTTATACGATGTGTTAGTGATGATTAAGTATGACCTGTGTAAAATTCTACTAGGAGACTTCCTCTTTCAGTCCTTGGTCCCACTCCATGTTCTTCTACTATTTTCCTATCTCTTCTATTTCACGCTGTCGAATTCCAGGCACCAAATTCGAATAAAGTTTAGTTTCCATTAACTATGTGAATAGCTTTCTGTACTTCATCGTACATTCTTCCATTTTCTTCTTCGTCTGTAGAGATAGTTGGCATAAAAACTTGTACTGCTATGGTGTAGACTTCGTGTCTGTTGTTTCGACCAGTATGTTGTTCTTGGTAGCTTACCCGCATTCTTATCTTCTGATTCATTATTAGGCTTCATCCTGACAAAAAACGTCATTAGTTCTCCTATGTAACCTTACTACACGGCCAAAATTTGTTATAGTTTTCAGCTGTATGCTCCAATAACATTTTTCTGCAGTAATTATTGAAAGCTTCATACATTTTGTTCTGGCCCGTCAAAACTTTGCTTTAATGTATGCTCCGTTTTGTAGGCAATGTACAGCAATAGATTCGTGGCACTGTCTGTCACTTTTCAGCCGAAGGATAGATTTACAGCTATTAGACATTTAGACATTTCATAATAAGTCATCAGAATTATAAAAGTTCAGAGTTTCAGATTTCAACTTACGCGATGACTCTCTTAAGAATATCAAAACTTTTTCATCACTAATTTCTGTAACTGATATGGCATTTGACGTCATCTATATAGAACTGATACAGCGCGACGCAAATTACCCATAGGCTCTCACAGTGGAGGCTGCACAACATTATACATAAAGAAAACTTTCTGAGAGTGCTCATTGGAAAAATAAGAATCAAACAATATTCTGCAGGAGGAAAACTATATGCGTACTTACAGTCCCTCCCCGCCGGCCGCGGTGGTCAAGCGGTTCTAGGCGCTTCAGTCCGGAACCGCGCGACTGCTACGATCGCAGGTTCGAATCCTGCCTCGGGCATGAATGTTTGTGATGTCTTTAGGTTAGTTAGGTTTAAGTAGTTCTATGTTTTAGGGGACTGATGACCACAGATGTTAAGTCCCATAGTGCTCAGAGCCATTTTGTTTTTCAGTCCCTCCCCTCCCTTTACTCACAACTGTGGACCGATAGCTATGTAAACAAACATTAGTCCCCTAGGTGACCAGCTCTGAATGCAAGATAAATAAAACGACGTTTTCAGGTGCGTACACAGAGGTATTTTACAGATCATGGCCCCAAAAGTAGACTTTTTCTCTAATTACGAGGGACAGTCATAAAGTTTGAAGCACCACTTCGAAAAAAATCAGAGAACATGAAACTGGGTGATGATGTTAATCTTGCTCTCCATATTCATCCTTCAATGCGACACATTTGTCCCAAGCGATGAGTGATTTCGCCAAGATCTTGGACGCAGAAGTCTGTATTTTGGCTGTCGAGCAATGGTTCCTTAACACGAGGAAAGAGGAACAACTTACTGGGTGCCACGTCAGAAGAATACGGGAGCGTGAGGAAAAATTTAATGTCGCAAAGAAGCAACATGTATGACTGTATGCTGTACAGGAAAATCTGGGTTGTATAGGAAAATCTGGGTTGCTGTCGTGGAGCAAAAGTATTCGTTTGGACAGCTTCCTGCGACACTCCTCTTAACAGTCTCCCGTAAATTTTCAGTGGTGTAGTCCTGCGGCGGTTTGCACCTTCCGATTATATTGTTGGAACACAACTCTATGGTAGTACCAAAAACTCTCAGCATCACATACCTCTCCAGATGTTTGGTTGTTCATCTTTCGGGCTATGCTGAAGGTACAAGCACCCACTGTTTGCTATGCCCCTTTGCCTCTGGGTCATTGTAATACAAGAAGCACACGTCCATGATGATTGTGTGGCCAAAAAAGTAATCGGGATTAGCGTGGCACAGTTGCGAAATATCCATTGCCGTGTCCGATTGGCAGGCATTTTGAATGGATCTGTGCAGTTGCGGAACCAAAGGGGCAGAACCTTTGTCATGCTCAAAATATGTTGGAAACGGTTCCATGAACGACTTTCACTTTTTCCGCTATCGTCTCGATTGTGATACGTCACTCTTCGGACAGAAGGGCTTCCCCAGCTCTTGCGATCTCCTGTTCTACCTCTTTGCTGTTTGCTGTTGACTACCAGTACGGCTACTGCTGCATAACAAGTCGCAACTTGCTGCAGAAACAGAATTACGATGTTTTTACAGATACAGAAGAGCATTAAAAAGTAACAGCTGTTTTTCTACATTTGCTGAACACCTTATGGATATGAAACGCAACCCAGCAGGCATCAACATCAACTTGAAAATTGCCATATACAGCAACAGCCCCCCACAATAACTAAACAACAACACTACATACAAACAGCTGTAGTCGAAAGAAAGCGAATAACAAGTGAATGCACAACTCTCTGCAACGGAACTCTGTTCTCTGCCGTCATAAAAGTATCGGACAAAACCGACCCATGAACACACCCAACCACCAACCCACCCATACACATTCACTCATTGACCCCTCCCCCTCCCCCTCCCCCCACCCACAGACACACGGGACTCGACCCAGAGTCTCTTGCTCATTAGGGAGGCGCAATAACCACTACACCACCCTAGCACAACGAACTTGCACAACTGTACAGATTACCATGTCATGCCTCTCACCTAAAGCCAAATTCCCACCCACGCCTCAGCCCACTTTGTACACCCTCTCAACTCAAACATCATTTTCACTTGTCACTTCAGTCTGCATATATACATTATAGATGTATGTGGTTTGACAAGGTTTCTTGAACCATATAGTTCACATTATCTCTATATTAAGCTTTATTTGGCTGCAGGTGAAAAACTGTGAAATGTAAGCAAGTACAGCGTGAAACATTAAAAGAAACAGGAAAACCACAGCATGTGGTAACAAGGTACATATATGTACAGATTTCGTGCTTTAAGTTTGTAAATATTTTCTTGAAAACACAAATTTATATGTGTACAAGCAGTAAAGAGCATCTTTTCTGTCTACCAGGAAGAAAACAGATGCCTACCGATGATGCTGAAACTTCAACGAAACGCATGTGTGTAATTGTGGAAAAGAAAAGAAATTATGTTTTGCTCAAAGTGGACCCATTCAGAACTCAAATTTCCACCACATGTTTTAGCTCTGTTGAGGCAAAGTAATAGTAGAAGACAGTGGTGCAAAAGGCAGGAGTTAAATTATAACGATTTCTATACTTGCCCCTAACGGAAATATTCATAATGGAACAGGACGAGGCCTCAGCCACCATCATCAGGAGCCGGAATTTACAGGACAGCAACCACATAGCACTGTCAGGTGGAAAATCAAGACAGGGCAGAGATAGGCAGTCTGCACCGCTTCGTAGACGGCCGTTATCCAGTCTGACTTCGTCCCATTGGCCTTCTTTATCTCACATTCCACTGACCTAAGCTGAATCTCCCTTTCATCCACATATTTCTCTGCTGCTATGGTATTTTGTACAGATGTGGTTGGTGGAAAACAACAGTATGTGTTCGTAGTTTTGACCATAAGTGAATTACCACCAGCTTTCTTAATATTACAAAGCACACAAATGATATCTTTTGTTTTTACCTTACATATATTACGAAATTACTACATATTCCAACACATAGACGAAAAATAATCTTTTTAAGTGAAGAGAGGAACCATAAAAAATGAACACATAAAGCCATTTTAGACTAACTTAATGAGCAATCAGTTTAAGCCCAAGGAACCTGTTAACATTTGAGAACCGTGTAATGTCAAGATCTGCAACTACTGTAAGTGTATTTCATGGTGGACTGTGGTGCTTGCCAGTGCTTTACATAGTGAGTTATGTCTAGTAAGGAAGGAGGGAAAATGAACGTTTAACGTGTCATATACACCGAAACCCATAGGGTAAGATGTACAAGTTCAACTGGACATCGGTGTAGAACCGTGCCAGCCTTATAACTGAAGAGAGTTAGAGAAACAACAGAAACATAAATTTGATAACTCAGAGACTGAGATTTCAAACCTGTGCCTTCAGACGTCGACCAAAATGAATAAACCAACGTGATAACTCACTTGGTAGAATCATGGTAACTATATTAAAATTACAGTCTTTCGGCGTTGAAGTATTAAAACTACCCTATGCAGCCCGCCCGGTTGGCCGTGCGGTCAAACGCACGTCTTTCCGGGCGGGAAGGAGCGCCTGGTCCCCGGAACGGGTCCGGTGAACCGGCCAGTCTGTGGATGGTTTTTAGGCGGTTTTCCATCTGCCTCGGCGAATGCGGGCTGGTTTCCCTTATTCCGCCTCAGTTACACTATGTCGGCGATTGCTGCGCAAACAATTTCTCCACGTACGCGTACACCACCATTACTCTACCACGCAAACATAGGGGTTACACTCGTCTGGTGTGGTACGTTCCCTGGGGGGCGGGGGGGGGGGGGGGGGGGACCGGGGGCCGAACCGCACAGTAACCGGGTGAAGTGGACTGCGGTAGTCGTCGTGGGGTTGTGGACAACTGCGGCTGCGGCGGGGACGGAGCCTCTCCGTCGTTTCTAGGTCCCCGGTTAACATACAATACGATACCCTATGCACAAATTATTTGCATTTTACACATGTTGAGCGACACACTGCAATTTTTCTTTACACTGTAAAGCAGACAGTATATGTTAATGTGGAATAGTTTTTTGCCACTAAACTTAAGACCATATGGTAGCTATGTTCTTGAATAGTCATTCTCCTAATACTTTCAAGTTTGTGCTGTTGTTTTTGTGTTCAGTTCACCAAACCAAATGCGCATTTAAGTAAAGTTTACTACAGATCTTAGTTTATTCTGTTAGCAGTATATTTACTTGGAATTACTTTGCATAATTGCGCTGGCCACAGTCTTTGATTTCCACGAGCACAGATTTACTTTCCTACTCTAGTATCATAGGTTCCATTCCGGTGAAAATGACTGTTGCTTCCTTTCAAATCTTAAACTTTTAGATGACGAAATGTCGTTCGATTAACTTCCATTAGCATACACAATCACGGTCAAACATTATTCCCCCATTAGGGAACATGCCATTGTGGTAATAACCTGTGGAACAGGGCGTCGTCCGGTGTCGGCTTTGCTCGTTCCTTCCCGGAAGTAGCAGGTACAGTGTCTAGATCTACATCTACATCTACATACATACTCCGTAATACACCATACGGTGCGTGGCGGAGGGTACCTCGTACCACAACTAGTATCTTCTCTCCCTGTTCCACCCCCAAACAGAACGAGGGAAAAATGACTGCCTATATGCCTCTGTACGAGCCCTAATCTCTCTTATCTTATCTTTGGGGTCATTCCGCGAAATATAAGTTGGCGGCAGTAAAACTGTACTGCAGTCAGCCTTAAATGCTGGTTCTCTAAATTTCCTCAGTAGCGATTCACGAAAAGAACGCCTCCTTTCCTCTAGAGACTCACACCCGAGTTCCTGAAGCATTTCCGTAACACTCGCGTGATGATCAAACCTACCAGTAACAAATCTAGCAGCCCACCTCTGAATTGCTTCTATGTCCTCCCTCAATCCGACCTGATAGGGATCCCAAACACTTGAGCAGTACCCAAGAATAGGTCGTATTAGTGATTTATAAGAGGTCTCCTTTACAGATGAACCGCATCTTCCCAAAATTCTACCATTGAACCAAAGACGACTCTTCGCCTTCCCCACAACTGCCATTACATGCTTGTCCCACTTCATATCGCTCTGCAATGTTACGCCCAAGTATTTAATCGACGTGACTGTGTCAAGCGGTACACTACTAATGGAGTATTCAAACATTACCGGATTCTTTTTCCTATTCATCTGCATTAATTTACATTTATCTACATTTAGAGTTAGCTGCCATTGTTTACACCAATCACAAATCCTGTCCAAGTAATCTTGTATCCTCCTACAGTCACTCAACGACGACACCTTCCCGTACACCACACCATCATCAGCAAACAGCTGCACATTGCTATCCACCCTATACAAAAGATCACTTATGTAGATAGAAAACAACAGCGGACCTACCACAGTTCTTTGGGGCACTCCAGATGATACCCTCACCTCCAATGAACACTCACCATCGAGGACAACGTGTCACTGCATTTGATATTTCGGTGTGACATTTTTCGGCCAGCACGACTTTCTTCAGTTCGATTGCATCGTGGTGTCAGTGCTGTCTGTTCGTGCTATGACAGACTTTCACAGCTCCAGTGGCTGTTTGCACAGGAAGAGTCAATATAGAAATCTATCGTCATAAACCTTTAAAAATGAATGTGAATGGTAGAAGAGAGAGTTGAGAAGTCTCAGCAAGTCTTATGTTCTTGGGTAATTGACGTGTACTGCAGATTTTCTATAAAACGACTTACAACACAATGCAGAAACAATTAAAAGACTTATTTGACAATGAAAGAGCAAAAATTTACAACGATCGACAGACGGGGTTCATTGTTTTGTATATTAAGGGGCACATTGTGCTAAGTTTGCACGTATGGAATATTGAACTGAATTTCTGTTGCAATAGTTTTGATGGAACTGAACGAAGAGTATGGTGAGTTTACAGTAGATTATTGCGAAGTCAGTTGGTTAACACTCTCAGTACTGGCCCAATACTTCTCCATGTCCGCAGAATACAGGCAATTTTAACAGTGTTCAAGAATTCATATCTTGGAAAACATCGTACATATGAATACAAGACTGACACTAAAGCCAAGTTTGTCTTCTTTAACATGAAACTTTGAACAAAATCCTGTCTGGTATAACATGGACACGCCGTCCACGGTGGCCGAGCTGTTCTAGGCGCCTCAGTCCGGAACCGCGCGACTGCTACGGTCGCAGGTTCGAATCCTGCCTCGGGTATGGATGTGTGTGATGTCCTTAGGTTAGTTAGGTTTAAGTAGTTCTAAGTTCTAGGGGACTGATGACCTCAGATGTTAAGTCACATAGTGCTCAGAGCCATTTGAACCATTTTTATAACATGGACAAATTGTGTTATTATACACGGCATTCTTTTCATAAAATTGAAAAAGTCATACATTTATATAGGTACAGTAAATGAGTTCATAAATACATAATAGTGAGTACTGAATATCGTATTTAAATACAATAGCACTTTCTGCACAAATTTACAGTGCGTTTTCATATGCAATATTTTACAACAGGGTTCTGTACACAACGCTACATAGCACTGTTTCCCTGATAACGCGTCTCCTTACGAGATGCTTTCCCATCTTTGAGTCTGAAGAACAAACGTAACATACACGGGGGGCATTTAATTGTTGGTGGGTGGTAAATGTTGCGGGAAATCTCTCTGTGTCAGTCAGCTTACAGATCCATTTTGGTTAATTGGAGATGTTGGTAAGATTGGAAATGAAATCAGTAATTGTCATTTTCTTGGTCTGAAATAAATTGTGTAACCAAAATAAATTTATACTCCTAGTAAGAGCAAATGAAAAAACAGTTCTGCGCCTGAACACACTGCACTGCAGGCGCCTTCAAAGACACCTGTGTCGTACAATTACCTTCGTTATTTAGAGGATCGACAATGTCTCCTAAATTCAGCAAATCGGCAATTTCTTCATCAGATAGAAAACGGCTCACCATTCCTTTTACACAGAATACCAGTAATGTGCTCTATCCGCAGGCGAAAGCGACGACTCATAACGAAGGAAATACCGAGAAAACAAGACGCTCAGTGACGCCATCTATTCGTGCAAATAATAAAGAACGGTATAAACAACGTATATCAATAGTCAGAGGTGCGAAAACCACGCGCGGCGCTTTTAATCAACAAAATACGCTCGCCCATAGAATCTATGGGCTGTTTTTGAAAGGATCCACGGAATCTGCGGGCTTGGCGCTGAGGTAGTTAACTCAAGGGGCATGCCTCGGACGATTCTTCGACGTACAGCCCGCTGTTGTTGAATTTGTGAAGGAAACGAAGAGTACGGGAACGAAAACTAGAACACCTACAGTGTATTGCAGACCTCCCATTTTAAGTGGACTACAATGCACATTGATAACAGTAAGTCAATGCAAGGCGAGAAGCAACTTATTTCTTATTTGATGCGGATGAATGTACAAAAAAAACGGCACCGTAAAAGGAACAAAATCTGACAAAACAGACCGTCCATTCCCCCGACCTCACAGTCGTTAAAGGAAAAGCTAGGTTTCAAGAATTTATTGTGGACCTGAAAGAATTACAAGGATAGTTTACCAAACGTTTTTGAGGACGCTGCAGTAGTAAGTGGGTACTTCGTGAAAAGCGCGTACATTAAAACACTCCGACTGCTCCCAGCGTACCCTTTTACTACCTTATATATATTTTAACTGACTACGTCTACCGCAGTGGAATTAACTTATCTATAATAATGTAATGATAAAAATCTGTATTTGATCCCTGAAAATCATGGACATTTTGAGGGCGGGTTGAAGCAGGCTTAAGCCTTTGGCCTGGCTTACGCCAGCGGCCGCGCACTACAATTAATTTAAAACCTAATTCGAACACAAAATTATGCGAAATTCCTTCAAAACCTGTCGGTGACTTTTAAACTGAGACTCTGTTGGGTTTATTTCCTGATGTTACCCGCTTTATTTCATTGGACCCCAATGGGTTCTTTGCAGAACATCGCTGTTGGACTGCGACTTGGATGCTAAGTGTCGTCCACTCATCTTCCTCATCTTCTTCTGCTGCGTCTTGATCAGTGTACATTGGTATGCACTGGAAGAGCTGCTTCTGGCGGTCGTCTTCATCTTCTTGATGGGTTCAAGCAGCCGACGATGATAGTAAATTACAATAGTATTGCCCGTCTGAACCAATTCTCTTGCAATTCAACTGTGCCACGTAGACCAAGGAACTAACGTTTACAAATCGTATATATTGCTGGTATTTGAGAAACAGGGTTGGTTCGAGAACAAAAGTGAGACATCTGTTTGTGGTTTCCTGAAGCAGTTGATCTGCTGCAGCTGTCAAGCAAACTGTGGTCTGATAGGCGGCGCGACCTTCTGGCCACGGCGCTTCGTGATAAATACTCGGGTAATCACAAGGTGCTTTAGAGAGAGGAGGTACGAAATATTTTCCGCCAGGAGGTCTGCTAAATAGATAGACTTTCGTTAATACTTCAACTAAATATTAAACGGTTTTAAAAATTCAAAATGCTAACATAATCTGCATGAGAAGCGCTATTCACAAAAATAATTATAATGAATAAAATTGTACATAATAAGATACGCATTCTTTCAGTTTAAAAATTCACAATTAAAATTCTATGTTGTACATCATAAGTGATTTCCTATTTACCATACATACCTATGTATGGTAAAGTTTCTGCACGAATTTTTTCATTAAAAATTGCGGCTAATTTCATTGTTGTATTCTGAGTTGTCCCAACATTTTTTCTCCAAGACATGTTAATCACATAGTTGGATAGTTCATTACAAAATTATATCGACTTGCGCCAGTATCTACTTTTAGTAGTGTAGCTCATTTAAAATCGAGAAACGCATCCTATGCTTTGAGTAAGTTAGGTGGATTACTATTCCACATCAAATGGCTCTGAGCACTATGTGACTTAACTTCTAAGGTCACCAGTCGCGTAGAACTTAGAACTAATTCAACCTAACTAACCTAAAGACATCACACACATATGAGGCAGGATTCGAACCCGCGACCGTAGCGGTCGCCCGGCTCCAGACTGTAGCGCCCAGAACCGCACGGCCACTCTGGCCGGCTATTCCACGTCCCTTGAGGGATAACTTCGTTTCTTCCATTCTTCAGGTATACATACTGCAGCTTAAGGTGTTCAAATGACGAAGACTCAAGCAACTGATTATATTTACGATTTGTTTGAAACGGAACAGATACAGTATATGGCATATCAAACTCTACCGAGTTACAGAAATTCATAATATCTACGGCAAAATTTTTCTTATCACTCAATCCAGCAACTTCTACAGTTTGCAGTTCATAAAAAGGGATCGGAACTTTAAGATTGTTCAATATATTTTCTTGTTATTGTAACTTGTAATATGGTTCACATTTAACAGCTGGTACATGTATTTCCATATATTCTACTACAATGTACATCCTTTTGGAAGTATATCTTTTACTTCAACTCCAGCTTCTTTGTAGGCAGGCCATCTAAGAACAGCATATCCAGCACTGGGACTCCAAGCAAAAATTACAGTAAGATCACCTTCCCATAAAATTTCTTTATAGTCCCTAAAGAAACGACCCAGCCTATTCAGTTTTCTTACTCTTTATTTTCCCATTTTTAAGTATATGTCCTCCCATACTTATTTCATTGGTAACAGATTAAGTCAAATACATCAGAAGTGATGAAAAAAGTGCTGAATTCTAGATAAAATATTATTTCCTTGCTTTATGGTTACAAAATCAATTAGTTTAGCCACATAAAAATCAAATATTTTTATTGTGTTCCACATCATACATTGGATAAACTGTACCATCAGTTCCAATGATAGTGAAGCTCTTGTATAGCTGAGCATGCTTAGAATGTACCCAGGTGTCACTATTATTTATCTTAATATCTGTATCTGTGTTATGCACATTTAATTTATTTTTAGATTTCTCATTCACAGAGAATGAGTAAACCTGATAACTCTATATTTTATTCATTATTTATTGCAGAATAAGTTTTATTAAGCCATTTCTAAAACAAATGTTAAACAAGCACCATTGAAATCAATCAATTATCATTTTCATAAGTTATTGTTATGCCTAAATCTTGAATAGTCTCACAAATTGGAATACGAATTATTGGTTGACTAATTGGCATTTGGCTTGAATGAAGCAATAATATTAGTTTCTTGATAAAAATGATCAGTATGCTTTACAAACAGTCCGCCAGCTATATTAAATTTTACATTAATTAATTAGAATGGAATAATTTTAGGAACATTGTTAAAATTTTGTATTAGCTTCAATAGTTTGGTCATTAAATCCTAGAGCTGTTAAAATACTGGCTTTTATATCTATATATAATTTATCATCACTCTCAATAATAATTCTATTTAACATTTAATCTGCTTTCATATGAATATTAGGCATTTTTGCATGAATCAGTTTTTATGAGGCACTGGCCAACAGAAATTTCGATCGTTTATCCTTGACAGTGAAGTTTATTACTTTTTTCGTAATATTTGGAGCCACAACTGTTGGGTAAAAACCAACTAGTGCTACATTAGTATAGCTGTCTCGTATAGGCAGAATAATATTTTTTTGAGGACAGTTGAACAAGAATTATCTGAGTACTTTATGTGTGCATTTCAAGCTAAAATAGATTGGGCTAATGTATCAGGTGATCATGTATTTTATGAAGATTTTATAATAAAAATTAAAAATAAAATTAATTTGAAAAATACTGTAAGCTATCAACAATTATCTGAATCTTTCATACAAAAAAACGATAAAATCTTATAAAATAATAGATACTTTAGAAAGTAGTTAATGGCACAGCCACAAAGATGCTGAAGCAGCTGTTTGTTCTATATGCTTATTAGATAAAAATAATTGAAAGCTAAATGTAACTATATTTTTCATAAAGAAGGTATTGATCATTGATTAGCAGGACATGTCTCAACTTCATGATTATTTTAGAAGGAATAATATAACTAATTATGACAGATAAATAATAGATGAATCAATTAATTTAATTATATCATGCAATCTATCTATTCCTACAAGGACTCAATAATTTGTGAGTAACTGAAAAAATGGAAGTAAAAACTTGTGGTACTAGAGGCTACAGTTAATTAAAGAAATCAGAATTAATTAATTCAATTGTCTTACAATATTTTCTTTTTCATTTAGAATTATGTGAAAAGGCTAGATGAAGACCAAAAATAGCACCTAATATAAATTATTTTTATACATTTAACGATGACCACTGAGACAGGAAAAATAGTGAGACCTCATCAAATTTATTCATTCAGTAGTAAATTATTTGAACAAGAAAAAGAGAACAAGCCACCCAAAATTGTAGGAGCCTGTTCACTCATTGTGTAAAGCATGCCTAAAGAATGCTGCATTCTCAGAAGGCTATACAACAATTCAAACAAATAACATTAGCAGTTTTATTTCAATAAAACAGATTGACAATATTTAACTTGTAATTACAAAGGTGTCACAAGCTATGGGCGACATGGAAACAGTAATGATCTTTGCTATAGACAGAGTCCAAACAAGCAAATGATATGGATCACTAATGAATGTTCTCATAGAACTCTATGCTAAGCTGAGCTAATACTGTCCAATAATATCTGGCCAAGGCTGATAGGAACAGAGCTTATATTCACTTCTTGCAGAGGTTGCTCCTGTCATTGCATGGTCCATATCAGCAAGTTATTGGCTGACAGCACCTCACCACCTTACTGGTTTTGCAGTCTTCCTCTTCGTTCTGGCACTTGTGGGTATGCCACAACAAAGTACAAGTAGCTAAAAAGGGAACTAAATAAAAAATTAGATAAACAGAACATGTTGTTGTGGTCTTCAGTCCTGAGACTGGTTTGATGTAGCTCTCCATGCTACTCCATCCTGTGCAAACTTCTTCATCTCCCAGTACATACTGCAGCCTACATCCTTCTCAATCTGCTTAATGCATTCATCTCTTGGTCTATCTCTACGGTTTTTACCCCCTACGCTGCCCTCCAACACTAAATTGGTGATCCCTTGATGTCTCAGAACATGTCCTACCAACCGATCCCTCCTTCTAGTCAAGTTGTGCCACAAACTCCTCTTCTCCCCAACCCTGTTCAATACCTGCTCATTAGTTATGTGATCTACCCATCTAATCTTCAGCATTCTTCTGTAGCACCACATTTCGAAAGCTTCTATTCTCTTCTTGTCCAAACTATTTATCGTCCATGTTTCACTTCCATACATGGGTACACTCCATACAAATACTTTCAGAAACGAGTTCCTCACACTTAAATCTATACTCGATGTTAACAAATTTCTCTTCTTCAGAAACGCTTTCCTTGTCATTGCCAATCTACATTTTATATACTCTCTACTTCCACCATCATCAGTTATTTTGCTCCACAAATAGCAAAACTCCTTTACTTCTTTAAGTGTCTCATTTCCTAATCTAATTCCCTCAGCATCAGCCGACTTAATTCGACTACATTCCATTATCCTCGTTTTGCTTTTGTTGATGTTCATCTGATATCCTCCCTTCAAGACACTATCCATTCCATTCAACTGCTCTTCCAAGTCCTTTGCTGTCTCTTACAGAATCACAATGTCATCGGCGAACCTTAAAGTTTTTATTTTTTCTCCGTGGATTTTATTACCTACTCCGAATTTTTCTTTTGTTTCCTTTACTACTTGTTCAATATACGGATTGAATAACATCGGGGACAGGCTACGACCCTGTCTCACTCCCTTCCCAACCGCTGCTTCCCTTTCATGTCCCTCGACTCTTATAACTGCCATCTGGTTTCTGTACAAATTGTAAATAGCCTTTGGCTCCCTGTATTTTATCCCTAACACCTGCAGAATTTGAAAGAGAGTATTCCAGTCAGCATTGTCAAAAGCTTTCTCGAGGTCTACAAATGCTATAAATGTGGGTTTGCCTTTTCTTAGTCTAGCTTCTAATATAAGTCGTAGGGTCAGTATTGCCTCACGTGTTCCCATATTTCCACGGAATCCAACCTGATCTTCCCCGAGGTCGACTTCTACCAGTTTTTCCATTCGTCTGTAAGGAATTCGCGTTAGTATTTTGCCGCCGTGACTTATTAAACTGATAGTTCGGTAATTTTCACATCTGTCAACGCCTGCTTTCTTTGGGATTGAAATTATTATATTCTTCTTGAAGTCTGAGGGTATTTCACCTGTCTCATACATTTTGCTCACCAGATGGTAGAGTTGTATCAGGACTGGCTCTCCAAAGGCTGTCAGTAGTTCTAATGGGATGTTGTCTACTCCCGGGTCCTTATTTCGACTTAGGTCTTTCAGTGCTCTATCAAACTCTTCACACAGCATCGTATCTCCCATTTCATCTTCATCTACATCCTTTTCCCTTTCTATAACATTGCCTTCAAGTACATCGGCCTTGTATAGCCCCTTTATATACTCCTTCCACCTTTCTGCTTTCCCTTTTTTGCTTAGAACTGGGTTTCCATCTCAGCTCTTGATATACAGACAAGTGGTTCTCTTCTCTCCAAAGGTCTCTTTAATTTTCCTGTAGACATTATCTATCTTACCCCTAGTGAGACAAGCCTCTACATCCTTACATTTGTCCTCTAGCCATGCCTGCTTGCCATTTTACAATTCCTGTCGATCTCATTTTTGAGACGTTCGTATTCCTTTTTGCCTGCTTCATTTACTGCATTTTTATATTTTCTCCTTTCATCAACTAAATTCAGTGTTTCTTCTGTCACCCAAAGATTTCTACTAGCCCTCGTCTTTTTACATACTTGATCCTCTGCTGCCTTCACTACTTAACCCTCAAAGTTACCCATTCTTCTTCTACTGTCTTTCTTTCCCCCATTCTTGCCAATTGTTCCCTTATGCTCTCCCTGAAACTCTGTACAACCTCCGGTTTAGTCAGTTTATCCAGGTCCCATCTCCTCAAATTCCCACCTTTTCGCGGTTTCTTCAGTTTTAATCTACAGTTCATAACCAATAGATTGTGGTCAGAGCCCACATCCGCCCCTGGAAGTATCTTACAATTTAAAACTTGGTTCCTAAATCTCTGTCTTACCATTATATAATCTATCTGAAATCTGTCAGTATCTCCAGGCTTCTTCCATGTATACAACCTCCTTTTATGATTCTTGAACCAAGTGTCAGCTATGATTAAGTTGTGCTCTGTGCAAAATTCTACCAGGCGGCTTCCTCTTTCATTTCTTACCACCAATCCATATTCGCCTACTACGTTTCCTTGTCTTTCTTTTCCTACTATCGAATTCCAGTCACCCATGGCTACTAAATTTTCGTCTCCCTTCACTCTCTGAATAATATCTTTTATCTCATCATACATGTCTTCAATTTCTTCGTCATCTGCAGAGCTTGTTGGCATATAGACTTGTACTACTGTTGCAGGCGTGGGCTTCGTGTCTATCTTGGCCACAATAATGTGTTCACTATGTTGTTTGTAGTAGCTTACCCCAACTCCTATTTTTTTTATTAATTATTAAACCCACTCCTCCATTTCCCCTATTTGATTTTGTATTTATAACCCTGTATTCACCTGGCCAAAAGTCTTGTTCCTCCTGCCACCGAACTTCGCTAATTCCCACGATTTCCAACTTTAACCTATCCATTTCCCCTTTTAAATTTTCTAATCTACCTGCCCGACTAAGGGATCTGACATTCCACACTCCGATCTTTAGAACGCCAGTTTTCTTTCTCCTGATAACGACGTCCTCTTGAGTAGTCCCCGCCCGGAGATCCAAATGGGGGACTAGTCTACCTCCGGAATATTTTACCCAAGAGGCCGCCATCACCATTTATCCATACAGTAAGGCTGCATGCCCTCGGGAAAAATTACTGCCGTAGTTTCCCCTTGCTTTCAGCCATTCGCAGTACCAGCACAGCAAGGCCATTTTGGTTAGTGTTACAAGGCCAGATCAGTCAGTCATCCAGACTGTTGCCCCTGCAACTACTGAAAAGGCTGCCGCCCCTCTTCAGGAACCATACGTTTGTCTGTCCTCTCAACAGATACCCCTCCCTGTTGGTTGCACCTACGGTATGGCTATCTGTATCGCTGAGGCACACAAGCCTCCCCACCAATGGCAAGGTCTATGGTTTCAAATCTCAAAATAGCTTATCCAATTTCTACAGGACATAAAGCATCAAATAATGCTAAACAATCAGTTCACGTTTTATGCAATAAAATCAGAGATATACTGACATCTGATGAATCCACTGATGCAGTAAATACTATTTTAATATTCAAATGTTACCCATTCCAGGAGGTAGTGGAGGTAATAAAATATTAAATCTAACTGATGGTAAAACAACTAAAAGATGTATTACTAGAAACAATAATAGTGATAAGCTATGCTGCCTTAGACCAGTAATAGCTGCATTAACATATCACACAATTGTTATCTTAGCAAGAGAACTAACTGCTGTTGACATTAATAAAAGTAGTGAAGGAGGCAAAAACAAATTCCTGAAAGAGCTAACCAGAAAATTATGTAATCAGGCGAATACAACGAAGGAGGATCTACTCTACACAATATTAAAAATGTTGAGCAATTACTGGAGATAAATGTTGTATGCACTGAGAATTTCATTGAGTTATCGATAATGTTCCTGAGAATATAAAAATATATTTGTAGAAAAATCACAAACATGGCAGCATTCTTAGGAGCTTCATATTTCTGTGGTAAGTGTAACAAAATATATAACAACAAAAAACATGAGTATAAAATAAAAACAAATGTATGTATATTGTGTTTTTCTCCAGAACATGAAGCTGCGGTGAATAAAATATACCGTGAAAAATCTAATAGATACTGCTATAATGAAGAATGTTTAAGCAATCATCCAGAAGTCTGTGATGCAGCTTGTTAATGTGGAGAATGTGAAAAGATTTGTTTGAGATTGGAGGAACATAAATGACATGTTGAAAAAGTATAAACTGTAAAAAGAAGTAAAGGTAGTATGTGTAAAAGAGAAATTAGAGATGACTTGTAGTTAATGGTTGGTAAAATTGGTATGGAGATCGTTGCCATAGTAATGGAGAATTGAAAGGTAAGTGGACAGTAACTGAAGAAACAAAAATTATGCCTTCATAGCTAATTTTGTTAAACATTATGATTCATTGTTTATTTTGAAGTATCGTGTTGAAAACGCAATAAAACCATATACTATCTACAAAGGAAACAAATTAATGTTATTGGAGATTCAAGAGTTAGGTCTAAAAATTATACATAGTAGCAAATGAAAGAATTAAAGAAAGATTACTTCCCACATTTATTCAATACCAAGGAAAATGAAAATTACATAGGACCATTTCCTGATATCGAATATTATTATGGTGACACTGTGAAACCAAAAGAAAGAGTAGAATTTCTCAAATGGGATATTCAAAAACTTATAGAAAATTATGTATGCAATATGAGGGAAGAAATTTTTGAATGGTGGAATTCTAATGTAGATATACTAAGAAAAGGATGTTTCAAGCTGAGAAAACATTTCATAGAAATAAAAAATATCGATTGATTGCATAATTTAATCATTTCTGGAGTTTGTTTGGGTATTTACAGTTGTGAATATTTACCTAATAAAAATTTCCTTATTTGATAAAGAACAAAAATAAAATTAAAGTAAAGAAACCTTAGCTTAGTTAAATAGTTTAAATAATAATAATAATATTCAACACACACTTGATACAAGAGTTAAAAATAGCTGGAGAAAAAGTAGATGGTTTTTATAAAGAAATGAATAATGTTTATCAGTACTGTGACCGTTTCTGTCACAGTTGCAAAAAATGTTTCAAAACTGAAACGATTAAAAACAAAAATAATGAATTGAGGGATGATTTATACAAAACAACATTAATGATAAATGTAGAAATATGCAATGCCAGATACAATTTAGTAGAAATGTGGGAATGTAATTCGATTGTACAAACAGTGTATAAAAACACAAAAAATTAAAACAGTTACCAGAAATTGTTGAACAGTTAAACCTGAGAGATGTTTTTTATAGTGACCAAGCAAATACAATAAAATTAAGGGCTAAAGCAGCTGGTGTTGTCACAAAAATAAAATATATTGATGAATGTAGTCTTCATCCAACAGTTCAATTTTATGATTATGATCCTGTAAGTCATTCAATAAAAATATACAAACTGAAGTGTTATAATAGTTAATGGTATAGTTTTATAAAATTGTGAAGTATTGACATTCAGACATTTTTATCATCCTGTTTTGCCAGTAAGGATGAAGATTGATAAAAATTAAAAACTGTTGGTTCCATCACATGTCAAACATATAGAAGTGAAAATAAAATAATGTAATCATAATGATAATGAAAGAAGTTTTATTTGAGCTAGGACAACTGATGAAGTAAATGAGGCTACAGAAAGAGGACATAAAATTTTAGATGTCTATGAAATGTTGTTTAAGAATTATGAGAAACATTTCATTAAAAGAGATTTAGAACCCTGTAAACATGATTTTAGAAAGTAAGTATCATATATAGAACCAGTCAAAGAAATACTGGATACAATTTGGATCCTAATAATATAAAAGAAAATGCTTGTAGATGTGCTGTTGCTAAAATATGTCTGAATTCCTTATAGGAAAAAATTGGACAACACCAAAAATGAGTAAAACACATTATGTTATAGGTTTAAAAGAATTTTTTGTAAATACTATTGGATGATCGATTAGATAATATAGACATAAATTTTATGAATGGAAATATTGTGCAGATGTAATACTGTTTCAAAGTTTAATATGTGGAAAATGACACAGCCAAAAATATTTATATGGCAGCATTCACTACATCAAATGCTACACTTAGATTATGTGATATGTTAGATAAACTAGTAAGAGCTGTTATATATTTTGATAAGGACAGTATAGTACATGTTGATAATGGTGAAAATACTGTTGAAACTGGCTGTATGTTAAGTGAATTGACTGATGAATTAGGAAATAGCCAATGGACTGGAAACTCGGCTCCAGCTGGAGCAAAATCTATAGTTATGAGAAAAATGATGGAAAAAACAGACATGAACATTCAGTTTAAACTGCAGAAATATTCAAAAATTGAATGAGAAATATAAAATAAGATTAACTGAGGACGAAGTAAAGAATAAAATACAACTGGATTACAACCAATTAACTAAAGATGCAAATACTAAATATTTAGTCAACAAACAAATTAAAAAAGAATTCTTATTTCAGCATGAAAAAAGAATTGTTGTAGATAATTATGGTTCATCAAATAGTTAATAAATATTTATTTTATATAAATGGAAACCTATTTGAAGAAGTTTAACATTAGCAACACTAATATGTTTAAAAAGATTAGTGAGCTACAAGTAAATGTTTGATATAGTATTAGTGCTTGTGAAGATTTGCATTCTAGACGTGGACATAAAATATGCTTGGCACTGAATAATGAATTTAAAATTACTTTGGCAGATAGAGATTTGGAAATAATTAGGAAATTGGGATTTGCAGTTTTTTGAAGAAGGGAATATAAAACTGAGATAAAATGAATGAAGATACTCAAAAATAATGGTAGTGAATTTCATGATTAGGGATTTCTATTCTAATTTTGTCACAGTAATCTAATGTTGGATGACCATCCAACATTGAATGAAATATAAAATATTATTTAATAATTTCATGGGCTATGACCACCCTCCACAAGCATTTGATAAACTAAAATTAATTATTTAAATTACTTCAAGTGCATGGCTGCAGAGTGCCCAGTATTTTCAGGGGGCAAAAATTTGTTCTCCTGTAGTGATACAGATTTGCATCATCACAAAATTTATAGGATTTTAAATTAATTCTGCTGCAGTCAACGAACCTGGTAAATAGTTGTATAGCAATGTAAGTGAGTACGTTGAGTGCAGTAAGAGCTTTTTAATGCACACATTTTATGTGAAATAATTATTTTCAGTGGCATACAGCTGTATCACATTGAAAATAATTAGTTCACGAAAAGCGTATCCATTAGAAACTCCAACTGCCCTCAATGTACCCACTCGCAACTCGCTACCACTCCTACATCGGTTTTCGAGTCCGTTTATCGTTTCAGTTCAAAACATCCCTGTGCATATGTGCATGTAACTGATTGATCTGCAGTTTAAGTCCAGTTTTAAAGACAAATCCGCTTACGTTAACATCGTCCAGACAGGCTACGTTGTTATGCTCAGGGAGAGTTTCCCCAGCTTCATAACGGGTTTGCAAACGTGGTAATATATTGCGACCACAATATGTATGTGAAAGGCCTTTTTTTGTTATAAAACTAAATAAGTCATGACTACGTGGATACCTGTTTGCGACAATCTGTGATATAATCTGATATAATCTGATTCTGTCTATTACAGCAGTTTGTACCGGACAAAATTTATATTACGTCTTCAGCGTGCCAAATATACTTCAGTAATAGTGATAATTTGTTTCGTTTGTGGCCTGTGTTGCTGAGAAATATGAAACCAAGTCATACGCAGTAAGAATGCATTGCCATTTAGATAAGGCGCGTTCGCCGTTTATCCCTTGTAACCTCTCCACAAAAATGTTAAATCAATATTATTCAAATGTTAATGGACATAGTGCCAAGTGTAACCTCCCTGGAGAATTTTGCAAAGACAATAGTGTAACTTCCCCAGAGAATTTTGAAAAGACAATAATTAAATGTTAATGCGAATAGAGCTAAGTGTAACCTCCCCACAAACTTTTGAATGACAATATTTAAATGTTAATGAGAATAGAACCTCGTGTAACCTCCCAGCAAAAATATGTAATAATTTATGGACAAAGACAATTAATGAGAACTAGCAATCTGAGCCATGTGTAAGCTCCCGACAAAAATGAAAGTCAATTCAATAAAAATGAAATCTCAGTGACAATGAAAACGCAAATAGACCGAAATGTCGATCTTAGGCCCTGTGCAACTTTGAATTTAAGTGAAACTTTTCTTTAAGGAAATGCATGGGAAACTTTCTTTCAATTCAAATGATTGTTTTCTTAAAAAATTGCTTTGAAAACAAAAATTATTATTGGAGCGATTCTTGGACAAATTAATCACAGTTAAGAGACATTACATTATCAGATGTGCGCAATGCTGCTTCATTACCTTATTTAAAAAATATACCTCGTCCTGAATCTTGACCAGAGGGCCATGTCGACGCCCGCCGATTCCTCACACACAGTTCCGACTGTCTCACGCGTGCTACTACATGCTCTCGCGACTCGCCATGTACAACTGAACTCTCTCACAACTCGACCGCAACTGCAACTACCGACTCCCTACATGCAACTGAACTCTTGCACGGCCAAGCGCAGACTAGCAACGATAAATAACTCTCTGGTCAGAGATTCTGTCATGCCTCGCCATCGCTGTACTAAATACATACGCGTTTCATAACCTTCCACTGGGGGGGCAAAAATTTGGCAGCGATGGTGAGTCATTTAGACTTGCCATGAGCAACAATTTTTTTTTAACTAATCAACTTTACAATTACAGCATATATACAGATATAAAACATGAAGTAAATGTGGTGCACATGCACCAAATACAAAACATATCAGACAGTGACAAAAAAAATGTATACTATGAGTACAGAACGTATCAGCAAATCAGAAATATGTATATACAGATCATATTGATAAATAACAAAAGTGCACACTTACTGACGTTCAGCACAAAACATATTAACACATGACATAAGTGCACATGCACTGAAAAATTCTTCAACGTTTTCTCAACAAATCTCATTGACAAATGACATAAGTGCATGTGTACTGTAGTTCAGAACATATCAGCAAATCAAAAATGTATATACAATATAAAAGACAAGAGTGCACATATACTGTACTTTAGAATATATCAACAAATCGAAAAAAAATGTCTTTAGCGTTTTCACAACAAATAGACATAATGGCAAAAAAATCCTGTTGACAAGTGACATAAGTGCACATGCACTGCAGTTGAGAATATATCAGCAAATCACAAAATGTATATAAATAGAAATTATGTTAGCAAAACAAATGATTTTTACTATGTTACAAGAATTAGGATAGGAAAGGGAAGGATTGCATCATGGTTGTAGCACTTTAGGTTGCACGCAGCTGCACTGAAAGTCCATATCTTTCCACAGAAGTACAACACCAAGTGAGACAATTTGAAGTTCTTTTCCCATTAGTATTTATCAGCGTAGCCAAGACACTGAAATGTCGTAGTAATATTCCATGTTATCATTTTGGCAGTACATCAGGTACACCAAACAGTGGGACCATATTAACGTCCCCATCGCTCATGGTGGTGGACAGCATGTCATGTCAACACCACGCTCTTACAAGGCAAACCAACGTAGAATTAGTGCAAAAACCAAATATAGTGCTCCATGGTCAAGAGGATATACAGGGCAAATGGATATTGCAGTAATTCAGGGTAGTTAGGTCAGAAGGTGAAGGACATTTAAGTCACATACTAGTCTTCATTGGGAATTACATTAGTAATTTGCGGCAATCATAGCCCAGTTATTGAACATTTCTGTACCATGTATGAAGTATTACAGAATAATGTTCATAAATCATCTGATTACAGTCAACATTCATTTAGTTATACTAATTATTGGCACTCATTGGCCAGTTACCAAAACATCAAGTCATCATTGAAAATAGGAGCTAATGAATGGCATAGTATTAACATAATTCATTTAGTTAAACTAATTATTGGCACTCATTGGCCAGTTACAAAACATCAAAAGTCATCATTGAAACAGGAGCTAATGAATGGTATAGTATTAACATAATTCATTTAGTTACACTAATTATTGGCACTCAGTGGCCAGTTACAAAACATCAAAAGTCATCATTGAAAACAGGAGCTAATGAATGGTATAGTATTAACATAATTCATTTAGTTAGAATAATTATTGACACTCAGTGGCCAGTTACAAAACATCAAAAGTCATCATTGAAAACAGGCGCTAATGAATGGTATAGTATTAACATAATTCATTTAGTTACACTAATTATTGGCACTCAGTGGTCAGTTACAAAACATCAGAAGTCATCATTGAAACAGGAGCTAATGAATGGTATAGTATTAACGTAATTCATTTAGTTACACTAATTATTGGCACTCAGTGGCCAGCAAGTATTGAATAGTACAAAACATTATTCATCATTCAGTATTATTCAGGACTTTCTTAAATGGGTAGCATTATTTGGAACTGATGATACACACCTTTTTTTTTGTTAGCAATGCATTGCTTTGGGTAATTATAAGGGAAAGCAAGAAGAGAAAAAGAAAAAAAATTGCTTCTGGGTTGTTCCTGTAAATGAAAAATGTGTAACGTCATTCGTCATGAGTCAGCTGTAGCAAGGTTATGAAACAAGGAAGTATATATGATCACATCTATAAATGATAGACACAACTGGGTAAATAAAATGCAAGTACTAGTACAGGTTTAATAAGTAACAGGTTTAGTAAGTATCATGAAAAGCTTCTCCTGAAAAAAAAAACACAAAATGGATTATTGAGCTGAAAGAAGAAACGCATACTATGCTGAAAAGTAGTGAACTTCGAATTAACAGGTAGTGAAATGTGTATGAAAAATGTGTTTCATAGCTGTCCTTTCCAAAACTTTCAGTCATCATACCATACGATATAAAACATACTGTCAAAACAAACTGCAACAAATACTTAAGTAACTACATAGCGTAAATACATAAACTTCAACATCATCCTCATCTGTAAAGAAAAAAACTTCATTGTACATCACTTCATTATCCATATTATCATAACTTCATTATTATCATCACCTGTAAAGAAAAACTTCATTATTCATAGTAGCATATTCTTCATCATTACTCTTCATCAGCATTCATTATCATCTGCAAAAAATCACTTCATTACTCATTACACAACTATTCCTTATCTCTAGCATATTTCAGCACTAAAACTAAGATGTGTAGTTCTGTCTGACAGCCTGCATCAATCGCCTTGTATTCTGAAAGAAAAAATTAGTTAAGACTGCTATTCTACGATGTGTATAGTATATTCTTGTTAATGCTTGTTAATTCTGATCCATTTACTCTTCCTCACGAGGTTTGCATCTTCTTTCGATCATTCCGCAGTTGAAATTCCCATTCCTTTTTAATTTATTTCCTTTACACGTTATTTCTTTCTGAAAATGATGAACAAAGATTAATGTCTTGCATTTACATCATATACTCACTAAATAATGACTGGTTTATGGAGACATAATTAAGCATACAGCATAACATGACAGAAAACGTAATATGTCAAAAGCATAGACAGTGTCCAAAGGCAAAAATGTACAAAGAATATCACAATGCAGCAGCAAAAAAAAAAAGAAAAATGTAAAACAGCCACGATGTTGAGATATCATAGGGCAAAAAATGTCAAAGTCAACTCGTGTGTGTTATACCTTAACTATTTCACAGTGCATACAAACAAAACACGAAAACAATCGTACATACATAAGAAACACAAAATGTGACGTTCGTTGTGTTCAGCTTGTATGTAGTGTAGTTAATAGAGGCGAGAATTAAAGACTTTAATGGAGAGAGAATTTGATAAAATTAATACGTCACTACATAGAATTGCATAATTATTCATAAAATACGTAAGTTTGTCTGGAATAATATGCACGGTCTGATGTGTAACGACAAGAAGAGCGACCTGCTAACCTTACCTTGCCGGGCACTTGCCAAGAAAAAATACGATAGTCATCAATAATTAATCACGTGAATATAATTGTATCAGTGGTCATAAGTGGCATCATAGCACGTGAAATCATAAAGTGGTTTCATTCAATAAAGGGTTTAACATTGTACACATGGTGGTTCCCCTTACTTTTCCTGGTTCTCAAAGTTTCGACGTGTACAACATTGGGGTGAGGAATGCTGCGAATCCGATATGGACCTGCGTATAGAAGTTCAAATTTACTGCACTTACCTTTTATTCTGCTGGATAAATAGTGTGTACGTACTAATATCTTCTGTCCAATGTGAAAGTCACGGCGTGTACAAACCTGTTTTTGCTGTCTTCTCCGGCGCTCTGCGGCACGTTTGATGTTGTTTACCGAAATGTTAATTATTTCATGGTGTCGTAATCGACGAGATGTAGGAAAGTGTACTAATCCTTTAATTTTGTTAGGTGGTTCAGCATTTTTCAGTATAACAGACGGAGATAGCATAGTGGATTCATTTGGTATGGAATTAACTACATCTTGGAATGAGAATATGTGTGTGTACCAATCAATATGTCTTTTGTGGCAGTATATTCTACACAGTTTACCAATTTCTTTCATTAATCGTTCACAAGGGCTCGAAGAAGCATGGTACCTGGATATATAGATAGGAGAAAAGTTTCTAGCTCGTAACATGCGTGTCCATATAGCAGAACGAAATTGTGATTCATTATCAGAAATTACTTTCAACACATGCCCTACATGAAATAGAAAATGTTTTACAAATGCTCTTGAAACGGTTTTAGCAGTAGCTTTGCGTAACGGAGTGAAAGTAACAAATTTTGAAGTGAGTTCAACAGCGACAAAGATGTAGCAAAAACCTCTGTTAGTTCTCGGAATTGGACCAAAAATGTCTACTGCGGCCATATGTCTTAATTTAACAGGTACAATGGGATATAATGGAGGAATATGTGAAGTTGTGTCTGACTTAGCTTTCTGGCAAATTTTACATGACGCTAAAACTCGTCGTATACGTTTTTCCATGTTGGCAAAATAACAGTTCTGTCTCAGTATAAGAAAACATTTTGTGGCTCCGTAATGTGCATAACTTAAATGAGTATACCATATTAATTTGTTAACCAGTTCGTCAGGAATGCATAGTAACAAATTATTGCTGTCAGGGTGAGAGCGGCGAAACAGAATGTCATTGCGTACAGTGTAATGGTTCCTAATCGTAACATTATTCTTATCTTGCCAAAGGTGTTTAATTTCTTTCCACACATTGTCTTTACTTTGCTCCTTTGCTATGTCCTGTAATGACGACGAAATAAAATTTTCAAATGCAACTTGCTGAATGTACATAACGCTGAAATTTGCTTTGCAGAAGTTGGTTGTTACGTCTTGCTGATTGTTGCTGAGAGAACGCGATAGTGCGTCTGCTATAACATTTTGTGTGCCGGGAATGTGAACAATCGTAAAATTAAATTCCTGTAAATAAAGTTTCCATCTGCTTAATCTGTCGTGAGTGAATTTAGCCGAAAGTAAGAATTGTATAGCTCTATGGTCTGTGTAGACGGTGGTATGTCTGCCATAAAGAAAGTGCCGAAATCTCGTAAAAGCCCATACAACACATAATGTTTCCAATTCTGTAACGGAATAATTTCGTTCAGCAGGTGACAGAATGCGGCGTGCAAATGCGATGTTTTTGATTACTGTAGAGCCATCTTCTTCAATTTCCTGAAAAATATGTACGCCTAAAGCGGTGTTAGAACTGTCGGTGGCAATGGAAAAATTTCTGGTAAGATCTGGGTGCGATAAAAGTGGAGCATTCAACAAGGCTTCTTTCAGGTTCATGAATTCAGAATGTGCTTGCTTATCCCAGGACCAAATAGCATTTTTACCTGTTAATTGGGATAATCTAGGTGTGTCTAAAGCAGAGTGATGAATAAATTTACGGAAAAAGTTAATTAAGCCCAAAAAACTGCGTAATTGTTTCTTTGTCGTAGGAACAGTAATGTCACGTAGAGCTTGAAGTTTTTCCGGATCTGGCGCGATGCCATCTGCTGAAATTACGTGTCCAAGAAATTTTATAGAAGTTTTCTCAAAGTGCGATTTACTAAGATTAACTGTAAGCCCTTGTGCATGAAAAGTTTGTAACAGTCGTTCCAGAATCAGATTGTGTTCAGTCCAGTTAGCTTCTGCGATAAGAATGTCGTCTACGTACGTCGTGATAATGTCTTTCGTGCAAACGTGTGTCGGATGGCGTCAAAATTAATAACATTTTCGTGAACAAGATTCTGCGTATCAAAATTATTGCTTACGTTACTGGAATATGCAATCTGTGCTGTATCTGTTTAAATTCTATCGTACGTGTTATTATTTTCAGCAGGATTCTGCGGCATTTCAACTATTTGAACTGTACTATTATTTCTTCCTGACGTATTACGCTATGGATGACACTTATTTTCTGGTTCATTCATGATAATATGTTGTTGCTGATGTTGCTGCTCATAAGATCGACTGTTATTAAATGTACGCTGAAAATTGTGCTCATAATTTTTACGTCTGTCATGATAGTAATTTCTATACGGCACATTGCGATACGAGTTGAAATAGTGTGTTGTCTGTACGTAGTTATTTCTTTGCTACCGTGCGTTACTATTTGTTGGAGCTGAGACTATACGTGCACGCGGCGAAACATTAAAGTTTGGTTGACCTTGTAGACTGCATTGTTGGTTACGTATGCTAAGCGGCTGACTTTCATGCTGTTGCAGAGAAAAACATCTATTGTTACCAAAAATGTGGTTGCGACTACTGAAAATTTTACACATACTGATGATCACAATTTTATCTGTTATTAAAATTACGTTAGTAGTTCTGGAGTGTCTAATGAAAATTGTCACTTTTGGTAAAAAAATTTGTCACATCGGGTATTCATTACATTTTACTTAATTCTAGGTAGAGCAAAAGTTAAAGAGCTGTTTTGATAGATATAAAGGATAGTAGAAGAGAAGGCATCAGTGCAGAAAACTAAAGATGAAACAGCACTACTACAGCTCGGGGCCCTATGCACGCTACGGCACATATTCATTAAAGCGTAATGAATCCCCTGAGGTCTATTACGCACTGCAAATAAATTTTAGCTTTTGCGTTGCAGGCAATGGCGGTAAAATTTCAAAAGCAAATTGTTGTATCCATGCTAATTCCAGTTTCTGCATTACAGGTAATAGCGGTGAAAGTACGACAATAAATTGTCTTATACAGTTCAAATCGTGTATCTGTGCTCTGTCATTACGAAGTTCCTTAGATTTTCTTACAGATAAAAATTGCTCATAAACTACGTTCTCGTCTCTGAATTTGAGAACACGTTCAGGTTTCTGTGAGAATCTGTTTGTCTGTGTCATTTCGGATTTCAAGTTGCGTAGCTTTTCGGATTTTAAGTCGCGTAGCTTTTCGGATTTTAAGTCGCGTAGTTGCTGTAAATTGTTCAAATTATACGCGCTGCGTGACTCTGACAAATGCTCGCAACGTGGCGGATTCTGTGTCGTATTGGTGACTGAAATAGTTTTCAATTCTGTTACTTTAATACCTTCGTCAATTTGGTTATTGTGTCGTTCACTTTTATTATTGACTTTCGTATTCAGAGTATGTGAAACTTCCAGTGACTCTAAATTAAACTCGTCGCGAATCTGTACTGCGTTTTTAGGGCATTGTTTAGTAACTGCATTAATTTCGTCTTGATGTGATTCTGTTGTGCCTACACGTGTACTACTTAATTCTTGTGCAACAGTGCCAACTTCTTCATTACTGTTATTAGCACAAGCATTAGTATCCACACGTAATTTATTGACATCCGTATTCAGACTGTGTGAAATTTCTGGTAACTTTAAATTGAACTCGTCGCGAATCTGTACCGTGTTTTTAGGGCATTGTTCAGTGACTACATTAATTTCGTGGATCTGTGTTGCATTTGAATTATCTAAGCCTTGTGCAACAGTGCTAGCACGAGCCTTAGTATCCTCACGTAATTGTCCTTTACTGTCCTGACATTGCACGGTAACAGCTGTAATCTGTTCACTAACTTGTTTGTCCTGTTTGTTAAGGTTGTCTTGTTTTTAGTTCGTTAGTTTGAAACTTTCATCAGTTGTTTCGCTAAGTTGTTTATTCCATTCTCTAAATTGTTGTTGTATCAACCTTGTCATCCTTTGTTCAAAGTCAATAAGCTGGGCAGCGCTCATTACAATAGGGCGCCCCGCGACATTAATTGTTATCAAATAAACAGAGGAGACAATTGAGTTCGTTTGTTCATCATTAGGATCTACATCATTATTGGTGGTTGGAACGCACTGATTGTCAGTGAACGCAGGATTGTCATCATTACACTGCGTGTCACAATTACTATCGGTCAGGTTGTTTAAGTCGATAATTGCATTCATTATACCACGCGATACACTATTCACAGTCTTTCGCGGCATTTTTACAATAGTCAAAATTATTCACAAAACAAATAAGCACAATGCAAAAACAATAAACACAAATACAACAGAGCAACAATTTGCCGATGATCTGAGGAAAGAAAGTCATAAAATTAGTGAAAGCGTTGCGCCAAAAGCTAATTATATTTAAGCAAATAAAAGAAAATATCTGACTACTTCTCAGAAGATTCTCAACGAAATACGATCCTGGACCGGATGTCACCAAGTGTAACCTCCCCGGAGAATTTTGCAAAAACAATAGTGTAACTTCCCCAGAGAATTTTGAAAAGACAATAATTAAATGTTAATGCGAATAGAGCTAAGTGTAACCTCCCCGCAAAATTTCGAATGACAATATTTAAATGTTAATGAGAATAGAACCTAGTGTAACCTCCCAGCAAAAATATATAATAATTTATGGACAAAGACAATTAATGAGAACTAGCAATCCGAGCCATGTGTAAGCTCCCCACAAAAATGAAAGTCAATTCAATAAAAATGAAATCTCAGTGACAATGAAAACGCAAATAGACCGAAATGTCGATCTTAGGCCCTGTGCAACTTTGAATTTAAGTGAAACTTTTCTTTAAGGAAATGCATGGGAAACTTTCTTTCAATTCAAATGATTGTTTTCTTAAAAAATTGCTTTGAAAACAAAAATTATTTTTGGGGCGATTCTTGGACAAATTAATTACAGTTAAGATACATTACATTATCAGATGTGCGCAATGCTGCTTCATTACTTTATTTAAAAAATATACCTCGTCCTGAATCTTGACCAGAGGGCCATGTCGACGCCCGCCGACTCCTCACGCACATACGCGTTTCACCCTCTTCCCGATCATACAGAGCGGCGCGGCGGTGGGGGAAACGTGCGGTTTCACTGAGAGCTGTGGCACGCAGACCACGGCTTGGTTCGCGGCCAGCCCTACAGCACTTTGCACCCGTAGTAAGATATTCCTTCATCCTCTTATACAGCGGAAACCGTAAAACAAATTTAATAGCAGCCACAAAACACATATATTACAAGTACCAAGTGTCTAGTGGCACAAACTTGCAGTAACCTTGATAGGGAAATCAGTAGCAGATATCAACTGAATTTCTAAAGTAAATTGTATCGCTCATTTAACAACAAAATGAATGCGAAATCTGTAGCAGATAATAGTGAACACAATGGAGAAGTACATGTCGTGCAGAGAAATTTAATGGATACGCTTAGCAGTTACCGAAATGGAAGCACAGATGACGTTACTGTACATCAACAATCTTATCCAGAGTACCATGAGTACATAAACAATTAGATCCCAATACTGAGTCCATCACAAATAAAACAAGAACCTACAGAAGACAGAAATGAAGAACCATACATGGAAGACGATAAATATGTAAATGACTCTGTCGAAATATTAAACTCATCACAAATAAAGAAAGTACTGGTAGATATATATGATGTAGAATTAGGTGAGTTTGATATATTAGAGCAAGGTGGTGAAAATTTTTGAGCGTGAATGAACTATTAAATTTTTAATCACACAAATTAAGGCAAAGGGTACGCACCGTAACAGTCAAATGAAAGCGCGAAGTAGCCAACTGGTTAGCATTGCTAGTGGTCTTGAAAATCGTATTAAGACACAACCAAATTATATTGACAGTGAACTTAAGGCACAAGCTAGTAACGTTGGTAGCATCAAGGCACAGAACAATGGACACAAGGAAATTAAAGACAGCGCCAATCTGAAAGTTTGTGCCAGACCGGAATTTGAACCGCGAGCTCCTGCCTATGAAATAAACTAAATTCCTCCCGAAAAGGCCATGAAGGCCTAACGGCACTGACCGGCCGCCGTGTCATCCTCGGCCCATAGGCGTCACTGGATGCAGATATGGAGCGGTATGTGCTCAGCACACCTCTCTCCCGGCTGTATGTTAGTTTCCGAGACCGGAGCCGTTACTTTTCAATCAAGTAGCTCCTCGGTTTGCCTCAGAAGGGCCGAGAGCACAACGCTTGCCAACAGCGCTCGGCAAACCGGACGGTCACCCATCCAAGTGCAAGCCCAGTCCGCTTAACTTCGGTTATCTGACGGGAACCGGTGTTATCACTGCGACAAGGGCGGTGGCCCTGTGAGGTAAAGGGAGTAGGAAAAATATTGTGAACAGTGGTAGTAATGGGATGGTTGAGTTTGACTGTTGACAACGCAGGTAAGGCACGTGTCGCGCTGGAGAGTGCACGTTCAGTACGGAATGGGCATCAGCGTAGGTTGTTTACGAGTAGTGTACACTTCGTTTTTGCATTCAGAGGCTGATGTCCACGTGTCATGAAAGACATAACAGAGTAACAAAGAGGACAGATTGTGGAGGCCTGATTAGCCGGAGCATCAGTAACCAAGACAGCCAACTTATTGAATGTTTCACGAGCAAATGTTCCTACAGTCATGACAGGCTACACAAATCATGGAAAGGCATAATCATGCATACATAATAGTGGGCACAAATCGAAACTAAATGACAAATATCGTCGTAAGCTAACACGAATTGTGTCAAAACAACACGAAGCTATGGCGGCTAAAGTGACTGCAGAGCTCAAAAGACATCTTCGAGACCATGTATCTATCCACACTGTCCGCCGAGAATTCCATAAAGCGAATATTCGTAGACGAGCTGCTATATCGAAACCATTAGTGACGACAATCAACGCAAAGAAGCAAAAAACATGGTGTCGGAACCATTAATCCTGGACTGCTGGTCAGGGGAAACAAGTCATATGATCAGACGAGTTAACGTTTTCGTTATTTCCAACATCGGGCCATATTTACGTCTAGAGAACGCGAAAAGAAGCCTACAATCCTGATTGCTTGATTCCAGCGATTAAGCATGGAGGTGTGGGATGGTGTGGGTAGCCATACCATGATATTCTGCTGGTCCCATCATTACTCTCAAGGGCCGTGTTGCAGCCAATGGTTGTCTGTACATTTTAGGTTATCAGGTGTATCCCATGATTCAGATGTTGTTCCCCAACAATGATGCCATATTTCAGGATGAAAATGCACCCATTCGCACAGCCAGGACTGTACGATCGTGGTATGAGGAGCATGCAACTCAACTGCAGCGTCTTCCGTAGCTGCTTAGTTCCCGGACTTGAACATTATCGGACCCTCGTGGTCGGTATTGGAGCGTAGACTCAGAAGCAGATTTCCGCCTCCCTCGTTACTACAAGAGTTAAGAGAGGCTCTGATCGAAGAGTGACATCACATTCCACTGGAGACTACAATCATTATATGCTAGTAATCTAAGAAAAATCACAGCTGTATTACAGGCAAATGGGGGTCCAACTCCTTATTTATAAACCATTCCCATGTAAGTGTAGATTTGCACATTATTTTGCATATCCCCTGTGGATGCTCTGACCATTTCGCCATTTGGACACAATGATGATCGCAGCTGCACGGACTACTCTTGCCCCCCTCCCAACAGGCCTAAATACTCAACTTATCCACAATACTGCCAGTTTAGTTCACCTGCCCATTATTCTCGGTACTTGCAGCGTTTCGTCCATTCCCGTTAGCCTTTGTGTGTGGTGTCATCGCCTTAATTATACATGTCGCGTCTGTTCTTTCGGACGTACACCACGTAATAGGTTACAGACCCAGGGTTGTCTGGCAAGTCCGTCGATACAGTGCGGAGCTCCGGAGCAGGTTCAAAAAATGGTTCAAATGACTCTGAGCACTATGGGACTTAACATCTGAGGCCAACAGTCCTCTAGAACTTAGAACGAATTAAACCTAACCAACCTAAGGACATCACACACATCCATGCTCGAGGTAGGATTCGAACCTGCGACCGTAGTGGTCGCGCGGTTCCAGACTGAAGCGCCTAGAACCACTCAGCCACCACGGCCGGCTCCGGAGTGGGCCTGTCCTCATGCGATCCTGAAGAGACGTTCTCAGCCTCGGAAGATACAACGGAAGTGGTGCTGAATGCTTTCGAATCTCGAACAGTAGCTATCATTTTACCATCCGATATGAACTCGGTGAGGGGAGAGGCATTCTCCAACGGAATATTTTCAGTAGAGCGGAGAAGGGAAGAGGTATTGTCTGACTTCTCACTATCTTGGATAAGTCTATACTTGTTTTTAAGTGGAAGTTGCGGCGACGCAGAAATTACTGCAGTAAAGTCCTATGCGACGTTAACAGTCGTAATTCATTCGGGCCACCAATCAATGACTCGCGTTGCCCCTCAGGAATTTGGTAAGGTATAACGAATGTTACTTGGGGAACAGCCAGTCGGGGTAGACGCACTGTCTAGGGCATATTGTCACGGTCCGCTCGGCTCCCCCCGTCGAAGGTTCGAGTCCCCCTCAGGCATGAGTGTGTGTTGTCCTTAGCGTAAGGTATTTTACGTTAGAATAGGTAGTGCGTAAGCTTAGGTTTGGTCCCATAAGACCTTACAACAAATATCCAATTGGGGAACAAGGTCCGCTGAAATTAGCCTTTTACGAAGTTCATAAGTGGATTTTAAGACCGTGACACGATGCAGGTAATTTGTGAGCAGGTGTGCACTCTCATTACATATAAAAAAGGTTCCTACTTCTCTGTGTAAATTGTTTATATTCGATATCTACTAACCTGCAAATGGGAGGTGGTATTCTGTCTCGACGTGAGTCCTGCACGGAACAAACACCACAATAAATTTGTACACGATTTTGAGGGGACCAGTGTTCCCGCCGTATATTCCGAATGACCCAAATGGAAGTAGGACGGTCTTGAGAGCACTGTCAACAACTCAGTCTAAAGCGGGTAAAAAAAAAAAAAAAAAAAAAGTTCAAATGACTCTGAGCACTATGCGACTTAACTTCTGAGGTCATCAGCCGCCTAGAATTTAGAACTAATTAAACCTAACTAACCTGAGGACATCACACACATCCATGCCCGAGGCAGGATTCGAACCTGCGACCGTAGCTGTCGCTCGGCTCCAGACTGCAGCGCCTAGAACCGCACGGCCACTCCGGCCGGCCCGGGTCTAAAACTTAACATAAAACACATTTGATTCAGAATTGAAGGAAGTTATGTGAATCTATTCTTAAGTTAGCCTGATCGTGTCTACAAGCCACTCATAAAAATCATTCAAACCTGGCTGCACTTGCCGTGTGGACTTGTCAAAACGAAAACTGATGTTATCTAAAGTGCATAATAATGGGATCTATGGACACATCACGGCGCACGACAACGCAGCGTCAAAACCGATTTACAAAAATGAGGTGCTGAGAGACAATCTACGATTGGACGCACATAAAGACTCCCATAACGCTGAAGGGAAACAAGGAAGCTCTCACATCGCTACAGTAGAGCCGCAAAGAGGCAAGAGGAACTTGCCCCCCTTCTAACAGCCGTGTACCGCAAGTCTCTAGAGGAACGGAAGGTTCCAAATGATTGGAAAAGAGCACAGGTAGTCCCAGTCTTCAAGAAGGGTCGTCGAGCAGACGCGCAAAACTATAGACCTATATCTCTGACGTCGATCTGTTGTAGAATTTTAGAACATGTTTTTTGCTCGAGTATCATGTCGTTTTTGGAAACCCAGAATCTACTCTGTAGGAATCAACATGGATTCCGGAAACAGCGATCGTGTGAGACCCAACTCGCTTTATTTGTTCATGAGACCCAGAAAATATTAGATACAGGCTCCCAGGTAGATGCTATTTTCCTTGACTTCCGGAACGCGTTCGATACAGTTCCGCACTGTCGCCTGATAAACAAAGTAAGAGCCTACGGAATAGCAGACCAGCTGTGTGGCTGGATTGAAGAGTTTTTAGCAAACAGAACACAGCATGTTGTTATCAATGGAGAGACGTCTACAGACGTTAAAGTAACCTCTGGCGTGCCACAGGGGAGTGTTATGGGACCATTGATTTTCACAATATATATAAATGACCTAGTAGATAGTGTCGGAAGTTCCTTGCGGCTTTTCGCGGATGATGCTGTAGTATACAGAGATGTTGCAGCATTAGAAAATTGCAGCGAAATGCAGGAAGATCTGCAGTGGATAGGCACTTGGTGCAGGGAGTGGCAACTGACCCTTAACATAGAAAAATGTAATGTATTGCGAATACATAGAAAGAAGAATCCTTTATTGTATGATTATATGATAGCGGAACAAACAGTGGTAGCAGTTACTTCTGTAAAATATCTGGGAGTATGCGTGCGGAACTATTTGAAGTGGAGTGATCATATAAAATTAGTTGTTGGTAAGGCGGGTACCAGGTTGAGATTCACTGGGAGGGTCCTTAGAAAAATGTAGTCCATCAACAAAAGGAGGTGGCTTACAAAACACTCGTTCGACCTATACTTGAGTATTGCTCATCAGTGTGGGATCCGTACCAGATCGGGTTGACGGAGGAGATAGAGAAGATCCAAAGAAGAGCGGCGCGTTTCGTCAAAGGGTTATTTGGTAACCGTGATAGCGTTACGGAGATGTTTAGCAAACTCAAGTGGCAGACTCTGCAAGAGAGGCGCTCTGCATCGCGGTGTAGCTTGCTGTCCAGGTTTCAAGAGGGTGCATTTCTGGATGAGGTATGGAATATATTGCTTCCCCCTACTTATACCTCCCGAGGAGATCACGAATGTATAATTAGAGAGGTTCGAGCGCGCACGGAGGCTTTCCGGCAGTCGTTCTTCCCGCGAACCATACGCGACTGGAACAGAAAAGGGAGGTAATGACAGTGGCACGTAAAGTGCTCTCCGCCACACACCGTTGGGTGGCTTGCGGAGAATAAATGTAGATGTAGAACCTAATCACCCGATACGTTAAGTGGTAATACATTCATGCATGTCCGAAGTAACATTGCAGTGTTGTTCTTAAAATCACAGCCACAGCAGTATTCTATTTATCCGTCGATACCGATCAGCGAATTTGATTTAAAATGTCTTCCACTGTACGAGAATTACATAAAGTGTGTACGAGTACAGGTTGCGATGCAGGAACAACCAAATGTCGAGGTTTCGTTCTCTACGTGAGTCCTGCACGGATAGCCAAATAGAGAATCTAGGTCTGAGTCTCGGTGCTGCATAAATTTTCATATTCCTCATCCCTCTACAGCTGAAGGTTTCTCGTATTCGCAACTGAAAACACATTTCATGTATTTCGTAACGGCTGTAGTCGCCGCAGCGCCTATTCCTTTGGACTTGTGGCATGTACGAAGAATCATCGCATCATTCTTCTTAACAATACAGACATTGCAATATCGGGCATAAACACCAATGTTGCAAATACGCAAGGTTAGATTAATTATATCAATGTGAGGTACTATTCATAAATCAAAAAGATCCAGAAAAGCGTGGAACCTATAGTACAGACGAAAGTAGACGAAAAGGTTTTCGGTCTGAAAACCGAAATTGCTGAGGCTGTTTGAAAAAATCTCTGCTTTATTCACAAAAGGAACGAAGCAAACAAATAAATAATTACAGCCATAAGGGTGATCAAAATACTTCTCACATTCATGGCGAACTTTGTGGCAGTTGGTTGTTTTGGGGAAGGAGACCAGACAGCGAGGTCATCGGTCTCATCGGCTTAGGGAAGGACGGGGAAGGAAGTCGGCCGTGCCCTTTGAAAGGAACCATCCCGGTATTTGCCTGGAGCGATTTAGGGAAATCACGGAAAACCTAAATCAGGATGGCCAGACGCGGGATTGAACCGTCGTCCTTCCGAATGCGAGTCCAGTCTCTAACCACTGCGCCACCTCGCTCGGTTTTTGTGACCGTAAAAAGAAAATTAGAGACGAACCTAAATATGTGACAGACAGAACAGCTCATAACAAACTGTTAGATGACGAACAAAGACATGATAAAGACAAAAATCATAATGTTTGGCAGCCATTGGATTTCCTGGTAACAAGTGAAAGACTTTTTCTTGAAGATCTGACAGACCAGGAAAAAATCAACATAGTAAACCGTGCGTTAGCTGGGGATGACCAAAGATGGGGACTGAATTTGAGTACAGGTCAGATGACTTTCAGTGAGTTCAATAAAAAATTTACCTAAAAATTGTGAGATCATTATGGTTGGAATGTATGACAGTAGGGTCAGGAAGTCTATGATAGATTTCTGCAAATCCTGGTACAGAAAATTAACGAATTTGAGAAATAGCCGATCCAGTTCCGGTACCGTATAGGACCTATGGAAAAAGACAGCAACGATGCAGAAAACTATGGAAGTTGTGGGCCAAAAAAACATGGGTAGATTCTCATGGCCCAGATGTAGGAAACAGCATCGGAATAAACATTGTGAATACTGTGCGCCCGATAGTGACTGCGTAGTGATGTGAGACACTATTTATGTAGCACCAGATGTTCACGGAGATGAATCACGCAGGCTGGCAATAAAACGAATATGAGGTTACAGGCAGAGAGCTCCCGTCAGCAACAGACAGAACCAAACGATCAGGTGTCCGCTTGGGAGCAGTAGCTCCAGCGGCAGAGCAAAGAAGTGACGTCACAGTAGAGAAGATCTAACTCACTTGGATAGCTAATGAAACCGCAGCGAAAGAAATGTGAATATGTTCGTAGGCAAGAAAATAAATGCCAACAACGGTTTCAATTATAATGAAGTAAGGAATTCTTATGGAAATGAGTTTTCAAGAATAACCGTTTGGCGTTAACAGATCGACCATCTGTATAATGGACAAAAGCGATGTGAATGAGAACTATTTTAGAAGGTTTATGTTGTGGACTGGCAAGAGCGCCAATCCACTATGAGAGGTAGCCGAAAGGCACGCGTTTAAGCTCACGCAGGCTGGCGTGAGGTCTGGAAAATAACAAGGAATTGAGACTAGCAAAAAAGGTACGTAGCTTCTGGAATACTTAACTTTAATCCATAATTGGTGAACATCGGTCTGACGGTACATGCATCACAAGATAAATAGCAAATGACAATGGCGCCTTGCTAGGTCGTAGCAAATGACGTAGCTGAAGGCTATACTAACTATCGTCTCGGCAAATGAGAGCGTAATTTGTCAGTGAACCATCGCTAGCAAAGTCGGCTGTACAACTGGGGCGAGTGCTAGGAAGTCTCTCTACACCTGCCGTGTGGCGGCACTTGGTCTGCAATCACTGACAGTGGCGACACGCGGGTCCGACGTATACTAACGGACCGCGGCCGATTTAAAGGCTACCACCTAGTAAGTGTGGTGTCTGGCGGTGACACCACAGGTTATGTGGTCAGAAAATCAAGTAGACGTGTAGGGAGAAAAGAAGGCGTTGAAAGTAGTGTGTGTGTGTGTATTTGAATCTTATGGACGTAGCTCCCTTACACTTATCAAAATAAACGAATGTGGAGACAAACTAAAATTGTTGTACAGTCATACACTCGAAATGAACCCACACTTATTATCTCACGTGAACTAAAATCAATTAAGAGTGGAGGTAGCGGTACAAGATATTAAAACGAAGAGAAATCAAAACAAAAAAAAAGCTAAAAGTAAAGCATAGAGAAATGTGACCGGCTGACCACCTACAAAAAACTTGGGTGAGCCAGTCATCCTGTTGATGCATTAAAAACATCTTTCTAAACTTTTGCGGCAAATGGTGGAGAATTCACAAAACTTTAAAACTCGCACGACATTCGTTTGAACATTGCTTAGAATAGACAGAAGATACGTCGGCAAATCTACCACAGACTGCTGGTCCGCAAATAAAAGGCAGTCCAATAAAATGTAGCGCACAGTGATCTGCATGCGACAAGCACACACATTGGAGCGTCCTGTCGCTGGAGTAAGAATTCTTGCGTCACCGGGCTGTGAACTACGTGAAGACGAGTAAGAAAGACCTCGTCCCGTCGACTGGGTGGAAGGAAGTACCCCGCGGCCGAGTTCTGGACTTTACGACACGGAGCTTTGTTGTTGGTCACTTCCAGCCACTCGTCTTCCCCTCGATGAATGTACCTCACCAGCGAGGTGATAGCATGTAGAGCAATGGCCCACTGAAATACCTGAGAATCACCACACGCCTCCTTGGTTGCTCGATCAGCCGCTTTGTTCCCCGCACCTCTTTCCCCAGTCGTTGTAGTTGGAGGAGTGCATCCTGGATATTCTGGATGAGTTTAACTGCTGGGTACAAACGTTGGAGAGACTAAAGGGCGCTCAGAGAATCTGAACAGACAAGAAATTTATCACTGGATGAATGTCTCATCTGTTCCAGAGCCCGTAAGATGGCATATAATTCTTAGTCGCAGATAGTAAAGTCTTGAGGCAGTCGGACATTGAGGACACGATTCGGGAAACGACAGAGCAACTAACGGACTCCCCATGCTTTAACCCATCCGTAAAGACAGCTACATAATTGTGGTGCTCGTATAAGATGTCTGTAAATATCGAATTAGAAAGACAAGCAGGAGTACAGTCCCTCCAGTACTGCACTAAATCTAAAATGACCCTGGGCCTCTGCAGTAACCAGGGAGGCAGACGGTTAAAGATCTAGATTTGAGGTTTTACTTGTTCCACACCATGTGACTCCAGCACACGTTGGACGCAGATCCCAAATGGCATTGTTGCTTGTGGACAGTTGAAGAAAAGGTGTTCCAGCGGCAGACAAGCAATAGTATGGTCTGTGGGTGAAGTCGGAGCTGCGAGGACCTTACATGCATGATGCACCATGAGGAGCTGCTGCCGGATGGTAAGTGGTTGTTCCCCGTTCTCATCATAGAGGCTGGGTATAGGACTAGTCCTATAAGCAACCGTGGCTAGCCTAGTCCTCTCATGGGGGACAACGTCAGTGGTCTTCGAACAAGAAGGCCTCAGTGATCCATACACTGTGCACCCGTAGTCCAGCTGCGAAAGCACGAAAGTCATATGAAACTGGAGGATACGCGTCCTGTCAGATCCCCAAGACCTGTGGCTAAGGCACTTTAAGACATTCAGTGCCTCCATCGTCCTGACTTTCCAGTCTCTCAGGTGTGGCAAACACGACAATTTCCAGTCAAAAATAAGGGGTTGGTTTGGGTTCTTTGGGGAAGGAGACCAGACAGCGAGGTCATCGGTATCATCGGATTAGGGAAGGACGGGGAAGGAAGTCGGCCGTGCCCTTTCAAAGGAACCATCCCGGCATTTGCTGGAGCGATTTAGGGAAATCACGGAAAACCTAAATCAGGATGGCCGGACGCGGGAATGAACCGTCATCCTCCCGAATGCGAGTCCAGTGTCGACAAAAATAAGGCACCGAAACCGCACAGAGTCTCTAAAATGTAGGATGGTGCCCCCATATGCAAGGCAGGCTAATTAAAAACACGAAGAGAACGATTAAAATGAACACGCATCTACATCTCCATCTACATCCATACTCCGCAAGCCACCTGACGGTGTGTGGCGGAGCATACTTTGAATACCTCTATCGGTTCTCCCTTCTATTCCAGCCTCGTATTGTTCGTGGAAAGAAAGATTGTCGGTATGCCTATGTCTGGGCTTTAATGTCTCTGATTTTATCGTCATGGTCTCTTCGCGACATATACGTAGGAGGGAGAAATATACTGCTTGACTCCTCGGTGAAAGTATGTTCTCGAAACTTCAACAAAAGCCCGTACCGAGCAACTGAGCGTCTCTCCTGCAAAGTCTTCCACTGGAGTTTATCTATCATCTCCGTAACGCCTTCGGTATTACTAAATGATCCTGTAGCAAAGCGATCTTCTCTATCTCTTCTACCAACGCTATCTGGTACGGATCTCACACCGGTGAACAGTATTCAAGCAGTGGGCGAACAAGTGTACTGTAACCTACTTCCTTTGTTTTCGGATTGCATTTCCTTAGGATTCTTCCAATGAATCTCAGTCTGGCATCTGCTTTACCGACGATCAACTTTATATGATCATTCCATTTTAAATCACTCCTAATGCCTACTCCCAGATAATTTATGGAATTAACTGCTTCCAGTTGCTGACCTGCTATATTGTAGCTAAATGATAAAGGATCTTTCTTTCTATGTGTTCGCAGCACATTACACTTGTCTACATTGAGATTCAATTGCCATTCCCTGCACCATGCTTCAATTCGTTGCAGATCCTCCTGCATTTCAGTACAATTTTCCATTTTTACAACCTCTCGATATACTACAGCCTCATCCGCAAAAAGCCTCAGTGAACTTCCGATGTTATCCACAGGGTCATTTATGTATCTTGTGAATAGCAACGGTTCTGCGGCACTCCCCTGCGGCATACCTGAAATCACCCTTACTTCGGAAGACTTCTCTCCACTGAGAATGACATGCTGCGTTCTGTTATCTAGGAACTCTTCAATCCAATCACACAATTGGTCTGATAATCCATATGCTCTTACTTTGTTCATTATACGACTGTGGGGAACTGTATCGAGCGCATTACGGAAGTCAATAAGCACGGCATCTACCTGGGAACCCGTGTCTATGGCCCTCTGAGTCTCGTGGACGAATAGCGTGAGCGGGGTTTCACACGATCGTCTTTTTCGAAACCCATGCTGATTCCTACAGAGTAGATTTCTAGTCTCCAGAAAAGTCATTATACACTTATCCGCAGAAAACAGGAAACTCATATTTGCAGCTCACTGCTCTAACCCCCACACAGTAAGTTTCAACTGACGGCTTGCCGTTGTAACACTGGAGGAGGAACGGAAAACAGCAAAATTGTCCGGAAGTAAGGAGCACTGTACAGGACTCCTTATCGTTGACGTGATAATATTTATGGCTATAGCAAGTAGGGTAACACTTAAAACACTGCCCTGAGTGACACCATTCTCCTGCTCAAAACGATCTGACAGTGAGGCACTAACTCAAATCCGAAAAAAAACGATGAAACAGGAAAGACCATATGAAGATGTGAAGGTGGCCAGGAAAGCCTCACTGATGCAGCTGTGCAGGAATGCAGTGTCTCTAAGTAGTCTCGTACGCCTTACTGATGTCGAAGGATCTACCGAAACAGTAACTGTTGCGTAGGAAAGATTGCTGAACAGCCGCCTCCAGCAGGGCCAGGTTGCCGACAGTGGACCGAAATCTAAAGAACCCACACTGAGAGTGGCTAAGGATTTGTCTAGTCTGTAACAACCAGACCATACGACAGTTAACAATTCGCTCCTGAGCTTTCCTGCACAGCTCGTTCAGGTGATACTCCTGTAACTACTGAGAGATGTACAGTCGTTTCCCAGTTTCAGATAAGGAATCAGAACCGCCTCCCTCCATGGGTTGGGGAAGGTACCTGTCTGCCATATAAGATTGAAACATTTGAGGAGGTTATCATTTGACGCCACTGGCAAATGTCGAAGCGTGCAGTACCGGATTTGGTCGTGACCAGGTGCAGTATCACGAGTCTCACACAGTGCCGATTCGAGCTCCCACATGGAGAAAGGAGAGTTGTAGGCCTCAGAACAGTTGCATCTGAACTCCAACTTACCCCTATCTACAACTGCACAGTAGCGACAAAATTCCGGATCCTGGCTTCCATCGGCTCTAGCTTTTGCAAAATGTTCAGCCAGCATCTGAGTGATGCCTCTGGGCGCTGTTTGGAGACACCCCTGTTTCAGTACTGCTGCTATCTGTAAACGACTGTTTTTACTAGAAATCCTCCGGGAGGCTTCCCATACTTTTACAGAACAAGTGGAAAGGTTGATGGATTCCAGGAACGCTTGCCATGACCGGTTTTTGCTCTCCTTAATGACGCGCGTCGAGCCTTGGCTCTCGCGATTCGAGAGGCTGTGAGGCTATCCACTGTCTGCCAGCGTTTAAACCGTCGAAGAGTCGCACGCCTGACCCACATAGCTGAACGATGCTCTTCTGTCCACCAAGGTACAGGTCGCCTCCTAAGAGGACCAAGAGACTGTGGTATGGACAGGACAGCGGCATGATGGATCACACATGACATGTGGGCTACCCATACCTGGACAGTTCAAACACGGCCAACTGGCTGATAAGCGCCCAGTTATCCCTGCTTATCATCAGTCTCGGTGGCGTCTGTTCCAGCAATCCTCCATTCAGTAGGTGGATCCACAGTGGGAAGTGATTACTAGAAAGAAGGTCATCAGTTTCTTCCCACTGTGCTGAGTCTGCAAGGGATAGAGAGCAGAAAGAGAGCTCTATGGTGGAAGATGGCCTGGTAGCAGCCGAGAAATGTGTGGGACTGCCTTTGTTAAGGATGCACATCTTGTGAGATACCATGGGGATCTCCAACACTCGACCCCTGGGGCAAAAATAGTGTGAGCCTCATAATACATTATTGGCATTGAAATCAATCAGTAAGAGAAACGGACGGGGGAGTTGTTCAATAAGGCCTGCGAGAGCCTCACAGTCTATTAGATCGTGCAGAAGTAAGTACAGGGAGCAGATAGTGATCGTCGGACTCGCATGAACTGTTATGGCTACGGCTTGTAGGGCAGTAACTAAGTGGAGAGCAGAGGAGTGGTGTGTGTTAGTACCAACAGAGCAACATCTCCACTGGCTCGTACCCCAGTCAGGTCATCCTTATGTTGGAGGTGGAGGGTATAGGCCTGTAGCACAAGGGCATCAATAGATTTGAAGTGCATTTCCTGTAAACACGAGCACTGGGGTTGTGCCTTTTCAAGGAGTTTCAGTTCTTTCACATGAGACCTGAACCCGTACGTGTTCCACTGTAGTATGGGAGCCATTTACCAATGTGGTTGGATTTTCACCCTGTCATTCCACCGGAGTGAGGAGCCCACAACAGCTGGAGCTTCATTTTTGGGGCGAGATGGTTGCCCTGAGCAGACTTTGCGGTCCATTGGCTTTGAAGCAGAAGTAGCAGAGCCATCAAGTCGAATGACAGAAACATGGTCTGATGGTCTAC